>NC_088245.1:55130489-55755489 GCF_036013445.1 Caloenas nicobarica | reverse complement strand
ATGCAGTTTATCAGATACTTGACACCTCAATCAACATACTAATGTACTTCCTGAGACACCTCTTAAGCATCTGCAAATATTTCCTTCGATTGCTTTTGTTTTCTTCCTGTGAAAGAAATCTTCCTTTTCTGGCTGCTCTCCTTCTCCTGAGCATGTAACCCTCCCTGCCTGTCCCTCGCTCAGGGCTTGCTGAGCACAGTCCTGTCTTCTTAGAAACATGGTGACTCAGAAATTAGTCTTCTGATGGCCTCACACTGGGAGTGTCCAGCTTCTCAGGAGAATCTCCTTTGGCTTTTGACTTTAGGGTTTAAAAGAAGGGCCCTCTTAAGTGTAGAAAAAGTATTTTAGAACATTTGAAGAGTTATTTCATGTCTTTATTCTGAGTTTTGTTTTGATGGTTGGTTGGTTGAGGTTTTTTTGCTTTGTTTGTTTTGGGCTTTCTTGTTGTTTGGTTTTTTTTTTCAGAATTGTGCCATGCAACTTACAGTAACCAAAAAAAGTCTACAATCTGACTCAAGGTCTCCCTGGGTACATTAATTTTAATAAATGAGGAGAAGTGATTCTGTTCTCCAGCTCTGAAAGGAAGCAACGAACTGGGCTGTGTTCCTGTAAGAAAACTCTCTTTCCCCACTTCTCTTGGGCATGGTGACTTCATCCATTCTGCTTTCTGGAAATGGTTCCTGGCCTGTGTATCACCCAAACTGTGCTTGGAAATTGTCCAGGAAAGCACCACTTGGCATGGGTCAAATCCATGCTGGGTAATGTGTTACTCCATCTACTCAGTTAAATGTGATGATGATCACAGGCCAATGCACTATCTGTCGCTCTGCTTAGTTCACTAGAATAGGCACAGCCCCCAAATCCCACCAGTAGGCATTTTCAGAAAGCTATTCAGAGCATGTTGTCTCAACAGCTTGCTGGAGGAGCTGGATGTAGAGCTGTAGTGTGTTTATAGGGGGAATAAAAAGCCAGCCCTGCCAGCACTTGGCACTGCTCCCCTAGCTCACCTCCTTTGGGGCTTGCAGAGGAGCATGCAGGAATCCTGGACAGCAGGGCAGAGGTTTCATGACTCCTCATTTGGGGTGGTTATTGATGCGCGCAATCACTGTGCTAACATGTAGATAAAAAATGTTTGTGTTATGCCATTGTGTTTTCCTTATATATCTTCCTCTCTCTCTCTCCTTCCATCTGTCCCTAGACATTGCTTACAAGGGCTGAAGCACCACAGATTTTGAACACTGACAGTTCCAAACATGCAGAATATCAGGAATTTGCGAAGACCCATTGGTACAATACATTCTCTCCCTGCCAAGGTAACCACACACTAACAAGATGACAAAGCAAGATATTCAGATGGTGAAAAATCTCCTAAACATAACAAAGCTCTTCATTTGCCCCCACTGGAGCTCAGAAAGACTCTACGAGCTGGGCTGACTAAGTCTGCACAAATGCTAATAAACAGCTGACGAAGACTTCTGTCCCCATGAGAGCTCAGATCCTCAACTCTCAGCAAATGCCAATCCTGCCAGTACAGTGAAGCCAAACAAAACATCACACACACGAACAAACTGAGAGCCAGGCAAATAGCCTAAGAAGAGCTTAAGACCGTCTCTCCCACAGGAGGAAGAGTGGTGCAGGTCTCATTTAGCTCTTGCTTTTTCCGCTTCCTGGAGTCACTCTGTCCCTGTGCACAAGAACCACAGGCTTTGACAATTCTGTCTGGCCACAATTTTGGATCTACCTTTGGATCCTGGTGCCTCCTGGGCCCAGGCTCCTTCGCTCTGCTGCTCCTTCGTAGCCTTAAGACCTCGGGGACCCGAGCCCTAAGTGCCCTGAGCCCATAGGACCTTTCAATATATGCAGGTTACTGAAGCTCACCTCTTCCGAGAGTGTCAAATTCTGTCGGCCGTTTGATTTACAGTTTGTTGGTCCAGATGCAGAATGAAATGTGAAGACAGAGCAAAACTGACTCTAAAAGAGCTACTCATAACTTTAGGTAGCATAGGAAAGATCCAGCTTCCCATGGAATACGCATCCACATCAGCTGTGTGTCTTTTTCCCTGCCATTTCCCTAGTCCTTTAGTTCAAATCAGCACCCCTGAGGATTTCATAAGATCCTCACTCAGCCTGTCCCCTCACTCCCGTCCCCACCTTGTTAACTCCAAGACACTGCATTTGGTTGCATGTGGAAAAGGAAGGAGAAGAGAGAAAAGAGAGAGTTTGTGTTTTGGGATATATTCCACAGTGGGTCTCGGGAGACCATTCCTGCATCAGGGAGAGCAGTGGGGTGTGACATCAAACTGGAGGTGAAACAGCCCCATTACTTGCCCTATACTAGAAGAAAGAGATGCGAGTGCTGGGTTCCTGCAGGAACAGGTGGGGCCAGGCAAGGGTTGGTGATGGAGCCAGCCACCAAGCGCAGGTCCTGCTCATGTTCAAGCAAATCTTGGCTCCGGCTGCAGAACCATCAGCCTGGCCCTGGCAGGAGCCATGGTGATGGCTGTGCCTGGAGAAACGCAGCCAGGGACCTGCAACGCTGACAAACCGAAGCTGACCGAAGGCCTGGTTTTCTAACATAGGCTTGCCCAGCAGTCTTGCTGACCTCCAGTACCCATGGGCTCTGAGCCAAAAGGAGCCCTGGTGAGAACAGGAGGTTTTCAGGAGCTTGAACAGACTGGGCACCAGCTGAGCATCCCTCACACAGCCTCTTGGTGTCTGGGTAGAAAGCAGCTGCCTAGGGAATAACTTACAAATTCTAGCCCTGATCACACTCCTGGCAAATAACATGTTAAGGTAAGCTGTTGCAGGAGTTGGATTTTTAGAGGAATACTAACGATTGTAATTTCAACTGTTAACCAATAAATAATAAGCATGGATAATAATTCAAACATTTTAGTGAACTAGATCTGTGCATCTGAACTACCCAAGTGCATCCAAGGCAATGGTGCCAATGAAGAACATTACCTCTTTTTTGGTTTGGGGACAACAGTAGGAGGCTAAGCTGCTGAAGCAGAAGAATATTGGTTCCTGCTGGTTGCTATTACACCTGAGAGAAGGGATTGCTTCACAGTGACAGTTATGAAAACAGACTAGGCAAAAATAATTGGTTTTCCTGTTCTTCAAGCTTCTAGAATAGCCTGATAGGAAAAAAAAAGTATTGTCTGAAGATACCATGATAGTTCTCCTGGTAGTTTGTGCAGGAAAAATAATCAGTTTATCAGTTTTTCTTCTACATGTTCACTACTAGCGGGAAATGAGGAGGAGAAGAAAAGAATTCTTACAAGAATTTCTGGATTTTCAGGAGATTCTTTTTTTCAATACATATTCATTATGAAATTGTAAAAAGGAGCTCTCTAAAACTCCATAAATGAAAAGTGAAATTGTTTTTAAGCATAAATAATTAAAATGCACTAGATCTTCAACAGTTTAAAATCACAGGACTTCCATTTAATGTTTCAAAAAGATAAATATGTATTTTGCATTTTGTGATGGCTTATTTAGTCAACACCATACTCTGCAATATAATGAGAAAGAGCCTTCAGAGACTGAGGCAGAAAACTTGCAGCCAATTTCTCTCAACTGGTATTTAGATAGTATTCAGTAAAAGAATGTATTTAGCTAAGTTATATACATGTATATGTAGTCGCATCTAGCTAAGATATGTCTAGCTAACATGTCTTAGCCAAATATAACTTTTGTATATAGAAAAGATCTATAAAAATGTATTTAATAACAAAGGAATCAACTGAAAAAATATTTAGGAAGCATGCAAGCAGTGAATTTTTAGTGTTGATGTTAAAAACTCACCTATTGCTTAACAAAAAATCTCAATGGATGTTTCTAGTTATGTGGTCCTTGATCCTTTCATGGTTCACAGAGAATCAGTGCAACCTGGTGTGTGGAGACCGGGCTGGGATCTCTGTAGATCTCAGCTCAGCATCTCTTCTGCTGTCTGACTTCAGTCCTTCCACTTATTCTTTGAGTGGGATCAGAGTATCCACAGTGCCTCCTTTTAGACATTAGCAAATTTTGGCTCTGAACAATGTTCTAGGGCATGTCACCTCCCTCTTCATTAGCCAAATAAGAAATTTAGGGCTGAAATGAGATGATGAGATTAGTAACCTTATGTATACTCAGAAAATGACAGTAATGATACTAATTTTCTTTATAAAGCACTTTTTATTTCTAAGAGAAAAAGTAGATATTAATTTGTAATTATTATTACAGGGTGTAAGGTCCAAAACTTCATATTTCTTTTAGTAAATGCAGTAAGCACAAGGCTATTGCAAATATGAGGAAGTACTGTCTATTTATCTAACTCACAATAGGCAAATTTTGAAAGGGCACCACTGTATAAAAGCCCACAGGAGAGAAGAGCGAGCACACATACTTAAAACCCGACAAGAGAGAGACATGATACTTCAGGGCAAACTAACAGAGACGTTAAAACTCAAAAGCCCCATAGACATCTGCTAACTTGAACATGCAACAGGGATCTATCACCGAGCTGTGCTTTCACGTGGTTCTTGGGTGTTGCTCGCCTATATTTTCTAATTCCAACATGCCTTCGTGGTGTTACTGCTACATGAACTGGCAGTGTTGTCAGAGGCAATCATGTCAGTGCACTGCAGACCACTTTTTCCTTTGTGAATAGGAATTAATGTGATGTATCTTGTTGCTCAAAATACAAATGCAAGTTTCATCTTCACAAAGCCTTATATTTTATACTGGGAACACTGCATTGTTCCTGTTGGTGGGAACCACGTGAAGGAATTTTCTTCCAGCCACAAAAGGAACATCAAGTAGGAGGAAGGTGCTTCCTTTCACTGTAGGGTGATGAGGTCCACAAGCAAGTGCAGCAGATATTCCCAGGTTCAGGAGAAACAGTACTAAAATGTCATCCTTCTCCAGCAGTCACAGAAACCCGTATGATAAAAAGCAGATTGGCAAACTTCTCCTGGCTTTGGGTTCACATGGACCCTCAGCAGAAAGCTGAAGAAGGGAATAATAAATTACCATGGATAAACAATGTCTCGCAGTCTGATATCGATGTGGAACATTTGCTTTAAACAAGACTCTAAATTAATTTTTTTATAAAGATGGAGAAAGGTTACCCTTTCACTCTTCCCTGTTCCCATGCAATGGGCAGAAGCACCTCCTTTTGTACTGTCCTCTAACCAGAGTGGCATGCACCCTGGCTCCTGTTCTGAAATAAACTCCACCAAAAAGTCGATAAAAATCCTGACTAAATATGACTTGTCTTCTAGTCGTGTCCATAAAATCACTTTCCCATGTATTGCCCTTTGCCATTTCCAGGGAAGTGCCTGGCAGCAGAGATGCTACAAAACCTGGCACTCCTCTCGGGGAGGAGCAGGTAGGAGCTGCAAGGTGGGAGCCTGTGTGGCACTCGGCAGTGGCATGGAGATCCTCCATAGCTCTCCTCCAGATCCTGGCCCTCTGTGGATTGAGCTGCTGCCCAAGAGCAGTATCTAGTCATAGTTCTTGCTGCTGCTTGCAACCAACCCTGGCAGAAGCTTGGAAATCTGTCTTGGCTATTGCTGGGAATTTTGTCCATGAATGTCTTCCCTCCATGACCCTTTCCCATGGTAGCTTCTGCAGCACTTTCATTGGTTAGTTCACAAGTTGGTGGTCTTCGAGTGAGTGAAGACAGCAGCTGAAACAGCACCTGAGGAGTCTTTATTTGTCCTTCCATGCAAGGGACTCCTGCTCTCAGCAGACATCTCCATAATCAGAAAGACCTGGCCCTTTTTCCTGGAAACTGAGTTCAAACTCCAGTGATCAGTGCTCTGCCTTTAGTCTCTTCCTTTTCCTTGGGACTCTGGGTTGACCGGTAGTGGAAGGAAAAGCCAGCTGTAAAAGTTTCTAAAATTCTTCTCTTTTCTTGAGACTGCAGTCCTGCACCTCAACACGGACCTCTCAGTCCTCCCATTTGCTCCCTGTGCTGCGTGTGTTGGTGTACAGGCATTTTGGAGAGGCACCTCATCCTGCTCCCTTCCCAGGCAAAGCATGAGATCTTCCCACATGCTACCATCCTGTAGGGACATCCTTTTCCTTTCAGGTGGTGACTTGACCTTTCAGAGGAGGCTGTGTTCCTGTGGTTCACTCTGCAGGTGCCTTCCCTGTCATTGTTAGTGAAGAGCTATAGCAGAACTCCTTAGCCACCCAAAATGGGGAGCAAAATAAAAAGGAAGCATGTAGGTAGGGGAATCAATAGATCATAGATCCACACGGCATTTTGCAGCCCCCAGAACCACTGGCATTTTCATTGATAAATAAGATTAATGGACATGAAAGGTTAGAGACTTCATTATGAAATATTAAAGCATACACATCAGCCAGGGAATTCAGCCAGAAGGGTGAGGTTTCCTCAGCACCAGCAGCAGCAGCAGTCCAGGTTTTACATCACTTTGAAAAGGCCAGGACCCACCAGCAGCCTATTTTATTTTGCTGGCATGTGGACTTGGCACTCACTTTGCAGCAAAAGCCAAGTCTCCAAGTCTCTTCACTTCTTTCTGCAGCACCTGGAGGAGGCATAAACTCCGTGTTTTCTATCTCAAGAATACTCAATACAGCTTTGAAGGATAAGAAGTAACACCTTTTGATAACATGCCCATACACCCAAAGAGACCGATATGAAATACAAATTTTAAGTCACTGTGAATCAATTCTGTGTATATTATTTAGTCTTCACACTGGGTAATAGCCATGTGTTTGGGGTAACGGACAGCAGCACTTTGTCTATGACTTTCACGATCTTTATATCAAAGGACCTGTTTCATGGCATTGATAAATTCCTCTCTCACCCCTAAGACTGAAGCCTGATAACCAATGACCCATTTGCTGTTGTTTTTAGCTGGGAGCGACATTGTTCTCCTGGAGCCTGCCCTACCTCAGGGCTTGCTTTTCTGATGAAAAAGAATACCAAAACCAATTGAGACATACCCACACTGCTCAGAACAAAACGAATGAGTCAAATGCAGCAGTATACAGAGGCGCCTAAAAAAAACCCCAACTTGTGAGGCAGCCTCTAACTCTGAGCCTGTAACTCTGCTCTTTGAACATGTCCCTCTGCCATCCATGGGATGCCCAGCACCAACACACAATTCCAGGAGGACGTAGCTGCATTAATGTGGGAGGGAAACAAACACAGAGAAGTTTGTTGGGCAGCCTCCTAGTGTATGACTGGGAATCCTTTAGCAGCATGCCAAAACACCTTTTGGGAAGGTGCAATGCTGTGATGAATACGCCAGCCACTTGTGACAACTGTACCATTCAAGGCTTCACCACTCAAAGCTCCCAGCTCTTATCTTCAATAATATGTTTGCCTTGAGGATAGGATTGAACCTAGCAGTGCTCTGTGGCCTTCAGTGGGGTCAAATCATTGTAAACAAATATACCTCATCAAGATAATCTCCATTTTTATCACTTCCTTTTCATTTTTACCTCTGGTTAACTCCCTCTTCAAATACAGAGACGGCAAATTAACTAAGTTAAATGATTACATCAAAGATCACCATATCACAGACAAACCATGCTCTATGAAACTTCTTCAGTCTGCAAATCACAACCTACCCTCAAGCAATTGGTGTCTCCTAATGTAAAGCCACTCAGTCTGATTAAATGTGACTTTGAGCAGTGGGCGGTTTTGTGGTTGTCTTTATGCATAAAGGTAAATGTCAGCAAAATGAATGCAGCTCTGGGTGTTACTTATGTATTTGACGAACCCCTTATACTCTCCCTACCAAGTGTACTGTAAGTGCTTGACTAGGTTTATCAGCTTCTTTATAAGGAGCAGCAAGAAACCCAGATTACAGGTTGCTAAGTTACAAACCAGATAAGACATAGGCGTATTTCCAAATTTATACAAACATCATGTCTAAATTCAAGAGAAGCATAAGAAACGGGCTAAGCTCAAGAATAGGTTAGCATGCAAGATGGATTTGTCTCTCTATTTCTCTGAATGGCTTTACTTCCAGCAATATTTCAAAGGGGCATTACAGCATTCAGAACCTATTACAACATGCCAAGTATGAGAGAAATAATGCCTAAAACCCAACATGGGGGCTTTTTAATGGTAATACAAATATTATGCAGCATTTCCCTCCCCAAGTCAAGCTGTGCTTGCCTTGAGTACAATCCTCCCACAAATACAAACACGTACATCCTGGGCACACAAGCCCCTGGTATAATGGGAACAAAGTAAAACTGTCTTCACACACAGATAGCATAGACATTAATCCGACAATAGAAGAAATGGGATTTTGTACTGTGCAAATTCCAGTTCAAAGGAGGGATCCTTCTCAGTATAGATGTCTTTGTTATCAGCCCATGTTTTGCTAATAAATGGTTTATTAAAAATGGCATGGCTGTGACTGGCTTACATACATATTACTGGGTTTGGAGCGATCCAAAATTACAGCTCACAGCACTGGAGAAGCTGTTAGGAGATGCCTGTGTGCATTGCACAGGGAAGAACTGCACGGTAAGGTGGAGTTTTTCTACAGGCAACAACATGTTTTCATCCTACTTAAGTTCCTAGGCTTTATTTCGGTCTCACACTATTAGCAGGCATCATCACAGATGACTCTGTTCTGAGATTTCTGTGTTCTCTAGTGAGGTAAAAGCTGCTGGAGCATTCAGCCCCTGGACTGGAGGTGGAGCCCTTCGGTGTGAGCGCAGGTGTGCTGTCAGGTACCCCGAGGCTGTGAGCTCAGCGAGGTTCCCTGTCAAAATGTGTGCTACAGAGTGCTGCCGTGGGAGAGACCAAACTGACTATTTTAAAATACCTTTTGGAGAAATAACTCTATATTTTGCCCAGAGAGGTGGCAGATGCACCATCCCTGGAAACATTCAAGGCCAGGCTGAACAGGGCTCTGAGCAACCTGATCTAGTTGAAGATGTCCCTGCTCATCGCAGCGGGGCTGGACTAGGCGAACTTTGAAGGTCCCTTCCAACCCAAACTTTAATTAAATTCAGCCTACATATGGCTTGATGGCTAGAGGAGACTCTGGCGGGGGCTGACTTGCTGGGGTACATTGCCTGCAGTCCTTTTTCTCCTGCCCTGTTCCTTACACGAGTCCAAGGTTCAGCAAAAGGAGGCAGTAAGTTCTGCCACACCATATTGATGCCTCCAGGGGATTTCCAGAGGAAAGATCAACTAGGACTTCTGGCTTCATTCTGGTAGTTAAACACTGAAAAATCGCCTGGCTTCTAGACCATGGACAGCCCTCAGCCTGGCTTTGTCACCTCTTGGAGCTGTTCAGCATAATATCTTAATAAAGTAGAAAGTTATTGGTGGGCTGTACTTTCTTCTTTTATTTCTTTTTTATTTTTTATTTTTTCTTTTTTTAGATAAATATTTTTATTTACATGAAAGAGCAACAAAATCCAACCTGAGTTGTATCCCTTCTTCTATTTAATTACCAGCTCCTGTGTTTTCAAGCAGTTATAAGGTCAGGATAATTATCATAAGAGGAGTTAGGAAGCATGGAATAGAGCTTTTTTCTAGCTCAGAACCAAAAGGTGCTTTGAAAGCCTTGGCAGGCCAGGCTGTAAAACATGCTTTAATGTGACTCATATATAACTAGAAGAAAAACAGCATAGCCCTAGATCATCTAATGGAAGTTATGGGCATTACTTGGCCTATGAGCTGTCTGGGCCCCTGTCTGCTAGCCAGACAGACACTACCAGGGACTAAAGTCTTGTGTTTTGGGAATTGATTTAAGTCCAGCCTTGTCACCGGTACTAAATTTACATTAGCTTCTAGCTACAGCAACAAAAATGCTCATTAGAAACAATGTGCTTTAATTTGGAGATGCTTTTTCCAGTTATACTTCAGAATTTTTCTTCCTTACAGATTAGTCTTATCATACTCTGTAAAGATGTGCCTCCCATCAAATTTTTACTTCTTTGACATGAAGCTTGTCTCCCTTCTTAGCTGTGAGAATTATGTCCTAGAGAGAATGACAGCTGGTGGTTCCTGTGTACGGGTAGGACCACTGCATCTGCACTGAGCAGTTCGCCGCATGGTACACACTCAATCCTTGCTGCTCTGAGTAAAGTCAGAGCTCATACTTAGCGCTGCAGTCGAATTGACAATGTTTTGCAATCACTGTTTCGAGTTTTCTGTAGACACATCTTCCTACCATTCCTTGCTCGAGGCAAGATACTACCCTGACAACATCCAGTAGAAATGAACCCTGCTGCAAGATTGAGTTTTGGCCTGAGCCTTTCAGTCATTAGCCTGATAGCTAGGTGCTCTGTTTTTCCTTTGTGTATTTGCCGGCAACTTAATCTCTTCCTGCCTGTCAATTCTTGACTGTAAAATCCTTCAATACATGTTCCTGCAGATCACAGTCATCCCAACAATCAGTGCCACTGCTTTAATAATTTCAACCCTCTTTTGCACATCTGCAGATGAGAAAGTGGCTTGAAGAATGAGTTTAAAGGACTTTTCTATAGTCATCCTTTAATTTTATCATTTTACCTGAGTTTGATCCTCTCTTTTTAGGAAGGGAATGATACGGCATAACTGATATTCCTGTTCTTAATCAAGTCAGTGGAAATTCTTCCAGGATTATAAGGAAACAAGGTCCTGTGATTTCTATTTTGTTTGTACATGGAAAGCCAAACTCCAAACCAGCAATGCCATTGGTCTTGGAAGAGGTGCTGCCTGAACAGATGATGCTCATCTTTTCTGCTCTTCAAGTTGTGACACAGACCTTGCAGTCCTTTTTAGATTAGAATACCTGTTGATTGCAATGGGAGGTTTGCCTGAAGTATCAAATCCTAGATGTCAATGCAGTGAATCTGTGTCACGCTAACTACAGATGCCACACGCCAAAAAACTTTTTGTCAGAACTTTGCATTGAATTTAGACAGGTCTAGTGAATAAAAGAAAATATACTTTCAGCAGCAGGGGGATGATTTATATTTAGACCTTTATTTGGAGATTATCTTTTAGGCACAACTTCTCATCCTAAATGAGAGGAGGTACAGCTATATGAGCACTGTCACTTGTGTCTCCTGCTGGTTTCTGGAGATTGTTACAAAAATGTAAACTTCATGATACCTTGCAGGGAGACTAGGAAAGAGAGCTTCAGAATATCCCTGTATTTCATTTATCTATATATCTATCAATCTGGCTAAGTACCCATTCACAAATATTCAAAAATTCATTCATATGACCGTCATTTTGTCAAACCCCCTAACTCAGAGTAGGGTCCAGGTGACTTGTAACAGGTCCAGATGCGTTTTGAATGCCCAGGAAAGATTTCACAGTCTGTCTATGTTGCTGTTGTAATGTTTGAACACCATGATACAGTTTTTTCTAGTACCTTGGAAATAAGTACATCCTTTGTTTCAGCTTGTGCACATTGCCTTTTGTGCTTTTATTAAGTACCTCCAAGTAGTGTCTGTCCCCATCTTCCTTCTGCCCTCCCACTGTGTAGTTAATGGGTTTTTTTTCTTCTTCTTCTTCTTTCTTCTGCCAGGTTTTTCTCCTAGGAAAAAAGATTTAATCCCTTCCCTGTCTTAGTCCCATTTTGAAATGTTTTGTCCTTAGCTGTGGCCATGTAGAAGTACATGTACTTCAGTGAACATTTGAGCCCAAATTTAGTCACAGGATGTTTCTGTGATGTGCATATTATTCTTAAATTACTTTTTTACATTTTAGTTTTTGCAATTCTTACTCATCCCTTCTAAAACAACCCAGAAACTTTTAAACCTCCAAAGAAGCAGGATAGCAAAGTGTTAAAACAACAGTGGCCTTTAAAGATCCTTCCCTTCATACCCATCTTCTCTTTCCTGCTTCCTAGAAAAACCGAGGCTTTGTGAAGGATGAAATCCCATGGGAAAGCAGATGCAGGGATTATGACATTGAATTTAATGGGGCAGTCGCTGCCACTTCTGAAGTAAGGTCTGCACTGCAGCTTTTTGTAAATCCCATAAAGGCCGAAGTCATTTGGGCCTGGATTGATTTTGATTAACTGTGCTTGTCTAGCTTGAATTTGATGCCCAAAGTCCAGTCACTTTAGGGTCCTTTCTAATTCACAACCTTACTGGTGAGCCTGTCATCCTGCAGGTTGCCTTCCTTTTCCATTCATTGCACAGCAAATTGAGATGAGATTTGCCATTTTTTGGGCAGCTAACTTTAGAAGAGATGAACCACACCTTGCTAGTATGGTGGTGGCTTCTTCCTGTCATGCATCCTGTACAAGTTGGATCCCTGCATCTCTTAAATTACCCCTGTAACATAACTGGCTTTTATGAGGTTCCCTGCAGGAATCCGTCTTCACTGGCCCAGATGCAAAACTCGAGTGAGTGAGTGGTGTCTGGTGTTGCCCATATTGGACCAAATACAAATGCATACTTGAAGAAAAAGAGAAATACTTCACATCCAAAGCCCCCTATCTAAACATACTCCTGTTGAGATTTTATTTATGATTTACTATATCTCTAGAAAATCTCACGTTAGTTTATAAATTACACAGAAGGATATTACAGTATGTACACTCTAACCTAAACACTGTGATTTACAAAGAGGATGGAACTCATTATGGAAAACAGAGCTAAATGGAAGAGGAGAACGAGTTCCACAACTAAGGAAAAAAAGTAGAAATTAGCATGCATCCTTCCAGAATTAACTGTGATAAAGCCACAAAGATATACCACAGCTCTATTCCACTTTTAAAAGACTGTATTCACCAGCAGCAGAGGTAACAGCTATGCTTTCAGAGGTAATGAGAAATTCCAAAAGAAATTATTTTTGAAGGATCCCAAACCAGAAAATCCAAACCACTATAAGCTGTGGGAAAACAGATATACAGTGTCTGAGACCCATAGAGATGTGGATTTTTTTATACTCACTGTAAATGTGGAAAAGAAACTACCACTGTGTATTTCTATTCTGTCTCATTTTCCATGGAAGGTACATTTTAATACCCCGCCTACATAATCATACAACATTTATTATGTATCTGTTGAAAACAAAGAAGCCAGATGCAGACACACAGGCACCCCCCGGACCTTCCTCCCCCTCAGCCATGGCGTGGGAGCTGCGGCCTGGCAGCAGTTCCCTGGGGGTCTTTAACAGGGAGATGCTGAGGTCGGGCCGCTCTATCTGCGACACATATGCATTTGTAGAGAATCCATGCATAATCAGGCCAGCAGGGACATCAGAAAGCCAAAACCACCACGCAGCATCTCCATAACAATATCTAAGTCTGTGGTAGTTGCTCATATAACTCTGCAGACAGGGAATCATGAGGGCTCAGGACCAGTGGGGAATGTGGGATAACTGGAGGTAAAACAAAACAAAACAAAACACCCAAGCAAACAAACACACTGAACCCATCAAACATGAGAGTTTTATGCCAAGTTTATGCAAGGAATACAAGCCTGAAATGGGTCTGTTCAGAAAGACAGCTTTAGTCAAAGGTTTAAATTCAACCTAGAAATAAAACCCCATCATGTTTCCTGGTAATATGCACTAGCCAGAAAAGCAGCAAAGATCCTCTGCTTGCTGATGAAGTAAATAGATAGGAGAGTGAAAAAGTCCAGGCTCTCTGGTGCTCAGTTTCCTCTCACTGTCACTGGTTCAGTCGCTTCCCATCTCCTTTTCTCCGTTTGATTAAAACACATTAATAGCAACGCCTATCAGCTGGCAGCTTTGCATTCATCATCTGTATCACTTGGAATGGCTGCTGAGTCAGTCTGATGGATAAGGAGAGTGGTTTGGCTTTTGCAGTCGTTAGCTGTGGCCTCCACATGTCTGCAGTGCAATGCAGAAGTGATGGGAGCCGTTCCTGTGACAGAGGCTTTGGAGGAGACGCTCCGCACACGTCCAACCTCTGAGCAAACCTGCTTTACTATCTCTTGCAATTAACAATTAACTTTCTGCTTTTTTAAACTGTTTGTAACACTCTGTCCCTGGTAGGGAAACTTTGAAATACTGTTTTTTCCTCTGTTTGATTTATTTTCTAATATAATTTGCAAACAATACAGATCACTGTACTCCATGGAAAAGTAGTTATGGGAGAGGAGTAGGGGATTTGTGTATTGTTTTAAGAGGGAAAAAGATGTCATAAGCTGTATCATGAGAGAAAAACCAAATAACCACAGACATTTATACACTATTGGCAAAAAAACAAGACCAGGAAACCAGTTCTGAACTGAGGAGGTCCCATGCATGGGGCCATTGTATAAATAACATTACTTTTTTTCTGAAAGCATTCAGTAACACAGACTAGCTGCTGATGTCCAAGTAAAAGTGATACACATAGAAATAAGCTCTGATTATTTTACTTGTCATGTAGAGCTATCATGCATCAAAGAACTTCATATACATCAGTGAAGTCTCCTGACACTGGGCAAATGAGCATTACATAGCTTAAAGAGGCTGAATAGAAGTGGCCTCCCTGGAAACACAGCCCAGCAGCCTCCTGCTCAAATAAGCATCCTCAGCCTCTTTCTCCGTCCTCCCCTTTGCAGCCACAAGAAGTTTGCTACAGTCACTACGGGAACATTATCCTGGGGGGACAGGAGTGGGACTGGAGCATCAGACATGGGATCTGCCACTGTTTCCCCCATGCCGTGCTGGGGAGGGTGATGTCAAGCCTCCCACCTTGCTCCTACCTCTGGGAATCAAAGCCAGAGGATTCTAGAATTCTCATCCTGCAAGAAACGCTGAGAATGCCACCGAACTATGACACACTGCAAACACGTCACTACTGCATGCTTTCGCTGTTAGGATATTTTTAGTCTTACAGAATGCAACCAGCTGTAAACCTTTAGAGTCAAAGTCTAAGGTGACTTCTTCAGACAACTCCCCATGTGGCAGTCAGCCAGACGGTGAAGGCAGTACCTGGTGGAGGGTATGTTTCACCACCAAATTAGCTCAGGATGCTGCAGGATTTTTAAAGGAAACAAATTCTTCAGTCTCACTGCAGCCCTTTGAAAAATGTCAGTAAGAAGCAATTCTCACTCATAGAGAAACCCTCTAGTGTGCTTGAAATTGAAATTTCAAAATGGCCATCAGCAAAAGCCATCTATCTGAAAGATGCTGTTTTGCTTAATGTGCACTAGAAATATAAAGAAACCAATTTCATTGGCAGTAAGGTATGAATTTTCCTCTGACTTTAACACCAAACTTCTAAATCTGAGAAATGATTTGAGTCCTTTTATGCGGTGTTAGAGAAAATGTTTAGTTCTGTGCATAAACTGGATGGAGGGCCAAAATCTTTCTCCTATAACCTGCAGAAATTCTTGGAGTTACTCCAGGGATACATTTAGTCCCTTCTGTTCAAAATTTAAGACCTGCTGTTTTTCTGACAGCACAGGTAATTGCTACAGGTGGAGCCAGCCTGCATCTCATCGTCTCCGGCTTCAGCCTTTCCTGCCGTTCTCTTTTCTCACAGCAGAAACACAACAGATCCCTCGGAGCATGCCGAAAGATGGATCCGGTGCTAAATCCTCACCTGATGTGAGCTGGTGGACAAGGTCTCTGCAACGTGCAGCACATCCCACACTGGTTTCCCTGCAGGAAGGGCAAGACCTCACCCTTGGGGGAGGCTTGAGGAAATCCTGCAGATTTTGAGGTACCCCCAGAGACCCCCTCCCCTCTGCTAGCCCAGAGTAGCAAAGACAAACCCGCCAGTGGTAGGGTCAGCTTGAGGGCTTTCTCCTCCACTTTTCCTGCTCTTACATCCCCGTCCAGCTCCTGTTTCCACCTTGGAAGTTACTGATTTTGCCACAGGATAAAAACAACCAAAGGCAGTCACCTTCCAAATATACCAAGGTGAAAGCCTCTGCCCTGGAGAGCTTTGGAAGAATGAGACAGAAAAGGAACTCTAAGGAAATGATATGAGCTCTGTTTTACACCTGGAGACCTGAAGCTGAGATCCCCACAATAGTGATTTATGCAAGACCATGGGCTCACTCAACCCCATGGGGCAGGGCGGGCGGGGAGTACGAGCCAGACCCCTCCACTGAGTCCTAGTGCAGCATCTCTATCACACAGCTACACCTGCATAGATTGGAAACCTTCTTGAATGGGAGAAAAATGATAATTTGTGCATGGAGATGAGATGTTTCTCAGCTTTCAGACTTCCTAGCTGCAATCATTACGTGAGAAACAAATGACTGTGAAAAGCGCAGGTTCAAGAGGGGAATTGTTGGACACTGCTAAGAACAAATCAGCGGATTTCTGTTATGCCAGGCTGTTGCTGCAAGGATACACATGCTCACTCATAAAACCAAGTGCCAGCAGATTATATTTCCTTCCAAACGGGATCATCTATGAATATATATGTCTGTCTTGAATTATAAAAATCCATCAGTTTTTCCTCTCCCTGTAGTTATACACATGCACAAGCCTGTGTAGACATCCAGCTGTGGTGCAGTACACTACAAACAAAAGCTGTAAGGGAAATTATTATATCTAAACCAATGCAAACTCAAGAGAGAAATATCAGCAGCTCCCCAAATTCCAACACCTCCCCAGCTGCACATCTGCATCCCATAAATTTTCAGATTTACCGTCACAAATCATTTCAATTTGCAACCGTTCCCTTAAACTGATTTTAGCCAGATTAATCTCATTTCTTCTTATTAGTCACATCTTTCATGTAGAGTGTAAAACAATAATCTGCTTGTAATGCTTACTGGCATTGACTCTCATCAAAGACATGGGTGGAAATTTGCAGTTAATGGCAATAACAGAGAGGGCCCACTCGTTGGATGGCAGCGCCTTGCAGGGTTTTCTACCTGCCTGTTGCGGGACTGAAATCCATGATTTTCAAAGATGCTTGTGTCTTTATAGTCATTATGAAGGTATCTCTCAGCCAGTACCGATTAATGACAACTGTAACTTTTTATAAAGAGAAATTTCAGTACCATCTGGAATTCCTGGAGAGAGAAAAACCTGTGGACTTGTCTTCTGCAGCATGGCAACCCTCATCATTATAACCAGCACAAAAGCAGACTGACATCATTTTCACTTCCACCCATTGTGCTGTTTGCTCACTAATATGTATTGGATGTATATGGATGGGCAGGATTGAAGGGCAGGATTTTTCCAGTTGTTTCACCTCTTAATGGCTGGCAGAGCAGCAGTGGGTTCTGACTGCACACTGGGAAGCAATACTCTTCAGTCTGCCACAGCTCCAAAAACTCCGTATCTTCCCTCAAACAGTTGTGACTATGCAAATAACAGCACTTTTCTTGACCACTTACAAGATGAAGTCTGACCTTGCATTATATAATTTGTTTATTTAAAAAAAATAATTGAGTGAACAGTGTGTTATCAACCTGACTAAAATTCTTCAGGCAGTGAAACAGCATTTTTATGAGATGCAAGAGGACAGATTTCCTGACAACACCATGTTTCAATCTTTCCAACAGAAAGTGCAAGCTAGAAAATTGTCTGACGTCTATTCCCAGTCAAGTGTGGATGTTTTTCCTGAGATAAAATGCAAACTGTTCAGTTAAAAACAGGTATTTAGCCTGTGAAAACATGTTACAGATCAGTTGTTTCAGCCTGCTAATGCTACCTGATACTTGCAAACACAGGCTTTAAAAAACATACAAAGATCTTATAAATTCTTTTACACATGCCCTTCTTGATGGAGAACTCTGGAATGACCATGTGGAAACACAGCTCTGCTTCTGTGTAGATGAATCTGGAAATGAAGACTCCAAATACACTGGCTGAAAGGATATGAGCAGAGAAGAGATACAACCAAGGTTGCATCAAAAGTAGAATGTTTGCCCTATTCAAATGAAAATTTCCCTTTTATTCTGAGCTCCAGTGTCCTGAATGAATAAGAAGCAGCCTTTTTTTCTGCTCTAAGCTCTCCTAATGGCCATTTTAATGACTGTCTCCTCAAGTTTACAGCCAGCTGTCTAATTACCAAATGCCAATATTAATGAAAGCCCAGCATATACAGTGATAATGACGAAATTCAATATTTATGGGGGGAGCATTTTTCATAAATATCAACACTGAGCAATCACAATAACTAGTCCCTTGGTACTTCCACTAATTTCAGAGGACAACAAGCAAGATTTCCTTGAAACTTAAAATCCAGACACTATTCATCTCTTACCCTTTCGATAACTTCAGACCCAGCATGTATTAGCAGTAAGAAAGAACTATGATTTCTTATTCCTGAAAAAATCATTGCTGAACTGATGAGGTGAGGGATATTTTAAAGGTGCTGTGATTGGTTTGCAGGTCGTAGGGAGCCTGGCAAGGTGAGCAGCAGGGAGGGAATACTTTATCTTTCACACAATAGCTCTGTGATTGGAACATTTGGAAGGAGGAGAAGAGGCAGGCAGATATCAGACTTCCTTTGCGTCTTAAAATTCTCCTTTTCTCTCTAGCAAACTCCAAAGTCTCTGATTAGAAAATTGGTAAAAAGCAGAGGCACTGTTTGAGTTTAGGGCCTGTGCGATGAAGCAGTTGGGAGCAGAGACGTTCTCCAAGACCTAGATGACTCAAATGCACCTACGCTGCAGTTTCAGTGGAATTCAGCCAGTGGGCATTGGATACAAAAGCCCTTGAGGATGGGGCAGGACAGACATCATGGAGGGAGGGACTGCATTGGCAAACTTTGTTTCCATGTAGTAAGGGAATAATTGCAGATTTGAACATTAAGGAAGCTGTTCCTGCCTACTGCTGACTTCTGTACTTCCATTTACAGGTCACAATTATATTTACCACATAATTGCAACCAGAGGAGAACCTTGAGTTTTTATCTTTTTCAACAGAAAACTCTCTACCATTGCAATATTTTCTAATACTAGAAACGATAGCAGAAATTATGTCAGTAGCTCACACAGTTTCCTGCAGAACCTGTATCCCTAATACATGCTACAGAGCAATATTCACCCAAAGTAATGAAAGGTGTAAATTAAGTTGAATAAAATTGAATCAAATTGAGGAAATATTCATTCTGTCTGGGAATGACCACACAGATATCTAATGTAGTTAAAATAGTGTATCCTAAATGTTTTCCTTTATGTAATTTGGTTACTGTGCCTGAGCAGCCCCATGGAATAATCAGATGTTCACTGATGGAGTATTAACCAGGCTTGCATTTAGGTGTCTGCTCTGGAGATCTGAAAAAAGATTTCACCAAATCCACTGGGCTTTGCAGCAGACCCCCAGCTTGCAGGGCTGGATGAAACGAGCTGAAGGAGCAGTGGAGTGGCCTCCTCTGCTGTAACATCACCACGTAACATAACACAGAACATCCACATGATGTCAGTGCAAAGGCTCATCTGGTCCTGCTTTCTCTCTTCTGTACACACCATGAGGGGATAGGAATATAAGAACAAATGATTTTGTGTTTGCTCCTGTGCATGTGGAGGGGGGTAGGTACAAAAGTAAAGGAGAGGAGAGGGAGCCATCTCTGTGTGCCTCCAAAGCAATAAGAGAATCCCTGAACTACAGGCTATAACCAAGATGTTCATGTTAGTGGCCAACAATGGACCACTCTTTCATGAATTTATTTTTTCCCTATTTAAACTTTTTATACTAATTAAACTCCATGTGAAAAGGCCTTTTGTTTAAATTCATTATGCTTTAGCTGCAGGTATCTGTTGTGTTCCTCGTCCTTTCCTGGCTTTCTGTCCCCAAGAACAGCAGTGGCTTCAGTATCAGAATAATAAAGTAATAGTAGCAGAAATGAAGCTTTTTATTACTGTCATTTACTTGAGGGGGGTAAGTGATGAGATGTCAGTGACTAGTTGCCTAAAGAAAAGAAAGAAAAATGAATAAATTTTTAAGTAGAAGGATATGTAATGGGCCAAGTGGAGTCAGGAGCCCTGTGTTTCTGTCCAGTATTTGATCACCCCACTCAAACTCTCTCAGTTTGTTTCCAAATGTGTGAAGTAGAAATAGAAACAGCAACAGAAATGTGTAGCATAAACGACAACATGGACTACTATAATTAAAATTTATATAATATTTCAAAGCTTTTGATGACAATATAAAAGTGAAATATATGACATTTCTTTGTCCTTACTGTAAATGGTTTGCTTGCATTGGAACTGTTCTTACTTAAATAAGTTAAATTACTACACATATGTGAAGACATATTTTAAAAAATGTTAAATTCTTATTGAATGTACTCACAAGGAATTGTAAAATAGCAGTTACCAACACCTTTAGATCCTGCCCTTCTCTTCTGATTGTTGCTGGCATAAGTTATGATACTTTATTTTCTCATCGTGTAAGTTTGCTCTTTTGCTTGATTTCTCTTTTGTGCAGTGAGATGAAGAACTCGTGTGACTGGAGCAAGCTCATTTTCCTGTGTGAGGGTATGGGAATAGCAAATAAAAACTAGCTTCTGTTGAACAAAATGTACCTATGCTTATGGCACGTATCCAAAAGCTTCATTAGCAGTGATCAGAGAAACTAGATCTTTGACATGAATATGTGAAGTAGACCCTGCAACAGACCAAAAGGGTCATATATGCAAATACATATTAAACATTTGTAATTGATTCTGATAGTGTCTGCTGAACAGCATCACATGCATATTTGTTTTGCTGTGAAAGGCTGCTTTTGCCACTACCTGATAGAAAGAATGAGTCAACGGTTAAACAAAATGACCTATTAAGCAACTTTTGTCATGAAACAGAAATGTCTCTTTCTCATTAACTTTGAATAAAGCATGCTGAACAAAAGGCAGATATTTTCAAGAGTTATTTAGAAGACTGAATAATAACAACCTTGGATGTACAATTCTGTCTCTATGATTCTCTCCCCACTCCTCCTCCTAACCAAAAAACTTAAACTGTTAGTCATGATGCATTTTTATTTCTTATTAACATCCTTTTTTCAAGTAATTCAAAAGAGTTTGTGTGAGTAGTTAGTATCCTAATTTACTAGACAAGTTCAAGTCTCTTTGCTACCACTGAGCATGTATATTATTTTTGATCCTTGGGTAGTTTGACAAAAAGATATTACCTTTCGTTCCTTTTTTTTTTCTTTTTTAAAAAAAATTTGATTTGGATTATGGGAGTGCTGAGATGTTAGCATGAAAGTTATCATCATTGCAAAAAAAAGAGCCAAAAGTTATGGTCTAAACTACTCACATGAGCTGGTTCTCCTTATTCCCAGCCACTGCCATTTCTATCTAAGCCTCACCTTAGAAATGTATTAATATTTAACTATTATTTCTGGGCATTGCACAGGGAAAACCAATGCAAGTCCTGACACTGCCTGTGCCGTGCCTATATGGGTAAGGTGCAAAGCCAGCAAGATAGCAGTAGGATTATAACCAGGAGGCTTCGTTAATGGGTTACTGGCACGGAATGAAGACTACATTAGATATACACTGCTGACATGACAAGATACTTTCCCAACAGGGACCACGAATTGAAAGAGTAGAAACATTGTCAGCTTGAAATCTAAGCTGCCCAGTCACATACGTGCCTGCCCTCAGCTTTCTGCAAGGTTTTGTGAAGTTAGCTAACATTTCTCATTTATAAAAAGTCTTTAAACAAATTCAAGGGGGCCCATGTGAGCCAAATAATGGAATGAAGGTGGGTCAAATAAGCATAAAACAGACAACACGTTCAGCAATAAAACCAATACCAAAGCATATGTTTTCCCCAGCTCTGTATGCATCCCTCTTTCTCACTAAAGGATGTACATTGTAAAGAAATCACTGAAAACTTGCATAGTCCTTCAAAAAGATAACCCCATGCCCCAAAGGATGTGAGGGGGATCATCTGAAATACCTCTTAAACTCTTTTCATTATTCATTGGATGTCTAGGAAAACATTTTGACTGGTGTAATTCTATATCCTCACCAGGCTCGTGCCAGAGATTCCATTAAAGGGGTGCAAGGACTACCTGAGCTGCCTGCACGGCCAGTGCCACAGGCCTGTATTAACCCTTATTGATCTATGCACATGGAGGATCTATGCACATGGAGGAGCCCATGCCTGTCAGTCTGTCTGCCCAGGGTAGGCTAAAACATTCATTTGCAGTAACTGGAGCTGAAGGCACTTGGGAAATAAAGCTAAAGATGTTAATTTGAGGACAGGATTTCTGCTACTCTTTGAATATCAGACAAGAAGCTCTCTCTGAGTCCACTGCCCTGGACTTGAAGGGAGAAAGAGGGAGTCTGCTGTGGTAGTATAAAGAGCCTGGAATTGGCCAAACCAGACTGAATAAAGACTCACTTTCACTAGTTACTCTCTACCAGTCGAAGCAGTTTCCTCCCCAGCTTCAACACTGGTTCTGGCCAGCTGCCCCAGCACCAGCCTGCTCCATTGCTCATACTCACTGCCCCAGAAATTCTTTCAGGTTTCCATCAGCGTTCGTCACCATCTCTGCATCCTCGGTTGAAACAGAAACCAGGAATGAGGCAGCATGCTGATTTATGTAGTCACCAATTAACTGGAGTTATCCTAGATGGGCTGTGGAGTTGCTCCATGGTGGCCCCACAAGAGCCCATAGCAGGGAGCACGAACACACATACAATGAAGGAATGGAAAGATCATCTGAAATTCATAGGGAGTATTTATATTTTCTAGGGCTCCCTCTGCTCCAGAGAAGCCAAACATTTGTTTAAAACACTGTTTTGTATGCATTCGAGGTTGCTCTCATTAGGTCTGTTAATCCTCCAAAGTAATTTACATTTACCTACTCTTGCCCCCTCTTGCAGCACCGTCATCACAACTGCTTGTTAGTTTGTGAAAATACAAGGAAAAGGCATTTGTGTATATAAAGAAATAAACCTTCCAACTAAAATTTGTATTGAAATCAGAGAAGTTCCCTGATTTTATTGTATGTGAGATCAAGGCAGTGATGTGGCCTCCTTGCCTTCATTTCTTTTGGCCTGCGTTGTATCTGTTCAATGTTTTTCTTCACTTTCTTACAGAAAAAGACATGGCTCAAAGGCACAAACAGTATATCTGGATATATCTTAAAGGAAGCTAGCCAATACTTCGGTATTATGTATCCTGCTTAAACCCTGAAATTAGTAAAATCCCACCAGTTCAATTTTTCCAGAATTTTTCCTCCAACAAAGTAGGGTGAAGGCTCTTGGACTGCCATGGAAACAGGCTGGGTGGTGTTGTCAAAAGGAATAAGAATTTGATTGTACAAATAATCTGCCGTTAATGTGAATATTGCTCATTGCCAAGTTATGAATGTCATACTTTATAAGAAAATAAAGTTCCCAGCAGATGTTCCTATAATCCTATTTACTGGTTCTATACTATTTCCCGCTGGTCACATAACATGACTTTTCAGTGTTTTTCATATGTTGGAAAAAACTTAAATAAGCACAATGTTAGAAATAATTCATCACAGGCAGAGGAATGGAGTAGATGACCTAAACAATTTCCAGTTCCTACTTGTTCTTTGTTATAGTAAATATTCTCATAATTAGAAGACAAAAGAACAATTATTCTCATGTAAAAACAACCATGTTATGTTTTAGAATAGTGAAAATAATTTGGTAAAAAGTCATGCCCCAAAATTAAATAATGATATTGTACAAAAAACTGGGCATCAGCCAGGCTTGGCAAACAGCTCTCCATGTGGGAAGCTGTGCTGGAGTGTGCCCTGGCCTCAGCTCACTGCATTTCTTGGGGCATCTACTGTATGGTTTCCTGAAATATTAAACACTGCTTTTCTTCCTTGCTTACAGAACACAAATTAAATCCACAAAAAGTGCACATTCTCATATTCACGGGGCTGTAGGTTCTCTCCTTCCTCTCTTCCAGTCTGGGGTTTGTTTTGCTGTAAATTTAAAAAATCCCTTCCTGGGAAGTCATCCTGACTATAAAAAGGGAGAATCAAGTAAGGCAATGATTTGGCTTTTCTAAAAGAAGACTGAAGTGGAACAAATAACATTTTAACCCTAGATGTCCTCATGAGTTATTATTGTGAAAAGAACTCCATTATTTTTAGTGCTACCTCTCTCTTAATTTCTCAGCGGGAAGATACAGGCAGCTGTTCCTATTTCACATATTTACCGGAGATGCATAAATTGTTGTGAAGAAAGGAGAACCAATTCAAGTGATGGTCATCACTAGATGCCCCAGCTCCAGGACGGAGATGACGCAAGCAGAAACAAGCCCGTTGTACCCAGTGCTGCTGCTGGGTTTGTGCGTGAACTGCTTCAGCAGAACTACATGAGGACTTCGGTTTCCAGGGCCATGATGAATGATGACTTGTATCTGGACATGCTATGAGTTTTGCCTTCCTCTATTTTAATACTCTGTAGCTCATGAAGATAAGAGTTTGTAGCAAGCTGATTAGAGACGGGTATGTAGAAAGCTTGAACTTTCCGACTTGCCAAGGTAGAGCTAGCATCAACAATGCTTCTTGAGCAAGGAACTGGAAAGGGTTTAACATTACAGCATGAATTTTGTTCAGATACCCAGAGCGGGTTTCTGGATGTCTCTCAGAGCAGGAGCTGACAGAGGTCTGCTTCACATGATACCTGAGGTTTAATGGCTCACTGCATCCTAGCCAGAAGTGCCCTAACAAGGTGCCTCCAATGTACTTGCCTGCATTCTCTCCAGTCCAAGGTGATCAAAAACCCCAAAAGAGCAAATAAAGACTGTCCAACGCATATATAAAACACCCTGTTAATGTTGGGGTGGTCTCTGAGGAGCCTTGGGATCTGCGTGTGGTTTGGCGTCTCTGCCCAAGACCGCAGCATCTTCACTGTCACACAGTGTTGAGTTGACCTGAGGTCTGTTCCTGACAGCACTGGACGCCTTGGTCTTGGCTTTCTGGTGAAAATGGCAGCAGATACTGATGTTGCCTTCACTGGTGGAGCAACATGGGGTGGTAGGGTCAGATATGTGTGAGAGCTTGACTCCTCACGCTTTTCTAATATGTGTCTGTATTTTGACACCGTTTTCCACCAGTCTGTTTGCCTGTGGACAATGTGAGCTGGCTGTTACCTTTCCAAAGAGATACTTCCCTGGAAACTGCTTGATTTTATTCCATGTTAACCATGGCCCAGTGTCAGACACAACTTCATCAGCGAAAATAGTTTTGCTAAGCGTGATCCCATGTTTACTTGGCACTATCTTCTAGTAAGACCAACTCAGGGAAATGGAAACGGCAATGGGGGACCAGCGTGTCCCTCTTCACAAACAGCATGAGCCTGTCCCTGCCTCTCAGTCCCCAGGGCAAATTGCCCCCTACATCTGTGCCGGGGTTTTTCATTTGATTCAGTTCATATTTACGGCATATGCCACACAACCGAGTTTCCTTTAGCCACTTCTCAGTAAAACCAGCACAAAAGACTTTTCCACAGGTTTCTTCATTCTGTAAATAATTGTCACAGACCCTTTACAAAATATTTTTCTGCAACACTTTCCAATAAATTGTAATATATTTATTAAAGAACTTAATGCCCTAAAATTTATTTTAATCACATTCCAATAAAGTAGTTTCATAATCAAATTATTTTTTTACCTTTGTTAAATATCAGGATTACATTTAATCTAAAAATCAAATTCTTAATTTAATATAGTCTTCCAGGAAGTAAAACAAAGCTAGAAGTTAGATGGAAGTTAGTGGAAGCTGTACAGTGAAAATGTAATGAAGTATGAGAGCTTCTGTCAGAGGATATTATATTCTCTGATAAAATACAGCAAACAAATCTGTATTTCAGGATTTCAACATTTGGATTATTGAATCTATAATTGCTATATTTCATGTAAGTACAGTAAGTGTTTGTTTAGGAAATACTTAAAGAGGACAATTCTATGTAAAGAGGACAAACTTTAGTGTCACAATACACAGCAGCTTTCACTCACAAATCTTCTCACATTATTGAATTAAAAATTAGCATTACAATACATACACCAGGTAGAGTGAGTACTGAAGTAATTTTGGCAATAAAGGAGTCAAAGTTACCAGTAGTTCAAACAGACTTTGCTGAGAAAGATACAATTAAGCAGACTAAGAGTTTATAAATCTTCCTTTTTACACATCATAGCCTGTCTTTTAAAGAATTGACACGATGTGTCATTAATTTCCAAAGATGAAGTGAAATACTGATCCCTCAAAAAAAAAGAAAAAAAAAGTAAAAAATGAGTCAGTGTTGATGCAGTTTTGGGGAATGCTTCATTGCTGGTTTAGCTTTTCGTGTGACCACCAGCACCACTGCCGTTCCCGTGGGAAGGAACCCGGATCCAGGCTGGGACACAAACCCGGAGCCTCCAAGCCGACCTGCAAGCGTCCCAGGATCTGAACTGCAAAAAACTCGTAAAAATCTGGCAACGACATTTGCTGCATCCTCCTCTGCCATACCTACATTTCGTACTTAGTAATTTGAAAGCAGTGGGAGTTCCAGAAGGAGGTCTGAGAGCAGATTTTGGTCCCTGGGCTATTTGTTTTTGAGCTAAGAAGACTAAAGTGGTTGCACCAGTATAATATACACATCACTTGTCAAATATAGATCAAAGCAGCTTTAGTTTTATGAGAACAGAAAATGTCTGAACTTGGCAAACTCCATTTTTTCCTCCAGGGATGCTACACATTCGTCAAAGAGGAACTTCATAAGACACACTTCCAGCTGCCACCCACTCCTAAAAATATTGCAACCTCCTTATTTTCTTCCTAGAAGAGACAGAATGGGGCTTTTTTCAGCTCCAGTCACCCTCCCCAGTGCACAGAGCAGGGAGGCGCACTGTGCCACACCAGTCCTTCAGCCTGGGGACAGGGAGAGTCGCTACTGGGGATCTCCCTTCTCCCCTGGCCCAAATGAAGAGAGGAGCAAGCTCTCATGCAGGAGACACTAACAGAAGCAACACCCTGTGAGCACCAAACATGCTTAAATATTTGCAGGGCTAGCTAAACTTTTTTTTCGTATTGGTGTTTGCCTATAAAATTTAGAGTTTTGCCAAGATGAAGATCTAACCAATAGCAATCACTGTCTGTGGGATTTTTTTTTTTTTTTACAGGTTGAAAAAATTTAACAACTAAATATAAATAATTTTGTCTGAGTTGTAACATTTCAGTTGAAAACTCAATCACTATTGCATTGGCCAAGCATGTATTCTGGATTATATATCCCAGTGATATGACCAAGAATTCTCACAGTGCATTGATCTTTTTACCAAAAGATATGATGTTCCCTGGAAGATGTAACCCATTTACAGAGTTTGTGCAACAAAAGCGAAATACTTATCTGCCAACCCCTTTAGTATTGCATCAGAAAAAGAAAGAAATCCAGTATGAGAGCTGGGGAAAATTATTGTAAACTCAAGTGGTTGTTTTTAATGCTTTTAAGATGAAGTTGCTCTGCTGTTGTTTTTAAATGTCTATATTCAAACGAGGAAAGTGAGTATAAGAGCATGATGTAGCCATAGAATGATAATAACTTAGAACCACAGAATAAAATCATAGAATCATTTAGGTTGGAAAAGACCTTTGAGATCATCAAGTCCAACTGTTAACCTAGCACTGCCAGGTCTACCACTAAACCATGTTTGTAAGCACCACATCTACACTTCACACTACCACACTACATGTACACTACCACATCACACTTAAATGACTAAAAAAAACCCGACTGATTTTTCTGGAAGTGCTTAAAGTCAAAAACTACATAATCAAAATCTAGAGGAATTTTTTTTTTTTCTGGAGTGTGGACAAAACAGGAGTAATGATGAACATGCCAGCAAACTGCTGGGATTGTGATACTAGTTTGTCCTGCCAGAAGCAGAAACATTTATATACTTCTAGTATTTTATTTTATTTTATTTTATTTTATTTTATTTTATTTTATATTTTTATTTCTAGGGAACAGCTGTACACTGGGCTATTTCTGTGTCAGAATGTACTTTACTTCACTTCTGTCTGAGGTGCAATTTTTTCTTTGAATACTTCAGGGTAACATTATGAGAAGCCTGAAAATTGATTCTGCGAGCTGTGGCCAGGATGTAGCCTTACTGCAAGGTCATGAGCACTAACTTTCCCATTTCCTTAACTATTAAAATTTGTAAACCAGCATTTTAAGGAGCTTGAGTTGAATGGTAATGGCTCTAAATGGATTTTTAAAGATGGTGACAAAAATACTTTAGGTATTTTTCCCTAAGCTCGTACCATTTTGTCTTCAATACAGTAATCATAACAAATATTGCCAGACCTGCAGAGACAGAGCCTGAGAGCTTGTCCATTTTTTCCTAAGTGTTTCTGTTGTTATAATAAACATCTCCCTATAATCCTTGCCTCCCTTGAATACATACCTTGTGATATAACCATGCTGACATAATAAGCATGAACAACAGAAATCAAATTCTGAGCTACAAAACTTATTGTACAAGGAAAACAGCTAATGAAATGGTGAATAGTACCCATATACATGCATAGGGAAAAGGGCTTAAACCCTGTATTGCTTTGAAATGGCAAGTTTTCCGGTTATTTTTGGATATTCTGATCAGCATGGAAAACGTAGCGAAGTCCTATTCTGCAGCTTGGATTTGCCCCCTGTGTTTGCCAGAGCAATGCCAGGGTCCCTGGCAGCACGCTTTTACTTACCTCCAGCTCTCGGGGAGCTGCTGCCCTGCTTCTGGCTTGGAAGACCTTGAAAGACAAAAAGGGAGAGCAAACAAATGTGCTTTACCAGGGGTGACTCAAACGGCTGAACAGCCTCCCACTGGCTGTGTTTTCCAGAATACAAAGGGAAGATTGACAGCCTGCACCGTCATTCAAACCTCATGTCTTTGCTGAAAGTAGCCAGTGAAATCCTGACAAGTACACCTTGCTCCATTAAACTGGGCACACTGAAGGTAATGTCAGCTAACAAGCTGGGGATTAAATGCAGCCTTTTACTTTGGGATGCTAACTAATTGATATTTGGGGACTGAGAAGTTTGGTTTGTAAATAATTGTTATAGCCTACTTCTTCCTGGGCAGGAGGAAGAGAGAAATCCTGAAGCAGGGAAGAGCGGAGTTTTTCCCCAGCGGCATTGTGCCCGACACTGCAGAGTTCGGTTGCTTGCCCAGAGCAGATCTTCATGGGCTCTGGGAGGCAGAGGATCAGTGCTCCTGCCCGCTTCATGAGCTGCCTTCCTTTTCCTGCCTATTATTTTCATTTCCACTACTTGTTATTTCCTCTTTTGTTGCTCGCCCTTTGCTCCTTGCTATTAATCAATACGCTGCTTAAAGGTAAATATCAACTGAATTGATGAAGACAGGTTATGTGTATCATCTCAGGGCTTTAATACTACAGGAACAAACATGAGAGACTTGGGGAGATCAAGCGATGTTTTGCCCCTCCAGCCCCATGCAAGTAAGTGCTTTGATGGCAGATGCATTGACAGCTTTCGTTTGGATATGAATGGAAAGTGAGCTGCCTTTTACGAGACACTGCTACTTTACTCAAACTTGCCACACCACAACTCTTTCGAGGGTTATGGCACATATGGGCAGTGACACAATCCTTTAAGTGTCACAGTGCCCATGTGTAGTTTTTACTTAGAAGTTAAAGTTTCTTCTTCTTTTAATTAGATGCATCCATCGGGACCTGAGTTGAAGGATCTGGTTGTTTCTGCTATAGTCAGTTCTTGCTGGAGGAGCACAGGAACCTGAGCCCCTTTCCTGCCAGTTAGGGACTTCTCCATCAACTTTTAAAATATATACTTGCAGCTTTAGGGTTACAGAGCATTCTTATTTATAAGCCTAAGCCCTGACTGACACTGTCAGGAGCAGATCACCAGCAATACCAAGGGTGGCAGCACAGGGGACCAGCACAGGCTGTCCTCCACAGCCTGCTTCCACACATTGCTGTCTGTGGCAGCGGCTTACACCAACCGTGAGAGGCACAGGCGTTTGGAAAAGTGCTGCATTACCTGACTGCTGGGGAGGCTGCTTTTGAACTCACACCTCTTTCCTGTTTGTCTTCTGGGAAATGTCTCATTTCCTCTTTTGCTTTATGGGGAAATAGGTAGAAACTGCTGCTCCTACGACCTGACCGAAGAAGCAGAAGGGTTTTCTCTGCTCCCTTGCTAACTGGGAGAGCTTAGCCCAATGTACACCTTGATCAGTACTCGCACCCATGGACATGCTGGGAAGTGACATGGAAATATAAAGATAACCCAGGACATACTCAGCTGGAGGAATGATTGCTTTGCTCTCTCTGTGTGCCTGAGTATACTTTCTGATGGCTTTTTTAATCCTCTGCCCTTGGAGGGCATGGACTTGGCTCTGCTGCATGTTTCCATCTTGCGCACATGGAGTCAAGGAAGAGAAACGTCTCCTCCAAGGCTCCTCTGTGTGACACTTTGCCATACATCATCACTGCTTTCTCATTTCCTAAGACCCTCATTCTACCTGTCAACACATGCAGCCTCTCTCTTAGGCAAATCATCCCCCAGTCCTTAGGTGGTCTTGCAGAGCTCAGAGTCAAATTGCAGTTGTTACCTGAGAGTACACTAGGGTTTTACAAGCCTGCTTACCCTGAGGAGGCATAAATGAATTTATACAGGTCATAATAAAGATAGGCAGTCATTTCTCTGTGGATCATGCATGGAAAGAAACAAGGGGTCCCTCAACTTAAATATCTTGGGTTTTGGTTTTTTTTGGTGGGTTTTTTGTTTGTTTTGTTTGGTTTTTTGTTTTTGTTTTTGTTTTTGTTTTTTAAGGTAGCCACTCTGGAAAACTGTTGCATTTTTTTCACCTGGAAGAAAGGGCTGGTACCTCCTGTTCTGTTTTTCATATCCTCATGAACCTTTAATTGACGTCAGGATGTTACAGCCTACAGAGAGACTGATTAAGTGTTCAGAAAAATGAAAAGCATAAGTCTAGACTCTTGGATCTGGAAATCAAATGCGTGCATGGATGACTCATTCTTATTTTCCTGAAAGAAAACTGTACGCTTCCCTTTAAGTTTTCTGGGTAAAACCCTTCTCACTGTGTGTTCAGCACAGACAATTTGAAAGATCTTGAAATGTGTCATATGTTGGCAATGTATCCTGAGCAATAAAATATGAACAAATTCATAAGTACCATCCTCTCAAACTATCTCTTGCCAAATCGCTCTCAGAAATCACTGAAAAACCTTGACAAAGCAGGTAAAATAAGACACAGTGGGTCCCAAAGAAAGAAATGCCATGCTCCTTTGGCTCTCTCTATCTTTTTGGCCTAGCTTAAAATCAGCCAGTGAAGTTTTTGTACTGTAAGCAACTTTGGCTAGGCTACAGGTAGACATATACAATGGCTCACACCTCAAACCAATGACAAAAATAGCTTTTGTATTTATGAAGAGACCTCTGGACAATTTTTCAGATACACAAGGCTTTTTTTTTTCACTCATACGAATCTGGTTTTTATGTGTTAGCGTGTTTGGACAGCAAGGGGAATATTTCATAGTATCCCACTTCAAGAACCATAAATTGCATAGCCTGTCTGCCAAGTATAAGATGCAAGTACTGTGAATTTATTGTCCATTTTCTGGCTCTGGCACCCCTGTGTCATGAGCATAGGTAAGTGCCTTCACTTTCTTCTTCTCTTTGTCTCCCATACAACCCATTTGGGTAGCAAGCTTTGCAAGACAGTGTTTCCTACTTACAATGTGTCCACTCCAGATCTTCCATGTTAGCTGGATTTAATGGACCTAACATAAATTATGTAAACAAATAATCCATCACAATAATACACTTAACCGTTTTTTCATTCCACTCCAAACAATCACAGAGCTTGGCCTGCAGATATTCACTTTTCACTGGTGCTAAAAAAATATAATTTGGAGATATATATTTAAATAACCAATTTACTCCACTGTTATAGAAGGTATAGGTTTCCATCCTTTCTTGCCTACTGTGCTTACATCTGCTGCTCTGGAAGGGATCTGCCCCTGCTCTCATGCCTTTCTCACAATCAGTCACAGCTTGATGCTACTGCAGGCTTCTTGGTTGTCAGTTAAATTATTCTACCACAGATGTCCCAAGATTTTTTCTTCCATGGATGATGTAGATAATAACTACTTCTTTGCCTCCTGACCTTGATGCTTCTTCTACTATGTTGGGGAGATAGTGGGACAAAGTCCAGTCTCTGCTAAGGCACAGATTGTAACTCGTAACATATCTGTAGGTAAGGCCTTAAATAATATAATCCAATAGAAAGGAAACCTTTGATTGGCAGAACAGAGGCCATGATTTAGACTTTGTATTGAATAAAGAAGGAAGACAAAGTGCAGATCACTGTTAGTGATCAACATATGATGACCTTTACCGCTGGCTAAAAAAGACTGGTGCATATTAAACTGGTCAGTATTCAAGAAGCTCCAGTTTCAGCAGCAGACCTGCAGAAAATAATATCAGCATAGCAGTGATCAGGCTTAGTTCTACGTGGCTTGTCCAAAATGTGCTCATTAATTGAAGACAGAAATGTATGAATTTTGCTATGATAGGTAAGTGTGCATCCAAAATCAACAAGTTGTCCAAAAACTTGAGACTGAGACTTATTTTAACAATCTTGAGATTTATGTTTTTGAAATAAGGGGAAAATTCTTAGGCATGCTTTCCTCTTCTCAGAGGTGCCTGCTCTGTTTTGTCTGGATTCACTCTAACGTGATTATTTTTCCTCTTGCTATTACTTTCAGCAGGAGGCTGGAAAGGTAACGCTCTTTTCCACGGCATGCAGAGGAGATGGGAACTGAAGGACACTACGTGCTTCAGGTTCTCTCACACGGGTTGTCTCATAGTTTCACAGCACCCTCCACACCCCAGACTGGATGTGGGACTTAAAATGGTTCTGTGCATCTGAAAGTAGAAAAGTTTGGGAACAGCTGGTATAGAGATGGGATAACAATATGGCAGCAGCAGTTTTGAGGTGACGGTCAGTATAATGGAGTGGAGCTTCAGGTCATGCTGGCCTGCTCCACAATGTTTCAGTAGTGTGGGTAACTGCATGCTCCTCCTATTCTGTTCGGTGCTTTGAGACTAAACAGATATTTCTGCTGCTGTTGCCACTGCTTGAAGGGGCAGACAAAAGTTCTGGAGGCATGCCTGTAGGAAGCTACTAAAGCAGTTCTGGCCTCTCCAGCTCCACACTCATCAGGCAGATGAGTACACTTTAAGGCACACATGGGACCTGAAGGCACATCTGGAGGTGGAAAAACTTCCCCAGAACAACTTTCCACATTTAGTCTTGGGGGAAGAACCTGAGCCATCTCTGAGCATTTTTATTTAGTTCTATGTGGTTTTTGGGAGAGACTAATACTTGTAAGGAACACTATCAAATGGACATTTTCCCACCTCAGCAGGGAGGGAAAGAGTAAGTGTTGCATCTGTACTATTCTCTATACAGAGAGGTACCCATACTGTAGCCCTTTAAAGGCATCTGAGGGAAGGTCCCTACTTATCTTGCAAAAAGGAAACAAAAATCTTAGTCATAACTCTAATATATTCTTCTAAAACAACATTTGGCCCTAAGCTGTTATTGCTCTAGAGGTTCCTTCTCTGATGTAGGACAAGCAGTGAGAAAGTGCCAATTGTTCTTTCTTTGTATTGGTGCTAACATCTTCCTCCAAGATTTGGAGTTTATTAACATTTTTATCTTCTTTTTACTGGTCTATCAGTTTCAGGCAATGGCTGGAAATGAATAACCATTTTCCTGCTTTGCATTACCACTGCATCCTCAGCTTTAAGAGGATTCTCTCCCTTTCATGTTTAGATCTGGTATTACATTTTATGCTTTATTCATCCTTAAAAGACCAGAAGCCTTTTTTCTCTGCTTTTTAATTTACTTAGAAAAAGCACATTAATTAAACATTTACATTTGGTTAGTTGAAGGTTATGCATGTTATTTATTTAGCTGGAGGTTTATCTGGCTGTCAGAATAACTCACTGGAGAGATCACAGTTTGATAACAATACTGGTCAACCAATGTGACTTTCAACAGGAACACCTGTGGTGGACCTTATGAGCCAGCCTGCAGCCCTTATCCCTGCCTCGTCTGGCATGATTTTATATGCTACTGCACCTCAGGCACACAGTATGTAGGTTCTGCCAAGCCTTCAAGAGACCAGCAGTGTGATTAAGAAAGTGCTGATAAACATAGAGGATACGACTCAGAGATGCCCATGTTACCTCTTCTTCTACGGTCTCCAGGGCTGTAAACAAGTGAGGACTGGAACAACCAGACAATCAATTTATGGAACACTGAAAAGGTCAAGATATTGTAATATGCTGTGTTGCATTGAATATATGGGATATTAAAATTCAGATACTTCAATCCTAGGAAAATAATTGCAGTGGCACAAATACAGAAGGACAGACTTCCACTCTGTTGTCAATTAAACAAACAAATTGATCTACATCAATTATACTTTGAGAGACATTCTTGTGCGATCCTCTTTGGAGGCTGTATCAAGGTTTAGTTATTCTGCTCAAGCAGAAGAACAGTTTGGGATTGAAATCTCCTTTTCTTTCTTTCTTTCTTTCTTTCTTTCTTTCTTTCTTTCTTTCTTTCTTTCTTTCTTTCTTTCTTTCTTTCTTTCTTTCTTTCTTTCTTTCTCTCTTTCTTTCTCTCTTTCTCTCTTTCTTTCTCTCTTTCTTTCTCTCTTTCTTTCTTTCTTTCTTTCTTTTCTTCTTTCCTTCTTTCCTTCTTTCCTTCTTTCCTCCTTCCTTCTTTCTTTCTTTCTTTCTTCCTTCCTTTCTTCCTTTCTTCCTTTCTTCCTTCCTTTCTTCCTTCCTTTCTTCCTTCCTTTCTTTCTTTCCTTCTTTCTTTCTTTCTTTCTTTCTTTCTTTCCTTCTTTCCTTCTTTCTTTCTTTCCTTCTTTCTTTCTTTCTTTCTTTCTTTCCTTCTTTCCTTCTTTCTCTCTTTCTTTCTCTCTTTCTCTCTTTCTTTCTCTCTTTCTTTCTCTCTTTCTTTCTTTCTTTCTTTTCTTCTTTCCTTCTTTCCTTCTTTCCTTCTTTCCTCCTTCCTTCTTTCTTTCTTTCTTTCTTCCTTCCTTTCTTCCTTTCTTCCTTTCTTCCTTCCTTTCTTCCTTCCTTTCTTCCTTCCTTTCTTCCTTCCTTTCTTTCTTTCCTTCTTTCTTTCCTTCTCTCTTTCCTTCTTTCTTTCCTTCTTTCTTTCTTTCTTTCTTTCTTTCTTTCTTTCTTTCTTTCTTTCTTTCTTTCTTTCTTTCTTTCTTTCTTTCTTTCTTTCTCATAAACAGAATAATGAGGAAACATTAACAGTAGGGTCAACCTTTGCTAACCTTCAGCTGCTGAGGTGTCAATGTCAAGGGCCTCTGTAAGGATCTTCTACATCTGATTTTCTTTCTCTCCTTTCTGATTCTTAATTTGCACTTTGTTTTACTAGCGTAAGGAATTCTGCCACTGACTATTTGCTTTATTTTGACAAGTCTTTGTTAATTAGCTATACAGATCCCCAGAAATTTAGCTAGGAGACATTTTGATATAAAAGAAAGACCAGGTTTCTGGTCTGTATGATCCTGCATCCCTTACAAGATTTTTGAGAAATAACCTTCCTCCCAGGTTGTGACTTCTAAACCTCTGGTCATTGCTGTATCTCTCAGTGACTCTAAGAGATACACAACATCTTTGAAATCTGTGCCTAAATCTGGACCCACAGCTACAGCTGAGGCTGCAGTAGGAACACATGGAGCAGAAAGACTATTACGTGTATCCTACAGAAAATACTCTTTGTACATTCCCCTCAGTGCTTGCTCATACTAATCACTGAAGACCACATTCCTCTATATGAGGCAGAACTTGACCATTTAGAAGTGAAATAAATTAGCTAGTTATTCTAAAGAGAGAATCTAGACATAACTGCAGGAGAAATGAGGAAGGTGATTTCTGCCATTTGTCGTCAGTTACAGGAAGAAATAAGCTCTGCCCTAAATATAAACAGAAATTGCTGTACTCTTTCATTGTTACTACAAATAAATTCAGTCAAAAGAGGTGGGTGAAGTGAGAAGAAGGCTTTAATCCTCCATAAGCAGAGAGAGTTGAAAGAGTAAGGGCTTATAATAATGCAGGGTCACACTGCTTACAAATTGTCTGCTTTCCAAATTTAATGCAGAAGTTAACTAAAAATTGAAGATATGGCCATCTGTACCCAAGGGGATTTCCTACAAGCATAGCTTGCTTGAAGTCAGTCTTGGAAAGCATTTTGCTCTTCACTAGTACCCAGAACCTTGTTAGCTGCCATACAAGTAATCCTTAGCATCTCTTGCTGCTACCACTACTTCAATTCCCATCTCATTGTTTGATTAGAAAAAATCTCATGCTTAATCCCAGAGTTTGGACCAAAGCCCGTATCTTGTTTCCAGTAAGAAAGCTATCGAAGATCATTTCTAATGTATATAAGCTCCTCTGTAAACATTACAAAATCCCTCTTCAGGGTACTTTGGCTCTGTGTTACAGGAAGCATATATTTTATAATGCTTTCTTATTGCTATGTTTGTGATAGAATGGTTTTCTATAACTTGGTTTTCTTCTGTTGTATGTTTAGAAGTCTGGGAGCTGTGCTTTTTTGGCATTTTGAAGCAAGACAACTAGAGAGCATTTTCTGTGCCATCTGAGGTTGAAAGTAACAGCATGGAGTCATAGGGGGCCATTCAGCAGCCAATTTGTATACCCAGTTGGGTATCCCTTCAGTTGAATGCAGCTGGTATTAAAATACAGGGTCTGGGGCTAATGGAAACAGCAAAAATTAAGAAAATGAATTTTCTAGAAATGCTTAAACTATAAAAAGAATTGAACATGCTGTTGAAGAAGCCATGAATTTGGCACAGAGGACTGGAGAGCTTTTCCCTTCTTCAGAGTCAGATTGCAATTGCTGATATAAGACGAGCTGGATGTTTCATCCACTTTCTCCTGTTGAAAGACTGGTTTTAGATACTTCTAATTTTGCCCATTTTTGACCATTTCAGTTGCATTGCAGCCATGGTATGATAAAAACAAAATTGCTGAAAAATTCAGCAATATGTGAAAATGAGACTTGGAAAAAAAGAGTCAGCTTTACCAGTGTTAAAGTTTGTTGTGCTCTTTGCTTTGAATAACTTCAGTTTTAGAGCAGGTAATTGCAATGTGAAGTAATGAGAGCTATGTCCCTCACCATTCTATAGAAAACTCTCCGCTTTGGATCATTTTATAAGTCCCAGCTGCTCAGTAGAGTGCCTTCACTGCTAGCAGCTAAGAGTAAGGGTGCTGAAGACTCCGTCTTCACTGAGAAAATCGATTTCCAAATTTACTCAAGCTATTAGATTTTAAAAAATCACATTTGCACAGATGCTGCAGGGCTGCCTCGCATTTTAGCAGCTCTGCTTTCTGAGGATTCAGTCTTCTCTGCGTAATCCTGAGCACCTTGCACCTCCACAGGCTGGCAGCCGAGTCGTGCCTTCCCCAACAGGGAACAGGACTGATGATCCCAGCTATGCAGGGTTCCAAGTCCAAGGTCAGCCCTTCACTGTGGCACTGCTCGAAGGTGGTGCCAGTATTGGAAATAAAGGAGGGAGCCTTCCTCTCCTGTGTTTGCAGTAACTCCCTACGTGCTGCTTATTTGTGAAGTTTTGCTGCCTACACTAATAAGGGGAACAGAAATGAAAAATTTTGCCTACAGAACATAATAAACCCAGTATAAGACCACATTGTGAGCAATTAGGACGAAACATAGAATTGACGAGATGCTTATCAAATGAGCATCATCCAACAAGTACACCAAATCTTATGAGCTCCTTTAAGAGTATAACAAGGCATAAGTGGCCAAATTAAGATTGGCAGGCAATTTAAATTGTGTCAATTCCTAATTCTGGAGTACTTGACTTTATATTCTTCTTTTAACATAGATGTGTGTATGTGCACATTAATAAGGGATCAATACACACGGTTTGCTTCCAGTGAAGAGTAGAACCTTTTAGGAATCATTCCTTGAGCCTTACGGAAAGAGCTATGGGTCTTGCAGATGTCTTGCAGAAGAGAGGGTGATAAAACAGGCCAATACAGCCAGGAGATCCTCACAATACAGAAGCTGTATCAGTACGCTAAGAAAAGTCTGGAGACTATTGCAACTAGGTTTTTTTTCCCAATGGAAAACACAATTTCTCCTACTTCCCTTCTACACCACCCATGCAGCACTCTTGTGAATTTGTCCATACCTGGTGCCACAACAAAAGGGTGGAAGTAATTTATTGGGTCATGTTGTCTCCTGTGAGGAGATGTCCCTGCTACTTCAAAGTAGGAGTGCTTCTACCTCATGTTCATAGATGTCCTTGTATTATAGATAATGTGGCCATACTAGTGGATGGTGACTATAGTATCACGCTGAAGGATGGGCAGTATTTTGATTTGGGAAATAGAGCCACTAACCAGTGATAACTGCGAAATTAGTTTCAGAAAACTTTATAACAAGACCCATTTACTTATTTATGGGAAAATAATGCAGAAACATCTCCTAAAAAGCCAGCAATGCAGAAAGCAGGAGGCTGTCAAAGCCTAGAAAGAGGGCAGTGCTTACCAGGTGGCTGCACTTAAATGAAAGAGGGGTAAGACAATCCAAACAACAAACAGATGATCTGAAATGGCTCATTGAGAAACCAGAGCAACCAGGTTTTCATTCTCCTGATGGAAACAGGAATTTCTTAATCTTGAGAAAGATACCTCCATTTTTTTAAGAGTTTGGGCTTTTCCTTTGAAGTGCATTCAGGGTGTTACCTCACCTGAGCATGCCGTGCTCATGGTTTTGCAATGCATCTGCAGTTTCACCCAGGCTTTCTCCTCCCACTGTACACACCGTCCAATCTGCACCACCAGCATCTGCTGTCCCACCTATTCTGCAGCTTCTACTGGTGTTGTCTTTGTCCTGCTGAGGTGGGGAGGGACTGGGACATCGAGCTACTGCTCCAGGAGAGGGGGCTCAACTGTAAAACACAAGGGAACCTTTCAGCTGGTAGTGGCAGGAGAAGGAGTGCTGTCACAGTGCCTGAGGGAAGGTGGGAAGGCAGGAAAGGGTCTTACCAATAGCCACAGCAGGAATCTGGGGCAATGTAAAATTAAAGTGCAAAGGTGCCAATTGACTTCTGGTATTTGTGGATCTGGAAGGACTTGTGTAAATTGCTGACCTTATTGTGGCCTTTCAGTACTTAGAAGAGGCTTGTAAGAGGGATAGGGACAGAGTTTTTAGCAGGGCCTGTTGTGACAGGACAAGGGGTAATGGTTTTAAACTAAAGGAGGGAAGATTGAGGCTAGACATGGGGAAGAAATTTTTTATAATGAGGGTGGTGAAACACTGGTAAAGGTTGTCCAGAGAGGTGGTAGATGCCTCATCACTGGAAACATTCAAGGCCAGGCTGAATGGGGCTCTGAGCAACCTGATCTAGTTGAAGATGTCCCTGCCAGTTGCATGGGGGTTGGAATCAATGACCTTTGAAGGTCCTTTCCAACCCAAACTATTCTATGAATCTGTGATTCTAAGTGTTGGCTATTTGTCCTACCCAAATGCCTGAGTGTCTTTGCAGGGTGAAGCCACAGAGCTTCCCTCAAGGTTCACCTGCTAGATGTGAAATTCCTGAGCCTTACTACATTATCCGAATTTAAATTATTTTTCAGATATTAAAGATTCAGTTGTAATTTTCGATTTGGACATGCAAATATATGATGTGTGTGACATCAGACTACAGCACTTTCCCTGCTGTGTAAAAAAGCTTTCTACATTTTATTTTATACCAGAAAATATGGAGAATATGCAGCATGGCTGAGTTAATATTTTGAGAAAAACATTAGTACTTGGAGTTTTCAAACTTTTAAATATTGCTGTAACAATAAACCTTTGCTTTTAATACAGCTCACTTTGGGGATGAAGCAGAACACTCTTTTGCTATCACTTGGCTCCAGAGTGTCATAAACAGGTTTTTGTCTTAGATGGGGATTTAACACACAAAAAATGCTTATTTATTTGACTAGTCATGCTGTAGAAATCTTTATGTTTGGTAGGACACTCATTTAGTCTTTGTGGTGAGGTCACATGTGATTTGGTGATGTAATCTTGAAAGGACTGAAAGTCCACAGTCCACAGGGATAATATATTAGTTTTCCTTTGTGAGCTGGTCATTGTTTGGTCATTCCACTTACATGAACGTATGTTAGCTAAGATAATTGATCGCATTTAAATACACAAGCCAAGATATTGCAATTTCAAATTACTATATCACTGCAGTTATCCTAAATATCACTGAAATAAATTTACATTTAATCTCATGTAAATGACATCAACACACTTGTTTATATCTCACGTAGAAAAGAACCATAATGCAACTAATGTGGTTTTTTTTCCAGAAGTTTGCAAATTAATTCAGAGACACCTTGAGAATACTTAAAACTTCTTATATGCGTTGTTAAATAAGGAACCATGATCGTTTATATATTAAAGGTGTAACTATGCAGTTTATTCTAAAGCTGTCTGAGAATCACCTTTTTATTCTTCACCCTGCTTTGTTAGTCACGTGTTCTGTAATAAAAGAAAAAATAGATACCTGGAGAGGTGGTAGATACCGCGGCCCTGGAAACACTCAAGGCCAGGCTGGACAGGGCTCTGAGCAACCTGGTCTAGTTGAAGATGTTCCTGTTCATTGCAGGGGGGTTGGACTCTTTTTTTTTTTTTAAAAAAAAAAACAACCCACCAATCACAGATTAGTTGTTGGCAAAAAGGAGATGGGAGCCTCGTGCATGGTACTGTCTGTTTTGGTCTGGGGGCTCAGCGTGTTGCACTGACAGAATGGCTGAGCAGATGTGGCTGGACCACCAGGTCTGATCTTTGTACGGGTGTAGAGAAATTACTCCACACCAAGGTGAAAAATGTTATGCTAACAAAACTGTAGTTCTGTCAATATGAACTGCATCTACATTAGAGGCCTCTGCTGGCACATCTCTGCTGGATAAAAATTACACCTCTAACCCAATTAACCTTTTGGGGAAAAGTCTTGAAGGATAAAGAATGCCCAGATAACTCACTGCTCTGTGCCTGCTGTGCTCTGAAAGAAATAACCTCCAAGTTACACGCTCCAAGGATTGTCTTTTCTAAAAGATGTCTGCCACATGAGCTCTTCTCCCATGGATCTATTGCTTCATTATTTTAATTTTAAGATATTCAGCCTGCCACTTGTCCCACATTTGTAAGAACAGGCAGCCTCAAAGGTCTCATTATGTTTTACTGTACTTGGTAAACTACGGTCAAAATCCATCCTGTTTTATTCTGGCAGGAATATTGCAAGTTGTGGTATTTAGAAATCTGGACTCCTGGACCAGGTGACTGCCAATTCCTGAATTTTAGTTAGCCCTTTTAAATAGCCTTTTTTATTTCTTAACACTAAGCTCTTGCTAGGCTGCTAGCTGCTGTATTTTTTACGCCTCTCATTTTCTTAAATAGAAATGGCTAGCTGAAATGCCAGGAATTGCTTGGAACAGGGAAATACCACATAGCTCAGTAGGAGAGTTTTGTTTGGTGGTTTTTTTTTTTTTTTCCTCCTGCTTCCAAACATGGCTCCCCTAGCTAATTCCCTCACCTCAAACCCCATAAACAATTTAGGATCTGCTGGAAAGTACAGTTTCAGCTGCAGCTACACCAAATGGCAGTGCTGAATATCTGCAAAATAAAGAGCTGTGAGGCCTAACCAGTTGATAGTCTGGAAGAGGAAGGTTTTTCAAAGACCCACAGGTGTCATGGGGGCCACTAACTGCAAACCATCTTCCCTAAACCTGCCACTTGCAATGTGTTCTTCCTCCACTTGCTCTTACAGGAAGAAAGGAGAGAAGGAATTCACATTTTACTCTGGGGCAGGAATCCAAAAGCTTTTGGACTTGGATTTACTCACAGGACTTTTTCTTCTCCCTCCCTCTTGCCTTCCTTTCAGCTGCAATAGCATAGGGCTCTTCTTCTTCATAGGCATTTATGGCAATCACCTGAAGACATTTTTCTCCACATTTGCCCTCCCTGGAAACTGAAGCACATAGGGTTTTGTTTGCAACAATGGAGCAAAGATGGGGTTCCCCTGTGCTCTGCAAGTAGACATTTTTCAGAGCTAGAATAACTTAGAAGCCCCTTCTCCCATCAACAGCATCTGGTGGGCTATATTTTGTTTGGGTGAAAACTGACCCTTTGGTGGTAGATCCTGAATCAGCTGTGGACTTGACGCTGCTGGAGCAGAGAGGGGGCTTGTGGTGGGAGGTGGCTCACACACGAGTGGGACAGAGCAGAGCAGCACATCAGGGGTGAGGGTAGAGACTGAGCAGGGCAGAGTGAAGTGGTGGCAACCCCTGCCACACTGTCCACACACTCATGCCAAAGGCCACTTGTGCCTGGGAGTGGCAGCTGCTGGCAGAGCTCGGTCTGTGGTCGGGCTTCAAGTGGGTCCCGCATCCAGTCTCCGGGCTGCCGGGGTGTCCTGCAGGCCAGGCTCACTTGTCAGGACCGGTGGGTTTGGCGAGCAACTCAGATTCTGAGTAAAGGAACAGAGGGAAGATGATCTGTTTCAGAACTGTTTGTTTGAGTCATTTAATTACAGCTAAAAATTGCAGATGCTGGGCTGGGAGGGCGAGTGTTAGGAAGTTTTCATTCTGCTCCCACCCCTCCCCGTGTATTTTATATCCTTTCTTCCCTTTTGTCTGTCCTCACCGCTCACATTACAAGCTCCAAGAGGCCGGGGCTGCCTCTTCTTATCCATCTGCATACAGCGCTCATTGCAACTGAGCCCTGTTGAGGCCTTTGAATCCTGCTGTTACGCATATAATAATTCCTAATGCCTAGGGCTACACGCAGCCAATACTTCGCTCCCTTTCCCCCTGTGCCTCTGCGGGTGCCCGTATTCCAGCGCATCCGCGCTTGGCCCCCGCGGGAAACTTTTGGTTAAAAAGGCACACCCAGCCGGCCCTCGGCGGCGGGGGCAAGCGGGGCCCGGCGAGCACGGCCCCTTTAAATTCCAGCTGTGCGGCGGGGGGCAGCACCGCTGGCGGCGCGGCGCGGGGCTGGGGCCGGGGCCGGCTGCCGGTGCGCGGCGGCGGAGAGCAGCCGGCGGCCGGCGGCGGGGGAGCGCGCAGCCCTGCGCCCGGGGGAGGCAGCGGCTCCCGGCGCCGCCGTCCGTCCCTCGCGGAGGCGGAGAGGATGAGGGTGGCTTCTGGCTCTTTTTTTTACCTCCTCGCGATGATTTCCATAGTAACCTGATCGAGCGGTGCAATTTCGGAAACTGGGGTGGCTTTATTATTATTATTTTTGTGTCCCTCGTATTTCATTTTTTTTTCCCGCTTCTGTCCCCCGCTGCCCGAAGGAGTGCCAGCCGGCAGGTAAGGTGCCCCGACCCCGCGGGGGTATTTCCGCGCCGCCGAACTTCCCTGGGAGACAGCGGCGAGGCGCGGGGTCCTGTCTGCGGGGCTCCGCCGTGCGCGGCCGGGGGCGGCAGCCCGGGGCCGGGGCCGCGGCCGCAGCCCCGCCGGCTGCCGGGGGGGCGGTACGTCGGGGCGGGGTGCCGTGGTGCCGGGGAACCCGGCAAGGGGTTACCCTCTGGGGAGACCGCCGGGCTCTTGTTACCCTCTTTGTTTGCTTGTTCCCAGAGAGGGTTTTATTCTTCCCTTTGTTTCTCCCTCCTTTTCTTCTCTCCCCCCCCCACCCCACCCCTCCCCTGCATGGTTTGTTTCCTTGATCATCTTTCCTTCCTCCTCCCTTTTGTGAGGGTGAGAAATCGCACACACTTTACCTTAAAATCTGCGGCGAGCGAGGACGCAGCCACTCGGCCGCCCGTCCCCGGTGCGGCCGGTACCCACCGCATCTCTGCATCTCCCCTACCCCCGGCGGTGCCCTCCGCCCGGAGCGCCTCGCAGTCCTGCGCAACCCCCGCTGGGGTGGGCAGGGGACAGTCCTTTCCATCGCTTCGGAGTGGAAAGGGACAGAGTAGCCCAGACCATTTCCCAACTGGGTGCCACTGTCTGGGTTCCCCCCGGAGGAAAGCACATCGTGGAAACCTGTAAGCAGGGTAGTCTAGAAGCTTCTCCCTCCATGACACGCACCTTGCCCACCTGCCTGGGCCCAGGATGAGGGACATGTCTTCTTGCTGCTGCCTTGGCGTTGGGTTGGCAATGGCACTGATGGCTCTGTAGGTCCTGAGCTGCCCCCCAGTCCCAGCTCTGCCTCACAGCCTCCACATGCTGCCGTGCACCACTGTCTCCCCACCTAGGTGGGCTGCGCAGGGAAGGCCTGGCAGGTTTGGCTTAGGTGATGAGGACTTCTTCCAATTTCTGTCATACTCTGTTGGTAGTGCCATTGCTATTGCCAGGCAGTAGCTGTTCACCAAGCACGTCTCTACTAAAACTTACTGTTGCTTGCTGTCTTCCCTAGCCCTCTGGGTTTCATCCTTAGATGGTGTTTTCGACTGTGACTCAGTTTAGGGGGAGGGGGGTTGTCATTTTTGATGTCGGTTTGTACTGAGACCAATGAATAGATGAGTCTGGTCAAGGCTTTTTGTTTCTGTCATAAGTGATCAATAATCATCTGGTGGTAAGATGATCTTATTACAGAAAAAGCCAAAGTGCACACTGAGAATGGCTGAAATACAAGGTCAATAACTCTTGGGTTATCAACGTTAAACCCTCTTTGCATATTTGAAGATGACGTGTTCCTTTCAAAGTAAAGGCAACTTCAAGCTTTTGATGAGCTTTATTTTCAGTGTAAATGACAAGCATACAGTTAGCCTGGCAAACCAGCCTTGCTTTGGACAAGATTGCCGATCCTAAAACATCTCTGGACCTTTTAAAATCTTTTTGTTTAGTTAAAGTGGACAAGGATTGCAGTTCTCTTAGGTGATAAGAGTTTTTGTAGCTCCCAATACAAAGGTTAGTTTGTTCCTAGTGCCCAGCAACTGCTACAGACTTTCCAGACACAAAAGAAAGGCGTAGTCTGTGGCCTGAAGATCGTGCATGCTAAAAAGGCAGTCATCTGGAGGGTAACGCAGATCAACAACCAGCTCTGCCACCGCCTAATAACTAGCTTCATTCTGGGAAATGTGACAGTTCAGTGAGACAAGTAATTTGTGCAGAGGTGCTGGTGGCTCGGAGAAGACCACTGTAACCCTCCGGTCGAGCCTTTGGTGGCGACGGTATGAGGAGCCGGGGCTGCGGGAGAGGGAGCCTGGACGGGAGGAGGCACCGGGGGCAGGTGAGGCAACCTCTCCTGGAGAAGGAGGGGGAAAGAGCGCCGGAGCGGGGAGATGCAATGTGCAAAGGGAGCAGGGCAGATAATCAGCAGGGGAAGAGGTGATGCGGGGACTCGGAGCCTAACATAAAAAGCTTGAAGTAATGAGTTTAATCTACAAAATCTAGTTCTTAAATTGTATGTGCCTGCCAATTAGCTAACCATTCTGCAAATCAGAATGGAATTCAGATCGTATCTTGGTAAGTGTATTGACTCTGAAGTGCTGCAAGGAAAAAAAAATAATCTTTCCTTTTTCCCCTACTATGGGCTTTAAATATGAACAAAAATCAGATCTGAGAATTGAGGAACCTTTTAATACACTTACTTTCCTGGGTTCACATTCTATCTAGCCTAGACTCCCACAGCTAAAATCAAAAATCCTTCTGGTAATATGACTTCAGGGAGCCAAATTCAGAGCAGTCATAGGCCATTTTCACCAGTGCACGTTGCAGTACATTGTGAGGAGGGGTCACCATCAGTCACAGTATGGATTAAAGTGCAGGAGATGTGTCACTGTTATCTTGCAGGGAGCATGCATCCCATACAAAACACTTTGGAGTACGATGAGGGAACCTATAGCCCTCTTGTGCTCCTCTAATAAACATTTTAATGTCACAGGTATATAAGAAAGAGTTACAGGATAACCTTTATTCTCCTATATTAAAGAGTATGTTCCTGTATGTATGTATTAGTTTGCGTGTCATAACAGTTTTCAAAATGGTTGAATGATTTTGATCCAACTAAAAATACTATGAGAGAACAGCTGAAATTAATTTCAATTTCAGCTTGTGAGAATTGTAAAAATAATTCCAGTTTTATTCATAGGAACTGACAGAACCCTTCATAAAGCTATTGTTTCACCCAGGTTTGAATGGTAGGGACTTAGGAAAAGTAGAGAAGAATCAATGCCAGAAATTGCCACCAAGATCAGCACCCTGAGCAAGAATATTTACAGCTGTATTTCAGAGTCTGGGAATGTTTGCTTTAGATGACTAGCATTAATGTGGTTTATAGTACAGAGGATCAAAAATTCATTATGTTTGATTGGTAGCATAGGGATGTAATAATACAGCATTTCTCATTTTCTTAGAGAAGTGTTATCTGATTCATGCAAAATTTTGTAGTTAAGCTCCACATCGAGATAGATCAGAGGTGTATGTGTGTGCATTTTTTGGTACTAGCCGCCTGTGGTGTTGCCTGCACGTGTTGATGAAGCAGTGTGCCTGAGAGCTGTTAGAATTTGCATGTACAGAACTGGTTTGTTTACATGTAGATCAGTTATTACTGTGAAGATAAGTGTGTGCATGAAAAGTTGTTGCCACAGATAGATGCTGGCTTCTGAAAACTGCGTCCGACTTTTAAGATAAACTTTCATGATTAATGTCAGAGAAACAAGCAATTCAGAGGTAAAAAATACTACTGTTTTCAATTATATTGTGCATCCACCTTATGCCAGTCAGTACAATATACATTGCTAGCACCCAACACCGTGCTTGCCATTAAAATACCTAGGATTTTATTGATGTAAAATCAGAGCCTTAAGCAGATGCTCAACATTTGCCTGACATGCATTATAAGGAACACTATGGTAAAAGTTCCTCGCAGAAATGTTTTGGAGAAAGATGTAATATGTAATGGCAACTGCTCTACGTTTGGCTTTGAATCTTGTTTAATGTTTCTTTTCTGCTCTTGAAATTGACTGCATACAAATAGCACCTCTTTATTCAGTTGTTTTTTCCCACTTTCCCATCTATATTTAGAATTGTATCTATTTAATTGAGTGAAAAATGTGACATCATCCTCCTGTTAACCCAACAAAGACAGACAGGGTAATGGGAATGGGAGCTGGCTTCTCTTCTCAACCGGACATTAGCAGACCAGGATTCAGCTTTGAGTCCCATATCTGAGCATCACCCAAGGCTCACTGGTCCTGGTGTCCTGCGCTTCCAGTCCCCTGGAACTGGACTGTTTTGAGGCATCACAGAAATCCTTTGCAGGCCAGAAGCACTTAAAAAGTCAGGTCCTTCTTCTGCTAGAGCTTCTTGGTCCTCACTGGCTACTCTGAGCACAGTTTCACGTGGTTGTCTGCACACAAATCAGGTGTTCTCTGAGGAGCTCAGTGTTGGACGGTGCAAGAACTAAAACTCCCTTCTTTTTAATTATGTACATGCAAGTCAGGAAAATGTATGTAAAAGTGGCTTCTTCCAGGGATTTGTGTGAAATGGAGCCAACTGATCATAAGGTCTGATGAGCTTCAACTGTGTTCACTTCAGTGGAAGGAGAAGAGTTGAGATCTTTCAGGAATAGGCCAGTAAATGTCACTTACTGCAGTGACTGATTCACAGTATTCATGTTTAAGTGGAGTCTAGAGAACTCAGTCTGGCTCATGGCTCCATAGAGCAAGTGTATTCCACATCCAGACGCTTAAGTCACTGGGCAAATGAGAAAGAAATGTCATTTTAGAATAATTCCGAGACACAGAAGAGGAATGTGAGTACGAAAAATAAGGTCATACCATTATGTCTACTGTTATGTTGATGACTTGCCATCTCTGAACTTCCTTTAAAAAATAATAATTGTGTTCTCTTATATCACAATATAGTCATCACTTGTTGGTTTGCTTGCACGCATCAGAGTGCAGCAGTGGTTGCTAAGCTGGAATTTGAAACAGAGGTGGTCCCTGTTGGTGCTTGGGGAGTAGCCCACTGCTGATATGTTTTAGATGGAAACATTGAAAATGAGTAGTAACCAAAAACTCATGAAGGAATAGTGTTAGTAAAGAAAGGGAAGATTTATACTGAACCAGGCAAACATTTGTGTAAAGTTAAAAAACAGCCTAGAAGCTATTAAAGATCATAAGAAAAAGTGCTTGACTGAGAGCTGACAGAAATAGAAGCAGTTGTTGTTTCACTAGATTTTAATGAGTCTTCTGTCAGTGACAAATAGAAAAACTGAGACTTTTTTTATTATTATTCAGAGCCATACTTGTAGAGAAATAAAATGCAATCGTAGAGTCCTTCTAAGTGGGACATCCTGCAGTGTTCTAAATAATTTGATTTGGAGGGAAAATATATCAAATGTGTTTACATGTCATAAAACCAACATGAGATATTTTTCGTATTAGATTTATTACATATATACCTTTTTCTATGTGGAAAAATTAGATAAATGTGCTGCTTCTCTCTGTGCTATTGACATTTTCATTGGCAAGATGATGGATGCTGTTTGAAACAAAATGGTTTGCTGAAGACCGGGAGAATCACTGTTTTAGGTTTGAGAAGAAATATTTTCTACAAGGAAGATGGCACAATCTGTAAATGAAACATTAATCAAGTTTACAGTTACAAATCTGAAATTATAGTTCAATTACCTTTTTCAGGAATAGTTACTGTATCGATGGTTCTGTTTTGCTTATATTTCGTTATATTTCACAATGACGTCAATTACCTTATACAGTGAAATATTACTTTTTCTCAAGTGTGTATGTAACTTCTAGCTTTTTTTCTCTCTCTTTTTTTTTTTTTTTTTGGCCAGTAGGCTCAGTTCCACTTGGCTTTTATATGGTCTGCCTCCATTTTATATAATGGTAAGTTAGTCAGAAAACTGATCCTAGGTAACATGGCAATTTGGAAGAGCATTTTGAAAACAGAATTGCCTAATAGTTCATTATGAAAAATACTGTTTACTGCAGATGAACAGGTTTTATGGTAAAACTCCAGATGGACTGTAAAACTTTCATCTTTGGTCTTTGGACTATGTCCTAATGTGTCATTATTAAGCCATAAAAAATTGTAAAGCAGGGGGAAATGCATTAAATTGGCAATATTTAAAATAACCTTGACAAACCAGCAGTTAAAATTCGGTGAAGGAACAGCTGATGAATTTGCAGAGTGAACCTAAGAAGATAATAGTTGCTATGATCTATTTAGGGACACTGCAAATTCATGCAGTATCATTCTTCTGGAAGCAGTCAATCCAAATATCCTTGCAGAAAGTCTTAACTTGCAACAGACAAAGCTGATTAGTCATCCAAACCACCAAAATAGTTAGAGTCAGTATATCTTGGAATATACACTAGAGAATTGCTTTAGCTATTTAAAAGCATTTCAATATGCATAAGGCACTGAGTTACACTACAAACTATTAGGCACTATAAGACTCTAGTAAAATCACTATTATTTAATTTTGAAGCTTTATCTGCACATCACAGATACAAACTCCTGTAGAACTCATATGTTTTGGGACATGATTTCTTTAAAATATCTCTGAGGAAGCGGAAAAAATATATTTCTGAAGAACATAAGAAGGGAGTAACTTTGCATGTAGGAATTGCCTCAGTAAGACTAAGTAAAAGTAAAAGAAAGCAGAGTATGCCACATCAGCAGTGATACACAGTGCATTTTCAAAAGGCTTGTTTTGGGACGCAGGCTGCTTATGAAGAGAGGGGGGCACCAATTTTAAGGAAAAACCGAATAGTAATTCATACTTGAGCAGTAATAAGTGAACTAGGTCATTACTTTGGAGGGCCTGTGAGGAATTTGTTTTTCTTTTGTTCCTAGCAAACACTGTTTCTATAACCTGTTGTCCTTTCCCTTAGTTATCGAAGCAGTCTGGTGGTTCTGTGTCACCGTGATGCAGAGGTAATGAAGGCAAACCTTCAGAGACTGTCACAACATTGTCATTATTTTGGCAGTGCATTGGAGATAATTTTAGCAATGAGGTAAAGAAGCTCTGTGTTGGTAAGCAGGTTTCAAGCTGGACATCTGGGTAGGAATACTCAGTCTGAAATGGTCAGATACCAGTTTAAAACCACCCTGCTGAGTTTCACTGCTTGCAAAATACAGTGCCCAGATCATGAACAACTTCCAAATAAAAGCAATGGCTATTTAACTTTTTTTTCTTCCTCCCTCTGCCTCACACTAATCCTCCTAGAAGCTATGCTAAGGCACAAGGAGGATAGGGAGGTCATTCAAGACACCCAGCATGACTTCACCAAGGGCAAGTCCTGTCTGACCAGCCTAGTGGCCTTTTATGATGGAGTGACTATATCGGTTGACAAGGGAAGAGCTACAGACGTCATCTGTCTGGACTTCTATAAAGCCTCTGACAACAGTCCTCTACAACATCCTTGTCTCTTTATGTGAGAGAGATGGATTTGATGGATGGACTGTTTGGTGGATGAGGAACTGGTCGGATGGTTGTGTCCAGAGGGCAGTAGTCAATGGCTCAATGTCTGGATGGAGATCAGTGATGAGTGGTGTCCCCCAGGGATCTGTATTAGGACCAGTACTATTTAATGTCTTCATCAGTGACACAGACAGTGGGATCACGTGCACCCTCGGCAAGTTTGCAGATGACACCAAGATGAGTGGTGCAGCTGACATGCCTGAGGGATGAATTGCCATCCAGAGGAACCTGGACAAGCTTGAAAAGTGAGCCCATGTGAATCTCATGAGGTTCAACAAGGCCAAGCACAAGGTCCTGCACATGGGTTGGGGCAACCCCCAGTATCGATACAGGCTGGGGGATGAAGGGACTGAGAACTGCCCTGCAGAGAAGGACTTGGGGGTACTGGTGGATGAAAAGCTGGATGTGAGCCAAAAATGTGTGCTTGCAGCCCAGAAAGCCAACCGTATCTTGGACTGCATCAAAACGAGCATGGTCAGTAGGTTGAGGGAGGTGATTCCGCCCTTCTACTTCCCTCTGGTGAGACCCCACCTGGAGTCCTGTGTCCAGCTCTGCAGTCCTCAGTACAGGAAACAGATGGACGTGTTGGAGAGGGGCCAGAGGAGGCCACCAAGATGATCAGAGGGCTGGAACACCTCTCCTATGAAGACAGGCTGAGAGAGTTGGGGTTATTCAGCCTGAAGAAGAGAAGGTTTCAAGGAGACCTTATTGGGGCATTTCAGTACTTAAAAGGGGCCTGTAAGAAAGATGGGAACAGACTTTTTAGCAGGGCCTGTTGTGATAGGACAAGGGGTAATGGTTTCTAAACAAAAAGAGAGTAGATTCAGAATAGATACAAGAAAGAAATTTTTTATGATGAGGGTGGTGAAACACTGGCCCAGGTTGCCCAGAGAGGTGATAGATGTTGCCCCATCCCTGGAGACATTCCAGGCCAGGCTGGACGGAGCTCTGAGCAACCTGATCTAGTTGAAGATGTGCCTGCTCATGGCAGGGGGGTTGGACTAGATGACCTTTGAAGGTCCCTTCCAACCTAAGCTGTTCTATGATTCTATGTTTCTAAAATATTTAATAATGTCTAGATTTAACTCCAGTCTCATCCTCTCACTATCACATACAAGTACATCTTCTGTGCCTGTGTGTTGATGAGATGGTAGCAGGGAGTCATGGCATGACATTCCAAGTCGCATCTCCAGTGACTCAACGGAATATCCTTTGATGATTTTCTGAATGATACAAAATACCCACTTGCTGCCTGTATTTGCCATGAGTGCTGCTTCTTTTTGTTCCCATCTTTAAATTTCTGCAAACAGGTTATACAGGACGCAGTAACAAAATGTTTTTTCTGCCTTTCTTGCTTTTGTCCAGCAAATGCCATCTTTCCTAAAATGAGAAAAGTTCTTCAAAACAGAGAAAGGACAAACAGCAAAAGTGGCAGAAATTAAGACCTTGTCAGCAGATGTGAATGCAGTTCAAACTAGGCCGATTAAATAAATCTCCCCTGACTCTGATCATTGAAATATCCCTTTGAATTTTTGAAACTTATTTATGTTTCAATATTCAAAACTTATTTACATTTGCAGAGAAAAAGAAAACCTAATAGGGAGACTGGAACACTGGAAGACCCAAATATTTTATTTAGGGCTTTTTTTTTTTTTTTTTTTTTTTTTCAGATTTAGAGGAAGGAGAGATGGAGCAGGAAAATTCTTTGTTTCTGGATAAAATTTTCATCTTTTCATTCAGGGCCAAGCTCTTGCTTTTGTTGTCAAGAGTTAAGGACCGATAACACATTCCACCATCATATACAATTTTATGGACATTGCTTCTACCTGAGTAATCTCACCTTCTTCACAGCACTCCTACCAATACGAAGGGTCAGTGGTACTTTCGATCATCTTTCTTGGGGCTACGTGACCTATCTCCAGCCTAACTTCATTCTTACTCCAGTACAGAGACGAGAACCAAACTCTACTACATGAATCACTAAGTGCTCCTTTTTGGCACATGCTGAACTGAAAAGACATTTTAGTTAGTTTTTAATCAGTAGCTAAATGGACTTGAGTGAAAGGACTTCTGTAACTTGACTTACTACAGGCATAGTACGAGAAATGTACATGCCCTTCGATTCATGTAGTTTTCTATCACGTATTAATGAACAGATAAAGGCAAAATGGTGATCTGCATCACTCACTTTTGGACTAGGTTTTGCTAGTAAGTGGCAAAGTGTTATGGAAGTCTCGAATGTGACAGTGACACTAAAAAAAATGCATGGGATAGTTTGAGCTTAACATAGATGCTCTGTTATTCTAGATGTCTGTATTCTTATGACATTTATATCCATATTTTCTGCAATGCAGCTGAAATTGTGCTTTTGTCCTTGTGATAATTTTGTTATGTCTCTGTAGATACTAATTTTCAGCAAGAGTCAGTTTTTAAACACTGACTTTAACACTGAGTCAGTTTTGACTAAAGTTCTGTAATTTGTTTTTAAAAGGTATACTACAGTAGAAACAGAACATACATTTACTTTATTTACATTAGGTTGGCTTTAAGATAATTTTCTGTATTCTCATCCATAGAGGAATCAATTAAGAATCCTTGCTACTAACTAACCTGTTCCCTTTCTATTAATTGTTTGCACTTTCGTAGAAGATTAAGCCTGAATACGTTTCATTTACATTTTCGTTTTGGGAGGGAATTTATAAATATCTCTTCTGTAAGAGATCTTTGTGGATCCATACCATCACATTTATTTTCTTGCATAGTATATTGCAAATATTTCACAAACAGAGTTCCTTAAGTTATCTTGTGAGTGTCAAGTAACTCATTTGGGGACTTCTGGCTGATTACCTGGGAAATCCTGGAAAACACTATCAGACTCTGTGGCCAATTTGGGCATTTCTTTGGTTTGCTTTTTCATTTTTTCTTTATTGTTTGTAATCTGCTTTAGAAGGGGAGGCAGCCATACTGGGTACAACATTAGCTAACTGGTGGATTAAATGCTGAGCAGCAAAGTAGTTAACAGCTTAACGTTTGTGTTTTAGCAACCTCTTTCAGAGTCAATAACCCACTGAAATAAGGGAAATAGACAAATGAGTCTCCTGAAGCTATTGTCAGTATTATCTGTTGCCAGACGGAAGAAGAAAGCACTATGCTGATTTGGATTTGACTGGCCACTTTCACAACTACAAGGATTAAATCCTAGTGATTCTGCCAGGCATACTTCGAGTCTGGTTGCTTCTATTAAGTGTATCACCATGGGAAGTCTTTCCATTTTTTTAAAGAGAAAGGAATCCAAGGAAGCCTTTGGAAATAACAAAATTTGCTGATCTTGAATCCTTGGATTCAGTTGCACGTGCTAAATTTCATAGTAGTTTCCAGTTTTGATATTAGTCACCTGTGAACTGACCACTAGTAGACTCCAGAGAGGATTAATTTCTCTAGGCATTCCTTCAAAAGCTTTTGTTTATGGTCATAGTCTGAGTAGGGTAAAATAAGGAAAAACTCCAGATTCCCATTGCCTAGACTACAAGCCAATTCTATGAGGCAGATGTAAGCCTATGTTTTTTTAAGATATTTTTCCTGTTTTATGCTACAGGCACCTGCTGTTTCAAAACATTATCCCCACAATAGGGTGGAGGATGGAAAAGCTGACTACAGGCTCAGTATGGGCTGATTTTTAGAGTCAGGATGCTTTTACTTTACTCCTACTGTGTATTTTGTCATTGTTATTGTTTAACTTGATTCTTCTCCTCCTGAAATTTGGTACCTAAGTGGTTTGGTGACTGGAAACCAAGTGTAGTGACAGTACTAGTACAGCATCTCTTACACAGTCTTGGTCAGTTTATTCCTGAATGACTGGAGTCTTTCTGGTATTGTTTGCTCTGTGAAGGAATACACTTCATTCACATATTTGTGCTAGTATCAACATAACCAGTGCCGTATTTTCCTACACTCTTTGAACTTTGTTGTATCTTGTAATGTTAAAGCCAATAGAGTAATTATGTGGATGAGAAAAAGAATTTGCTAGCATCAATGACATGATTAAAGACCAGATTTAAACCAGGTGTGGGCCCATGAAATTCCCATGTGTACAAACTTATAAGGACTTTTTAACACTTATGAAGTTTTTATTTTAAAAAGCTTATGATACAGCTACAGGCTGTTGGCTGATCTGCTCCTCCCTAACTTACCCAGCCTCTGCTCATGCTGGTGAAAGTTTCAGTGCAGTAACTTCATGGCACATAATTCAATGATGTTAAAATAGGATAATTCATTCCCTTCCCTCTCACATTTTATTTCTTCCTATTAAATAAATTCCAGGCTCAGAAGTAACAAGGGAGTTGAGTTCGTGACCTGAATATAGCTAAGATTTACCTGCAGATTACTTCCAGTCCCATCACATGTTCCTTTCATTTTCAAACTGTGGCTCTCTCTGGCAATATCACGTTAGTTTTTCATGCGGAGGTTTTGAAGTACTGTGTTCTAACCATTTTCATTTTATGATGATTAGTCAATGCATGCAAGTCAAATCCTGATTTATTCCAGCCATTAAGTGGCAAAGATTCTTGGGTATTTTGACTTCAAGCAATACGTTATACCAGAAGAAGACAACTTTTTGTATGATCCAGCATGTACGTTGCTATCTTCACACAGTGAGAAATGGTGTCTCCTTCTTATAGAGTGAATGGGGTAAGTAAGGTTTTTATCAGGAGGGAGATGAAGGTGGCCTCCAGAGGTCCAACACACTGTCCCTTACAGACAGGAGTGGTCCTGGAGTGACATAATGACGACCTCAGCATTATCTCTTAGCTCAATTCCTTCTTCGTGCAGAATCTGAACTACCTGGCAGTTTCTGTGTAGCCCCAGTGTGGGAGTTACACTTGAAGTAAGGCTGAATGAAGCTTGGTGTTGGGCATACAGGTTACTCACTGCTGCTTTGTTGTTGCACTGAGACACAGGATTTTCAGTATAAGACACCAAATACCCCCTAGGTCGAGGTTCACCTGATATTAAGGCAGTTATTTAAAATGACTATGCACCGCTGCTGAAGTTAGTACTATAGATCCTCAAATTAATTTTCTGAAAATGTGTGGCACTTGTTAAGAAGCAGAAGAGACACAAACACGAAAAATTTTTGAAGCAGTGAGTAATGGAAAAGTTAAGAGGACTTGAGATGTATGTTTATATTCTTTTATTAAACCCACTTCCACAAATTGCTGAATGACTTGGTGCTTGTTTTAAAAAAATACATGTCCATCCCTAGCTGCACATGTGTGTAACAGCTCCTAGGTGTGTCCATGCTGTCCTGCGGAGTAGACAAGAAACATCATCTTCCTTCTACCCAGCCCTCTCATTCATGGCTCCTGTGAGACAAAGTGACTGATAGCGTTCAGTGACCCATACCACCACTTTCACTTTGAGAGCCTGAAATAGATTTTCCTTGTCTCTGACTTGTGAAAATCCTGTCTGTGCCCTATGATCTGTCTATGCCTGAAGCATGCAGGAGAGCAAACAGCAGCTATGAAAGCACTGGAGTTTAAGGCAGCGGAAATCTGCTCGCAGAGTGCAGAACACAAAACTTTCTCACCATGTGTTGTGAAACCAGCCTCCACTGACACATCCAAAGACTTCTAGAGTTGGCCAAGGTAATAATAAAATGTACATCTTGCTGGACAAAGACCAGTGCATGTGCAGTGCCTTCCAATCCAGGACGATGCAGAGTAACTCCACGATAGAAGGGATTTTAGCAGTAAAGTTAACAGCTGTTCCTAGTGCTGTGGTTAAATAGGTCCAGAAGTACAAAAGAAACATGTTTTGGGCTTGCATACCGTAGACTCATCTGTGTTCTTGAATATGAGTTGTCATCTGAGAGTATTCACCAGGAAGCTTGTCTGGAAATAGTCAGAGGTCAGATCCATTGATATCGACCTGCTAAAATCAAAAGATGTTTGGTGTAAGTTGCTACTCTTGAAGAGCAGTTATAAATTCATCTGTTTTTCTTATTCATCAGAGCATGTGTTCAGAAGAGTGGAGTTAAACCTAAATGAGGAACCTGCCGACGCAGTCTGTCCAGTCAGCCTTAGGGCTCCAGAGGCCAGAGGTGCTGCCAGCTGAGCTAGATAGGTGGCTGGATCTCTCTTGCTTTTTTTTTTCCTCTTCTCTAACTTGATCACTGAATGGCATTTGAGAAATATTTTACGAGTAAACACAGCAGCCCTTGTTTTCATTGCTGCAAATATGATTTGGGAAGAATCTTCCTTCTGTAAATACCCATAATAATGCCAGAGATTTGCATTGCATCATGAATACAGTTGAGGAAGAATTAAAAAAAAATCACTCTAAGAAATGAAAAAGGTGTAATATGCTGATAGGTTCATTAGACCTTGCAGGAAATAACAGAGGAACAAATTTTAAGTTAAGTTGTTACCCTTTTAATATGTTTTCTTTTTCCTATTGGTATGACAATGCTTTTAAAACTTCAAATATTGCTCCATAGTTTCTAAAATTGTAAAGGTATGCAGGAACAACAGCTGCTTTACTCTCTTTGCTTATTTTTCTTTTTTTCAAGTGAATATTATAGAACACATATTTGGAGAGGGACTATTTTGTGCTGTTTCCACCCCAGCCCAATATTTTTTTTTAATGAGGAAACAGCACAATTGTGAAGATTAATTGTTCAGATGTAATTAGAGCCATGCTCTGTGCTCAAAAGCACTGGTGAATGTCTACAGCCGCACAATTTAAATAATTTAAATCTATTTTGGAATAATGCCATTACCTCTAAAATAAAAATCTGCTCCACGGTGCTTGATTATTCTCTTACTTGCAATATTTTTATTGTGGCATGATGTCAGTGTCTTCAAGGTACTAGTGAAACTAGTCTTTTCATCCTTGAAAAGCAAACAGAACCTGGGCAAACTCTTTAGAGGAAAAATGAAACAATTACTTCTCTCTAGTGGTCATTCCCTTCAGACTTCAGAACAGAAGGCGAAGCCTGTTTTCTATGCAGCACTTTTCTGAAGATTAAGTGCAAAATAATTACTACTTTTCAGTTGTGTGAATCAGTGGGACACAAGGGAAGAATAGTTGGGGGACATGTTGAAAGACAGGGAGGGGGTGATGGTGTTAATGGGAAAGAAGTGGGTGGTAATCGCACATTAAAGACCCTGGGATATTAACCTTTGACTTGCACATGTTGTTTATTTCATGCTTGATTAATGGTTTTAAAATTTAGAAGGAAAGGCACCTTTTGGCCTTTTAAACAATGCACACCTTCAGTGAAACACTTCCCTTTGTTTCGGTTGTTTATTGGAAAGGGGAAAATCGAATAGCGTTATTCAGCCTCCCAGTCATTTGATTGCATTTATAGCAGTAGTTGATGGCTTCTTATTTGGAGCCTGTACATTTTCATTGGGAGTGTAACACATGCTACATTCATCTGGAGGATTAACTGAATTCTCTGAATTAGGAGGGTGACCTTGTCGAGCACAATGTGTTTGGCTACATGACATGTTGGTTCTCCTTGCTTTTTGGGGCAGTTTGGTTTTTTTTTTAATATCCCTGAAGTTTGTCCAGGTTCCTTTCCCTATTTATATTTTTATGTGTGCTGACAGTATTTTCTGTACAACATAATGTCAGTGTCTTCCAGGTACTAGTGAAACCAGTATTTTATCCTAAAAAAACCCTCAAACAATGAGCGTTGGACAAAATTCTGCCTCTGCAGCAAATGTAAGGTCCTGTTGATTCTCAGTGGGAGCCCCGTGTGCTTGCAGGAGCGGGATTTGGCTCATAAACCTCTGGTCATGCATTGAGACAGGCCAGCTCTAAGATGAATTAATTGGTTGGACTACTGCTCCACTGATGTTGTTACTGTATTCACATTGTAACTCAGAGTAGTGAATTGTCACCTTTGTACATGACCCCCTCATATTTCCAAAGCAGATTCAGTTTGATCAGTGCCATTTCTTCACAGAAAGGGTTGTCAGGCATCGGAACAGGCTGCCCAGGGAAGTGGTTGAGTCGCCATCCCTGGAGGTGTTTAAAAGACGTAGAGATGAGGTGCTTAGGGACATAGGTTACTGACAGTATTAGGTTAACGGTTGGACTTGATGATCTCGCGGGTCTTTTCCAACCAAAATGATTCTATGATTCTATTTACTTGATTTTGGTATTTTACAGAAGACCTTTAAAAACTCAAATTCCCACTTCTCAGTGTGGGAGATTTTGAATCAGATTTTTTTAAGGCTGTTAAAGGTCTTTGGGTGTCTTTTGTATCTGTGAAATTCTAACTCTAAAGGTCTTGGGTGTAAATAAGTCCAAATTTCTTTAAACAATGTATCATAACAATATATATATTGGTTTTTTTTCTATAGATCTTTTCTCTTGCATTATAGATGTGAAATGCCTTGTACATATTTACCCTCAAAGGGCTTTCAGTCGGAAAATCAACACAATGAAATATTCTTTAGTGTTACAGACTTTCTCTGTTTGCATAGCATGCAGTTTTATTTCTGTAAACATCAGATATTCATAACTGTTGTTTATGTAAATTTCTTCGTCTGTTATAGATTTGCAATCTTTGCATATTCTCTATTGAACTTTGATTATGTTGTTTGTAAAACACAGACAAGAATTTAATGCCCATACGTGGTGATGATGAAGCACTTTCTTGCTTCTCAGAAGTATAATTAATCTTTTAATTTTATCAGAGGTGGAATTTAAATAGATACATCTGAACAGCTAACGGAAAGAGTGTATTTTTGTTTGTTATGGAGCTTTCAGTAAATGGTACGTGACTGTGAAAAGTACTGCTATGTGTGGGAGTACTGGTGTTTGAACTGCTGATTGCTGCCAAAGGTTACTGGAGTGAAGACAAATGAATCCTTCAAGGCAAGTAAAAGTAATGCAGTTGATGAAACAGAAGCTGCAAATGCCTTCCAGTTTCATATAACTTTAGTTTTAGGTCAGCATGCCAGTGACATAAGCTTCACAGAAGGTGAAAGCCACCTCTAAAACTGCTGTACAGGTGGTGTACTGTGTCTTTTGGGGAGGAAGGAATACCAGGAGCGCATCGCACTAATGCTTTGCACACTCCAGTGGTTCCCTCTTTGATTCTGGATACATTCTGAGGTCCTGATCCTCCTGTTCTTAATGGACTAGGGCCGGTCTTGGAGGCTACCTTTCCATTTTCAGCCAGGATGCACAGGTTTAACGGAGATGCTGCACTTACTGTAGCCCTGTGTGAAGCTGGGAGTCAGAGGCAGAGAATGTTTTAAGCACAGGTTGAGCAACCAGCAAAGGTCAGAGTGAGCCTGGACCTGCTTACAGCATGCTGTGAAGACTAAAGTTTCCCCTATAAATCTTCCCTCAGCAGGGAGATCCAAATTAATTTCATTCTCGTAGCAGGAAAGAAGTGGGAAGAGGAAAAGGGTGGAGTAGTAGGATAGAAAAGAACACGTGAATCGAAAAATGCAGGGGAATGTAATAAGCATGTGTTGTTCTGGAAAGAAGGCCGATTTAAAAGAATTAAACTTCCTGCTATTAACTAAAATAATACAAATCCAAACAAGATTAAAATAGACATATTTCCTATCTTTCTGTCAAAATAAAAAGGAAAGAAACCATCTCTGATTTTTATCAATTTTGTTTATTTATTTTAAGATGAAACTTACATGTTGTCTCAGGTTCAAATATCAAGCTTCTGTGCTCTCACAAAAATGCATGTAAACTATTGGGTTGTTGAAGGGTCATCACTTAACTTTTGCTAAGAGCAGAGCGATATCTGTGTTAGCAAAGGAAGATTAAAGAGGAAAAAACAGCTGCACCCCAGAGGTCAGAGTAACATGTGAGCAGGAACTGCTATTGCTCTAAGCAGATCAGCTCAGCTGAACTTTTAATATATGGAAGTTTTAACTTACTATGTCACAACAAGAACTTGGTTTTGTAATATTTCATGGTATACTTCTACTATATATTTACTAAAAATTCTGAAAGATTGGGTTAGGTGAACTCATGCAAAGGGTAAATGTCCATCTTTGCTTTCTGTACATTTGTTGCCTCAAGGAACTCAGCAGAAGATGATGGACACAACTGCCCCAACTGCCTCACTCCCAGTGCCATGTCAGTGGGATACGCACCTTGAAGACACTTTGAGCTTCTTAAATATTACCTATTTTCACACTCAGAGAAGCAGACTTACAGTGCAAAGCAGTTTGTTTTTTTTTTTTTTTCTCTGAAATTCAGCATTATTTTATTATAGCTAATATATGGGAGAAGTAATGCTATGAGAAGCAGGTATTTGTACTGCTGTACATTTGTGCACTGTGTGCTTCTGCTGTAATGTAGGGGTTTAGGGAATCTAAAATGTCATTATGGTTATAGTAACTGCATTTTTCGGGGTGTTCTAAAAGTAATATAAAGACAAAACTCATGTGTTCATCATTTTTATAATGATCCTGTCTCTTACCCATTTACTTCAAGGAATTTCTCTACTCGCACAAATAAGGCAAAGCTGATACATCGTATTAGAAATATACCTCAAAGCAGAAGTTCACGAGATGCCTTTCATCCTCATCCTTCTCCATCCTATCTCACCATCACTCTTCATCTTTTCTTTACTGCAGACATCTCACATTGTGAGGATAAATGTTGTAGCTGTACTTGCTGATCTTCAGATAGTCATCTGTTAGCTTGAAGGTTGTGGTGCCAATATAGTATGCGTTAGACAGCAACGGCTGTGAAAGATCACGCCGGCTCTGAACAGCTGCAGGATGGTACCTGAGTCCTTCAGAGGGGAACATGTACCATCCTGCAGCAAAGCTCCTGTCCCAGTATAGCTCTTGTAGGAAACTCAGGGTTAAGGAAACTACTGTATGCCCATGCTGAGCTGTCTTGGGGTAGCACCAGGGCTAAGCGGTTGAAAGTTAGTTCAGGTACCTCTAACTTGCAGCCATGGTGTGAGCACAGGTCTACCATATGGTGTGTGTAAGCAGTGCTCCCTGCTGAGGTAGTGCAGGTTAACTCTGGCCCTCTCTTCTCTAGCCGTCTCCTCCCCAGGGCATCCCTGTGTACTGCACCTCACTTCCAGGTATATAATAGGAAGCTGATTTTCCTGTTCCGGGCAGTTGCACTGATTATGAACAATCTAACTGTTTCCGAAGGCAATCTTCCTAGAAACCTGCCAGGAAGGGTGTGCAAGTTCTCTTGGCCGAGATAAAACAAGGCCCAGTTTTGCCTTTCATTGTAGCTTTCTGTGTGGCAGTGGCAAAAGTAGGGGACAAAGCAGTGGAGCGGTATGAGGAAAATACTCTTTACTTAAGGCATGCTGAGCTAAACGCGGGAAGCTGTTGTCTGTGATAATACCTGGAGCAAAGAGGTCATGTCAGGTGCTCTTGACACAACACTGCTGTGTCCCAGGGAACCCACCATACAAACTCTAGCAGAGATACCAAAATAGCAACAATCAAATGAACAGATGGAGAAAAGCATGTGGGAAAGGGAGGTTGAGCTGGGACACAGGAGGAAAGGGGAACGGTCCTCTGCTGGCAGAGGATAGACTGGATCAACTATTCATTGTATCAGGCAAAGAGACAAAAGACTTGATAGAGTGAATGGTGTCTATTTTTAGTAGAAAGAAAATGCCTTCTGCATCTTTTGCATAAACAGAGGAGTGCTACACATCTTTATTTCTGTTAAAAATGAGGGATTCAATCTAGCTGTGCAGGTCAGCCAAAATGCCTGTAGATATCTTTAGAGAAGGTGATTTGGGGGATGTCATACCTATGTCCTTTCTAGCATACTCATTGATGTCCCAGCAGCTGCAGCGTGTTCTTCTGTAAGCTTCAGGGAGTGTGGAGAGGGTGTGAGAAACCTGGGGAAGAGTGGCAATACCCTGCTTGTGCCATGTAGGGCTTCACTTCAGGGCAGCAGCAGCCAGGTCCCATCCAGCAGTGGTGTGATGGGGCAGGGCAGGGTGCAGATCCTTAGCCAAGCTGGATTTCAGTCCCAGAGGTGACAGCACCCATTGTGTACACCAAAGTTGTCATCTAGTTACCATAACAACGGGGCGCATCCTTTGCAGTCCGGGCACTCCATGCCTGGTGTGTGATGCTCAGCAGTTGCTCTAACAAGCTAAAATTGGCTTTTATTATTGCAACATCTATTGTTTGGGATAGAGAAGGAACAGTAGCTCACAGCCATTATGTTTTCTGATGGGTTTTTGCCAGGTTGTCCTAAAACTTGTGTGTGCAAGGGAAAGGGATGTCCGGACAGCACCATTTTACATTATTATTTTGCAGATATGGAAAATAAGTGCATAGCATGTATATATACATAGACAGAAAACACTTGCAAAAAGCAATTTAGCATGTCTGACAGCTGAATATCACAGTGAGGTTTTTTTATGGGTTTTATTCATTGTTAGCAATAGAAAATATTGCTCGGGTTTTCATAGCATGGTGTCTCCATAGTATGAAGTGACTGCAAATTGGTTTGCTCTGTCAGTAATGTGACATACCTTATTAGTGCAGACCATTCCTCAACATAAAGTTTTAAAAAATCAGTTGTAAGTTAAAGAGTCAGAGTCAGGAATACATGTTAAAAAAAATATTGTTTTTTTCTCTGTGCTCAGCCTGTGCCCTCTTGCTCTGCTGACATTAGAGCCATGGCACAGGAAAGTGCAGAAGAATTCTATTCCCGTTGCATGACTCATCCCCTAGCATTCAGGAGACCTTTTGTGTGCATAAGGTTTCATATGGGCACAATTCATTACCAGTAAGCCAGATTCTATTGCCTTTACTTTTGTTTACTATCTTGATATTTGGTAGTACTTAAAGTAATTTCTAAGGGACCTGACTTCCACCCTAACTCTCAAAGAGTCTCACATCCTTTTAAGGTGGCTCCAGTCATCTTTTAACACCTTCTCCTAAAATGTTCTGAGGGTTGTTGCAAAGCAATGCTAATAAAAGGGTTTTTTTGATTTGTTTGTTTATTTTAAATCATGAGACATGCACAGTATTATTTTATTACACTTTTCTCAGCTGGCTGGGTAAAATATTTTCCTGTTGACATTTCTGAAGGAGGCAAGATGATTCTTGTTCAACAATGAGCTTATATGCAATGAGAAGCTGGAATTGCAATAGCAATCTTTGTATTATAAATCCTAATGAAAGCCATAATCCAGTGGAATATGTCTGCTTCATAATGCTAAATCATTATAATTGCTGCCTACTCTTTCAAACCCACAGACCAGCAGCTCTGAAATACCAACTCCCTGTTTAGCTATACCAGAGTCAAGAAATTTTCTCTCTCTGTATATGTACATATCACTCGCTTGTGAGTCCTAACTCAAGCGTCAGCATCAGGAATTTGACAACTATGCCTTGAGTTCAGGTGGTCGGTATAATAGTTTAATATTTGGCTGAATCAGTGCTCCCTCCAGTTGGTTTCTTACTTCAGTGTGGTTTCCTATGTTCCAATAAGCTAACCCTGGCTCAAATTATCATCAGAAATGATAATTCACTATAGGTATCTTGAGGGAATTTTATGAACGACCTACTCTGAGGAACTGGAAGCTTTTTATTGTATTTTATTCCTGTAACACACTTCAATATTTCAGTATTTTCTGACTTTCTGAGATAAAAACTAGTTGTAGTGTTTACAGTCTTGGAAGAATAGCAAAGGGATGCTTACCACATCATGTTGCACTTGTCAAATGCTGCCTCTATTATTAGCAGAAGGACCTGCCCAATATAGTAATTTGAGGCTGTGACAAAAAAAAAAGTCTTTATTTTCCATAATAAGAAACCTTCTCTTTCTCCTGTATGACCAAATAAAAGTTTGCTAAAATCAACAGACAATAAACTATCTGGGTTATGAAGACTTCTAGAGTAATTCTGGTGCCATAAGCAGTCAAAAAATCAGCTGCTCATTTATCTAAGTTCCAATTTACTTACTCCATCTTTTGTTCAACCACATAATAATCTGTTGCACCAGAACAGTCTTTTAAAAATCGAAACCGTGTTATCATGAGGTGCTTGAGTATTTTGAACACTGAGGCAAGTATTTGTATCAAATCTTTTTTTTCTAGTAAGCACCCGATAAAGACCATGCACTCAAAAATGAAACGCATAATTTCTTTAATGTTTATGTATTTTTTTTTTTGCTTCAGAGTAGTTGTAGCACACTGCTATTGGTTAGGAAAGGCATGCTAGATAAAAAGAGAATAAGGTGGCAGTAAGAAGAAAAAGTGAATTGTCAATCTGTTTGCATGAGAAAATTTAGTAAAGTTCAGGCCCTGGAAACAAAGGAAGAGTGAACACTCCTCCAGGCTGCTCTCCCACTACAGCTAACAAGCTGTGAAAAAATAGACTCTTTCAGGGCTCAAACGTGAATGAGTTGAACTCTCCTGTGACTAAGAAATCTTTTCAGAATCAGACAGAACTGAGCAGGTTTTCAGTTAGTTGTATCCCATTCATCCCCTCACCCCTTATCCTCCACATGCCGATTCAGCTTGTAACAGCACAGGTTAAGGCTTTTGAAGTCTGATCAAAGATCCCACATGGGCTGCAGAGCGGTGGAAATGAAGGCACCTTGCCTTTTGTGCTCTTCCTAGTTGAAAATGTTGTTGCTTCATCACAGATATCACCATCATCTAAACCAGAAGCAGAAATGCAAATTTCTGTGGAACTTGGCTGGTATTTTAGTTGTCGAATTATGACTAATCCAAGAGGTTGTCTGATGTTAAATGATTTTGTTCCCTCTGCTCATATGCGGATTGCTTCTCAAATCCTACTACCTCAGTTCCCCAATCTAAACTGTCACCTCTATCTAAAATACATTACAAGAAATATTGCTGAGTACACCTTCATCACCACTCACCTGGGAAGAAAAAGTTACCTGGCTCGTGTGTTACAGCAACTGCTATGAACCACTGGTGTGTTTTGACGTTTTTAGCCTTTCCACACCATTGGAACAACAAGTGAACTGGAAAGCACCTTTTCATTACATGGTCTTCTTCTAAGTATGATCAAAAGCCCCATTTTTGTGTGAGGTCCATGTAACCTTATTTTCTCATGAGATCCACAGAGTTGACTTGCTAGAAGGGAAGGACTATGCCTATGTTGAATCACATTTAAAAGAAACAGAAGTATTCCTGTGGTCTCTGGAGTGATAGTAATAGTTTAAGATATGCTAGTGAAACCACCCTGGATACATCGATATAATTTTAAGTTAACAATCTTACAACCATCAGTAAGATACATTTTTCCATTGAGTTTGGAATCAGAGGTGGGCAATGTCTACCTATGTTTTTGCAAATAGGTGCTATTCTACTTATGTTTACTCCTGAAAAGATCTGTACATTCAATTTGAAATCAGTGAGCAAATCATGCTGGTTTTGGAGTGTCCTCCTCTGGAGATATTCAGAACCCGCCTGGATGCCTTCCTGTGTAACCTCATCTAGGTGTTCCTGCTCTGGCAGGGGGATTGGACTAGATGAACTTTTGAGGCCCCTTCTAATCCCTAACATTCTGTGATTCTGTGATTCTGTTTTTTTTTAATTTTTTTTAGATTGAAACTAAGTACTGGGTCAAAAGCCGGTTAGACCAGCAAGTGACACCTCAGCCCGTCGCTGTTAGCCCAGCAACTTTTATTGATCTGTTGGTGTTTATATATTTATTGCTGTTTTACCACCCCTTCCCCTTACCCCTAAATTGTTGGACAGGATGAGATTTTTGGCCCTCTTCTCCTTCTGGAGAACTCCTCAGGTCTTATGATATAGAAGAGATGGGTCCCATGGCTGCTTTCCATATCACAAAGCTTTCTGCATGGGCAGTCGTAAGATCCTTCTTGGTAGATGTGTGTGAAGAGATCCCTGTGCCTTCCACTTTACTTCATGGGCCACCTTCCTCTAACAACCTCTTCTCCTGCCGGGCAGCCATAGCACCAGAAAAGATTCTGAAGGTTTTCTCTAACTGGACACTGGTGTCATTTTGCTGCCCAGCTCTCTTATTACTGAGAGTTTCTCACTGTCCACTTCTGATGTCAGTACTGACATGTAACAAGCTAGCCAACAGATTTTGAATATTCAGCAGCACCATACCCACAAGCTAGCATTTTTCACTTATCTCAGCATTTTTCCTGCAGAGAAAAAGCGAATGGTTTCTATATAGCTTCTGAAGCAGGGCAAAGGCTGTGTCTTACTGTCAGTTCATTTCAATTCACATCACATTTTGTGATTGCATGTGCGGTGTGAAAAAATTGTTATTTTTATTATCTACAGCATGATAAACAATGTTTCAATGAGACTACTGATCTGTAGCAAGCTCGGCATCAAGCCTAGCACTGGATTTTCCCAAGTCTGGGAAGGGTGGGCAAAGTTATGAGCAAAGGCTGAGGTCTATTGAGTTCTGTTTTCCTTCACAGCCTGATTATTTAAATGGCTGTTGATAAATGAGGTACAGAAAATGACATTAAAATGACTCGTGATGTCAGCAAATGTTGCTGCCTGGAAATGTCACATTGCTGTCATTGCACAGAGAGAACAGGACCCAGCATTGGCTGGTGTATATAGTCAATAAGAATTGATCCCTGATTCTTTCCTGTCCTTTGCAGAATAAAGATGATTTTGTCTGGGAGAAGTGGGGAGAGAAAAAGAAACCTATAGTTGCATTTATGTTTGTTAATAATTTTTATGGACAACAGAAAAAAATATTGTTATGACTTAAAGTACAGAGCATTGAAATGTTCCCTGGTGAGGGTGATTAGAACAGCATGTAATGGTGTCTGACGAGCAACATGAATTCATTGACTACCAACTGTTGAATCTTATATATTTGATCTGTTTCTAGTCTTTATGTTTTATTAATGCCAACCTTCAGTTCTAATAAGGCCTGATTCTGTGCTTCTCAGTCAGCTACTTAGAAATGAATTTTCTGGGACTCATTCCTAAGGAAAAAAGGAAGTGGGATTGAACCTGTCATTCCTGTGGAGCATTAACTAGGCTTCGGTGTTGAGGGATCTCTTAGATCCTTCCACACAATACACTTTTTATAAAGATAATAACACATAGTAAAAAACCCCACCATAATTCTGTGAGCTGTGTAGCTTTATATTTTGCTATATTGACATCTGGAGAGAGAAAGTCATTAGGACCATAGATCAGACTCTGTGATTCTGCATGGTTTCACATGGTGCCTGGTAGGGAGGATGCAAGGACCTCCTTCCCATTGTACAGCAATTAAAGGACAGAAACACAACTAGTCAACAGTTGTAATGATGTTTTATAGCTTTGTAGGTGCAATCTGTCTGGGTTTATGTGTCAACCATGAGTATCAGATCTCTGGTAAGCATGTGGATCCCACAGGTAAGGAAAAGACCAGGATGCCATCTCGTTCACCTCCTGCCCTCCCTTTGCTGGTAGAGGACAACCTGAGGACAGAGAGAGGAAGCAGGAGAGCCCTGGGATGAGCTTCAGAAGTGCCCTGGCTCTGACAGATGAGGGGACAGGGTTTGCTGCCCAGACGGTGGAGCACGTGGTTCCTCCAGCCAGCGTGTGGGCTGGGACACCCGCACCCATTGCTGTCCTGTCCAAAGCTGTGCAGCAACCCTGAGCAACTGCCAGGGACAGAGACCTTGTAGCTGGATATAGAATCCCATTCAGTCTGTCCTGTTGTCTACATATAGAGTCATTAAAAGAACATATGGAGGCATGAAACATGGCCTCACCTGATGAACCTTTCGTTTCATTTAGGCTGCCTTAGTTGCAGCCAGACCAGGCCTGGCAGAGAGGGAATGCATATATGGTTTAGAGATTTTATTACACTTGCTTTGTTTCTCTGCTTTACATAGAATCATTTTGGTTGGAAGAGACCCTCAGGATCATCGAGTCCAACCATAACCTAACTCTAGCACTAAACCATGTCCCTAAGCACCTCATCTACGCTTCTTTGAAACACCCCCAGGGATGGTAACTCCACCACTTCCCTGGGCAGCCTGTTCCAATGCCTGACAACACTTTCCATTAAGAAATTTTTCCTAATATCCAATCTAAACCTCCCCTGGTGCAACTTGAGGCTGTTTCATTGCTTGCTACTTGGGAGAAGACACCAACCCCCTCCATGCTACAACCTCCTTTCAGGTAGTTGCAGACAGCGATCAGGTCTCTCCTCAGTCTCCTTTTTTTCCAGGCTAAACAGCCCCAGTTCCCTCAGCTGCTCCTCATCAGACTTGTGCTCCAGACCCTCACCAACTTAGTCGCCCTCCTCTGAGCTCTCTCCAGCACCTCAATGTCTTTCTTGTAGTGAGGGGTCCAACACTGAACACAGGATTCGAGGTGCGGCCTCACCAGTGCCAAGTACAGTGGCATGATCACTTCTCTTGTCCTTCTGGCCACACTGTATTTGTATGAGAAATCTGATATAAACCAGGATGCTGTTGGCCTTTATGGCCACCTGGGCACACTGCTGGCTCATGTTCAGCTGCTGTCAGTCAACACCCCAGATCCTTTTCCACCAGGCAGCTTTCCAGCCACTCTTCCCCAAGCCTGTAGCGCTGCCTGGGGTTGTTGTGACCCAAGTGCAGGACCCGGCACTTGGCCTTGTTGAACCTCATACAACTGGCATCAGCCCAATGATCCAGCCGGTCCAGATTCCTCTGCATGGCCTTCTTTTATGTATGTATTTATTTATTTATTTTAAAGTTATTCTCTTTCTGTTTGTATTTGTTTCAAGATGTACTTGATTTAAAGCTAAGAGATAGTCCTGGTGGGGTGATATCTGGGGAGATATCCAGGAAGGCCCAGCAGCCTGAATGGGCAGTCCAGATTTAATGAAAATAAACGACATCTGCTCATGTGTAACCGCCTCTTATGGAGAACCCTACGTAAGAGTGTCTTGGTATTTCTGTGATATAACAAGCCAGCCAAAATCCCCCCTTTATTTTTTTTTATAAGCACGAGATGACTATTCTGATAATGCTTTTTAAATTTGTCTATAAAAGCAAACGCTTGAAAGGGGGCTCTGTTTCTGCAGTACAAGGATCACAAGATTTGGACTTCATGATTTTTTTCTTAAGAACAGCAGAATGTGAACCTTCTGCTCTTTGTCTTTGGGATAGCATACCTTGCAATGGCAATAGAGAATGCGTTCAATCAATCGGGTCACTGTTGTGTCTTTTTGCATGAACCAGCCATCTATAAAGTATGCATCTCCCTCTGCATTTTAAAAGCAATTTTAGCCTGACGTTTTAATCCACAAGTGTATTACAGAATTGTTGTCGTACAGCACATATTCCTTTGTATTTACTGTGTTGTACCACAGAATTATTTTGTTTTCACATTGTAATGTACATTTGTGAGAAGCTTTTCTGAAGTAAAAGTACATAACCAGTGCTTTAAAAAAATATTGCTTGAGGAAATAGTTTTATTAATACTGCACACGATATCCTTCCTGTCAAACAGTGGAATTTAGATGGCAGAATCAATAACATAGTATCCACATGGGAATTGCTAATACACAAATTAGTGCATGGTGCTTCTGCACTTCATAAGAAAGATAGCCTGTGTTCCCTCAGTCTTTTATTGTTGTGAAATTAAAGAGAAATATGGATGCAAACAATCCAGTTAAATATAATGGAATATTTAATGAATTGTGATGTTTACTAACAAGACTAGAAGTTACTTTTTTTAAGACATGCCTGACCAGAGTAGCAAGCATTATTTAGCATAGTAATAAAAGGCGAATTATCAGTGTTTTCCTTTAAAAGCCCATTGTGGAGGTAAACCAAATCTAATGCAATCTGGTAACATTAATGCACACTCTCTGTGGTGTAGCACGTGAATATTTGAATACAAATGGTTCATCATATTTATTCTATATAGCACTATTTTTTGTGTTACTGAAAATACAAAGGGAGATAAATTAGATATTATGAAATAATTTAATTTGAAATGGTTATAAAATGATCTAAATATTCTCAACAAGACCCTGTGACTGCCCTCTCCAGTAATTGCTCAGTTGTATGCTTATTTTCATAATCAATGCATTACTCAGACAATCTTCAGTGGAATTTATTACCTCATTTTCAGTTTCACACTACTTAAATATGCAGTAGCCAGTCCCACAGAAAATTGTGATCTGTGCAGCAAAGAATCATGGTGTCAGAGGTCAGAGTTCTTTGTTTTCATTCCTTTGCAATTGCTCTTTAATATTCTAAAAAGGGCAAAAAGCATGTAATTTGCATTTAAAGTACTGCTTTCCTGCATTACATCCCCTTGAATATATCTTTTGGATAGTGGACATTTATCACAGCGTTCCTCTTGACTCTGGAAACAGTGCAGAAGGTAGCTGAAGAACCTTTATAACCGTACAGTACAAGGCAATAAATCCGAAACTGCCACAGGATTACTATGGTAACCATCAAGCCTGTCGGGCTTCCAGCCATACTGAAAGGTAGGTTCAATTTTCAGCTCATCAGCTCTTCCCGATGATTTAGTTGTTGACACCGCACATTTGACATAGTACTGTTAATGCCCTATTGCATCGCAAGGGACTAATACCGACACCCCATTTTATAAGGCAATGCACCATAGCGACCCCAGGAAATAATTTAAAATTGTAGAATTGTATTCCTGTCAGCAAATGCATAAAATGGCATAAATTACCAGATTTTGAATCCTATTTTAAGCTGCTGCAACTTTGTATGGAAGAAGAGACTCTCTTCATATGGCAGCATGCAGTATGATTTTGGAATTGAGATGAAAACCCTATATTTACTTAAACATTTATGGGAGGGGATATGTGCAGGTCATCCTGGTGTGTGTATCCCTGTGCTTGCATCCTTCTCTACTTCTTTACTGTGCAGACAAAGAGGGTTTTGGCATGCAGCAGGGTGATTTGTCTTTTTTGTCCTGTACTTTTCTCCATGGATATGATCTGTGGTTTTGAATGACTATGGCAAATGCTGTTACGCCTCAAACCAATTACTTGAAATGTTACATTTTGTGTTTACACATCCACTTACTTTCTCCCCAGGGCAGACCAAAGCTTTGCCAGGTGGGCAAAATAATCCAGGGATTGCTGACTGACATCTTGATATTTTTGTTTTTTAAAGCTGCCCCCCCAGCTTTCTAAGGTCAATATTAACATGAATGCTATGCAAGTGAACTTAAAGTGCCTTTGTTGCTGGAGAAAAGAAAGAACATTAACATTAAAATAGGTTTGGGAACGGTGAAACTTTTGAAGCCTGGTTTGCTAGTGGATTTGTGGGTATGGATGTGCATGTGTGTGTCACTTGGAGTGTGGTTGGATCCTCTGTCATCTAGTTAGGTGCGAAATCTGATTGTCTGGATGGTCAGTAAAAGCAATTTATTCTTTGTTATAATGTCTCTGTTGTGAGTGGATTCTTCTGTGTGTTGAAAGCCAAAATCAGCATTCAACTTTTCTCTCAGTGTGGAGTACTGATCGAATTTAACACCTCTGCTCTGATACCTGTTTTCAAAAACACTGTAGTTTTCAACTTCCACTTTCTGTTAAATTTGATGGAAACTGACTGGTCATTGCCAAAGACAGCAGATACAGAAGGGAGTAAGTTCTCTCTCACACATGCCTCTCTAGAATCATATTTTTCTGGAAAACAAAAAAAGAGAAAAAACCTGCAAGCAGCAACCAATATGCTGTTAGTCTAGTGCCCTTTGAAGTGGAGCTTCTTGACCAGAAAAGGTTTGACTCAATTCAAAATAACTTCCTCAAACCATTCTGATGCCTGTTAGTGTCACTCATCCCATCTTCCATCGCAAGGAGGATTTAAAGATATGCATCTTGAAGGATCTTTAGATGTGCATTCCTTCCTTTCCCTAAAATATAATAGTCCCTAAGATTCCCCTCAAAACATTATATTCATATTTAAAAAAACCCAACCAAAGCATTGCTGATAGTACTGGGGATTTGCATCAACATATCCTCTCAAAAATGTTACCCTTCTGCAGTTGTGAAGTATTCCACCTACTGAAAAATATTTGTGTGAAAAATATTCTGCCCTTACCCCATCTCACAGTTTTGCATTTGGATTTTCTTCCAGGTGGTAAAGGCAGAGGCAGAAGTGGGGCCCCTGTCAGACAGGCAGTGGTTCGGCACATGTGCCCATGTTCTCTGCTCACTGAGAGCTGGAGTAAGGGGCACTGTGCTATAGAATTACTGCTTTGGGTCCTTTCCTATCGGTGGAGTTTATTCCTTATCATGGAGGTGGAGGGGGGTTGACCTTGTCTGGCTACTAGATACCCACCCAGCTGCTCTCTCTTTCCCCCTCCTCAACAGAATTGGGGAAGAAAATAAGATGAAAAGCTCATGGGTTGAGATAAGGACAGTGAGATCACTCACCAATTACTATCATGGGCAAAAAAGGCTTAATTTGGGGAAGATTAATTGCATTTATTTCCAATTAAAGAGAGTAGGAGAGTGAGAAACAATGGTAGGACTAAACCCACTAAACCCACTTTCCCCCCACCTCCTTCTTCTCAGGTTCAAATTAACTTCCAGCTGTTCTACTTCTTCCATGCCCTGAGTGGTGCAGGGGGATGGGGAATGGGGATTGTGGTCAGTCCACAACTCTTTGTCTCTGCCGCTTCTCCATCCTCACACTATTTCCCTGCTCCAGCATGGGGTCCTTCCCATGGGCTGCAGTCCTTCAAGAGCTGCTCCAGTGTGGTTATTACCGCTCAAAGCTTATAGTGATCAGCACAGAAATGAAGACCCCAGCATACATTTCCCTACAGGGTAAAGACTAAGACATCAGTGAAGTGGTGGGCAAAAGAAGGTGTTAACTTCTGACTTTATGCTGACACCACGTCTGGTGAAGTTACAAAGAAATGTATGTCATCAAGAAGGCTAGCCTTCAAAAGTATGTCTTCCTTACTTTAATTAGAGGGATCACTTCATCCCATGTGATGACTCAGTCTCATGTTCTGAGGATCAGTAGCACATTGTTATGTAGGGCCAAAGGCTTCATGGGGAAATGCAAAAAGAAAAGGGCACATTGCACTTTATAAGAGATAGCAAGAAGAAAAATCTGAGAAAGGAAGGATGTGTTTTTGTTTAAACATTTTTGATGGTGATAGATGTTGGCTAGTGCTGCTTTCCAGACCACAGTTGCTTGAAGGCAGTAAAGTTCACTTTTTCTGGCAGGTCACAGCTAGAGCTTTGTTTGAAACACTGGTTCTTGGCTATGCTGTTAAGTAGAAACTTCATAAGCATCCATATTTTCACAGTCCTAAAGCTCTATCTGGACTGAGATTTGAGTAAATGTATGTATCTTTCTGGACAAACACAGATGGATTCCATTCTTTTTGGAAAGCTGCTTATAATTTTCTTTGGGCAGTTTATGCATATCACAAATTAGAAATGTGCCTAATAAAACCTGGTATCATTTTATAGTTAGAGGTATGTGCAAATAATCTTTTCTGGAAGGGTGTCTAAGACTTTGAAAAAAATCCTGACTTCCTAGCATGAACATGGTAGAAAATTTAGTACAAGTCTTCTATTTTTTAGAACTGCACATCTTCAGATTTCATCCTTTGCCACAAAATTAGGTTCTAGAGTCTGAGCTTTCATTTAAAAAGAAAACTATCTCTGACAGTTATTTCTGCAAAGAAAGTCTTAAAAATGTGAAGGAAGGTGTGTCTTCCTTCATGATCTTGACAATGTGAAATATGAAAACCTCATTTGAGAGGTTATTAACTCTGAAACTTAGTGCTTTGATAATTTTAAGGCTTGCTCAAGTATTTCAGTACTGCCCTTTTTAGTGGATCTAGCTTCTTTGCTATCCTATACTGTCATCATTAATAGCTGTATTGATTCAGTCATTCATTTTCATATTTAATTCATCACAAAAGTGCAACCACTAAAGAGATTACATAATCCAGAAATCTCAGTGCACTAAACTGGAAATTGGAAGAAGGAAGCTCTGAAATGCAAGGGACCCTTCCTTCCTCTTTATCGCATGAGTCGTCCTTGTCTTCATGATACTTCTGACGTATTTTACATGCTGGCATTTGGATAGCTTTTGAATTCTATTCTTTCCCTTCATCTCTACATGTTTCTGCCAGGAAGAGTTTTTGTTTCAACAGTATTATTGGCTGTACTCCATCAGATTCCAAAAATATTGAAGTAATAGGAAGCCAGTGACTCTGTAGGAGTTTTCACTATCCTGGTGCTCTGTGAAGAGTATCCATCAGTGTAGATATTAAAATGGATAAACACTGATAAAGGGCAGAGAACATAATTATTATCCATGTTTTTGCAGTTACAGAGCTCTGTGATGCATTCTCTAGTGCTCTTTATACATGTGCCACTGAGCAGTCAATAATACCTCAGTGCTTCAGTTTTAAAATAAAATATGGCTCAAAAATGCTCTAATAAAATCCAAATGCACTGAAGTGCTGAAAGAAAGTTTCTTTTGTTTAAACATACTTCTTTTCGGTTCAAAAGAACACTGTCTGCCAATGATGGAGCTGAGGGAGGTAACTATTTGCAAAGCAAATCTATGACAGTTCTGCTTCCAAAGTGTAGAGCCTAGGAAGGGGTGGAAAATGGAGGCAGGCAGATGACTGAGTCTTAAATCATGTGGGATATTAATAGACAGGCTGAAGTTTTAGGGAAGGAGGTCTAGGGGGAGGAAAAATGGGACAAGTCCTTTACAAGACATGCAAACATGAGCTGGTTCTCTCCTGGCACCTGGTGTTGTGTGGTAAAGGATGATTCTGGTAGGTAACATATGTGATGCTCAGACATTTCACAGAGTGGGTAGGTGGCCTGTGAGCATGCATGGTGGTGTTGGCTCCCTGGGAAGGACTGACAAGGCTGGAGGAGTATTGCTTTGGGGACATGCTTACGGGGACTCTGTGGTGGAGAACCCACAGCTGAAGCATAAGGGTTGTCTGCATAATGGAGAAGTGGGGAGAAATGCAAAGGGTATCTGAGAAGGGATAAGCTCCAGCATGTCAGCTATCACCTGTAGGAGATTAAAAAAAAAAGCCACTAGCTACTTCTTCCAAGAATATAAAATTAATCCCTGTCTACTACAGGAAGGAGAGTACCATGTTGTGTATGCTAATTTGAAGTTCTCTTTATGATTTACTTCATTTACAAATCACGTCATTGACTTTCCATGTCATGCAAACCTAAGCTCCCAAGTGAAATATATTGTTTTAAGAAAAGGTGGACAGCAGCATAAATCAAGTACGAGCAGGTTGTTGTTCCATGGCTCTTTCCCTTCAGAGAACATGTGGTAATGAGATTTAGAGAAGGTGGAGGCAGAGATTGCAGTAGAGGAACGTATGGTGATGACTGACAACCAAGGCAAGAGGAATAAAGAGACCCATCTTTTCAATTAACCATGTCCAAGATCAGACCTTGAAAACATGAGATAGTGCCTATGTGAACCATGCATAAGTGTTGCCAGCCTGTATCAAAATGAGGCATTATCACAGTGTGCATTGGAATAGGTTGTCAGAGGCAAATGCTTGTGTGATAACTCCCCCAAGCAAATAAACACCCCCCCAAAAAAACCCCACAAACAAACCCACAAAAAAACCCAAACCCAAAAAAACAAACCCCAAACCAAAGAAAGCAAAAACTTGCATGCTGTCAACTGTAACATTTCATCTGTTGGCAGCCGGTTTCCATTTGGGAAGCATGCTTGGCAAGTGACTGAAACAGACCCTTTACACCCAAGAAGAAGGGATAGAGAAAAGGAACACATCAGACTATGTATTTTTATTTGTTTCTAATGTTTTCCTAAGTCTTTTTCTTTTGGGGATCTTTATCACTCATTTACATAAATTTTCACTACGTTAATGCATTGCTAGTTGTCAGAGGTACACAGAATGGCAAAGTCTAAATTTGTTTCTGAATTGATTTTTCTATGATATTTTAATGACTTGTTATAGTCATCTCTATATTTTTCCATACTGAGGTATTTTAGTGGTATGAATAACAAAGTGCCTGATTTGTACCTGAATCAAAGATGGATTCTGCTAAAAAGGAAAATCCAAAATAGCTTAGTGGCCTGTTGGCTGGCCCATGTACCTTACACTAGATATAGTACAAAAAAAAATCTTGAACAGTGATTTGCCTGCTTTTATATCCATCTGCATTCATCCAGGCTGAACTCTTGCTCACTCATAAAAATATCTCTGCTGCTTGATAACTGGAATTTATCTTCTCTCATACACCTCATTCCTTTTATCAGAGGTAATTAACCTTGCAACTGATTCAAACCACCTTTAATGTCTGTTAATAAAAGTCTCTTAAATATACACATGTCTCAGATGTTCAAAAAATGAAAATTAAGGTGATGATTTCACAAGTAACATGAGCTCTTGCTTTGGTTTGTTTGTGATCTTGCTCATTTTTGCCAGTTTGAGATTTTTATATATTTGCGTCTAATTCTAATTCTAATAATTCTAATTAATTCTAATTCTTCTTATTACATTTGGGCTTTTTTTCCTGGTTTTGTTCTCTTATTTTAGTGTGCCTTTTATTCTGTAGCTCTAATAGGTAAGCTGTCAAGCAGTTTTAACTGTTTAATGTTTTTCCTTGATATTTCCTTGAGGTTTTTTGATTTTTTGGCCAGTCTACAGAGCCGTACTTTTGGAAGGATTCCCATCAGCACTTATTTGAGTCATACAGCAGTGTCCTTTGGATGCCGCAGGTATCTGCTCTCCACTTCGACACATGCATCTGGTCAAAGTTCCTTGTCTAATAAGCTAGCCTTGTCAATTAATGTGCAGTGTTGTGCTGGAGCATTCTCCTGAAGTGAGATTAATTTCTTAGACATAGTCTGACCAATCTTCTGTGTTGAAATACATATTTGCTTTGCATTTAGTTTCAGATTTCAGAGCTCCATATTGATCTGAAGTCTTCGCTTTCTATCAGCTGTTAGACTGCAGACGTCTCAGTCACGGTTGCAGTAAGAAAACGGTACTTTCTTTGGGAAAAAGCTCAGTTGTTAAATAGTTGCAGAGCATGACTTATTGTCCCCGTAGCCCCTGTGAATATCTCAGCGTGTGGCTCGGCTCTGCACATGATGTGGTTTGAGCAGAGTCTGCGTTCGGGAGGGGCAGTCCCACACTGCCGCCGTCTGATCTGTTTCACCAGCTCATGTTGTGCTGGGTTGAGCAATCTGCGAGCACTAAGTGAGTCAGTTCGACCACCCGATCAGATAGAAAGCCTTGTTTTGGCAGATCAGTCTTCTGTCAGGCGGGTCATTGTGCCAGCTGGTGCTGCGGTCGCATGGTTGCTACTTCTGACGCTAGGGAGGAGGCTGGTGGGAGGTGAAACACCTTCTTTCTGTGTCAGCCTTTGGTTTCACCAGGCTGGATATAACTTCGTACTGAATTTCAGGACTGGTGCCTGGATTTTGAGGCCTGGTGAATGGATTTTATGCAGTCATTTGTTAGGCAATTCATGCTGGACTGGTTTTCAGTCTCCAGAAACACTGAACTGTAGCTGCCAACAAGCTCTGAAATTGCGTAAGTCTTTATGAGGGAGTTTTGTTTTTACATATTATGTGTGATTACAAGCTAAAATTAATGCTGTTTAATTGTTTTCTTCTCTTTTCATTGCTACCTCTGTTTCACATGCTACTAATGTAAAGTTTACCAGTCTGTAGTGTCCCAGATTCTCTATGCATTTTTCTAAAGCTCAGCTTCAGAAAAGCTTCTCTTTAGCTTATGGACATGTCCTCTGTTTATTTTTGGTTTTGGTTATCAGTGCACCCCTCCACATAAGCAAGTGAAAGAGAATTAATGTAAGCAGGTGATGTTTTGCAGTACATGAGAGAAGAGGGAAACGCTCTTTCAGTACAGACCGGTGCAAGCTCTTGTGCAGCCCTTTCCAGAGCAGCAATTACAGGGGAACATCACAGACGGTCACTTTGTAAAACACGGAGACAAAACAGCTGTTTGCTCAAGGCATCTCCTCAGCCCACACAGGCACTTTTCTTCTGATCCCTGGGAAGTCTTGAGATCACTATTTAGGGTGGTCAGTAGACTCTGTAGACTCCAAACCTGAAGGATGGATGGTGCCCCAAAGTGTTGGGGAGAATTACTGCAGTTAGTAGTCCCATTCTAGCACACCCTTGTTAGGTTTTTGGTGGGGGGATCTTTCCATCTCTCATGAAAGGGCAAATAACTTGCTTTGGCTTACGATGCTTACCTCCTCTGGAAATGAATTACTTTAATTCTTAGCAATTTTGGTTTTTTTCTTCCATTAATGCTTTTATTGCTTATTGTAACATCTCTTGCTATCTACTTTTCTTATTTGTATTGGCATTAATTCCTTTAATTTGTTTTTAAGATGCTTCGCCTTGCTCCGAAAGTGCTTCTATTGGTGTAGGGATTATGGCCTTTATCATGCCGGATATAAAATAGCCTTGCAAAACTTTCAAGTTAGCACTCTTGTGTTTCTTCCAGCAGACAGTGACAGTGCCCCATAAGTATCTGCGAAGTTTTTATGGGGGGGAGTTGTTTGTTTTCCTTCAGATCCCTCCTCAAAACCTCGTCCTCTGTTGTAATGCTTCAAAAGGCATGGCTTGCTGTTGTGCTGATGTGGTTAGCTGTCATCCTGATCATTGCTGTGCCCTTTCCTTGTTATTTTACCCTCTTTTCCTTTCTCCTCCTTCTCTCTCACCTCTTCCCACATGTAAGCTCTCTAAGACAGCCACACTGATTTTGATTTCTTTTGAAGACAGTCAAGCTCAATGGGGACTTTGGCCTTGACAAGGATCTCTTAGGTGCTCAGGCATGTACTTCTAACTGTTGTCCCTAGTCCATGGAAATTCTTTTTCCAGTACCTGTTTCTCAGCCTTAAGACTCTTTTTTCCTCCTGGTATTTATTTTTTTACTTCCATGATTACCCATGATCTCCTTCATATAATTTTGAAAAACAGTCACAAGTTTGAAAAGTCTAAGGCTTTCACCCAAAGTATGATGTGTCGGTTTGTTAAAAAAAAAAAAAAATCAAGTTTCTTGTTTGTTCTTGGTTTCTTATAATTTTCATTAGCAGTGCTAACTTAATTACAGTCACTGTGATTAGAAGATCATATGCACTCTGCTGTTTACTACATGTATTATTCCATTGGCTGTGACAGAAACAAATGCTTAACTCCTGGGTGTGGAAAACATGCTGTAGACCTTAGAAGCAGAACTAGGGTTTTGAAACTGTCTGTGCTTGAATAACCCAGCTGAATAAATTCTCTCTCTCATTCTTGGGATGGAAGGTTTATCTCTCAAAAACTTTTCTGTTAATTTTATGATCATCTGCTGCTCAGTAACAAGACAGCAATATTCCTCCCCTTCTCTTAGCATTAATTGGCTGCAATTCTATACTAATACATTTCTGAGGTCCCAAATGCACCTTTTAAATGGTCATTGCTATTTAATGAAACCTGTGTCAAACTGCTCAAGGAACTGCTTTCTTAAAGGATGTGGGATTTTAATGCAATTAGATAAAAATGTGAAAAAAGGCTTATGGCTAAAACATAACTACTAGGGATCAACAGGTTTATTCTTTTTAAAATTCTAAGGACCAGATCAACTCAAAAGCTCTTCACTAAAATCAGAAGCAGTTCCAAATTGACATGTATGTAATGGAGAGCAGAAATCCATTCCTAAATTAGAAACAATTTTGTTTCTGAAAAAAAAAAAAAGTGGAAAGGACCATGTTTCACTGCGATCATGATACTTGCTTTAAACGTGTATGAAATAAAAATTTTATTCAGTGAGTACTGCTTCAGGCTCTGAACTCCGGAAAATCCCATATTTAACCTGAAGCACTTACATAAGGAAATCTCAGTAATAAAGCTGATTATATTTAACTGTCTGATATCTCAGTACAAAAATATAATTCTATGCCTATGCAAAGTATACTGCTGCACTTGAAACTAATTCTGGACAATATCGGGTGATGCCAAAATGCTGATCAAGTGACAAAGAGAATGATTAATTACAAAATGGCCCAAGATCTTTGAGATACCTTAGACGATTTCCTAGGGCAGTGTTGCTTGTTTTATGAAAATGGCATTTCCTGAAGATTTCTATATCCATATGTATTTCCTCTTTCTTTTCCTTTCAAGCCCTCAGGATAGGTTATAATCCTTTGGCTTGGCTTTGTTTTGGTTTTTGTTCTCCTCTTGTCTTGTCTCAGTTGAATTGGAATGATAAAATAGACTTTGGATGCATGCAATGCTCGTTCTGTTCTTTCGTTGAAGATGGTCTTGCTTGCTTTGTACAATGTAAGTGAAACATCCTCTGCCTGACCTTCAAAGACCTTTCTGACATCTTGCACACTATTCCCTGATGTTGGACACTCTCTATACTTAATAATATCTGTCTCACTCCCCGCTGGTATTTCCTTCTCTTTACAGATCTCCGTGTTCTATTAGTTTCTTCCTTCCTTTCTGGTTGTTATAAACCCTCACTTCTCCTGCAGGAAATGGCTGTTGCTCGAGTTATGTAATCAACTGATGCACACCAGATCAAACAGCTGAAGATGGGTCTGTAGTCTGCAAGTTCCTTCAATTTCAGGGTATAAATGACTTCTTGAAACTTCCTGGATCAAAACATTGAGATAGTTGCCTCATGCTATTTTTAGCGTCTCCTCAGGCAGCTGCTTGTAAAGAATCGCCCAAATGCTTGAGCTATTATGGGAATATCGTTGCAGCATGGCTTAAGGTGGGGACAGTCCTGGATGGAAGATTTTTTTTTGCTTTGTGAAATTTGTGCCAATGAGAGAATTATGTCCAACAGGCACTTTCCTTCTAACCAAGGCATTGGCTCTGTAATTGAGGCCACTTCTCTCCCTCCTGCTCCAGACATTATCACTACAGTTTTTGGGCTGAAAATGATGGTCACAGGTGGATAGCACAATTTCAAAAGCTTGTGTACATAGGTGGTATATTCCATGAAGTCCCCCCTAAAATTGTAAGTGTTGAAGTGCAGATGAGGTTTTCAGGACAGTCCTCCAGGTGCAAAACCTCTCCAGCAGCATTTTTGTCATCATTCAATGTAGCTCTAATTGTGGTTTATGTTAATAGAGACTTCCGTCACGGACAAGACAACTGTAATAAAACCGTACATCCTTTTTCTATCATTACCCCTGGAAAGCAGAGCTCTTCCCACCATTTATTTCATTTCTTAACACTGCTTATCCATGTTTTTAAACTATAAAATTCATCCTTGACTAATAATACCTATAACAAAAATGCTGGGTTTAATATACTTCTCCGGTTGAAACATTAGACACTGGCATTCAACTTCCAGGGAGAAATAAAACAAGACAGTGTTGAAATCATTTGTGACAAAGCAGGAAATGGCTTGGGCATGCTTTCTTACTCTTGTCCTCAAACATGATTATGTTCTTCTGCTGATTGGATATTGACTTATTGGCATCAGGATTAGACTTTGCAATGAATAAATTATGAGAAAAAGAGTATATTGCTGTCCAAGAATAGTCAGACTTATTGGATACTGCTTCAGGGGGATGCTCAAGCTGTATTAGCAGTGGTTTCTGGCTCTTGTAGGGTATTACCATAAGACAAAAGTACTGTCCCTCTGACTTTTCATGTTCTCTGCTGTTACTGCTGTGTTCTTCTTAGTGCAAAGCTATTGGAAAAGTTATAGCCACATGTGAAGCACTCATTAAAATTACTGGTATAGAGATAAGTAATTTGGGGGAAGAGATAAAGGGATTTGGGGAAGAAAATGAAAGAAGAGGGCATAGAAAGTGAGCATAGATTGAAGATTTCTTTTCATAGTGAAACATTTCTGCTCAGATGTGCTCCTGAGGGACCAGCATCCCAAAGTTAGTGTATGCATAAGCTGAACCTGGGTGTAAGGATGTTGACAGTGAAGGCTTACTCTCATCACTGTCCCTGGGAGCACTTGGGCTCAGCCATATGTGACTGGGTATAGGGACTAGGGATCTATTCAATGACTCTGTGGGCTGAAGCCTTCCATGATACCTCCCTACCAGTCATTTCTGTCAGTTGTAGGAATGACCATTTTGTACTTTGGCGAAAACTACGGGAAGGACACTGGATGCATTCAGGTGGCTCTGCCCTGCAGCTTCACTCAAGACAGGGCAGCCTGAGCAGCTGATTGGAATCCCACTTTTATGGGATACCCCAAGTTGTGCAGGCAAACTCAGGCATGCTTAAACACAGGTAAAAACTCACATTCATTTTTGCAATGAGAACTGTCAGAATGGCTATTTGGCAGAGGGAAGCAGCCCTACTGAGGGCAGCGGTGAGGAAGGAATTGCACATGCGGTCTGTATTTTGCAGCAACTGAGTGGCAGCAGGCACCGTGTGAAGTTCACAGCTGCTGCCTCTAAATCCTGCTTGGATTTCCATGTGGTCCTACTCTGAGGGTCGTCTTCCTACAAGGAGGGCTGACCCCTCCAGGAGTGCAGGGTGGTCCATTCATGTAGACACAAAGAGGGAGAAAGGAACTACCCCTGGTACAAGGTAGCAGCATCATGCTACAGCCTGATGACAGCTAGTGTTTTCCAAGAGGGAGCTGGACCCATGGACCCATTTATCCATCACCTGCCTTGGGAAGGAGCAGTCTATCCTCACCAATTTTAATCATGAAGGAAAGAAATCCTTCAATATTCTTCCTCTGTGCTCTAGAGCCCTTGTGGAGAGGCCAGAAGTATCATCTGGCCTTCACCATTTTGCCCAAGCATATTTGATCTGTTTATTACTGCCAAAATGTGTATTTTCTGTTTTGTTTACATTGGGAGAATTGTGGTCTTAAACAAATTGTCATGGCTTCCAAGTAAAATACTCTGTTCCTTGTCATTGCTTTCAAACTTCAAAAATAGACTGAGGGGCTGAAAGTGTCAATATGTTATTAATTCTACAGTGGAAAGTTCCTGGCACTAGTCATTCAGATGAAGAGCTGTGATAAAGTGAAGCAGTTTAAAATTACAGCAAGTTCAAGGTAGCTATAGTACCTCATTCACAGTATCTTCAGGCGAAATACCGAGATGAAATTGGTGAACTTTGATCGATTGTTTGTTAATCACACCAACGGACCGAGCTGACGAAATCACCTGCCCTTGCAAGATAGTGTGCAGCCACTTGTTTCTATCCTGTCATTCATGTAATTTGTGCAAGAAATAGCTTTTAAAAAATGAATAAAAATTGATGCCAGTAGCATGTAGTGCAGATGCAGCTCATGAATTCCAGCAATACCCATTTTGCAGGGGCAGGGGAGACAAATGTACTTATATTTTTCCCCAGTCATATTTGATGAAGATGAACTAGATTAGGGTATGATTATAGACAGAAAAGTAGCTCCGAAGGAAGGGTATCACCTGGCCTCGCATATCAACCCCCCAGAGTTCTAAGCCGTATTTGCTCATGTCTGTCAAAGAAAGAAAGATACTCCTGCCATTGATCCACAGTGCCAGTACAGCGGTGAAGTAGCAGGCTTCAAAGACTGGCTTTGTGCATGCTTCCTCATATATTATACTGAAGTCTTATTACATATACTGGCATTTCAGCACCTCTTTTCACACAAACTTCATGTGTAAAGACCATGTTGCAGAGCCTAGCTGAAGCATTGTGATTTTTCATATTTTTCCGTGTAGTTACCTTCCACCTTTCACTTCCACTATAATGAGCTTCCATTTCATTTCAGCAGTCTTTGAGTGCTCTTTCATGAGCTGCTGAGCCGCTTCAGTGCTTTGCTGCTGCCTGGGGTGAGCGCCTTGCTTCTGCTCTGTCTTGTCCTCTTCCCGTGGCTTCACCATCTATTCCTTTTTTGCACCGGCTGTGCTGCTTTTTCACACTCCTGTGAGCTTATTTAACCCATGGAAATGGCAGAAGACTCCAGGGTTTCCTGCACAGAGTAGTTTTGATGTTCACACACAGTGCTTGCTGCCATTGAACAGGCAGCTCTGGGGAAGGACGTGGCCAGAGGAGTCAGGGAGACCTTACCTGGCAGGCCACTGTGTCTGCCACCTCACCTGACTTCAGCTGAAGTCAGCTTGGTCCATCTGATGTGTGAGATATGTCGCAGCATCCAAGCAGGGCGCAGAGGTGGGCACAAAGCGAGACCGTGCACCACTCTGGCAGTGCATTGCGCAGTGATGAGTTGAACCCCTTCCCAAAACTGCTCCTGTCTCCTTCTCCGAACAGCAGCAAACGCAAGTAATAACTCTTCGTATGTGTACTTGAGGAAGAGTGCTGGGCTGCTCGTGTCTCTACAGCTGAGGAGGGAACCACACACGATGCTGAGGAGAGCGAGGGTGAAGTGTGCAGCTGGGACCTGGGAAGGTGCAGTGTTAGCCGTGGAGGGCAGCCCTCTCTCCTGGGAAGCATCACTGAGGGCTTGGAGGAGTCCTACACAAGAGACAGTCCTGAGACTAGCTGAATTTGTGTTGAGAATCCATGTTGAATTTGTAGTGCTGGCAGCACAAAAAGCGTACTTTGATTTGCAAATGGCTGCATTTTATATGTAAATTACTGAAAAAGATAAATGTGGAACCCCACAAAGTCGCTTTTAGTTAATGTCGGAATGTAATCTAATTTTAATGAATACAGCCTAAACTTTTAAAGAGCTTTCACTTAATTGGAAAAAATGTTTATTTGCTGTGTTCATCTGTTTTTCTTAACGAATATTTGAGATGCATTTGGAATATATTGCATAACACAAATAAAAATTTTACTAGCAATATGTCTGGGTTTGTGTGTGTTTGAGTAAGTTTACGTTCCTATTTTTATATCATATTGTAATGCAGGAACTCTATTATCCATCTTGCAGCCTGCAAAATAAGCAACAATTAAATAACTCGCTGGGACTAATTAAAAATTATTCCTGCTGTTCACTCCTTACTTTCACATAGAGTGACCTGGAAGTTGTACATCAAAATCTTAGACATGCTTCCTGTCCTTTTATAATTTCTACCTGATCTGTGAAAATTGCCTGAATTTCCTCCTCTTTACAAGATTGTTAGGCCAGTGTGCATCACTCTGTAAAGGAGAATAGTTCTCTCCCACACAGAAACTCAGATAGGCTTTCCAGACGGTGAACCCAACACCCAAGACTTTGGCTGTGTAAGGGAACTGAACACAGTGGGAAATTGCTTTTTCTGAACAAATGGAGCTGGGAATAGGACAAGAGGGTTTGCAACAAGCTGAGAGGGCAGAGGTGCAAAGGGTGCGAGATTGTAGCAGAGAATGGTATTTGGATAGTTACTTACCCTATAGTGAAATGCTAGGGCTGTTGGTAATGGCAGAGGATTTCTGTTTTGTAATAATCAATCATAGACAAAAAGATGCACTACTCTAGATTTTTGTATGGCTGTGGTCCTAGTTTAAATGGCAGGAGATGAAAATACAGAGGCTAAACATATTCTCTCTTGATCATCCTCCTTTTTTTTTTTTTTCTGGTAGTATTAAAATTTTTCAACAAATTCCTCAATATGAAAAATTGCTTTTCTTCCAACACTTTCAGAAAGTCTCTGGAATTAAAACACAAAGTGTTAGAGCTGTGTGATATGTCAGGTTCGTGTTGAAATAAGGCTTTATTTTTGCACATAAAGGAGAGGATGTCAGTCTCCAGATCAAAAGACCTTGTTATCCATTCATTCCACCCAGTTTGGGTTTTATGAGGGTTCTAATTTTTGTATAGTAAGAATGACATAATAAAACAATCATGAAAATTATTTAAATCAAATTTACACTATTGGAAAGAGATAGAGGCATAGGAGGATGTTTCTATTTAATTTAATTCTAATTTTAGCAGGAATAATTAGAGTGTTCTTTTTATCCAGATCTCTGTTATCACTGAAGTTTTAAGTGAATATATTTACTGTCTACACCTGCCAGTCAAATTCTATTTTTTTAATTCAGAAATATTGTGGATTTATGGCACTCTCTAAATTCCTAAGGACAAGTAAGCTATGATTAGGTAGGCAAGAAATTACCTTCCCTGCCAAATGAAATTGTCTTTCATGTTAATTACAGAAAATAATACCTACTGCTACAATAAAGAGCAATGTTTCAAAAAGAAAAGATGAATACCTTTACTCATTAATAAATTGAAATGTATGTGACTGTCAGTTTAGCAACAGCCTGAAACTTTATATGCTTCTGTTTTGAACATCAGCATTGATGTAATTAGGATTCCCCCAATCCTTCAGCTTTGTACCACTGCTGGAAAATGCCCAATTGACAAGTGAGGGGATGGTTTCCCTGTCCTTTTTGGCTATGTCTACCCTGTAGTTTATGAACTTTGTGGCTGCAATCTGACACCCAGCCCATGTCCCAGGTCCAGAAAGCTTTCTCAGGGACTACTGTGGCTCTGTGAAACATATATTGAGATCTCTAACGATAGGTATGCTGACTCGGAGCCATCAGGTTTATTGAACTGAGACCTCTGTAATGACTTGTATGAGACATGGGGAAAAAAACTGCTTTGCATCCCCTCACTTCCCCAGATGGTCTATAAGTCACAAGTACTATTTCTCAAGGTGTAACGAAGTCTTAAATCATGGACTATATACACTTCTAATCTCTGTTTTTCCATAGTTTTGCTAAAAGCATATTATCTGTGTGTTCTAAATGCATATCATACCAATCTTTTTTATCATTAACTAGAATTTATCTATTCTTTTTTTTTTTCCTAGAAACTTTTAATGTCTTTCATGAGCAAATTAGAACACAGAATTGTGTGAATAGCAGAAACTGGTAATTTATCTGGGAAAGGACAGCAATTAGGATTAAGATCCATTAGTTTGCTGACTAGAAGTGAAGCTTTTCGAAAATTTATATCTATTCTTCTTCAGGTTTCTCCATTTTTGAATGTTTAGCTTAGTATTGAAGAGGTTTAGCAAGGGTTGAAGAGGTAATGCAAGTTAAGGCCTTATAAACCTATTTTGAAGATGTCCTTTGCACACCATGTTTGATAAAATATCTTGAATGAGCATATCTCAAATATAGTGACTTCCAACAAGCTGGACATTACAGAGTAAGAAAACGAAAATGTACTTAACTGTTCCCACTGCTGAAATAGTACTGAATAGCACGTATAAAAGTAGGATCTGTGTTTTTCTGTTTATGCAGAGAGGTTTTCATGTTATCCTTTTTTTTTCTTTAAAAGGCAACACCTGGTTCTTGAAACCAAAAGCATAAGAAAAATTAGAACACAGAATTCTGTGAATACCAGAAACTGCTTATTTATCTGGGAATGGATCACAGTTAGGAGCCATCACACAAATGCACAAGACATGATCAAGTAGCAATACGTGAACTCAAGTAGGCATTTTAATCTCTCTGAAGCATGGTATGAATGAGTTCCCTTGTGAGCTAATCAAGTGGGGTTTTATATCCATTGTATCATATATAATTATAAAATAAATAGGTGTTTCCTATTGCTGATAAACTGTTGAAACAACACACCCAAATACACGGAGAGGTTAAATTATCTATTTCTTGTAGAAGTCAGTGGCACTTGGCCACTTTTTGAAGATCTAGAAATTATAACCTGACCTGATATTAGCAGTTTATTTTTTTTATTTTATATGACCCCAGAATGGCATAAACTTGATATATAGTCTGAGCACATTTGATAACAGCATTGCCTGACCCACTCTTCTCCTCCTCATCACAAAAAAAAAAAGAGAATCGTTATCATTTCCATGTTTATTTCTGGGGGGCTGATCCAGCTGGGGAAAAAAAGCCACATTTCTCTGATCTGATTCATCACATGCCTGTATAAGCAGCTAAAGCTGGGAAGAGCACGTAAGGATTGAAATTAATGGCTAAGGGGAAGGAAGAGAAGGGAGTGCTGCTGGTTTTGGCAGCTGTAATGCTGAAGGTGTTTGCTGAGGACTGTAGTTTCATGCTATGCTTAACCCAGTGAAACTGCAGGCTGCCAGCAAGGGATAGTCCTGCTCTTTCTCCATCCCTACTGTTTGTGGGCCAAGTCTGTGGAAAGCCAAGCAACCTAAACAGAAGTTCACCATTGGATCTGCTCACTAAGCAGACTCATCTTGTAGCCTCCTCCTTGCTATATGAAATGCAAGTGGGAGGAGGGACTTCACTACTAAGCTGAGGGAAGTGGAGGGGAAAAGCAATAACCTCTTCTTGACAACCTGCATGTGTACTGAACTAGACAGACAGCAAATGTCAGTCCTCATTCCTTGCTTTACATGAGCTGTTGAATCTGGGAATTTCGCTTGTCTACGGGAGCGAGGCTCCATAGAATTTTTATTGGCATTTGTTTCTCTGATTTCCTGTACTTCTTAAAAAATTTCCATCTTGGAGCTATAAAATATTTTCTGAAGAGCTGTGGGCTGCTTATTTTGGCCCTTCCAAGGCATTAAATATCAATAGTACTGTTATAAATTGCAGCCACAAACACAGGCCTCCATAAGCCAGCATAAGTTACTGAATGCACAATAAAGATGATCCCTGCTCTTAGAATCTTACGATTTAAATAAGGACTGAAAAGCAAGCTTTATTCTTCTTATTAAAGGTAAATTGAATCTCAGTGAAATGTAACAGGAAATCTTCCTTTTTGCAAAGGTGAGTCAAATGTCTGATTTTTATTGAAAACTTTGTCCTTCCTCGTGGACTTGCTCAAAGTCACAAGTAGGAGAACAAAGAGAGAAAATCAGATTTTCTGAGTCTCAGCCCTGCATCTTAACCAGTCATTCTGGTTATCTTTTCTATATACTTTAAAAAGAATTTAATTACCTTATTAAGAGAAGGCAGGACTACTCAGTTAGTGCCAGAGAAACTGATTAAATACCTTATGCTGATAGAAAGGTCGATTGGTTACTATTACACAAAATGGTATAGATGCAGCCTCAAGCTCAAAAGGTCACTAACCTATTGCCAGGAGCTGCTAAGGGAGAATTTCTGTGCTTGTCTTGTTTCTTCCATATCTTCTCCAGGTATCTGCTATAGAGGTACATCCCAAAAAAACCTTAAAGCTGCCCCTAATTAGGGGAAGGGAACAGAAAGAAGATGAATCTGGAGAGGAAAAAACCAAACCAAACCGTAACAAACTCTATTAAAACTCTCCAGATGACCCTCAAGACAAATGGAATGAGGGTGAGGGTCACTACTGGAATCAGGTTCCTGGGCTAAATTGTCTTTTGGTTGGGAGAGGAGTATAGTGTGTTGTCTAGTCTTAAAGTTTTGAATCAGAAGACTTTCATGACATTGACCAAGGAGCTGTAGAAGGCCAGATTGGTTTGCAGAGGCAGGTAAGCTCAGATTGCCTGACCTTCGTTAGGAGGGTGCCTGTTTGGTCTGTTAATGTTTGCATGAAGAAGCTGTCAGTATTATTTAATGCTGACACCTGTAGGTCAATATATGGTTAAGAAGTGGGTGGTTCCTGGGTGGCAGAAAGAAGAGAAGACAGTGTGTCTGACTTTGGGATTTTTCCTCATATCAGTCCTTTTAGAAGTTTTAATGACTCCTTTTCTGTTTCTTTCTGAAACACAAAACTTGCCAGAATGATGAGCTCAGTATGAAAAGTGTTTTAAGAAAGTTTCCTGTTTCCATTTACCCATTATTTCCTTTTCCTTTGCCTCTTGCTTCATAGGCTGTCTGTACCAGTGCCCTAAGTGACAACTGGTGATAGTAATGAGGCTTCAGACTTCTCTCTAATTGACCCCTGTCAGTCCTTTCCATTAAGCCTGTAGGATATGTGCTGGCTCATTAATCCAAACTACTACTGTAATTTCTTCTCTGGTTCTTCCCCTCGCCCCAAGCCTGGCATTTGTGCAGATAACGAATGCCCTGTTTTACATGTCATGTGCAGGAATGAGCTGCTAATTGCTGCTGCCCTTGTTGTCAGCCTGGCTGGGGACCACCTTGCAGCTCCTCAGTCAGCAGGAGGGAGCTGAAGGACTGGGAGTTGGTGGTATTCTGTGCTTTCAATTATGGGCAAGATCTAGGATGCCCATGTTGGTTGCCCAGCATCTAGACTGGAGATGTCTAGCAGCCAGGTCGCTGTCTGGAGTCTGCATGGTGTGTCTAAGCTATCTGCTATTGCAGTAGATGGAGGGTACCTCTTTAGAAAAACCTGTGTATTAGGTAGGGACAGGAGACTCTAAGTATGATGTCTACATTTGCATTGTCTGTGGCCTCCTTCTTGAAGATGGGCAGCTGGGTTTGCAAGAGCTTGGAATCTGCTGGAGGTAAGCAAGCCTCTGATTAGAGGTGGAAAGGTTTCTCTGCTTCATTATATCTAATAACTAATGCACACTCATGTTGTGTGTTTATGAACTGAAAGCTGTTGCTGCTATGATTTAATGTAGTTTTGTGTGTAGATGTGCTTGCACTGAACCTCACAAGGACTATGGTCGGTGCTCCTCCAGCCTACAGCTCTAGCTGTGTGTGTGCAACTGCAAATAATTAGGATGCATAGCAAGTGCTCAGGCTGGTGTGGAGATGGTCAGTGAGATTTTGTGATGGGTGAAGCTGTCTAGGTAATTTTCTTAATGCCAGCTTCAAATATCTTTCCTTATCCCGCCCTGGATTTTTTTTTTTTTCCATTAAGAATCACTGAAAATATCTATATGGTTTTTTTAGTGGGCTTCTGCAACACTGTTTCCTTCTTATTTTAATCTGCAGCTAGTGCTGGCAGAGATGTTTTATATGCTTCCTTATTGGAAGTCTACTGCTCTTTGTTAGTGCTGTGGACTGCTTTCCCCCCCCCCCACCTTTCTGTAGATACAAATAGTATTCATCCAACTTTATGAGACATTAATGTTGTCATTTGTAAGAAGAGGCTCATAAATCAGAAATACCATGCATTGCAAAACTGTTGAAAACACACAGTGTATTTTCAAAGAGATTTCATGAATGAGTGTATTTTTCTATGGGGTTTGAGTATATTTTGTATCTCATTTCTACATAATATTTGAAAAAGCATTAAAATGTAAGTTGCAATGGTAAAACTCTTTGCAGAAGGTTAATAAACAGTGGCTATGCAGCTGTAAAAAGATCATACTCACTTCCAACAAATTTGCACAGTCGAGTTCTTTTGGTTTCAAGATAACCTAAAACTTCAGGAATAAGAGAATTTTCATCACACTGCCAATGTCTATTGAAGAAAGAATTTTGACATGACATAACCTGGAAGCTTCTGTCTACAAATTTCTGCATAACAATTAAGAAGAAAAAATGTCATTTAAGGTTGAAAATGAAATGCTGCCCCTGTAAGGTAACATTTTGTTTCTTTACATTGTCAAAGATGACTGCAGACACTGTGCCAATGCACCTTCAAGGTGCAGCAGTAGTAGTCTGAAATTTGACAGGTTGAAGTTTTGAATTGAATTATAGTGACAACCTTGGCCCTTTATATCTCCCTTTAAGGTAGCAAGCCAGAAAACAGTATCCTGTTAATAATAATTGTGTGCATAACGTATATGCCTAAAGGAAAGCATTAGGGCTGAAATGTCTTAAATGAGTATGAAATGAACTAGCAGGAATTAGTTGCTTAATAGAAGTGGTTTTTTTTCAACTACAGGTCAAACATTACCATTCTGGAAACCTTAAGGATACTTCAAAGTGTTCTCTTAAGATGATAGGCTGCCTATTAGGAGTGGTGATGTGAGCAGGTTCTGTACATGTATTAACCATTACCTAGCCTCCTGTCTTTCAATGTAAAGTCTCATTTTGTTGGTATGTGGAAAAATAAGATGCTAGGTAAGTTGCTTTTCTTTTGCTCTTTTCTATACAGAAAACCTTTGTAGGGCCAAAAAAGAGGGCTGACCGTGTTTGGGGAGTGTGATCAGTGGCAGAAGAAAAGCAGAAATCAGTAAACCCTGCAGAAATTGCAGGGCTGAATAAAAACTTCCAAACGGTTGTTTTGTTTTGGTTTGGTTTTCTCCCCTGCTCATTGCAGAGGGGTTGGACTAGATGACCTTTGAAGATACTTTCCAACCCAATCTATTCTATGATTCTATGAATAACAGAAAAGTAAAATAGTAGTCAGTGCCACATTATGTTCTCTAGCTTACTCCCAGCTCCATTTATTTGACTAAACCTCCTGACATCTGTTTTGCTTTGGTCCTAAAACATTTGAGATGGCTTTTGTTCTGAAGTGAGTAAGCTGTGTGTATGGAGAATTGGTTGGTGATAGGATCCTGTAGATCCAGATGCAGAGGTAAATTTATGAAGGCAGCAAATGTGGCTTAGCCAAATGCTCTTGTCATGTACTTTTAACAAGACGTGTTCTCTGATAACTTTCAGCTGTAAATCCCGAGGCCAGCCTAAGCTCTCGAGAGGCTGCTCTGACTTGCATGAGGCATCGCTCTGCCAGCCAGGAGCATCTGGAAGAGGAGAGTCATGGTCTGCTTTTCATTAAGATTCTCTGGGGCTGTAGGACAGGTGGGAGGATGGGCACAAAAATTAAATGTGCAGGGCTATAAGCAGCTGGGTGCAAACTAACTTAGAATTGCATCAAGCTCTGCCTCATATTGTAGGTGGTGCTTTTAAACTAGCTTCCCATGTAAATCTATGTGCTTATTTCTGAACGTGATGCAGACGTGATCAGAAATTTCCTAAGACCATCTGCCTGGATTTCACTCTAGAGTATCACCTGTGTGATAATTGGTGTTTTTATTAAGCTTCCTAGTAAGCGTTATTCTTCCTAAAGATAAAACAGCATTGAAAGAGCAGGAGGTAGACTTTGTGCATTGTAAAATTGCCTGTGTTAGCAGGGAGCTTCCTTCTCTTCTGGTGGAGTGGCAATTCTGAATAGCTTTTCATTATCCCTTAATACCTGTGCACACAACAGAGTGAAAAGCATGCTTCTTTTTATCACTGTTAAAAACTTTTTCTGCTTATATAAAAGTTTGTTATTCTGAACACAACATATACTTGAAGTCAAAGTTAGCATTATTATGGGGTTTTCTTCTTTTCTTGCCCCTGCTGAATTTGAAGGAAGAAGCTTCGAGTTCTTTAAAAATCTGTCATAAAAAATGTTTGTTGGATGGTTAAGGATATACCTGCTTTCTTTCTCTAACTGTAGAGAACATATATGTAGAAAGGCAGAAAGAAAATATAAAAATGCTGGTCAGAAGCCGCGCTGTCAAGCTGAGACAAAAAGTTTAAAGATTATTTATTTCTTCCTCCTAGCAGATATTATTTGTTTAAACATTTCTTAGTGCTGTCTTTCCTCTATTGCCCATGAGAGTGCAGGAAAAACTGATATAAAGGTGGCCCTGGAGCATTGCAGATCTGAGGTCCCTGAGGAGACATGCTAATGCAGTCCCAATGCAGTAATCTGGACACTGTTGTTTCTTCTCTGGGCCTCTCTCGCTCAGAGGAGATAACTCAACCCAAGTGAACCACCCAAAAATATGGTCTGTGCTGCATCATGCTGTTGTGTTTGGGAGTAAAAGTCCGAGATGCCCTGGCTCTGTTGGAAGCGGCTCCGTGACGATCCTTACAGGTTTCACCTCACCCTTGCCTGGGTTGCAGGGGACAGCATGAGACAGAAATGGTCCCTCTTTGTCTTTTCTTATCTCCCATTTTTCTTGGAGACCCCATAGCACAGGTTTTTTTTTTCTGGGCCGGGAAAGTAATTTCTGGGCTTAACACAAGCTCCTTACACAAACTTTGCTCATTTATTATGTGAATTAAGGATATTTTACATTATACACAAGACAGGGCTGACTCAGTAGAGAATTTCCAAGCAGGACTTGGTATTACAACTTTGTTTTCACAGTTTAATGCATGATTTTTGAGTGTCTCCGGTCACTAGATGGAGAACTGCATACAAATAAATTTATCTTTTTTTTTTTTTTTTTTTTTCTGATGGTAAACCACCGTATGTATGATTTCTGGTCATTCAAGTACCGCAGCTCATCAGATAATCTTTGACCGTACTAGTAGTTGATGAGACAGGTATTTCACAGACAGTTTCATAGCTCTATCTAAGAGAAGATTTAATCTTCTCCAAACAACAAAAAAAATCTCTCAAACAATTTCAACACTGAAGAAAGACGGTAGAGACTGTCGAACTGATTAAAAGAAAAAAAAAAAAAACACCGCAGCTGATTTTTGGTGGATGTGGATGTAGCGTCGAAATTGTCGCTTTTGATGTGATAAAAAGGACTTGGACCTTGCCAAATTAAAATTACAGAAAGAATGCTTGAATACAGTGTTTGGAGTACAGCAAGGTATGCAAATGTCTTTCCTGAAAAGGTTTACATTATATTTGTACGAATTAGCTGCTGATACATGGTACAAATGTAAATAATTTTAGGCATCATAAATGGGAATACCTATTTCCCACCCTTTCATTGGAAGACAGTTACATTGCATTATCATGTCTTAAGTTGCTTGAAACTTTCCCAAACATTAAACTTTTGGGTAGAAATCTTCTATGGCTCATCTATGTCTCAAAAGATTTTTGAGGGAAAGAAGATTATATGACAATGATAGCAAAAGCAACTCTGCCATTTCTCAGAGAAAGTCTATGAAAAGTGAGTTGTTTTGCCTGTATTAGACTCCCATAGGAATGTTGCTGAGAAACTTAAGCATAGCTGTTCTCTGACTGAAGTGCTTTTTGAAATTTCTTTCAAATTGTATATCTTTTTGCCATTTTGTGAGTGGAGCTTTTCTGGGGTGTGGGTGCCATTTTTAACAGTAGCTCAAATCTGATTATGAACCTCTGGAGTCTGTTTTCACAGTTACTTACAATATTACAGCTGGCTGAAACTTGGCATGACTGTTTTCAATGCAATGCCAACACTGAATTTTCCTCTTTTGAATGAGGATGAAAACAAACATTAATTTGTCCATAAAAATGATTTTTCAAAAAACATTATTTCAGCTTCATCGAAGTCCTATTTTAAGGAAATCAAAACATTGTATTTGGCTTATAACTCCTCTAATTGTTCCATATAATAAGAAATTACATCTTAAATGATGCATCTTCAAATGAAGTATGGCTTTTTAGAATGCAAAAAATGATAGAATTCAAACCATCAATTTTTGTTGTTACTGTTCTGCTTCTATTCTTTAATTGAAATGCTGAAAATGAACTCTCAAACTTTCAGTTTCATCAGAATGGCTATTTCTATGATTCCCTCTGAATCCAATCGAGCCTTGTTAGTGTTCAGAAAACATGTCAAAATTTCAGCATCAAGCAGCAATTTCCATGCCAGTGTTGACTGAATGAGACCTTTCTGTAAGTGCTTCTGCTTATGGCTGTGAGATGGAAACTCAGAACGCTGTCTGTCTTTTGCTCCTCATTTACCTCTATCCCTCTTATTTGTGCTTGGGCAGGAGGAGAGAATATAGTTATGGTTATGAGGATCTAGAGGACTTCTTTCCATTTGGAGAGCTGAAAATGGAACAGGAGTGTCTGAGCTTGAACTGCAGGAGAGATTAACTGGAAATTAAAGAAGAGACAAGTTGGATGCATTAGAGATGAGGAGCTGTGTCACGATGTCAGAACGTACTTTGGGTTTGGCCACCATCCTGTTTCCAGCAAGAGTTGTGAAACCCACTGAGAAAGTGTGCTTTGCTTCCATTTTGTGGCTCCCAAGAGAGGAATAATTTGGCCAACTCAATGAGCAGAGTATGGTAAAGCTGCTAGCTACTATCTCTGCCCATGTTCTGCCATGGAGAAGGTAAATAGGGAGCAGATATTTCAGTGCTTGCAAGAAATGAGGAGATGCATGGGAACTACACAGCAGTAAAATACCAAGGAAATGAAAAGCAAGCCTGCCCTACATAATATGGTGTAGAATTTGCTGCCAGAGGCTACTTTAAGGGCTGAAACTGTGAAGGATTTGCAAAGGACTGAAGCAATTTAATAGGAATGGAGGATCTCAGTATAGCCTTTGGCTCAAAAAACTCCCTAAGCTCCAAGTTATTGGAAGCTGTAGAACTCCCAAGGAAACCATCATATTGCAGATGTTCTGCTGCTGTTTAGCTCTCTAAGCTGTGAGTACTACTGGACTCAAGAGTGGTGGGGTTGATGCATCTTTGGCCTAGTCAGAAACGGCTGGTCTTAGTTTTGTGCAATGGATTTTTTTCTTTATGCATATTTTTGAGGATCTGAAAAGTAAACAACAACAAAAAAAATAAAGACATAAAGAGTACCAAGTCAACGAGCCAGCGTTGTCTTAAGTAATATCATACTTAGAACTGCCTGTATAGAGTGAATTGTCTCATCTAGTGGTTCTGCTTATGGATAGGGTAATGAAAAAATAGCATAGATTCATAAAATACCGTAATACTTGCACGTGAGAGATGCTAATGAAAATCAAATGCTTGTCTTTGTAACATAGCTTTGTTTGTTGCTCTCAGATTTCCTTTTTTTTTTTTTTTTTGAATATATTTTAACAGCTACAGAAACGTGACAATTTTAACTGAATTTTCCTCATTAGATGGTTTCAAAGTTTAAATTTCAGTATTGCAAGCATGGATATTTGCCATTTAATCTATAGTATGTACTGGCAAAAGTAAATTGAAATTAAGGGCAATGGTTTTGTTCTTAAGCTCTAGACTCTTTCTTAGCCTGACAGAGAGCTGCCTAGTGCTCTTATCTCCGTACCGTGGCACCTGAAAAGACATGCCAGTGCAAGGTGTCTTTCCAAGGATACCTGGTGGATGAGGGCAGTGAGTGTGGTCTTCTGCCATTAAAGCTGCATGTTAATGACTCTCTGATCCTCCCAGTGTCAAAGATGGTAAGAGGAGAGTGCTTACAACCAGTTTGGTGAGAGCCTTGGCATGTTTGCCTTTGGTTCTTATTTAGGCACCATTAATACTTGAATGCAGAAACTGTTTGTGTGGTGGTTTGTTGTTTGTTTGTTTGTTTTGTTTGTTTTTCCTAGAAATGTTTATTTCTTAATTACACAGGAGTAGAGTTTAATGAGGTGGAGAGAGCAGCCTGTTGAATTTTGGAGCTTTGTTGTGGGCCACTGAGGTATTAAGGTCCCTCTGGAGATGTCACAAGGATCCTTAAAAAGAATGTGTTTGACAGCCCAGGTGCAGGGGCTGTATTCCTCTTGTAGTACAGTTTTCTGGTTTTGATAATTTCTTAAAAATGAAGGTGTTTCTATGTTTTGCACACTCGAAATCAGCAGTGGTCATGAGCGGATTGCTGGTTTTTTGTGGTTTTTTGTTTTTTTAAATTCGTTCCTCAATTTTGCTACTATTAAGTTCATTGTTGTTTTGTCATTAATGCTGACAGTGACCTGCATTATTTAAGAGCGCTCTTAAAAGTAGTGTTTAACTTCTATATCAAAACTTTCATCAGGAGTGTTTGAATATAGGGTATTTTTTTTAAAGCAAAACTACTGTTTTGCTTTTTGTAAAATTACATTTGCATTTACCTTCCCTTCCTCAAAGCATTTGCTATCCAAATGCTGAAAGAAAAAAAAGAATTGTTTGCTTTTATATAAATATAGCTTTGTTTTGCTGAATTCACAGTTTCTTCTAGAAGAAACCCACAGGAGACATATAGGAAGACAGCAGCATCCCTGTGACTGACTTAAATTTCCTGCAGTGTATATGTGAGCATGGGACAGTGTGGTCCCATGGCCTTGCTTCTCTGAAGGACTCTTGGACAAAGAATTCCCTGGATACCTGGAGGCTTTGAAGAAGAGAGTAGTGACATCCGCAGAGACAACTGCCTTTCTGAGCTGCAGCCTGGCAGCTTCTCCTCCTTAGCTATCTCACTCTCTAAACACGTATCCTGTTGTTGACCAGATCCCTTGGTAAAAGCTGCAGAAGGGATTCAGTTTCTGGAAGGACGTGAGCAGTGACAGTCACTATCTGTATCCCATGAACTACAGAAATCAGGCAAATGTCTGGTTCACCTTCCCCCAAAGCTGCTGAAAATAATTTAGAGGAAGCAGAGGTAAAAATTATGTGCAAGACAGAGAAATAAAGCTTCTTGGAATATAACTCAAAATCCTCTATCTCATTAGTATTGAGAGACAAGAGGTAGTCACAAATCAGTTATCTAAATGAAACTGCAAATGAGGCTAATAATAAAATCTAACATGGTAATAAGATAAGAACTAAATACAACATTACAATGTCAATGGTAGGTTGTAGATATTAATATATTTTCTGACTTGAATTCAGGTTTGCAACTATGGGTTTTAAAGGGCAAAATGGTGTTTTTTCTACAGTGAAGCTACATAAACTTTGTTCGAAGGGTGCTGAAATAATCTCTCGGAAGTAAACCTTGAAATACAGTGAGCTCTAGAATCATTATACCCTAGGCTATTTTTAATTAAGATTTATCAGCATTTTTCAACTGGATTACAAAGTGTAAAGCTCCCAGGCATGCTTATGAACAAAGTATGGTAAATATGCTGCAAAAGTGTTTTCTGCTTCCTCCTTCAAACCCTCCAGTTCTTCAAGTTGAAAAATAGTGTTTTCTGCATGTACTAGCTAACTCTTTGTTATTTAAATACATGGTGGTTAGGACTCTATTTTTCTATTGTTTGCATGTGAAGTAGCTTGTATTTCCATAGAATTTGAATGCAACTTGTCATTATTCTCCTACTTAGCAGCTGGTGCACGTGTCTGGACGCTGACCAGAAGGAAAGGTGGGAGAAGGGGTGTAAGCTTCTGAAGAGAGAGTATTGTTTGGTTTTAAGCACCAGAAAACCACTCCTCCTTTTCCTGATAATTTTCTTAGCTCAGAAGATGAGGGCTCCAATTCCTGTGTCTCAGGACTGATTACAGTTTGAGACTGGTACCTGAATTTAAGCATTTATCATTAGCTCTTATGTGCAAATAAGATGCTTAACTCCCCTTTATAATCAGTGAAGACCTGGTAAATGATTCAATTTCCTGAACAGGCAGCTCGTGTCAGTTGAGAGAACTTTGGGCATCCCTAGTCACCTCCAGCTGTTAGTCCGGAGGCACATGAGTCTTCCACCAGCCCCATCTGGTATCCGTCATCCCTTTGGCACTTTAAATGGCATGAAACACTGATGTTAAGGCAACTGCATTGAGCTCCAAGCTGGGACAAGCTACAGGCTCCTAAAGAGTGATTCAGCTTTCCTTAAAGCAGACACTTAAGCCTGTTGGCTTGACTAGTGACTATAACAGGAGCCTGAATGCTTTTCAGAGATCTCTAAATGCGGATGTCTTAATCTTGGATAGATCCCAGTCAGAGCAATTATTACCTTGCCTCTGGTAACAGCTTGGGATTTTGTCAGCCTTAGTTGTTAATTTACGTTATGAGAACTTAATTTTTGTACAATAGCAGTTTTCTCTAGTAACAAACCTTTAATAAGCTTTTCCAGTTTAGTGCTGGCCTTCTTTATTACTTACTACATAAGGCTGTGGCTAGAAAACCTGTATATGGATGTGAATATGTAGCTTGAGAATACTTAGTTCAGTATTTGTTTGAGCGGAAAGTGGCTTGCTGGGAATAATTTGTATATGGGCATGCATCTACTCTTTCCATGCACATATATACCATGAACAGATTTCTTATACAATCCAACTTAATTTCAAATTATCCCATCAGTACTTTGCATTATTTTACTGTGTTTCCACAGAATAAGTTATATCAAAAGCTATTTGTTGATGACTTTTTACTTTACTTTTTCTTGGTTAATAAAGTACATGTAACAGTAGAAAACAATCCAGGCATAGCCTCTGGATCACTCTGACTTCTGAGCAACAGTCCAACACTTTACTGTTTCCTAGGCTGGATATTGCATATTGCCCGGGTTGTTGTGAATCAATACATTTCTACTTTGTCTCAAACAATCGTGTTATAAAAATCAAAGAAACAACCAGAACAGAAAAAAAAATGCCAATAGCAGCATAAATATGTAAACCATTTTATTGCCCATTTGTATTATTCCAATACAGTAAAATGAACAAAAGAATTTCAATATGTTTGCTCCAGTTTACAGAGAGGCTATTGCTACCTTGGCAGTCGAGGCGTTTGTCCAAAAGATCATGATTTAAAACTGTAGGAACAGAATCTGCAAACTTGCTAACTCAGGGTGTTGGGATATATGTTCATTATCAAATAACTGAAATCAGGTTTGTGAAGAGAGGTAGGAGGAAAAACTTAATATAGATACAATTAGGGCTACAGCCCTAACAAAGGTGATTATAATTTTTTTCCCTATATATTACAGTAATACAGGCTGAAATACTTTCGCTAGTGACTAGCGAAGGAAGAGGGAAGGATTGAACTTGAGTAGAACACTGAAGTTTCATTTTGAAATTTGGAAAACTTGATTTTGAAAGGAGCACAAAATAATTAAGAGAAGTGGTGGAATTAACTAATTCTGTAGTGGTGAAGTTGAGCAAGATATTTAAACATATGATCAGATGTAATACATTTTTTTGGACCAGAAAGAAAGTACCTTCCTTCTACCTAAATTAAAAATTTAAAATTTCAGATGATTTAGATGATTTTTTTTTTTTATCTTCTAGTGGGAAAGTTATGTTTTTGTATAAGGATACAACAAGGCAAACCACTGATAGTGGAAAACTGATCTAGTGTGCTGTTAGGAAAAGTGCCAAGATATTTCCTTTGCAAAAATTATCACACTCAAGTAGGAAGGTAACAGTTATCACAACCTGGGTCATTCATTCAGCTTCTGCATGTAGATCCCACTGAACTTGAACAGCTGTTTCTGGACTTTCTGAGGTTGAGCACACACAAGGCGATGTCTCTGGCTGTAGATTTCCAAGCAAGAGTCAGGGCTCAAGTTGTGGCTGAGGTTATTGTGGCTCAGCTGCTCTACAGTGACCTGGGAAGTGCAACGTGTGTGTTTAGGCCATAGTCAGTACAGGGCAACTGCGCTTGGTATAACCACTTTTATTGTGGGCTAAGTGAAGTCAAGTCCTTGGCCCACACCAAAACCAGACATAGTCGGTCTGATGAGTGTTGAGCTAGTAACCTGCAGTAACTTGCTTTGTTAGTTCCCCTGTTTTGAACCCTCTTTGGAGAGCTGGAGACTTGACCTCATCAGTGAAGCCCTGTGGCCACTGATTGCTTCTCCAAACTCCTAAGTAGCTCAAGAAGAGGATCTAGAAAAGAGCGTGCTGACAGGGCATCTCTTTAGGATCACACAGAGAGGAAAGCAAACAGATGTAATCCTTGCAAAGGGTTCAGCACTTCTTGTTTTAGAAAGTACTAGTTTTTTATTCCATCCTCACCTCTCTGATGGGCTCTTTAGAAACTGGGCCAAGATCATTTAAGATCTTTGCACTAGAACTTTATTTTTGAAAGTCTGGTTTCTGCAGATGGCTCTCTTCTTTCCTATAGCTGACTACTCTTATCTTGGCTGTTTTGTGTCAAATCTTTCCCATGTCCATCCTTAGGAGTCTCTCCTACTGTGCAACATATTTTTTTAATAATTTTTAAGCTAATTTTTTTCCTCCTCTTTCTTCTCCAAGGTTCAGTACATATACAGGTGCACTTCTGCTTAGGAGAAATACCTATTCCTTCAAATTTTTTGCTAACTTCTCATTCCTACAAGAAAGGTGGTGATTCTAGATTTTACCAGTGCATTGTTCACATTTTTTGTGTCTTTGTACAGATAATAATTAAAGTTTGTAACCTGTTGTTTGTCACGGCCAGGCCTCCCATGGTTGCTGGTCTGAGCAGCTCTATCAGAGCAGGCATACTGAGCTGTAAACATGAAAGGAATGGGATGCTCTGGGACTCAGACCTTTCATTCACATTTCTTGGCAAAGGCTGTACTTAGAAGCACAGTCTAGCTGCACTACAAATATTTGAGTAACTAAATAATGACTCTGCAATGATGCTGTATCAAATTAATACAGTATCTATATCCTATCACACAGTGTTTCACGTTGTGGCCTGTCTGACTCTGACACCAATGATGGTCCATACTTTCATTGTTTTTATACATATTTCACCCGCAATCAGTTAATCTCTTCAAGCTTTGTCTCGGATAAATGAGTTGTCCGGTTTATTTTTAGAACTGGGTTTATGCATGGACAACTAAAGAATATAAAACCTCTCCCTCACTCAGTTCTGTCCAAGTTCTGTTCTGTTTTGCCTTTGATGTCTCAATAAATGGCGATTTGATGGAGGAAAACCAAACCAAAACAAAAAAACTCCAACAAACCCAAACCAAACACCTAAAAAACCCTACCTCAGCAAACAGACAGTAAAAGAAAAAAACCCTCAGAATTATCCAAAGGTGGTACGGAAAACAAGGATAACAAACTGCCAGCCAGACTTTGCTTATAAATCAGGTTTAGACATGCTCAGCAATTATAATCGCTAGTTTCTGTTTTCTGCAGGAACAGTCTCTGGGACCACTGCCCTTAGAATAATATTAATCATAACTTTCCAATATTCCTAGTTACATTAGAGCTAGCCACGTGCCCTCTTTTTGGGTATCCTGCATTACAGCTGGATTTGGGTAAAATTAGGCTTTTCAATACCTCTCTCTCCCAGTTAGTCATTACAGCAGGGTAAAGCTAAAGCCACCCAGTTATATATAAACATGGGAGCCCAGATGTCCCATATGAGTCACAAATAAAATTCTCTGTGCTAGTTCACCAAAAATACTGTCTTTACTTTCTCAGACTACAAGAAATTTTTTTCTGTGCAGAACTTTAAAAAACAGTATGAAAATTCAGCATAGCATAAGAGAATTACATCATATCACACATGCTCTCAAAAATAGAATCTTGTTGATGGCGTTCAAGTAACAGTATTTAATTGTGCATTTTTTCCCAGTTTTTCAAGATGTTTTGTAGAATTTTATATATAACAAGAAAGCAAAAGCCTTTTATCCTGTGTACTGCAGGAGGTAGACTGCAGCCAAAGGACCTGGGAGAGGACAAAGCATTTCATTTTACCTTCAAAACTTTATCTGCTTTATTTTAATTGAAACAGTTGTGTCCAATCTCCATTTCCCTGTCTCTCTTTGAAAGTCTTTGGATGATAGAAAGTCTTCCAGGTTGGAAGTGTTGTGCCTCAGAGCCAAGCGGCACATCAACTGGTATCCACGATGGCTAAAATTGCCACTTTTGAGTGAGGGATACTGCTAGAAGTACCGATTTTTCTTTGACAAGATCCAGGTTTTACACAGTGGGAATTTATTGCAACTTTACCTCTTCAAATAGCTGTAGGTTACTGGAGTAGGATCTTTCATGACAAATTTGTGTCAGAGAGGAGAACCAATCTGTTCTTTGTTCACTCCAAGCATGTTGCTGCCAATGCAGGGCAGAAAAAAAGTTGAGACCAAGGTTTGGCATTGGCAGATGTGTAAAAGCAAGAAATCTCTGGGAAGAGGGTTTTGACTGGTGAAGTTTGGCAGGATAAGAGCCTCTTTCTGCTATCTTGGTGTGAAAAGACGATTCATACTTGGGAATCTGTCCCTGTGTCTTTTTTGTGCATGCGTTGTCACGGAGCAGGTGGCATATTGATTGTACCATACAGAGATCAACATATGCAGATTAGAATGAACTTAAATACAGGGTGACTCAAGATGGAGGTGACATGTACCACAGGCTCACAAAATGGTACGGCTTCTTGTGGAGTTCCAATCTGAATGCTCTCACCCTATTCCCAAACACACATGTGCCCCTCTCCGTTTGGGAAGCAATTAAGCCATCAACTCTGTATTTGGAAAAGATTATAAACTAATATGAACAAAGACACTTGTTTCATGGCCCTTGTCTGTATTTGGAATGTAGATATGTCCTGAACACCTACCGGTTTGAACAGTAGGTATGTTCTTCTGTTACCTCGTTAAATTACCTAATGCTTCACAAATCAAAAAGTAAGGTAGTTGTAAAGAGCAGGAGATAGGCCTTTTGATCGTGGAACCTATGTTGATGACCTAAATATGGTGAAATCTATATTCAGCACTTGTTTATGTTAATGTTTGAACTTCAATTATGGATATACTTTTGAAATCAGTATTTCCATTTGTTGGTAGAGCAGTATTTAACCACTCCCTCCATGGTGAAACTAAACCAGATGAAGCGCTCCATCCATGGGTGTGTATTTAGTCCATGGAGTTATTTAGAAGTAGTCACCTTCCCACACACTCTATGTGTACTGTGGATGTCACATCTTCAACACCAGCTGTTTCACACTACAAGTCCCCTATTTGGCTTTATAACACAGCCCTAAAGATCTGCTGACAGGAACAAGGATGAGTGCTCTGATTCAGGGCACCATGGTAGGAGGATGTCTCATCTAGGAGATATAACCTGGTTTGGGGTCTAAACCAGTTAAAAAAAATCCCTCTCCTTCTAGAGGTAGAGGACTTGCTTCGTGATCAGTGAAAGAGAAGATGACAGAGTGCCTACAAAATCTGCATTTAATACAGTCTGTCCATATCAAAAACATCTCATGAAAGCTGTCGGCATCTTACAGGTTATGCTTTGGTAACTTAGAAATCTTTGTGCCTCAAAACTGCTTTATGCAAATATGTGAGTATATAGTAGTAAAAATACATTAATTATGTTAATAATAATAAAAGAGAAGTGCTTTTAAGACCTGTGGCTTGCAGCACATCTGGTCCTCTTGTCTCAGTGTTTCAGAGGAAAAGCTCAGTGTTAAATACCTGGCTGATTTGGGCCTGAGAACCTGCCACAGCTTTATTGTATGCTCAGGTAGATAATAATTGGGTTTCAAGCTTGCACAGCTGTTTTTAGACTGTTTTCTTTTCATTTTACTTGTGTGTATTGTGGTTGAGTTCATCTTTCCACACATCTTAGACTCACCAGTGTGATGTCCAAAATTGTGTATGTGTGCTGCTCTTACTCTTTCTCTCTCCAGGTACTTAAATGAACATATACTTATCAAGGGAAAGTGATGATAGTAACAGAGCCAAAAGTAGGGCAACTTTTATACAATGACAGGAAATCATAATCCCCAATGAAGCTGCAAATTTGCAATCGTTGGTCCCTCTTTCTACTGGCATGTTTCTTGAGCTCATAAAAGAAAAGTCAAAAAGAAGCATATTTTCCTCTTGCTGCCCTTCTTAAGAACTACTGTGATGAAAAACTATTTAAAAAATACGTATTTACTTTTATTATTATTTTTAACATCTCTACTTCTAAAATGCTGGGTCTACAGATGCCCTGGCTCTGAGGAGATCTTCTCTGTAGTTGAGAGGACAGCAGCTTTGGACCAGCCATGTCACCGTAGCTCCACAGCCCTGCTCCCACAGTGACCCCAGCCCATCTGTCATTCCCCAGTGCCTCTGCTCACATATAAACCAGAGCAGAAGTGTGAAAATGCTCAGATGACTTCTGAAGACGTTCTGGCGCAGCCGTGCGTTGCTCATATCTCCAACTATGCCCGCAAACACCCCGGCTGTTAATCCTGGGAACTGCTGTTGAAGTTGTACTCTCACCTACGTGAATGCCATCTGAATGAGGTGCAGGCAGAGCTGGGGAAGAAGAGCTTGTTCTTGCTGCCTTCTCCTCCTCTTCTTGCCTTGTTATTGTTCTAGTCTGTACAGCATCCAGTGGCAAACCCTTGGTCCTTATCAGATTTTTCTAGGCTCTCTGAAAATACAATTACTGCTACTAGTGTAGAAATAACATTGATATATTCAAAGCTCTACCCCTTTTTCTACCACAGAACGATAATTCTTTACATAATTGTGCATTACTTTTGCTTTTCCGTCTGGTAATGGATTTTTTTGTAAAAAAATACTCTTCATTGCTGCCACTATTAACGCCCCTATTCTGTCACCCATTTTACTTGTCACATTACAATGTGTTTATTGAATTTTGTCTCAACTTGCACTTTAAGTACTTTAAGCTCGATCCCTTGCTAACTCCATAAAACCTTCATCAGATTGGAACCTCTGTCTATTACCATAATGAAAATATTAAACAGTAATTTCCTTCTCAGATAGCAATAGATGTAGCTTTACTAGTACTCTTGAACTGCTTATCAAATAGAAATTTTATTTTAACACCTGTAGCTGAAATGAAGTGAAACAATCAGTGACTGCTGTGCCAGTGTTTCCATGAAGGAGATAAAACTGAAAATATATGCAAAACCAGTGACAATGCTCAGTATAAATGTTTATTCAAACTTTATGAAAGAGCAAGGGGAAATATTATTCTGCTGTATAGTTTGATATTGACTTTTTTATAGAGAAGTGATTTTTCTCAGCATTTTGAGGAAAGAAACTATCAAGCCCTCTGTATATGTTTCAGCTGTGGGTGTTAAAGGATATGACGATACTTCCCTCCCTCTCTTCCCCCTCTGCAAGAATTTGATTCTTTGATCTTTGTCAGTGCAGGAAAGCTGAATGGTATCTGCAGTGCTGTTGGATTATTCCCAACCTAGCTATTCCCCTTTAAGGATATTATTTTAAAATATATTGTGGCCTCTGACCAGTGTTGAAATATCTTTTGAAATTAGAGCTATATTTCTGCCATTACTGGCAAAGACACTGATGATGCTTCAAGTTTGTGGTTTTGCTCTGGTCTGAAAAACCAATTCATTGTGTCCAGTGGCAGCAGTCCAATAGGATAGTCATCGAGCAGTTACTTCATGATTACTCACCTATTTCAGGCAGTTATACATCATCCACAACAGCTCCTAACTTTAATTCTCTTGTGGTATGGAAATGCACAATTTAGATACTATTATAGTTTGATTCATGTTTTCCCTGTCATGTTATAAAATGGTGTTTATGGTGCTATGGCAAGAACAGCTTTTATGAATATCCATTGCTTTGGCTGTATCTCAGTATTTAGTCACTCTACCAAGAGCAATATCCCTGAAAGGATAACAGGATGTGAACATCCTGGTTCATGAATAACATATGCAACAAGATTATTAAGCAATTACTCTCCATAGATCACGCTGTCTTGGTGTATTAATACATGTTTCAAATGTTTTGGGAGGGATGAGACTACAGTAATAAATTTATTAGCATAGAAGCATGGAACTTATGCCTTTAATAGCAAGGTAACACATTTAGTGAATACAGTTAATTTCTTCGTCTTCTGCCACATCGTGTCAACCAGAATGATGGGCAATAGATTCTTCAGAATTAGAGAATCACAGAATCATTTCGGCTGGAAAAGACCCTTAAGATCAATGGGTCCAACCATAAACCTACAACTGTCAAGTCCAGCTCTAAACCGTGTCCCTAAGAATCTCATCTACGCTTCTTTCAAACACCTCCAGGGATAGTGACTCCATCACTTCCCTGGGCAGCCTGTTCCAACGCCTGACAACCCTTTCCGTTAAGAAATTTTTCCAAATATCCAATCTCAACCTCCCTTGGTACAACTTGAGGCCATTTCCTCTCATCCTATCACCTGCTATTTGGCAGAAGAGAGCGACACACACCTTGCTACAACCTCCTTTCAGGTAGTTGCAGACAGCGATAAGGTCTCCCCTCAGCCTCCTTTTCTCCAGGCTAAACAGCCCCAGTTCCCTCAGCTGCTCCTCATCAGACTTGTGCTCCAGACCCCTCACCAGCTTCATCGCCCTTCTCTGAACTCTCTCCAGCACCTCAATGTGTTTCTTATAGTGAGGGGCCCAAAACCAAACACAGGATTCAAGGTGGGACCTCACCAGTGACAAGTACAGAGGGGCAATCACTTCCCTAGTCCTTCTGGCCAGTCTATTTCTGATACAAGTCAGGATGCTCTTTGCCTTTTTGGCCATCTGGACACACTGCTGGTTCATGTCAGCCGGCTGTTGACCAACACCCCCAGATCCTTTTCTGCCAGGCAGCTTTCCAGCCACACTTGCCCAAGCCGTAGTGTTGCCTGGTGCTGTTGTGACCCAAGTGCAGGACCCAACACATGGCCTTGATGAAACTCATGCACTTGGCCTTGGCCCATCAATCTAGCCCGTTCAGATCCCTCTGCGTAGCCTTCCTACTCTCAAGCAGATCAACACTTTTGCCCAACTTGGTGTTGTCTGTGAACTTACTGAGAGTGCACTTGATCCTCTTGTCCTGGTTGTTGATATTAAACAGAACCAGTGTAATCTTACTTAATCAAAAGCTCTTATTTGTATCAAAGCAAAATTTACCAAGAAATTGGGCTACTTGTGGGAGACTTTTTTAAGTTTCAGTATTTTTTCTCCAAATTTAACAACTAAGAAAAAATTGCCATTCATTCCAGTGGTAGCTTGGTATAGAATAGTAGATCACACTTAATTAGTAAAGAAATGGTTGCAGTAATTTCTTCCTTTGCCACTTTCCCCCTTACCTGTATGTAACTGAGTGATGGTCTTTCTGTGCTCTCCAGAGCTTTCCAAGGAAAAAGAGCTCAGAAACAGACTAGCTTTACAAGAAGCATTGCACTCTCCCAAAATACTCACTTTTTCATAACTGAAAAGAATGACAAGCCTCTTAAGTCCAAAAGGCTTAAGTTGGGTAGCTTTAATGGGAAATAGTATTAAAATTCCATTATTCTAAAGTGGTCAAATCTCATCTATCATTAATTGTCATAGACCTAAAGTGAACAATTCCAATTTAGAGATCTATATCAATGTATCATTTATTATTAAAGGTAATTGTTTGTTTAATTATTCACGGCACTGTCATGGACTGATTTCTCTGTGGTCTGGGGCTGGAATTTGACTTGAATTTTAGAATAAATTGAGAAATGTTTTGTATAATTTTTCTATTTGCAGCATATGTAATTGAAAAGTCACTTATTTTTCTCTTAAAGCATTTTCATTTACCTGCTAAGGACAATCTAAATCTCAAACATAAAGAATGTAATAATTCATATTACTGGATTTATTTTTAAGTTTTAATTTGACATGTTGCCTGGTATTAAAAGATAGCTAAAGGAAAATTACAGGACTTGGCATTAACTTCTGCATTTACTGCTTCTAAAGAATAATATTAAGATAACTTCGGCAGACATGGTAAATGTAGACTGAGGGGAAAAGTTGTTATCTATTAAAGATGTGAATCTTGCTTCTCTCCTTCAAACGTAGGTGTGTATATTCATACTTATGTCTGAGGCTGTACTGTCTATCTTGCTTCAGCTCTTTTGATACTGGATTTTTGATACATTGAGAACTATGCTTCTTTAAAGTGTAGTATTAATATATTAGCTACCACTGATTTAAATCCAGAGAAATAGGGATGGCAAGAGACCTGACCATATGACTATTGTGCCTCCACACGTGATCGGCTTGAGTGGCTCCCTGCCAATGTTTGGAGGTTTTCTTGGGACAGATCAGGAATGACAGCATTTCTGCTGTTCACTTAGGACACTTATCCCAGTTTTATCCTCACTCCAAGGAAAAGTTGCTGAAACTTGTTCATGAACCGTGTCTGTTCACTTTTCTCTCTTTAAGTATCTTGTTTTATTCAGTGTTTCCTAAAGAGTCCTGTTTTCTACACCTCTCAACACCCTCATGGTCATTAAATGAGCTTGCTTCAGAGGGTTCACATCTTTATTAAAACGCAGTGATATAAGTCTGCGTGCTGAAGGGAGCAGGATTACTTTACATCTTGCATATCTTTTGTGTTGCAAAGCATTGGCTAGCTTCTCCCACCTTGGTATGGGTTCTGCATTTAATAAGTAACCAGTCCCTACCAGTATTAAAAAGGAATTGAGCAACATCTAGGATGCTCTCTTATAATATACACTCTGTAGGTGACACTGTTCAGTCAAGACTGCGTAAGGAAGAGATACATGACTACAGCAGTCCAAAGTATGCTTTTATTATGTACCCATCTAGCTTTTTCTCGGTTTACAGGCTTCCCAAACCAAGGTCATGTCTGAACTCCATTGATTGCTGAATTTTAATCAGTGAGTTTGCCTAAAAAGTTTTTTGAGCTATTTTAGACTTTTAGCATATGCTATGTCCTGAGTTTCTATATTTATTCAGCCTGGAAAAAGTACTTTTTTACTGCTTTCCCCCCCGCCCCCAACCTCCGTTTGCTACTACAATGTTTATTAGAATTAGAGATTATTATTTCCTATTTACGTTTCCAGATCAGTCATGATTTTACAGAATTTTCTGTCACTTTTGTTGTCTTCTCTACCACGCTCAGCCTTGGTAGTTCTACTGTGTAATCTTTCTAATACAGAAGTCTTTTTCCATTAATTTCTGATAAATTTGAATTTTGCCTGCCATCTTACTGCCCAGTTGCTCAGTACTGAGAGATTTTTTTGTAGCTCTTCATAGTTTTAGTTTTTTGAGAATTATTCAGGATTACTGAAGATGCTTTTCATTCATATTCCTTCTGTCGTTAAGCACATATTAATCTGTGAGTTGATCTTTCCTACTGTTTCAAGAGAGGCAGAGTTTTTTCAGAGCTTTTGATATAGAACCTTGCTGGTTTTGTGATTGCTGTCCTTCTTCCTGATCAAAGGCATTTTGTAAGCCCATGGGATCACTTTTTATTTGCATGCTAGCTAATTCCTTCCAAGAATTTTTAATATTTTTGTCTGTTATCAATTCTCTTACTAAATCCATGCTGACCCTTCTATTTATCACAGATATTCATTTATCTAATGATACTATTCATTACTGTAATTTCCAGCACTGATAGATTGTATAAAGGGGATATTGCACAATAGTTATGGCAATACTTTGGCATTTTCACATAAGAATTCTTTCAAATCTCTTGGGTGAACACCATCTGGTCTTGGCAACTTGATATCATTTTTTCATTGATCTGTTCTACAGCTACTTTACTGACATATTATTTTAAGATGGTTTCTCATTCTACATGAAAGAAAGACTTGGTGTGGGATCATGCAAAAATCTCCTGGAGCTAACAAGTCCTGTAGCCCTTTTACTATGTTGTTGGCCATACAAGCTTCCTTGTAGTTTTTGCATTAATTTACCATATTTGAGGAAAAACTGTTATTGCTCCAATGCCCTTAGCAAATTGTTCTACAAATTCTTTACTAATATAGCTTATTTTATATCTAATTTGCCGGAACTGTGAGGAGTATTACTTGCATGTGACTTCTGTGAAGAGTAGCTGACTTCTGCTGTCTTATCAAACAGGTGAAAAAGCTGGGTTTTCTTTTTTTAGTACTTCTACTGGTTTTGGTTGGGGTTTTGTTTTTTCTCCTTCCAGACCTTTGTCTTTGATCCTACATTTTGTTATGGAACATGGGCATGAGAACTGGCCCTTCTCCAGCACTCCTGGACAGGTCAGCTAGATGTGTTGTGGGGTCCCACCTCTGCAGCCAGGAGGCTCACCATGGTGCGAGCTTCACTGGCATCACTGACCCATCTGTCCCCTTGCCTGGGATCTGCATGTTTGTGGGGCAGATAGTTTCAAGTATCATGTACAGTAAAATAACCCAGAAAATATGTGAGCTCCTGCTGGGCTTGTATTTGTTTGTGTTTGCTTTCACCAGTAAATTTTGAAGTTTTCTCTGCTTTTTACCTGGTTGTTCATTCCCTGTCCTCCCTTCCTCTTCTAGCAGAGTGCAGCCCTCCTCCCCTCCGCTAGTCTAGGGATGCATGGTTTTGTTCGGGTTTTTATTCAGAGTTCGAGATAGAGTTAGTAGATGCACAACTTCATCTGCTCACATGGAAAAATCTTCGCATATGAGCCCTTTTACTTCTGAATGCTGACAAAAACTAAGGCTTTATTATGCATGTCTATTTTTTATTAAAAAAAAACAACCCTCCATGTACCTGGTAGTTGTTCTGTTGCTTTATCTGACAGCTTTGAAGAATAAAGCAAGAATCCAGTTTTTATAAAAGTTTAGATGAGTGGGTAGAAATTAGAAAAGTAAGTCACCTCGGAGGTTCACAGCTTTGATGTCATTGCAAAAAAAAAAAAGGTCTTGTATAAGGGGAGGTGTGCATGTGTTGTTGGTTGCTTTGGGAATATTGGATGATGCTTGGAAAAGTAAGGAGTGAAAACATGACAGGATTAATATTCATGAAAGTACAAGTAGGATATTGTTCTTCACATTGCAAATTATATTAAATATTTAAGTATGATTCCTTTGTGCTGTGATGGGGACCTACCTGAGTGCACTTCCTTTTTTGCTTACAGTGATTACATTTCAGCTTGTGACACGTCTCTTTTATGAAAACCTGTTTCTGCTTTTGAGACATCCAGCAGCTTTTCAGATGTCACTACTTTAAGTATCTTACTCTAATTAGAGAAGAGAGGCAAGACTATGTGAAATCAGAAAGATGTGCATAAAAACTTAACCTTTTTATCTAGTCTGCTAATGACTTTCAACACCTTAAAAAAACCAACCAACCAAAAAAAACCAGAAAACCCTCCAAAACAACAAAGAATCCCATTTAAAATAATATATATTTATAGACAGACATTGTGGGTTAGATTGTCATCTGATGCAAGTTGTTACAACCTTATTAAAGTGCAAGCTGAGGCTTTGTATGTGTGAGTCTTGAACTGTGGGAAAATGTTTAATTTATTTGTTACTATCTGAGCCTGGCTTGGGCAGTGAGGGCTCTTTCCCTGGCACTGTCACAGACTGAGTCTGTCACGGGCAGTGGGGCTGCAGTGGGCTCTTGTGGAGTTATTGAGAGCAATTGCAGGACCACTGTAGAGAAGTCCTGTTGAGGCCAGGCTGGAGCCAGGACACATGGCTGCAGTCCTTGGGGAATTCAGTTGCCAAGCTCTTAGGAAATCTTTGAGAATGCGTACACTGAAATTTGCAGGAGCCTAGGTCCTTGTACTCGATGCAGATTTACAGAGATGTGACGGACGTGGTCCAGACAGCAGAGTAGCCTCCTTGCTGTTTTGAAACTGATGCCTCTCAAACAGCGATTCCCAGCTTGGTGTTGCTGTTGGCTATATGTCTACATGAGATCTCCACCCCCTTCATGGGATGTGAACCCACGCACACAAGTTTCCTGCCAAAAGTCTGTGTCTTGTCCTGTCTGAGGAGTGTCCAGACTAGAGTGACTGGGATATATTAATAACATATCTCACGGTGTGTCTCTGATTATCCCCCTTCCTGGCTGCTCCTCAGGCTTTTCTCATCTTCCCTCCTCCTCAGGGTGCCTCTACCCTTCTTCCATCCAGAATCTGACCAGCTGATGGGGTAATGCTCTGGGACTCTAGAGAAAGGAATGGTTGTGAATGGGCTCCGCAGGCAGAGGAGTCTCTCTGCTTGGCAGAGGTGCTGGGGGAACCAGAGGGAGTCTTCCTCGGATGCGTGGAGCACCCTCCTCCCTGCTCTAATGGCTTAAAAATGCCAGGATTCCTAAGCCAAAACACTGCCAGCTCATCTGTTTGCTTTGAGCATGGGTTAAGTAGTGGAATTATTAAATGAGAAATGGCTGGATCTCTTTACTAAAACGGACCATGTAAAACTAATGCAACATAAAGTAGGCACCCTGAGTAGAATGTTTCAGTTGAAATGGTTCAGATTGTCACAGACAAAATTGACCAAAACCAGTCTTATAACAGATTGTACAATTAATTGCAAGTGGTTCTTGCAGCCTCACCTACGTATATGTAAAGACATCTTTGAATGCTGCTTTAAAAATAACGGTATATTACTACTCCATAACTGCATAACTATTCATTATAGAGACTCAAATAATTTTGTATTCCTGGATGGATGACTCTTCAAAACCCTTGTGAGATGGATAACTATTCAGCTAATTTTATGCCATATAGAAGTTGGCTGTCTTCATCATTTGGCTGAATGTTTCACTACAGAGTTATATTTTTATTAGTAGTGGTGTTATTAATGAAAGTGCCAAGCTGTTACAGTGTTTTGTGACAGTGTTTGGTGGAGATCATTTGAACAAAGTAGGATTCAATCAGCTTATTGGCTAGAGAAAGACATGTTTAGAGAATTAATCATTTGGAGAATATTTTATATCTAATAAAGGGCTTAACTAAAAGGTCCTACAGCCCTCTGAGACATTCAGATTTTCAGAACAATATATTTGGGTTTAAAAAATGTAAAAAACACACCAAAGACAAGTGGGAGTATACAGTAATAAAATGTGAAGATATCCTATTTTATTGTTCAATTGCTTTTAAACACATGCTATGGAAATGTAGTTCAACAGTACATACTGTCTTGTGAGTCAACTAAAATGTGGTTTATATATCATTGCTTTTTAATCCACATAGTTTCTGTAAAGCTATTTGCCTTAATTTAATTTATCAGGAGAGTCTTAGAAAAAAATTGAAAAGTACATATAACTGAGAGGATAAATGAGCTTTGGTTCTAAACTAAAACATTACTATAAGAATTGAACCTTTCTACCCAGGAGATATGATCTCTGTATTTTTATTCTGTTTCATTCATTAATTTTAATGACTAAAAAAACCATCTTTCACTGGTTTTTATCCCTGATGGTTAGTAAACTGTCATGTAGCAAAAAATAGATTTTACTTTGCTTTATACTTAATGACTGAAGCTGATAATTAATCCCCAGCTGTAGGGCCAAATTTTTCCAAGTTGGGTCAGTCAAATTCCATAGTATAAATGATTTTAAATATTGAAGAATTGCATTGGTATAACTGCCATTTTTTTTTTTTTTTTTTTGGTTCCTGCTGAAAGTTTCTCTATTGGAAGCCCTACATGGATGAAGAAGAAATTAGTTTGTCCTTCAGAACCCTCTAGGCTGAGTTTTCCAAATGCTAGGTCCGCAATCCTGTGAAGAAATTGTTCATAAATTAAGACAATCCAGCCTAGAAATACTTGGGGTATTCCCACAAGTATCTACAAGAATGGAACCTCAGGAGAGACTACTTGAGGTGGGATCAATTCTTGGGACTTCAGTGGGCTTTGGACCATGCTTATGAACACATTCTTAAGTAGTTATTGACATCATAAATAAATTTGTCTTATGGCTGTTGCTTTCTCGAGGTTTACTAGGGAGTACGAATATGGGAAGATTCGTAATTAGTGTTAAAATTGGATAAATAGTTTGTAATGCCTACTGCTGTTTTGACCATAAATGAGAAACTACTTTAAATTGAAATGTATTACTTGTGGTTTTCATTTATTTTTAATTTAGGCTTTCAAAGCTTTGCTTTTTTTTTTTTTAAAGTAATAATTTCCTACTTCTGCTGACCTATTTTGCTAATATGCTCACTATCCTGTTTGTTTGTTAAAATGAAGGCCAACTAAATTTACTTTTATTTTCTGTTTATTCAAAGTCTTGGAGAAAGAAGGCATTCTGTTTTCTGATAATGCCCCCAAAGGGCTATTCAGACATGGTTCCGGCAATGTATGTTATGGAGGTATTTAGATGTGCAGGTGGACTGAATTACATTTGGACTACACTGTTACAACTACAGTCTCATTCTCCTTAGTCTGTACAGAGATGATGTGGGTAGAAGTTAAAAGTTGTGTGCATTTGCTGCCTTAACACAGATGCATTACTGTGGAAGGCAGTTACAATCTGGAAGTGGAATCTACCCTGAGATATCAGGGATCCACTTTAGTGCATAACATGATTTCTGGAGGAGGCTATTCCTAGGTCTGTGGTGCAGATGTAGAAGGCGCATGAACCACGACGTTGCAGTCTATCCATTCCCATTGCAGTGTATGATGGATGTGTGGTGCCTCTATTCCGCTGCCCCTCACAGATCTCTGGCAGTTCCTGAACATCCAGCTGGGTGGTGACAGGTCTGCTAAAGAGCAGGAGCGTGTCCACAGAGGATGGGATTGTGAGATCACAAAGTATACCTCAGGATGCTCTTGTCTCTTGGAGGTAGAGTGGTGCCCTGAGATTCACGTCGGCCAACACCTGAAAGTTGTTAAGTGCCTTTGCTCCCCACTCCCTGTTCACCAAATACAAACTTATTTTCCTTCCAGCATGAGAGATTCTGAGAAGTGAGGGTTAGGGGATGTGGAGGGAATCACACATTTTCTTTGATCTGTTTGGAGATGTTACTTCTGTCGCCTGACTTGAAACATTCAAAGGCCCCTCTGAAATGGAGTACTGGGAAATGTTTCATCTGTTCCTTATTGGTATTTGAATTATAGAAAAAGGGTAGACCTTAAATTTGATATTTCTGTTCTATATCTCATAAAGGTCGTCTGTGTACAAATTTACAAAAAGATTGTATTGATTCCTTCTGTGGTATTCTTATGCTGGATAGGGAACCTCTAACATGGAGAAATGAAGTCATTCTTTGGTGTTATTTCCATTTATTGGCCCACAGAAGGGGGAGTTTAATAAGATAATTTGCTAGCATGTATGTACTTAAACAGACATGTTCAGTTTGTCTCAAGAAATATGTGTGTGGTCATGTAACTTTCACAACTATACAAAAGAATGGTTATTCAATTAATACTTTTTTTTCCATGACCAAGCCTGAATCAGATACAAAATCAATAACTAGATATAAGAAAGCTAGAAATTACTACTTTGTGCAGAGATTAGCTTCACTATGTCATTGTCTGATGGCTGAATGCTAGAAAAAATGCTTCAGTAGCAGGGGTAAGCATTGGGGAGTAATTAGGGGCAAAACTTGTTCTCTGTTATTTCCATTAACTTCAAAATAACTGGAACATGTTTTATGAGATTGCAGGGGTGTGATTTATAGCCCAAAATACTCTTTCGTGTTCTCTTTAACTAGAAGAGATCTATTTCAGGTCTATATTTGCCTTTTGGGGATCTACAGTAGCTGCCAATATGAAATTTCTGGAGAAATTTAATTCTAGGCCTGCTTTTCTGTTCTTGACTAGTGAGAGATGCTGATGCTCGGAGGTCAAGGTGGCCCGGGTACAGCAGCATGGGGAACCCTCCCATGTCTGACCAACCCTGCCCATGGGGAAGAGCCTTTCTGCTTTTGCAGTGGATGCATCATCTGTGAGTTAGTGTGGGAGCCAGGAAAAGTACTAGATCAATTAAGTTCAGCTTCCTCAAACAGCTCTCAGAGAGGTGGGTAGAAAGAAATCATTGGGGATTCAGAGGGTAGGTTTCTGGATGGTGCTGTTGTCTGACAGGTGATTGATAAACTTCATTTGGTTGCTCTGTTTTACTTTAACAAATGAAAGAAGATCTTTTCGTTCTCTAGAATTAAGTTAGAGCATGCTTAGTTTCCAGCAAAACAACCACTGTTATCTAAAACATCTCTACTAGTGTGAAGAAAATTTGGTGATGTAAGAATATAATTCCTATTTTAACGACAAAAAATTTGATTGCTGAGTTATTAAAATGACCAAATTTACCAAATCATTAAGATAGCTACTTTGTGTTTGCGAATGAGTGTACTGGAACTCCATACTGAGACTGAATATTCAGGTTAGCTTCAAATGATTTACTTAAATTCCTAATTTAAGCAGCAGCTGTGGTCCCATAGCACATCAGCAAAGGAACTTGGTGGGAACTTGAATTTGCTTGAACTATCCAAATAGGACATGGTGGACCAGATTCATTCCTGCTCTTGAGCTACCCTGTATCATGCAGCTATAGGAATTATTCCTATTTATCAAGCTTGATATACCTAGATGGCTGGGGAATAGCTCTGATAAAACTCCCTAAGAACGCCAATGTGTGAATTGTTGTTACAGAAGCCTAGTGCAGTCTGTAAGGCATAACCCAACTGGGTACAGCAAATTTTGTGGGCACAGGATGTCATGTAAAATGTATCTCCATGCAAAATATGATGCAAACGGAAGACCCTAGTAGTTGATTTTTCGGCAAGAAAAGGAGTTGTGTTGAAGGAAAGCAAGTGTGGTTTGGTTGGAGCCAGGAGGTGACAAGGACAGCAGTACCTGCAGTGGGACCTGTAGGATGGAGGCCACGAAGGTCTCGCCAATGGTACCAGTGGGATTGGAAATTGCTTCCCATGACCTTCCTTGTCCAGGGCTCTCCCAGGAACGAGGGCTACGGTCTTTGGAATCGAAGAAATGGAAATTGTGCTGCTTGGCTTCTACCTGCTGTGCTCTACCTATTACTTTTGGCTCCACACATTTTCTGTAATTTGCCTCTAATCTTTCTACATTTTTATTTTTAGTATGGAGGAGAGGAGGTGAAGAAGTCCTCAGATGGTTCAAGTAGAGCTATACAAATACTAGATTTGAACCTAGGTTTCCTGTTATTGCAGACCCTAAATTACAAGGCAGAGCTGCACCTCCTTTTCCAGTTCTGCGGATGGCTGCTGGGAAACCAGCAGAAAAGTAAAATGAGCCAGATGAATCAATTTAGCATCCCTTTAAATGGTCAGTTCTTTGCTCATCCAAAATTATTCCCGATATTTAATTTGATTTTGTGAACAGTTTTGAACATCTTAATGGTATTTTTCAGTGGATGAAAATTTCTATGGAAACATTCTATCAATGTAAGTGACTTCCAAGATCCTAAAAAAATTAGGATGATAGATGGTTCTGTGGAAAGAAATGCTCAGTGTTTATTATCTGGCAAATGCCCCAGATACTCCCAAGTTCTCTATAGGCAGTTTGACAAAGTACTTGGTTTTCCCACTATAATTCTGTGTTACTGAATTCTGCATAATTGAGCATTAACTTTCTTAATCTGTTTTGATATGTTGTATTGTAATTGCAAGGCAGTAAAAGCAAGACTTGAACTGTGAACATTTAGTTCCACTTGTCAGGAGTGTTGTGGGTTGTGTGTGGTGTTTTTTTTTTTTTTTTTTAAAGAAGAGATATGTAAAATTGGGAGAGTTTAAAAATAACTTCCTTCTCAAGGGGTAGGGCCTGGATTCTGGGTTTGCTCAGTGGTTGAATTATTTTAAAGATAGTATAATCCTTACAATTTTATAAGCAGATTTGAGACTCTTAGTTTGAATGCTTGTAGGTGTTTCAAGTCTGCTTTCAGGTGTCATCTTCTCACCCATGAGGCAGATCCTGTGGGTGAGCTGTGACAGTCCAAGTCTCCTCTCCTTAGGCTGCTTGCAACTCTGCCTAGGAGGGGACCCAGTATGAGACATGGACTTGGTCTTTTCAGAAGGATGCAAATGAATAGCACTCATCCCAGCAAACCAGCTCTTCTGCACTTGGGGAGTGGAAGGAGTTAAGGTGATTTTTCTCTTTGGATTTCTATCATTTTGTGGGTGACTTGAAATGACAGAGGAAGTGGTGTACATTCCATTCAAATAGAGTCTGTGTGATTATTTGGTGCATAGACTTGTGAGAGAAAGGAGTAATGTCTATGTGTCATAAAGAGCACAGAATATTAGTTTTCTTCCATCTTGTTCGCAAACTCAAGTTGTACCTTCTGCAAATCCACATTAGCTGCACCTGGTTTTTAATGGTTAGCGCAACCTTTAGAATGACGGTGGAAGACGTAGAGCTTGGTTTCACCATGGTCTGTTTGTGCCCAGGAGCTACTGGTTCAACAGGGAGGTGTATCTGGAGCAGTCTGGCATCTCCCTGTATTTCCAGTTACAGTGCCAGCCACATAATGGAGGGCTCCGCTCACCCAGTTCTGCCTTGCTCCCTGCTTCCCCCCTGCTCTTATCATCATGTCAGTGGTGCTGAGTCCTTGCATTTTGTGGGTACTTTTGTTCTTCACTAGTGAAATTATTTAAAAGCCCTCACAGAGTTAAATGTGGCTTAGGCAGTATGCAGACTCTATCTGAATGATTTTTGACTAGGGAAACAAATAGTCTTGAGCAACCAAGAAAAAGCATGACTTGCTCCCCTCGCACCTCCCCAAACAAGACTAATTCTATTAAGACTTCTTTTAAAAGAATATCAGGTTTCTTGTTTAATACAAATGACATACTGTATTCTAGAATTACTGTCTAATTTTATCCATTCCTATGAAATCTCTCTGTTGGAGGCAGAAATTTCTGCAAACAGTTAATTTGCTGTCATTCTCCTTAGTCAAAATCTGTTATAAATAGTATTTCTATGCTGAGTCTATAAAAGCCTTTGCTTTGGGTTTGCTATCTTAATTCTTTGTAATATTTTTTTTCATTGCTCTGAACATTGAAACAGCTTTTTCAGCAGTGGAATACTGATGTACCACAGAGAAAGGAAATATTGGTAAAAAAGGATCCTTGATTAACTTCATACAACACAGATTTTTTTTTTTTTCATAAGCAAATGAAATAAGTAAAAAATAAAATTGAACATATGACTCGTCTATAAACCAAAAAGAGCCTGTATTCCTTTCAACATGGTAGATCCTGCTTTTATTAACAGTGTATGCATCAGCAAATCTTCTAATGGAGATTGGTAGGATCAGTAGTACAGCTGGTTATTACTGCATGTGTGATAAGCACAGGTATTTGCACTGGCATGGAGAGCTCTTAGGAGGTGTGCTCCCTGTGCCACATCTGTATCTGGTGTATGAGAGAAATGGTAAGAGAGTGTCAAAGCAGTTCTGGAGTTGTGACTGTTTTTTACTTATGCGTGCACCTACATAGTCAAACCACTAGAGCAGAAGCCTTCTTTACATTCAGTTTTGTTTCAGCTCAGCAAAAGCCCTAGATAAGAATAATTTTAAATATATATGGGAATATGCTTAAAATGAGAACATTGAAATTGTTAGGCTGTAATGTGGGGAAACTATATTTTATTTAACTATTTTGAATATTGATGCATACACCTGAGTTAATGTAGAACTATAGCTGACGATTTAAATGCGAGGAGGAAGAAAAAGAAGTAGTCAGGAAATTCAAAGTGATGGTTACCAAAGCAACTGTGATTCTTCCCCACTTGTTCTCTAGTAGTGCTGTATGCTTCCCAGTACTGCTAAGCTCTCATGTGTTAATATATACATGCAGTGTAGCTGAGTTACTGTGAGAACCAAAGTTGTGGAGGTTTTTAGGTGCAAATCCTTTGTAGAATACCAGAGATGGAGAGTTTTGCTTTTGTTCTAGTGTTTGCTGTTTTGTAATGATTGTAAAACTAGGGTCACTGAAGATAAATAATAGAAAATGAGAACATATAACCCTAACAGAGAGCAAAATACATACAGGACTTCTAGCTCAGCAGTCAGACAAAACCACAGGGTAGGAGGAGAGGAGCAGACTTTTGGATGGCAAAATGTGATTATTTTCTTGCTCCTGGGAGAGGAAATAAGTTACAAGATTGGATTAAAACACACGAATTAAAAATTGTGGTTACAGCAGATGGGAAATGCTTTCAAGATAAGGAGCTAGTTGGAAGAGTAACACATCACACCCTTCCCACCAGCACCAGGCTTGCCAAAGGTTGGCATTGGGAGGCAGCGCAGGAGTTGTCTGGTCTCTCCTGGTAGGCAGAAGCACCACTCCTGACCAGTTTCTCCTCCTACATGGTGCAGTGAGCACTCCCCCTCCTGTTTTCAGCCTTACCTGAGCTTCTAGATAGTATCAATAATACTTATTAGCATTTTAAAAACCTGTAAGGAGCTATGAAGCCTGTGGGCAGCAGCGCTATATAGCGGGGAAAGGCCTTTTAGCTGAGATGGAGAATGACCTTGTGGCGCTTTGTCTCTTTGGGTGCTCGGGTCACCAAAGCAGGTGCTTGAGCTAAATAAGTCTGAGACTAGCAGTGAGATTTGATGGAATAGTTTATTGTTAGCTTTTATACAAATATACATTTCCTGTGGCTGAGAGGGATGTTTTTTTTAATGTTTTATGCCCAAAGGGCTCTGCTTTTTCAGGATACTTATGTTTTCAAACTTTCCCCAGTCAACAGTCAACCCAGTACAGTCAATCACCATCTGTACACTAAACCCTGCAAATAGCTGTGGGGAAAGGGATGATACAGTGATAGGAAGGAAATCGGGAAGTTTGCAAGACAAGGTATTATGCCAGCCTCCTCGCATCTCAAACCTTTCTGTGGCAATTGTATTCAAGCAGCCACATTGCTGTTGCATTCATCAGAAAACACGATTGAGGTTTATTCTAGCTTTATGGTTTTTGTGCCAGATACAGTACATGGTAAAGTTAGAGTATTACAGATAAAGTGATATCTTATCTAGTGTAAAGCAGCTGTACAAGTCGAACTGTCAGAATTGTTGTAACTTAGATTAGTGATTTGTGTCATGTAGTCCCTGCAGTTTGGGTCCAGACGTTAAAGCTGGATTTTCTATCCTGTCAATTCAAAGTTTGGGAGAGTAAATAGTCAACTTAAACTTGCAGGCTGAGCCAGCGTTCTTCACATCTTTGCAACTCAATTTTTCACTAGGCTAAGAAGTCAAATAGTCTTCATCTAGTTTGCAGTGCATCTGTCATGAAGTTAATAGGTTTCATTAACTGAAATTATTCTTTTGTGCTAATAATTTGTTGACTTCAGCTGTAGAAATATAATGCTATAACGAAGTAGCAGTTAGGCACACAGCCATGCAGCTATCTTCAATCTTGCCTTTTCATCTGGATTTGGGGCTCCTCAAAAGAAATCAGAAAAAGCAGTACTGAAGTTGTGGCTGCCAAGTAAGATCCAAGATATTAATGACTCTTTTGAGTTATTGCTGTAAAGAGATATCTGATCAACACTGTTTGCTTTTTTGACCATGGTAAGTAGACTACAATAGTCCGAGAAGGGTAACAAGCCTTGTAGCTGTGCTGGTAAAGTTGGAAGTGGTTTGTTATCAGTACATAAGTGAATTTATTAAAGGATTCTTCATTCAAGTGACATAATCGCCTTAATGCTTCTGGAGTCAGCTTGGAATATCTTCTTCAGAGCCGCTCCTCGTGCAAAGTAGATCACCCATTGCTATCCCCGTTTAGAAAAATATATAAAATATATGAATAACGGTTGTTTGCTGCTTTGTGACAGGTTTCCCTCCTCTTGATTTATTTTTGGGTACAACCTCAATCTGTTTCTCCTTGAACAGTCCAAGAGAATTAATTCCAGAAATAACTTAGCAGTTTTGTGTAGCATATCTAGCAGAACGGTTGGTGTGTGTTTCCACTGGTGGGTTTTTTTTGTTTATTTGTTGTTTGTTGCATGTTGGTTTTGTTTTTCTGTGTGTGACTTTTGAGTGAAGCCACCATAATCTGATGTTAGTTTACATGTCAAATTAAGAATGCATCTATGGGAGTTAAGGACCCTACTCCAGCTAATTATTCACTACTGGGTTTGCATTATATGTTAATGAGTTAAAACACTGAAAAGACCAAATAGCTGAACATCAAAGCTGCTTTAAGTGAATATGCAAGAGATTTAAAACTAAAAAAGCCCTGTACAGCACTTTCTCAATATAAGTATATAAAAAAGGAAGTATTACACTTAGATGGCTTAAAGCAATAATAAAATATGAATTGAAATCCCTGAATAGCAGTGCAGTGAGGAAATACTTCAGCTATCCACAAATCAAGACTACATGAGTGCAGCATGGTTATAAAACTGATGGAGCTTTTCAAATGTGGAAGTGCAATGTAGTATTATCAGTTTCCAAAGAGGGATAGGTCAGTCTTCTGAATGGGTGTGAAATTTAGACAACCTTGTTGTACATTGGGGAATCCTGCAACAAAACTGCTATTATCATCCTTATTTTCATTTTAGTATTTGGGTTGGTAGTTTTTTTGGATAACCACTGTAACAAGGACTGTGCATCTCTCTGTCTAAACTGGTAAGTTAAATGCTTTGTCTGTTCAGCAGGTTGACGTTACTCTGGTCCTGTGTATGTGTTTGCACCTCTCTACTGTGTTAGATAAGGGCAGCAGTTTCCCAGTGGTCTCAAGCAAAGTCTGCCAAAAGCAGCAGCTTGAGGAGCTATGCTGGCAACCTGCGTGTTTGAGTAAGATCCTGATTGGTTTTTACAATTTGAAAGCTATAAATGGTGTGAGATTTGCTGAGGAGGGACAGTATCTAGCCTAGTTCTGATAGTATTAGCAAAGATGAGATTACTTTTTAGAATAGTGAACAAGAAAAGGCAGTTATTGAGCTGTTTTTGTGAAAGCCTCTCTAAAATTACCGGAAAGGATAGAGGAGTGTTTATGCTCCTCTGGTGTTTTATTTAGTCTGCAGACCATTATAGAATTAAGCGTTTAGTGAGCACTGAGCAATTCTCTGTTTATTGCAATGATATTGATAAGATTGTGAAACTGGCTGTTGCAAAGGATTCTAGAGCATAGAAAAGGCCCCTCTGGAACTGCTGACATCTCCTATAAATCTAAAGAAATAATAAAAATAGACAACATTTGTTGTGCCTAGAATACAAAGACAATAACAATTCACCTGGGAAATACCTTCTGACTGGTAAATGGCTGATTGGTAAATTGCTGATGGCATCAGAGAATAGTTGGGAAACAGTGGTGTAGAAAAGGAGGAGTTTTCCTTCTTTGAACTTGTAAATATTTACCCTTTAGGGCCAGTTAGAAGATTTATCATGAATCAGAAGTGGATGCTTTGTGTTTGTTTTGTAAAACATGCCATAGATAAAGAACATTTATTTTTGTTTTGTTATGAAAATTCCCTTCCGTATTATATCAGTCTTCATAGTAAAGTGTATTAACTTTATTATTATATATAGATATATATTAGTTCACATTGTACACTGTAATATAATGAGGTAGTAGAATTTTACTGCAGACTCTGGTATTATTCATGCTTAAGGAAAACTAACCGAAAGACAGCCCAGCACTGGAAATAAGGACTTTGCTTCATGGAAGCTTAGAGCTGTCTGTGAAGGATAAAGGATACCCCTGGACAACTAAGATAACGCCAGCATCCTAGCCTTGCTAACATGACTTTGAAACCCTTCCAGCATTGTCTGGCATCTTAGATAAGTACCTACAGCAAGACGGACATCTGGATCAATAGACAAGTATTGAGAATGCTGCAGAAATGTAGTTGCTTTGCAAAGTCTTATGATAATCGGTATTTGGTGGTGTGGGTGCTAGTGATTAGTCAAATCATGTTGTACCTGAAACTTTGAAGGGTATGAGAACCCTGTGTAAAACCATGTTTGAGGTGCCCCAATTTGTCTGGGACACCTCATGGACATGAATAGATATTTTCTCTTGTTATTTTATACTTTGCATCCTAACCGCTCTCCTCAGTCAACGTGAGCCAGTTCTGAATTTTCATGGCAGTTTCTACTTATCTCACTTATCTCAATTTATCCTTTTTCTCTCCTTGTCCTTTCTTCTCTCTTTCTGTGCTGGGTGTTCTCACGTGAATCCTCTTTCTTTCTCCTCTATTTCTTCTGCATTGCATTCTCTTTTCACAATCTCTAGTGACTTTTGATCCTTCTTTTCCCTTCAACTTCTTCTTAGTCAAGTTTCTTTTTTTCTCATACCTTTTAAATATTCTTATTCTTATTCCTTTTTGCTGCCTTCTTTCTCCTTGTCAAGATATTCACCTCTTCTCCCTAGATCAAATATTCTCTGTTCCCTGTCCATATATATATTTTTTTGCCTTTTTTCCTTGCAGTTACCATGTTCAAATATGCTTCCACATCCACCTAAGAGAGGCAAAAAAAAAAAAAATTCTCTCAGTGCTGAACCCTCAGTCCTCTCCATCCTGCTGGTAGCAGGTGCTTTGTGCATGCACATAAAGTTGCACTGAGCAACAAGGATAGCTAATAATATTCCTGTGCACATTCTGATTCAAACAGTAAATCGGACACGTATTGAAGGTTGGAAGGTTGAGAGGGATAATACTAAGCTCCCTTTTCCACTTCCTACTTTGAAATAACATCTAACCCTTCTGGTCTCCTGTGGTATTATGTTCTTGAATAAATCAAAACAGAGGAAGAAGAGTTGGAAGAGGGAGTGAGGTTGGATAGATGTTACACAAAAAATGGAAAAAAATCCTCCTGTTTGCGACTGAGACAATACTGGATTCATGATTAGTTTCAGTGTTTTTCCAGCCATGTGAGCTGCTGTGAATGAGCCAGACTTTCATATGTTCCACATGTGTATAATACATTTTGCACGATTTTGTTGTATTTAGCTATGTACATTTCCTCTCAATGATTTATCAATGTTGCAATTCAGTGAGTGTGGAAGGAGATGTATTTTTTTTTCTTTTTCTTTTATCCTTTTTATATTATTTTAGTCTATGTATTTACATGGTCTACATCTCTATTTACTTCATCTGTTGCAAGGGTCTGAAAATCATATGAAACTCAAAGCTAGACTGTTGAAACAATATCTGTGATTTTTATTCTGAATTTTAGGCACCAATACTTGTGTAATTAGTTGCCCCAGAATGGTAAGAGAACAGAAATGTAAATGGTTTCAGGTGGGTTTAAACATACTAACAGAAGTTTATAGCAGATATGGACACATTGATTCAGATATAACCCCAGTTTCAGTGGTCTCACTGGGTTGAAGGCTGCGTGAAGCTGGCAGGGGGTGTTGGATTGCCTTATACTTGCACTGATCTGTATTCTGTGAATATCTGCTATTGGATTTTGCTGCTCAGACAATGCAGGCTGTGAATTTTGATGAACTTTTCTTCAACTATTGCTTGTGGCATGTCTGGTGATTAACACATATCGACAAATCTGTGTTACAGGCTACAAGATGATGTAGGAGCTTTCCCTTCCATCTCTGCAGTTTTCTGAGTGTCTATGAGATTGGCTAAAACCCATTAAAGATCCTGGTATTTATGAAAAAAGCATAGGGTGGGCAGCACTGGATAATGTATGGTGAGTGTCACTTCCAAGAAATATGAATATTTATATGGTTGGTTTTCTAAAATACAGGCTTTCCTGCTCCATGGCAGTGCTGGATAGCATGAGCTAGAGGTTTCGCAGGATGTTGTCTCACATGCCTCAACCTGCCCTTGAAACTGAGAGAAAACAGTGTGTGCTTGTATTGATCACAACTTGCTTTCTCTTCTTCACAGAAGGAAATTTGTATTCAGAATTTCTGTAAAGTGAGCTTTCTATAGTTTTTGGTGTAGCTACAGTTGAGACTGACCAAGATTTATTTTTTGGAACATTGGCTTCTGTGTAACCATTGTGTTGCCTGATGTTGATCATGCTTGTTTCCTAGTGCCTCTGAAGAAAGGTGGGGGTTCTCAGACTCTCTGGAGTGGCAGATCTTTTCCTATCAGCCCCAATGTGCCAGCTGCAGCTCTTCATCCTTGCTTAGGGGTGAAGGGATTGTGAGCTGGTCTGTAGGATGGGAGCCATCGACATTGCTGCTCTAGATCCTCAAGAATCCCATTTGGGTCCCGTCACAGAGCTCTTACACACAGGCTTCAGTTGATTTAAGGACACTATCACCTCTAAGCATTTAGAATACAAGTCTTATTGGGAGCAGCTGAGGGAACTGGGGCTGTTTAGCCTGGAGAAAAGGAGGCTGAGGGGAGACCTGATCGCTGTCTGCAACTACCTGAAAGGAGGTTGTAGCATGGAGGGGGTTGGTCTCTTCTCCTGAGTAGCAAGTGACAGGATGAGAGGAAATGGCCTCAAGTAGCACCAGGGTAGGTTTAGATTGGATATTAGGAAAGATTTCTTCCTGGAAAGGGTTGTCAGGCATTGGAACAGGCTGCGCAGGGAAGTGGTTGAGTTGCCGCCCCTAGAGGTATTTAAAAGTGGTTTAGTGTTTGGTTAATGGTTGGACTCAATGATCTTGAGGATCTCTTCCAACCAGAATGATTCTATGATTCTGTGTGTTTAAATTGCCAGGATTGTGTGCTCTGGTACATACCTGGAGTGAGGGTAACATCTCCCTCAATATATTACCAGTGCAGGGATGTGATGCAACCCCTGAGCGGATCTGTCACAGCTTCTGCTATGATTAGTTGATGCCATGAAGCATGAAATAGCATTTGCTTTCTGTGCTACCGGTATCAGATGGTGTGCCCTTCTTAATGCTCCAGTGGTATGATAAACAACTATATTTCATAAACTGGCATTTCCAAAGAGGTCTCGCTTGTTGAACTGAAGCCAATTAAAGCAAAGTTTAACCAGCAATGGCAAATAAAACTCTAAAGCTAATTAATTCTAATGGTGAAAACCCAGCTTAAGAATGATTTGGTGTCTGGAACATTAATATATCACATGCTTTGGTTTCATTTTCTGCAGCCCCGCTTACCCTAGAGAAGACAAACTTTTGATCTTAATAACATGAGGTTACTTAAAGCTGATCATTGGTTGAACATAGGCTATATAAGGGGTATAGTTAGAAAACAATCTCTTCAGTGTAATGGGAAGAGGTGAGGTTCTGTAATAGTTGGAAGATGCGCGCATAAGCAAATAAGAAGAAAAAATAATGAAATCTGGTTTTCAGTTGGCTGATTTTAATAGAAACATATTTTAATAGTCTAAGAAGAAAGAGGAGATTGCAATAATTTGTTTGCCAGAATTTGAGACAATGAGCTTACTTTTCAAGACACAAAGTCAGACCAAATTCTTGGCATTGAACAAACTTTCAAATAATGATTTGTGGGATTGCATCACTACAGTTCGAATGACACTCAGTATGCTGTTGTCTGCAATTTGGAAAGTTTTCTTTTGAATTAAAAATTACTTCCTTGTTTTTACTTAGGCAAAGAGTCCATTAAAGGCACCACCCTTTTACTGGGAAAAGTAATTACCTGTTCTGAAATACAGGTAAAGTACAATTCGAGTATCTAATATATGCACTGTACGTGCTTGGCTTTGGAGGAGGGCTACTTTTCTTTCAGCATAGAAGTCTCATAACAATAAAATATGATGATCTATTCACAGAGAATAACCTATGTAAACAGATTGCACCAGGTTCAGATTTTGTCAGTTGCTTTCTTTGCTAATTTTCTCTCAGCTTTACTCGTGTTTCTCCTAGAATTAGTGAATGTTCATCAAATTATTTACCTTTTAATAGTAAAATAATATACACTATAATAATTGTAGCCTGAATCCTTCCAAGGTTTTCTTTTTGTATGGTATAAGGCTTGTCGAGATGATTACATTAATAATACATTGCTATAAAAATTAAAGTGCATTGCAGAGAACATGCTAATAGGTTTCATTGATTTAAACTTGTAAATGGGTGATAGCAATCAGAAGCCAGGTGCAAATCTGACTTTAAATGAACTGATAGTGATAACAGTCCCAAAATCATCGGCAAGATTCATAGCTCTGGTGTCAAGGGGAAAAAAATGTTAAGAATGATGAAGTTATTTAGAATTAAGCTTGAAGAAAAATGTGAAATGCATGCACTGGACTTTGGCAGAGATGCTCTTTTTTGCTACTATGAATTCAAACCTGAAGTGAGTAGCTTCACACATTCCTATTTAATTTCTGTTTGAATTTTGTTTCATATTTTAAGATTTTAAAAAATGTTATGGTGTAATATTAGTTTTATCCGATGCAGATGGTGGAAGTCATTTTCTTAAGAATAGATTTAGATTTCAAGGCATCAGAAAAGCAGTGAATATTTAGTACCACTTAAATGTAGCTAGTACTCTGCCATTAGATTTTGTTAGCCTTACTGCCCCTATTTGCAGACAGGGGTACTATTTTCTAGAAATGGGGGGAAAAGAGTAATAGCCTTCATCTTTGAAAAGGAAACAGCAATCAAACATAAAGCAAGTCTGTCATTGATATGCAAGGGTTGTTTTATTAACATATACGAATATAGTGTGCTTTGTAGAGATCTGGAGTCATGTTCTTATCTATGCCTCTTTAAGTTTTGATTTACAAGTACACTTTAAGGTAACTTTGCCCTTGAAAGTGACTTTGAACTTTCTAACTTGCGTATGTGCTGCTGTTAAAACTTGGTCTCAGACACAATCTTTAAATCAATTAAAGTTGCATATTCAAATAAAGCCTACTGTTGCATATTAGATTTCCTTAAGGGTTTGCTTCTGTCCAGAGTGGACCGTGTTCAATTTTGTGTATGAAGAGTGGAAACTTGTGGTCTGAAAATGAGACCATCAAGTGTTTTCTGGTCAGTTCAGCTACTGTGATTCAGATACTTTTTTTGTCATTGTTTCGCCTTTTCTTGCAGACCTATCAGCAATTTTGAGAAAGCTACTCTTTGTTTACGATAACCCATGTTTTGTATTTTTTTTCATAATATATACTTTTCAGAAAAAAAAAAAAAAAAGAAGAAAAAAAAGAAAAAATTATTGCCTCTGTCATAGCCTAGGCCTTCAGAGAGCTTATCTGGAATCTCTGCAGGATGCAGGGGAATATTGATATCTTAAGTGTACAGACCTGAAGACAGAAAAGGAGGTTTGTGGAAAATCACAGAGGAAACTGGTATCAGATCTGGAAATTGAATCCAGATTTTAGCACATAACTGTAACAATGTACATCAGCTGGCTACTATCCATGTCCTTATTTCCTGCAAATTTAAATTTTCGGCAGGGAGCTTTGGAGATACTGGGCAAGATCAGACTATTGAGATTCTTGTGGCTTTTCGTAGAGAACCTTAAGTCTATAATATACCACTCTTCCTTTTTACAAGGGATAGTTTGAATCTGCATGAAGGTCTGCCCTGTGAACTTGCCAAGTAGCTGAACCAGATATGCCTTGCTATACAGAGATAAAGCAAGAACCCTTTTGAAGAGAAAGAAAAGGGAGGAAAAAAAAAAGAAAATAGAGAAGAGAATCCAGCAAAAGCAGATATGGGAATGGGCACATTAGATACATCTTGAAATATGGTGGTTCATTAGCTACCTGTTTGTTTTTTAACTAGGGCATAGAAAAGGATAGGAAAAAGAGAGAGGCCTCACATATGGGACTGAGTCAGCGTGGGACTTCATCACTTATTTTGTCTGCTGGGGTATGGATATTCCTAGGATTGAACCCATGGATACTGCTGTTTTAGGTAGTGTACTACCAGTGTCCCTGGCTGGTGGGGGAGATCTGACGCTCAGCCATCCACCCCTCCCTCATACCTGATATGTGCTCCTGCAGATTAGTAGCACAAATATGGGCTTAAAAAAATGTAGGAATAGCTTCTGCCTGTTTCTCTGATGCCAGAGATTGTTTGTCTCTGTGGTATTTTTCTGTCAGTTGGATTCTACCATTTTAAAATCTTTTTCTCCGAATACGTGCTTTGGAAACATCCAACAGACATGTAACATAACGTGTATTGTAAGCTTGGTAATCTTTTATAGATGTAGCTGCCCCGTAAAATTTGACAGAACAATAAATGCAAATGACTTGGCTTGGTCGCCTGCTTCACTCAGGCTTTGTGAGCTGTCTGTGAGGCTGCATGCATGTTGAGGGCATTGCGGATTGGTAGTAAAGAGGATGGGCCTTTATAAACTGGCAATTAATGTCAGGACAATATATTAACTCTAAAGTCCTCTGGTCTTAGCTAGATCATTCACTGGTAAAGGAATAAGTCTCTATGAAAGTGTCATGGGCTATACAGCTGTTTAATTCCTTTGTTTGCTCTCTTGCCTGTGGTGGGGCTGCGGGGAAGAAGTCAGCTGTCTGTCTGTCTTGTCCTGCCTGCCGTGTGCCGGGTTCCATGCAGGCTGTGGACAAAGGGTGATGGCTTGCTCCCAGGGGAAAAAGCAAATGTGCGGGAGGATGGCAATTCCTGAGGAGAGCAGGGAGAAAACATGTGGAAAGATTTTCTATATGGACTGATTGGGTCTTGAGAGGGTCTGAGGTGAGCCCAAGAAACATCAAAGAGAGTAAAAGCATGAATAAAAGGATCCTTTTGGAAAGGGCCAGCTGAGCAGAGGGGAGACGGAGTTTGCAAGTTTCTCTTGCTGTTATCCTGTCTTAGCCACCAGAGAGGGGTTGCTTCTGTTTTAGCTTATGTTCTAATAAAACCCAGCACAGGAGACTCAAAGCCCTTTTCATTTTCTTTAGGGTGCTGCGTGTAAGAAAAGATGTAGTCCATATTGTTTGGAAAGTCATATTTGGTCAGGACCCAGTGGACAAAGATTCCTTATTTTTGAGACCTGAGTGTGTAGAACCAACATATTCTATCTAGTTTAAGTCAGTACCAAAACATTGCAAATGGTAGTGACATAAGTACCTGTAAGTATCACACGTTGCTAGTGAAAAGTTAATTCAAATTGTATTTCATTGCTGCATCATTTATTTCCCTAGAAACATACTTAAAATTCACATCAGGAAGCAATGTTTTCTTTTTCTTAATCTTGCTCCGGAATTAATTTTCTGATTTTCTTCTTACATAACTGAGGCTTGGCCAAACAGGAAAAAATAAAAGGTGTCTGAGAGTTCATATTAGAAAGCTGTGTGTGTAGGGGGAGATAAGCTGAAGTTTGAAGAAAATGCAACAGTTAATTACACTTGAGGAGGTGGTGGTGGTGGGAGACTATAGAGGGCTGATGTGTTTACCTGCAGTCTCCTTTGTCTATAATACACAAGAGAAAGAAAACTGAAAAAATGTTCCACAAGCATTATTTTTTTTTTGCGTCAGAAGCATGTCTGATTAATTTCTAATATAGTAGTGGCAGTTACATTATATATGCTCCACATGTCTCTCTTGTCTTTTTTGCCTACTGATGTTCAAATAAGAATTGGTAACTCGGTCTTTTTTTTTTTTTTTCAGAATGTTCATTGAAAGGAAGTTCAAAAACATGAATGCTAGTCATGAATTCATTATTATCAGATTATTCTCTCATGCATTCTGTTTATGGCACTGACAGCACTGAATAACATTACTGACCACCTTAAGCAGTACCATCTTATTATTAGTATTGCCTGGTGTATTTAATTGTAATGTTCATTACAGATTTTATGAGATATGGATTAAAGGTAAAAATCTCTGGAGCTGAGCTGCCAATAATCATGCTGTGCATTTCAATTATAGAAGAATTCCTCCAATTATTCTGCTTAATTTTAGGAAACAAAGGTCACAGGAATAAATTTTCGTTATGTGAATAAACACTGGGGAAATTATTGAGGACCTACCTGTTATCATATGAGGTGATAGACCACTCTTTCAATCTAGATACTTGCAGGCCACAGTGATGGCAAATCTCTGTGCAGTTTCAGTAACACTGATGCTAACCATCAGAAATTTTAAGGGAGCCTTTGAAAATGTTCCCTGTGCGGTTGGCTACTCCAGTGATGCCACTGCAGGATTCATAGGCTTTGTTGTGAGCATAGGTAGGTCAACACTGAGCATTTTGGTGATTTTTTTTTTTTTTTTTTTTTTTTTTTAATAATATGGGAAGGACTAGAGAAGTCAATGTTACAGGTGCGTAGAAGCTCCTAGAGCTCCTGTGCTGTTTCCTGTGTAAGGCTGTATCAGTAGTGGTCAGTCAGTTCTCTACCCAGTGTTACTCATCCTTGATTTAGGAATTTTCCTACTAGAAAAGATGGGGAGGGTTGGTTGATTCTTTTAGGTTAAGAGCCTCTGAGGAATGGCTAACATATATGAATAGCACAGAACATTACTAAATGTTAGTATTTTAATCACAAAGTCATGGGAAGTGACTTCTTTGGGTATTCAATGATCTTCCTATGCTTCTGCTTCACTTGGATATTAAAGAATCCTGTAGACATTGTGCTTGCTACCTTTAATTTCCACAGCCATTAACCACATAAATGTAGTATTAGAGTGCAATCTCAGGAGACTCTTCAGACATTCTCTTCAGATATCGTCATTCAGCTCTTCAGGAACTGGAGGCTGCTGTGAGGCACCAGCATGTCTGAGCCTAGAACAGGTGATCTGGGGAGGCTGAGGTGCCCTTGGAGGCCTCTAAACCACAACTTGGCAGGACCTGAGCAGCCTGATCTAACTTTGACATTGGCTTTGTGCTGTGCAGGACGTTGGACTAGATGGCTTTCAGAGGTCTCTTCCAGTCTAAGTCCCTTTATAATCCTACGACTTGGCCTAAAACATGCTTTCCCCCACTTCTCCCTGCCCTCCATTCTATCTTCCTATATATTTCTTATTTTCTGAGAAAAGTTTGCACATCAGAACCACCAGACTGTAACTAAAAGTGTAACTTGCCATTGTCTCAATTGGTTTTGCTATGAACGCTGTCTCAGCAATGCGGACACATATACAAAGATGTTTGTAATGGGTAATGGAATATAGCTGAGTGAAAATACATGATGTTATATAAAGACTGATACTTGGGAACATGGGAAAGTGTAAGAAAGGATAAAAGGCACCCAATTTTTCAGAAGAAAAGCTGTAATGGAGATCTGTCAAGTAGAGACCTTTGGGTGGGAAATGAAGAACAGTTTTATTCCTATATATAAATAGAATTCAGAGCTTCCAGACAAAGTGAAATAAAAAAAAGCAGAGAGATTTGTCAAGTGAATGCAAAGGAAACATCTGAGATTTGTGTTCCTGCACTAAAAAAAGTCATAAGCCAGCTAACCATTTTAGTTTTGTGAAATGAGGGGGGAATAATTATTCATTGTGGTTGATGTTCTATAAAGGAATGTGCTTATTCAAACTATATGCATCTGATAGAAAATGAAAAGCTTTGCCTTTTTGTCTTTATGAAAATCTGATTCCTTTCTTTATGATGACATTTAGAAGGAGGGGAAAAAAAAGTATAAATTATCCTAAAAAAACCCCAAAAAAAACCCCTAAAAGTATTTTTTTACAGGGGAAAAAAAAATAATTGTAATTCATTTTAACTTGTTTAACATAAAAATATATTTCTTAGAAAAACAGGAATCAGAATTATAAGTGAAACCTCAATAGAGAATTGCAAGATGGAATGATTTGGGATACTCCTTGGATCACCAACAAATTGAGATGGAGATCTTCATCTTTGGGAAACATTATTTTAGTTTTCCTCTGAATTATTGAAATGTGAATCTATTTACACATACCTTGGATGGGAAGAAGTCTTATGAGAATCTTATGAAAGTTGGGCTAGGTCACAGAAGCAGACGTGATAGCTGGACTCCAACAGGTTTTCTAGAGTAACTCCAGGTGGGGCCAGGGCTGGAGTTCAAACAACCTAGTGAGAACCTAAGAAGGTGGGGTTTTTTGGTGTTTTTTTTTTGTTTGGTTTGGTTTGAGTTTTTCTGTGTGTGTGTGTGTAATGTGAGACTCCTGCTTGCTCTTTTTCAGAAATTTTTATGAAATCTTGTTAGTCCTTGTGTTTTTCGTCATGGTCGTTTGACATCTCACTTCTACAGTGTTTATGGGAAGGGAAGGGCTGCCATTGCCTAACTTAAGCATAGGGGCATATTGGTCTCTCTGGAAAAATATGTCAGAGCCTCTATACCTTCATATTATTGAAACATAATTTTCATAATTTTGGGGATTTTACGTAACTATTTTGTGGTGTTTGTTTTTTTTTTTTTTGTCTGAAAAGCCAGTTCTAGCTAGCTTTCATAGCAAATTATGTGGTTCATTGTGACTTTGTGTCATATAAGAGTTATTAAAAAGGAGATTGCTCTTTACCAAGAAAAAAATGTGTTTTTTCCTTCTGCTTATACTTTTAAAATTTCAGTATGTGAAAACAGGTATTTTTTGAGGTTTCATGGAGATGATTATTTTCTTCTATGTATTTCTTTCCTCAGTGAGGTGATGAGATATACTATGTATGTAAGCAGAAATTAGTTACGACTACATATCATCAGGGCATTACATTGTGTTGTAAATCTTGCTCATCCCTCATGACACTGGCTGACTTCAGATTGCATTTTTTTTCTTCTATACTATTTGAGTGTGGGCCTCATTGTGCAAGTGAAATCTATGAATCAGAAAATAATTAGCCCTGAAACTGTTTATGAATGGAAGTCATCAAACAAGCTGGTAGTAACTGCATTTAATATGAAATGTGTATTAAAGTGTCCTTATCATGTGTGAGGTTAACTGTGCTTTAGTGCATTCTGGGCAAAGCCCATTGCCACCTCATGCATATATGAAACTGAAATGAGATTAGTGGGGAATTAGGTTAAAAGAAGAAACATCTTCAGTTTGAAGGAAATACGTAAGGCTTCTTGTGACAGTGGGAAGCTCTAATGAGGAGCCTTTCAAGGATCTCTGTGATCTGGGGAAAGGAGAGAAGGGAGGGGTGTGTGAATATCTGTGAGGAACTGGTAAATATCTTTTACTGGATTCTCTAAATCAATCCCATTATGTCTTCAGAAAGAATTTTATCAACTAGTTCCAATGTGTTTTCTGACATGATGTGTTTGAAAAGTGTAAACCCTCTTTCATACTTCAAAAAGTCACAGTGGGTTTATGTTAAAATATATTTTTTAATGACAATGATGTTCTCGTAAGAGTGTATTTCTCAAACTACTTTAGTGCTTTTCCTTAGTAGTAATTTTGAACAATTTTTTAAAAGTACTGAAGTTTCTCACTATTGTGAAATACAACACATACAACATGATGCTTTGACCATTATCATCTTTGAAACTCCATAATAAATGAATGAAAAGAACCATAGCTATAGTTCAGTGTCAGAACCTACTTTAATATTCCAGGGATACCTTAAAAAAAGGAGAAAATTTATATATAAAACCTCACATCAACTATATTTTTTCTTGTAAGTAATGAAAGTTGAATTCAAATAGATAGCAATCTTTACCTAGGAGCTGCAAGTTATGCAGGTAATATGTGACGAACATTTATGAAATGTCTTTTTCTGTCTTGCACTTCTCTTGAAAAGTCATTTGCTGTCATCTTCATGACTGTTGTGATCACTGCTATAGAAAGTATTTCAACATTCTCACTCTTCAAAATGTTTCCATGAATCTGACAGTTGGTACCCAAATAAAGTCGTTACCTAAAGGAGCAGCAGAAAAGAATGTGCTGCTATTATTACTTTTGAAGAGAAGACCTATTTTTAAACTACTCAGCCTGCTATTATGTGCATGCTGTTTTTACCTTGTTATTAAAATATCACAAGAGAGATCAAATTCAGCTGTTATGAAGAACATGCCATCTGTATGTAATTCTATTACTTAAGAGTATGATTAGGTAACAGTCGTGTGGAAAAAAAAAAGACTCTCTAAGAACTTATTGAGCTTGTGTAAAGACCAGTCAGGGCTTAAATATTCATAGTTTTTCCTTTTTGGTTTTATTGAGATGATAGAATGAAATTGCAAGTATTTGGGTCAAGTTTTCAGGTGTCAGTGAAATATATTAAATGCAAGTGGTTTGGGAAGGTATTCCATCCTCAACACAGGGCAAAGAGGGATTTAGTTAGCTCTCATACAGCACAGGGTGGCTAAAGGCAGCTCTAGTTGATGCTAACAGTGACAGTCTCATCAGGGCTTTTGTAGGCACATGGAGAGTCCCATGTGTGTTTCTGGAGTATAAAAAATGGGCAGGATAAAAGTCCATGACTTCATACTGTCACCATGCTTTTCTCTTATTTTCTTGTGTTATATTGATTTGTGTTTCACCAATCTCTATGAAAACATGTTACAGTTATCTAGGTTGTCATTTTATAACCCAGGGAATGACCTTCAGAGTGGGGTGTGGGTGTGAGAAGAGGGTAAAAGACAAAAGGAGGGAGGTGAAGCTGTAATTCCATGATGTTCTTGCAGGTGGTATAGGAATAGCTGTGGTAATACAATAAACAAAGCAATGTAATATTTCTGTGTCACTGAATGTTTCACTAGCTTATTTTCTTTGCTTGCCAGCAGTAATGCAAAACTGTAGAAACTAGATTAGGGTGCTTCATAGATGTTTTTAGGACTAAAGTGGGAGGATTGTGTTTTTAACAGAAGATACAGCAGATGTATCTATAATGGCTGAAGTGTGGTTGCCTTAGTCTTTAGAAATCATATTTGTGTGTGGGAAAATGCACATCTCAGCCAAATATCCCTTCACTCTCCCCTGTGACATGGGCATGCATAAATGTCCCAGTGAACTGGGATAAATGGGAAGGTTGATGTCCCAGTAGAGAAACTTTGATCCAGCCTTCCATGAAGTCTGTGGAAAGAGTCCAACCAGCTTTCCTGGGAATTAAAAAGTGGATGAAAAATGCAGACCATGGGAAGCAAAGCTATTGCATTTTCCTTTTCAAATTTAACTGAGACTGATTAAGCAATTCTGTGCTCCAATTTTCTTCAGAGAGCAGCAACTTTTGTTACCTTCCTCCCCTCTTCTGCCTACGGAAAATCTGGTTTTGCTGGTGTGCCTTTTTTTTTTTTTTTTTTTTGAATGCAAGTAGGATGATACAACATATATCTGCTTTATTTGAGGGGTGATTGTGTGCTCTGTTCAGATGAAATGTCCTTATGCAAGTTGTTACACAGGAGAAGATGTTAGCAGAAACTGCATATTTCTCTAGATACCTTATTCCAGTAGCTTAAGACTAGATTGGGAACTATCAGTTCTAGCTTGGTTAAAAAAGTGTGTTATCTTTCATTCCATGGGATAGCAGGAGTGTAGCTAAGAGAAGGACTGTAGATAATGTTTACTGTCTGAAAATGCATTTTGTCCTTGTATGTAATAAAGCTAGGAACAAAAAAATGTATTGGCTAGAATATGGCACGTTGTATAGTGGATACAAACCCCTGTTGAGCAAGGCAGAGCTGAAAATATTGTGAACTGGTAGCTGGATATTTATTTCAAGTGCATGTCTGTGTTGCTTTTGAATACAAAGATCTATCACCTCTGAGAAGAGGGCTGAGGTGGAGCAGGTTGAATGTGTTGGCATATGTGTTGGCATAGACACAGACTGGCCACTCGATCTATTTTGTCAACAAGCTGTTGAGCTATGCCCAGACACCGTTATCTGAAGAGGCAAGAAGGGAGCACATAAGTCAGAAGAGTGTAGCTGTCCTTCTTGGCCTCATGTTGTCATGCTGTGACTAGCACATTCCTGGAGAGAGCAGTAAGGAGGAAAGGAGGGTACAAGGTGTGCTCTCTCCTTGCTGTCATTAATAAGCTAGTGCCAGGCAGGTGGCTGTGGAAAGATGTTTGCCTTAGAATAAGAAATGTCTGGTATTGTTGCTAGCACTCGTATTTGTTAGAGAATAAGCATGTTTCTTAGACCTTCGAGTTCATCAGATTCCCAACCTGTGCTGGTCCAAGGCTGGGCGCACTGAACCTTATTATCCCCTGGGCAACATAGAATAGTTTGGGTTGGAAGGGACCTTCAGAGGTCATCTAGTCCATCCCCCTGTGATGAGCAGGGACATCTTCAACTAGATCAGGTTGCTCAGAACCCTACCCTGCCTGGCCTTGAATGTTTCCAGGGATGGGGCATCGACCACCTTGCTGGGCAACATGTTCCAGTGTTTTACCACCTTCATTGTAAAAACTTTCTTCCTCGTGTCTGGCCTGAATCTCCCATCTTTTAGTTTAAAACCGTTGCCTCCTGTCCTACTGCAACAAGCCCTGCTAAAAAGTCTGTCCCCATCCTTCTTATAGACCCCTTTTAAGTACTGAAATGCTGTCATAAGGTCTCTCTGGAGCCTTCTGTTCTCCAGGCTTAACAACCCCAACTCTCTCAGCCTGTCCTCACAGCAGAGCTGTTCCAGCCCTCTGATCATCTTGGTGGCCTCCTCTGGCCCCTCTCCAACAGGTCCATGTCTTTCCTCTACTGAGGGCTCCAGAGCTGGATGCAGGACTCCAGGTGGGGTCTCACCAGAGCGAAGGGGGAGAATCACTTCTCTCAACCTGCTGGTCTCACTTTTGACGCAGCCCAGGATATGATTGCTGCAGCAGACTTCTTCTGCTACCAAAGTAAAATTAGGAGGTTTCACAGGCCATGTGCGTGATCTCATTCATTTGTAAGACACTGAGGTATTTGCAGATATCATACCTAACAAGAACTAGGAGTGCAGGGATTATCTCCAGAGAGTGAAGATAATACCCTTTCCTGATCTTCTCTGCACTCAGCTTTTTAAATCACTGCTGAATGGCCGTTGTTGTTTGGGGTTTTTTTTAATATGTGTGTGTGGTTTGTTGTTGTTGTTTTTGTTGTTTTGTTTGTTTTGTTGGGGTTGTTTGTTTGTTGTTTGGCCTTTTTCCCCCCATGCTGCAAATTAATGGGGTGGGGCCAATACCAAATTTCACCAAATGATTTATTGAATATTGATGGCCAACTCTGTGAAGAAGACTGTGCTTGAAAGTTCTTGTTTTCTACTCAGGGGTGTTTAGTAAGCCTTTCCCTTATTTATTTTTCTTTTTAAGATGTGGGTATTTCTTTTTGCCTTAAGGAAAAGTTACAATCCAGAATGCATAATATTATCAGGTATTACCTCATTAAGTTACCACTAACACAGCTTCGTATTTGACTTACAAGCATATTGGGGGGGCCGGGTGGGGAAAGAGCATCTGTGAAAAGTTCAGTCCTCGCAGATTATCTGTGATTAACTTATTTTCATGTGTTGACTAGCAAATATTCCTTTCACCTGGAGACCAGGGAGCGTTAGGAACAAATGATAAATATGACAGAACAAAATGACCTGATAGGACCTGACAACAGATTTGTTAAATAACCTTCCCCATAAAGATTTTGCTTCTGTTCTCTGATTTCATTTCCAAGTGTATAGGTAAAACATGGTGGTGAACATGAGACAGGGAGAATTCTTCTAACTGCCTCTTCAAGTGTGTCATTCACATGAGATACAAGGAAGGTCAGCAAAAGCTATATGGAAAAGACAGTGCAGGAGAAATAAATAATATGTGTTTCCTGTGAATCTGGAAAGAGGAACCCTCCTGTCTTAACCTTCCTGGGCAGCTCCACCAACTGGATTTCTCTTTTTCTGTTTGATGGCCTGATTCTTATGAGGGCTTTCTCAAAGTCTTCCCTAGCTCTCTCCAAGCAGTTTCACGACTGGTTTGAAAGTTCTTCAAGGCTCAGTGAGTTACCTCTGGTGCTGTTGATTAGATGTTGGATTTTTGCCCTAGCTTAAAGCACAAAAGCACCCACTTCATAGTATTAGGACAGGTAAAATCACTTGTTCTCCAGTATGTTACCCTCAAAATATCTGCCAGATTCTACTATAGTTGATATGACCCAGAAGGAAAAAAAGAAAAGTGATGTCCATGAACAAAGCTGTAGGATACCACAGGTACCCCAGCTGCTGAAAGGCAGAGGCCAGTAGCACCTGCAGCATGAAAATGCTTGCCAGGTCTTGCCAGGTCTTTGCACAAGACTCAGATTTGTCTCCTGTGAGCAGAACTTAGTGTCAGTTTGCTTCACTTAGGATGAGGTGAAATACTATATTTGGCAGTCAGTTAAAGAAGGTGCTGTAAAAAGAGCAACAGCTTGAACTGTGCAAAGTTATAGTCAGTGCTGTTTGTAGCCTTTTAAATTAAAAGCTTCTGTTTTCAAAGGAGTACTGGAAGATGCGAATGATGTTGGGCAACATAGCCGGTGGTAACTGCAGGTGCTCCAAGCTGAGAGTCTTGAAGAGCTTGTGTTGTTCACATAATGGGTACAAATGTGTGCCTTTATTCCTTCCCCAATATGACTGTGATCTTATCTTTGCATACGGTGCAATGTTAATTTGACTATAATGTTATTATTGTGATTGTTTTCTTGGCAATGACAATGAGTATGAGGGGGACTTTATTCAAGATCTTATAGCAGTGATACAGGAGTCTGTTTAAAGTAACTGCTGTCTTACATATCAGGAGGCATCTAAACTGATGGGTTTTAGAGGCTGTTTCATTAAACTAGGTTATATAAATTAAGTGATTTTCATGTTTTGTTTTATATTGTACATAGAAGTCACCTGCATTTAGGTGGAATGCAGCATCTGCTTAAAAACATTGAATAGAAACATTCAGAATTTGCAGGAAGAAAAGATGCTTGAGTGAAATCTGCAGCATTTGTAGATGACCTTATGCAAAGTAAATACAGATTTCATTACCAATTCCAGTTTCTCTTTAGTTTCAGAGTTGACTTACTCCTCAAATTCTGTTTGAATTGAGACATTAGGGATTTCTTAAATACAATATTTTGAATGACTTTCGAAGAGTTACTTAAGCTGTTGAGAAACTAGCCCAAAACTAAATGCTTACGTTCACTCCTACTTTTTTATACCAAATTTCTCCTACTATGTAAAACAGAAATATATGTGATAATTTCCTAATGTATTTTGTAGAATTAAGATAAGCTTCATTTTCTTTCCATTTTGCTTGGTATGTTTAAAAAGACATGTAGTAACATGATTATTTACAAAACATTGGAGGTGGAAGAAAGGCAATTAGTAAGATATACTTTCAACCAGTAGCAGCTTGCTTGGACTCCTTTTATTTAAAAGTGGGAAAGCAAGGCTTTTTTATCCAGTTTAAATTGAACTCTATGAATGATGCCTGTTTGTTCTGAAACCACTTACCACATGTGCTTAGATCCAAAGTAGTTCTTAACAATCAAGCAATACTTGGATAAACATGTTTCAGAGCAGGTTTTAGGCGATTTTTCTGAACACAGAGATATGCAGGTTAGGTACTGCAGGAGGCTCTGGTTTTGATGATGAGGCCATTTCAGGAAGTGCTTGTTTGCCCTAGGCCACTCCACAGAAATTTGCCATTTGTTCGTTAGCGTGGTAGGACTATTTGTGGAGCTGCACTGTAAGTGAACTCTGTGGGGAGGAAAAAAAAAAAAAAGTGGCACAAAAGGAAGACAATTTCCCCATTTTCATACAATTAAATGCAGTTACATTGGTTTAACAAAGCACATCAGCTTAAGCAAGTGAGATCCAAGTGTCTTCTTTCATATTACTGCACACTGATTTTTGGCTTTATTGTCTGTGGAAGTATATATAAAACTGTCATATGTAGTTCCATAAAATCAGCTGTTTTTAATGAGCTGCTATGTTAATTTGAAAGATATTCACCATGACAAAGACATGCTATGTAATTGTTGAATCTCCTTTGTGTTTCTTATAATTGAATATTTAATTATAATTTTAAAATGATAATAAATTAACATAATATATTTGAGATGTCCATATTACCACCCTTAATTATATTATTTCTAACAATATTGCACATTAAAGATATTCTGATAAGGGTTCACATGCTTCTATTCCTTGGTGCTTGCCCTCTAGACATCTGATAGTAATCCTTATGTTTCTCAGGAAAAAATCTATCATTTCAACATTATGAAAATGCATGTAGTCTGGCAAATCAATCCCATTAACCTCTCTTACCCCAATGGTTTTGGTTATTCATAGCTTTTTGCATGATATTGTAAAAGCATGAAACTAACACTAGCACAGGTTTAAATCCTTGCAAGCTGTTCTGCTTTTGGGGTGTTTGTACTGCTGCAGATGTTCTGAAGGAATGTTATCCAAGTACAGCGTATATCGTTTACTTTTAAAGACCCATCTCAGAAGAAATGTCAGCTCGGTGGTATAAGCTTCTGGTTGAGCCAGATGTCACAAACCTGAAAATGAACCAGAGTACTGCTACAACCGTGCCTATTTGTGTCTCATGTAAACTGGAAATATTTGGGGTATAAATATACTGTGAAAGCCTGAAAGTATTTTTGAGGGAACCAAAGATTTGTCAGCTCTGTCACTCACAAAGGCACCCTCTGGGAAGGTAGGCTGGAGTCGAAAAGCTGGCTCTCACACCAGCTCTTGGGGCACAGGAGTCCAGCTCCGCTCACCGGCTCTGTTTTGGTGAGGGTCAAGCTGGGAGTACACAACTTGTTGCAGCTCCCTGTGGCCCCAGGGCCTCCTGCTCCTTTAGACAACAATGATACCCCGTGAACTGTTTGCCCAGACGTGGGATCTGGCATGTGAACGCTCTGATGTTGCCTGCCAATGGCTCTCTGCCTAAAGATGGAGAGTCTTTGCTGTCTAATTAAAGCCATTGGTGCCAGGGAAGTGGACAAAGCTCTTCTGTCTCTATAAAAGCTATCTATGTATAAAGTCTGTATTAAAAGAAATGCTGCTTTGTCTGATTTAACTGTTCCCAGTGCTCTCTCTTTGCATCTTTTTCCTGTTTTTCATACAAACAGGAGCCATACTTAGGGAGAAACATCAGGATGCATCAAGTTATCTTTGGAGTTTAATAGACTTGGCTGTTGTAGGACTCAGACTATCTGTGTCTGGTGACACTGGCTGACTAATCCGAATGTGGTTGTTTGTGAAATAAAAATAGTTCTACCCTTACAAATAGCTGGTAATTTTAACTCAACATGAGGCATTAAAAACTCCCCTTCTCTCTATGCTTATACAGCCCAGTAGGAACGAAGTCTCTTTCTGTTTTGTGTGCTGCTGCAGAGGGAGGTTCATCAGAGCTCATCAGAGATGTAGTATAGCTTAACTACACTACATGCATGCATACAACCCATTGGAACAAGTCTTTTATGCTTCTGGTTTGTGTATTTTGGTACGATTTGTGATTATCGTTGATTTTCTTTGTTACGCCATACAAAGCAAAAGCTCAAAGTGCTTGGCTAAAGTCTGAGCATTAAACATGAGTTAAATAGGAGGAAAAAAGGGCTTGAAATATATTTTGAGTGAATAAGATTAGAGGTATAACAAGAAAAGAACAAGGTTATTGGACAGAAAAGGGATTGGTAATCCTATGCACCAGAGAAGATGAGGTGAGAAGTACAAAGAAAGGGCTAATGAGAGCATGGAAAATGGCTTGTTTAGGAAGGGAAAGGTCCAGGTTGCATGCAGAGGTGGCAAATGAGGGATTAGAGGGTAAAATAAGCCAGTTACTGGATCAAATGTTGAGGAATCTGGTTCAGTACAAAGGGGTGAAAATCTAGGCTGCTTGGGAAAGGATTAGTATTGAAAAGTGATAATTGCAGTTGAAAAGGAAGACAATAAGACTTGCACAAGAGGGGAAAAGAAGGATAAAAATGAATCTGAAAAAGCAAAGTAAAAAACCAGGATTTAGTGAAGCAAAAGTTTGCCATATAATAGAAGCGTTGTGTTTAATCCAGAAGCGGATGATGATAACACAAATGAATAATCAATTTGGTTTCAGTTTTCCTTACATGGCGTGTGCCTCACAATCCTTCCTGGAGGACAGAGGCAAGGATGTCACAGTTGTGATTACATGAAATGGATTTGGAGCACTTACATTTTCAGCTGCTGCCAGGTATGCTCCAAGGGGTAAACTTTCAAAACCACAATCGGAAGATGTGCGTACAAATCTTGGGCTTTGTTTGGATGAAAATGGATTTGGGATGCATCTCTCTCCCATTGAGTTTGCATCCCTAAATCTGTCGAGAAACCTCCCATTCTTCCTCAGAGATACATATTCATTTATGTATTTTTACATATATATTTGGATAGTAGTAGGGAATTTCAACGCAGCTAGTGTGATTGATATTTCCCACCTGCCCCCCCCTCTCCTTGAGCAGGAAATTCTGGTGCAAGAATAATTTTAGTTGCTAATAATAGCAGAGTTTGGAGCAATTTTGGCATTTTTTTACATGGAATTCAGTGAAGCAATGATGAACAGAGTTAGTCCAATTCTAGTAAAATGTATTTAAATAATTCTCTCTTTGATTGGAGGAGTTATCTTTTAATGAATTATTCATGAGCTATTTTTCAGACAGATTAATGCAAAATGTATTCACACTTTATTTGAAGCAATATTGGAAAATTATTATATGATTGCAATTAATAATTTGAATGTGGGTAGGCATTGTTCATGATGATTATTGCTTCCTGCAATACCTAAGATGAAAAACTGGAAGTCAGATATAGTGATCCAAAAGGAAAATGTCTGCTTCTGCTGCAGAGCTGAGCTCTTCCAAAAGACACAAACCAGAATTCCTTTAGAAATGTCCTATAGCATTTTTACTCCAGTGTCCGAAGTTGATGGTGCTGCTGGTTGAATGCGTCTGCTTCTTTGTGTATTCTGAGGATAAGGCAAGACAAGGTATCTCATAGCAAATACCATCTTCTCATTTTGCTTCATGAAAAATGCATTTGTTTCGGAAGAATAGTTTCCCCGAACAGTTTCTTAAATTTCTTTTCTCTGCCCGAGGACTGAATTCTTATGACTTCTGCATTTTATTTAAATTTTTCCCTTGTCAATGAAGTAAACCGTGGAACTGAAATGAACATCTGTGTCTGTGTATCTTGGTTGGATCAAGGTTGGATACATTTTTCAAAGGCCTGTGATGGTCTGTCACAAGTTCTTGCTTTCAGTCCCAGATTAACTGTGGTGGCCCACATCATATTGACCATTATACAGTAAGCCAGACTAGTGGTCCTGACCTGGCCTTTCTCAGCCTTGAATTATGTGAATCTTGGTTAATACTGTCTGTCCAATGTGAAACAAGGGCATAGGACAGGCTATTAGTTTCAAATTACATGTATTACCCAGTAGAAGAAGGTGGCCTTCATCACTTAACAATTCATTTATCTTTATCAGAGGGATTTAACTTTAATTGCTCACATTTTTAATTTTTGGCTCCGATGCAGTAAAAGGCCCATGTACTAGCATCAGAGCTTGGGTTACTCTGCCATTCCACATTGTAGCTCTCTTTCATGTGAAGGCAGAGAAGAAGCTGAACACTTTGACATGTCAATGTTTATAGTGTTTTTCTTGTAACCTTCTGCTGCAATTTAGACTTTGCCCACTGCCATCCGATGAAAAACAACTAAGTGTTAAAGATGCCCAAAGAAAAGGGTGCCTGCTGTGGTTTTTATTTCCCAAGAGAATGCCTCTTACAAGCTCACTACCTTACCTAGAAATTTTGTAAAACAATTGTGATTTAATAAATGCCCATAAGTCACCTGTTGGTGCCTATCCATATAATATACTAATGCATCAAATAATGAACCAGGGGAGGAAAAGCTGCTTGGTGTTCAAAATCAAGTTCAGCTTTGACATTTTCAGTCTGACCGTTAGACTCAAAAAGTATTTGAAATAACTCTTCAGGATTCTGAGTGTGTCGTGTTTGTAATCAATCTCCTTACTTTATAATGTAGGTCTGAATTTGTAAAAGGTGGTTCTCTCTCTCTTTTTTTTTTTTTTTTTTAATTTTTTATTTTTTATTTTCCTCTGATGGGTCACTTACTCACTTGGGACTGATTTCCACTTGTAATAGAGCTTTAACAGTCTTGTTGGGCAGGCTTATTTGGAAATAAGTATATTATTATCCCAGGAGTACTTTTCATGCTATCATCAGAAAGGTGCAAGATGTATTAAGGGCTACTTGAAATGAGGAAGCAGACAAATTTTGTCTTTATCAAAACAAGATGTGAAACTTAAAGTATAATAGCTGCCAAGGAGCTGATTAAGAACAGCTAATGCTGTTTTGGTCAGCAGAACTGTAAAATTCCCATACTCACATGCACTTTAGACTAATCTTTTTATTTTCTTTGGAAAAGAAAATTCCACTGTAGTGAATGGAGTTGATGTTAGAGGAATTATCCACAAACAAATTAGTTTTCTTGAGTTGTAAAATATCTGTCTTCCTCTTATGCAAGCTCCTCCACTTCCCTGGGCTGGAGATGAAACCCTTCAGGGTGATGCTGCCTTTTCCCATCTCTACCCCAGCATGGGAGCATGATACAGAGCTCAGCAAGAGATGTGACTGGTATTTCCTCCCTTCACTGCACAAGATGTCTCGCACAATCTCTTTAGAAGTTGCCATGGACTTCAGTTGTCGAACATTATATGCAGGCTGGTTTTTCCCCTTGGCATTATTATGCTTTTTTGGCTGTGGCATCCTTCTTACTTTCACTACCAGATAGATCCAGAACATTGCAGAAACTTCAGAAAAAATCCTGAGACATTCAATAATCTATTGACTGGGACCAGTGACAAGCAACATTACTTATTTTCATTATGTCTGTCAGGAAGAAATGTGATGTCTGATGTGGGGTAAAGGTGAGTTCCTCAACCCTTGATAAAATGTCTGTTTTCAGAATTAAAGATAACTGGAAATAAATATGAATGGACAGAACACAGATGATCTGGATGCAGTTATATATAGTGAATAAGGTTCAGCTTAATTTGTGACTTAATAACTCACTGGACTACATACCAACTTCAAATTTTAAAGCAATGCAGATGTTTCAGGGATACAAGGTTCCATTTCTTAAGTTTCTTTTTAACTATAGAAGACCAATTAAGCAGAAAATTTTCTTTAATAAAAAAAATGTTCTGTGATCAGTGTTTTTCAAGTGCCAGATATTCCTGCTGCACACTCGATTGCAAAATATTCAAAATCTGTGTTAGAGAACTTAACAGAGAATTATGATACAGTGTACTCTTGCATCTTGTGCAGTGAAAGTAGTAATGGGCTGAATTATTGGCCCAGGTGACAAGTAACAAACAGCTCACCCATGTAACTTTTGTTACTTGTGTTTTCAATTCAAACATTAATACAGACTTACTGTATTTTTAAATATTCCCTTTGTTTAATATTGCAAAAGATATAATGCATATAGATCTATCACAGCACAGATGCTCACCATTGAAATCCTACAAAAAAAGACTACTTATCACAGAAATATCCTGAACATTTTAATTAAATGAATAGTTATCTACTATATAAAAGTTTGATGCTAAATGAAAAAAAAAATCAGCAGCCGCTGGTTATTATATCTTTATAGAGTTATGCATTGAACTCTGTCTTATCTTTAATTAAATGGGAAATCTCTTTAAATTATTAAATATACAGGTAGTCCATACTTTCAGGGATTTAAAATTTGCTTGGCTATCTCTTTTCTCCCTGGTCTTCTGGTTTTATTCAAAACAAAGCACCCTCACCAAAGAAAACCCCCCGTCCCCCCACCATTTCAACCTAGGACCACAGGTTCCTCAAAAGCCCCTTAATGTAGAAATCTAATTTCTAGTCACTATTTCTACTGTTGAAGGAATAGAAAATACTGAGGGCTTAATCTGAGACCATCTTTTTTTTTTTTTTCCTCAAAGTACATGATGCTACATACAATTGCTATGTACTTGAGTTGAGAATGTAGTATTGCCTTGAAAAAGTGCAAAATGAAATATCTTTGTGATTTATTTTAATCTATGACAAGAGAGTTAAAGGATAGGAAAAGATTATTTATTCATTCAAAAGTTTATTGAAGTTAAATTTCCAAGCACATCACTGTGCTCTGGAAATAGCTACAAGTGTTTCTATATTGTTAGCATTAGAATAAAGGTCACTCTGTTCAAGGCAAGTTTGTTCTGAAAAGTTTCTTTGTAAATATTTTTAAGAACTTGTGACTGTCACTTGGGCCTGAATTCACACTTAACAATGACAGCTGACAATTCTAAAGCAGTATTCGCCTTGGGGGAATTTCAATGAGTATTTACTGGATAGTTCTGATGTTCCTCCTTTATCTCATTACTTGACAGTCTCCATTTGTTTACTGCATAACTTGCTAAAGAAAAATTATAACATACCTTGTTATTCCATATCCTTTCATAAGCCACTTTCCTTCTTATTGTGGAAAAGTCTATTGAGGGTCTGTATTTGAAAGAAATTTTTTTCAATGAGAGTGGTGAAACACTGGCCCAGGTTGCCCAGAGAGGTGGTAGATGCCCCATCCCTGGGAACACTCAAGGCCAGGCTGGACGGGGCTCTGAGCAACCTGATCTAGTTGAAGATGTCCCTGCTCATTGCAGGGCGTTGGACTAGATGACATTTGAAGGTCTCTTCCAACCCAAACTCTTCTGTGATTCTATGATTTGGTTGACAGATGATGTGCTGTGGCTCTTCAGTGCCTTTGCAGAAGTAAGTGCAAGTGAGTTGGGGCAGGTCACAAAGCATCTGTTTTCCCATCCAGTGCATCACTTCTTAAGCACTGCGAGGTACTCAAATGAATGCAGGTCAAATATGTATTTACAAGACCACTTGTTATTGCACATTTTTGTTTTAATAATAGTTACAGCTACCAAGATGAAATATATTGGCAGAAATCAAAATCTTTTTTTTGTGCCCAGTAATTCATATTAGAAATGCTTGCCTGTTTTCAACCTTTTAGGGTGGAGTGTCTAGTATTTTTTCATGTATAATTCGCTTTTCCAATTACATAGCATTTATTTCCTGTAACTAAACTTTAGGTTTCTTAAGACAGCAATTTTAAACACTTGGGGGTGGCTGGGGATGGGGAGAAGTAACAAACACACGTGGGAAATTAACAGATATTCCTGTCAGCATGTGGTTAACTTGATTTACATGGAATTACAAATGTTTATGTAGCAAACATTGGATCCGAATGTTGTAAACTAAACCAGTGTAACTAAAACTTTGTCTGCATTTCTGCTTTTGAACACAATATGGTTACAGATTCCAGTATGGTCAAAGTGAACAATTGTTCTAAGCTACTTTTTTTGTGTCAGTTGCCAGGCCCACCAAATATTCCTGAATATCTATTACTAGAAAGATTACATTGTTCTTTAGGTCATCAGTGTAAGGAAATGATCAAGCTCAGCCGGCACTGGATATGCTTTGGTTAGCTTTGTAGCCTATGTTGGGTTGAATAGCTAACCACTAGAAAAATAAGTAAACAAAATCAAAAGGAGGTATTCTTTATGATTAAAAACCAAAACCAACCAACCAAAACCCCCCAAAAACCCCAAACAAACAAAATAACAAAAAACACCTAAAGGTAAGATGTGTTCTAGTTTGGTTGTAATTAGTCAGCATATGAATGTAAATGATCTGAAACACTTCTGTCCGGGGAGATGTTTTTATTAGCTATGAATGCTTATTTCACATTGCTTTATTTCCAATTTAAATGATTCAGATGTTGAATATCACAATGATAGGTTCTTTCTAAAACACAAAAAAAGAGTTCTTTTTGAATTTTGATAAATTCAGATATGAATTTAATGTTGGTCTTTACCATTTAAAAAGCAGGTATTTTCATTACTGTTACAATTGCCAAGCCACCACAGTAAGGTGTGACTTTTCTGTGATCTCATTAATGGGATAGTAATTAGGACTCGACAGAGTGAATGAAATTAATTCTTGTTGCTGCTCCTCAGGACTATGGGGAAGCGGAGTCAGTGCCTGTCTTCTCGCAGCTGGGGAGAGGAGGCAAATCCAGTTCCAGCAGGAGAGCCCTTTGCAGGATGCTCACAATGGGAGGAAAATTGCAGTCAAAGCTGGAAACCTAAATCTAGGTTTTATCATTGTGTCAGACAAACAAACCAACAAACAAGCGGGAGGTAAATAAACAGCACACAGAAAGGAGAGATTAAACAGGAGCAGACGCGGTGGCCAAGAGGCTCTCTGTTGGATGCTGAAGGAAATAGAAACGGAGAACTGAAGAGATGATCCTCCCACCTCCATCGCCCCTGTGCCTTGCAGAACGGCTGTCAGGGGAAAACATCACCTCTCATTCTCTTCTCCTGTTGTCAGGTGTGCTTTATCATAGACTATTTTGCTGCACAAGTCCTTCAGGTGGCTGGTGGTGGTGCGGGGAGGAAGAAGCCATTTTTACCATTGACATGCATTATCCCAGAGCCAGTCCTTCCCACACTGGGTAGCGGCAGGTGGTAGTCAAGCTTCTTCAAACCATGAACCTTCAGCACCCAGTTGTTCCTTAAAGACTGTGTCTCCTAAAGCAGGAGCCAAAGACTAGGGCTTGGCAAGCTGATATGGTGGACGTGGGGCACAAGGTGAAGCAGGCTGCTTAGCAAGCCTGGGATCCCAGGGCAGGCTGGTGCCTGGACAGGGCTGCCTTGGGCAATGGCTGCCAGGCAGGTTCTGGCCCTGCCTCCTTCCCTCCTCATCCCTGCTGCTCCCTGGGGATCAGTGAGGCCACTGCTGCTGCCACAGCCCCGCTCGGGTACGGTGGGCCCAGGCTGCCCGGGGCTTGTGCCTAGCTCGGCCCCCGCTGTCCTCCAGCGCTTTCGGCCTCTGTCTTGCCAGGTGTCAGTGTGAACGTGACAGCTTACAAATTTATAACATCTTTGTTAACGACAACATATATCTATGCCACAACATATAGATTCTCTTCTCAGTCATGGGGCTGTCGTGTGGAGAGCTTTCAGGAAAGCCACGCTGGCCACAGCGCTCATCTCTGTAGTTTCCTCAGTGGGCTGGTTGGGCTGCCATCAGTGCAAATAGCCCTTGATGCTTTCTTTATCATCTCACAACCCATACTTTTTATCTCACTTTGTAACTCGCCACTGCAATTCGAAGTAAAAAAAAAAAAGAAAAAAAAAAGAAAAAAAAAAGAAAAAAAAGGTTAGTTGCAACGTTTTTTATACATGGGTAATGAATCCATGTTGTGGACTGTTAATTAGTTAGCTTGTGTGCCCTATTTACCTTATTTATCCCGAAGAGTTTTTATTTTTTATTTACTTTAGAGTATTTAAAAACTGAGGATCATTTTTGATGTTGACACGTAAATAAGTTGCTGCTGTTGCCTTAGGTGCTGTTTGTCACAGTCGAATGATCACATACCTGCTCTTGCCTAGCAGCAAATGCAGGCAAATTTGAGGTAGTTATTCCACACAATCAAACATATTTTTATTATCTGAGATTTTCACAGTGCCATTTCTGAGCTGTTACGTATGCTTCAGATGGTGTTATAATTAGGGAATCTATTTTTTCTCAATTCAAAATACATCTGCATCTGAAACAGAGGGAATCTAGTAAAATTCAGTGTTTTTTCTTGTTGCATTTGGACAGCAATGCTGTAAGGAAAGGAAATTAGTTGCCCTTCAGAGGCATAGAAAAAGAAAAAATAGCTCATCCTAGTAATGCACTGTGGTTAAAAGAAAACATATTTAGTAGCTTGCTTTGTTCAAATTATGTGGCCACAGAGAAAGATCTTTGAAAACTAAACATTTTCCTCCTTCTTTTTAGTTGTCTCCCATATTAGAAAATATAAGAGCTGTATTAGCCTCTAGTTTAGGAAGTATTTCTTGAAACAATCTGTGAGAGCTTACAGACTTGTATTTTAAATTTGAAGATGTCTTGGATTTGGGTGAATGCAGTATTTCGGAGTAACTTATCTGTTCATGTCAAGTTTATTTTGAGGACTACGGCCATGTTTTAAAAAAAAAAAGCTGTGAGGTCATAAGACTTTTATGAAATAGGCCATTGATGGAAAAAGCTTAAGATGAAGCAGCTTTCATGTAGGCAGTGTTGGGAGTGGATTTTGGCAAAGAAGCAGCACCCACAGCAACTGTGAAAGATCAGCATGTCCTCCAGTTTGCTGTCTTGGAGCGCTGCTTGGTGAGATGTCAGCTGGCAGTAATTAGGTACTGATGTTTAAGATTCGTGGATTTTTGGTATTGAGAACCTAAAAAGTTTTTGCCTCCTGTAAAAAGGAATCTTACCAGAAGTGGTTAAACTGTGTGTTCTCCCACGTTCTTTATTCTTTCTCTCTGTTAGCAGTAGTGATTATTTCTTTTATTTGTTGAATCCAGTCTGACAACAGTCAATTATGATTGCGAAAGAGTCCCATAGTAGTCTAGCACTAGTATCAGTCATGTGAATAGTGACTGGTGAAAGGACATCAGGATGTCTTCTAAATATCCTGCATTCATGTTTGAGAGGTATACAGGCTTGTGCTGGGGACTGTCAAGCTGCAGTATACGTGAATGGTTATTATGTGAGACACCGGACTATACTTAAGTGCTCCAACATCAGGCTACTTAAGGGAGGAAAAAAAAGAAAAGTAGAAATTCTAGAGAATTGTTTTAAGGTACTCTTTGCTTGCTTATGTATAAGCCATTTTTTTTTGTTGTTTGGTTAGGTTTTTTTGATTTAAATTTTATTGGCAGTTTAACTTTCTACCCTTGCCTGACCTTTTGTTCTGGGTCTCTCCATCTGCTTTGGTTAATGTGAAAGCTGTTTTCTTCTGTCTCCTAGTTCTCCTAAAAAGCCTTGGTGGGGTTAAGTCTGTACTTGCCAAAATCAATCTGTACGATTTACTTGGTTGGTCTATTTTTAGATTGCTTCCTGCTCTGTGGGAGATGCAACAAGCAGAACCCTCATTTCTATGCAGAATCATAAATTCTGTAGCATTTCCAGTGCATATGCTCCAAGTCAGGCAGAACAGGGAATTGTACCTTTGCCTGCTAGATCCAAGCTGAAAGTTGGGCTCAGCAGGACACAGACATATGCTTTCCTTATTTCCTCTGGCCACCTTTGGACATAGATGTCAGGTGAATACAACCTCCTTCAGAGTCTGAGAAGTGTGGGGACTGTAGTTGTCTTATGTGCACTTCCTTCAGAACCGAAGCTGCCTTAGAGAGAGGTTTTAAGTTTTTTCAACCCTGACAAGGATAGAAATTATTGATCCATGAAAGGCCTTGCAAACTTTGACAAGGGAAAGCTGAAATGCCCTGGAGACTTGAGCAGTAACAGGGCAGGATCTGCACAGAAATGAACAAAGTGTTTAGTGTGATTAGATATTTGTAGATCTCTGCAAATGTGAGTCTACCTGTAAATGAACGTCTTAAGTGTCCTTAAGTGACAGATAGGAGCATGGATGAGATTCCCATGCACTGAGTGGATTTCCCCATGACTTACTGAATACTGCTAATATTCTTAAAAAAGGAACTTTGCTCTTTTTTATGTAGTACTTAGCACAGGAGATCATGGTCTTGGCTAGAGTTTCATGGCAGTACCACAGAATAAATGTAGAATAATAACTTTCAAGCAAAGCAGCATTGTGCTAGATGCTTTCCAGACCACTGGAGAAAGTGATATCCCAGAAGGAAGTAGAGAGATTCTGGTGATTCCAGTGGGAGCTATTTCTTCCCAACACCATCGAGAATTGCAGACTTATAGCTCCTTTGAATCAAGCTGCATAAATACAGTTATAATTTGCATTAGTGGGAACTGCTTGTGCCAGAGCACCTGTAAAACTGTTGGACAGCAAATTGCTTTTTGGATCTTGTTGTGGTTAATAAAATAAATAGCTGCTTAAGCTTTCAAAGTATTCATCAGTCTTGAACCTCTATAGGAAGAAGCTTTGAAAGGGCCCAAATAATTAGGAAACTAGTACTCATTGTTATGAAACATCCTTCACATCACAAGTCGTTCACGAATTTGGGCACTAGATTAATCTGTTGGAGAACAGGGTTTGTTTTTTTTTTTTTTTTTTTTTTTCAGCCAGTGTTGTCCTTAGGGAATAATATGGTGCATGATTCAGATCCTGAATTCTATAATATGTTTGTGGATTTCAATTGCCATACAAATTATTCTGAAGGGAATCCCCGGACATTTGTGCCATGAAAATGCTTTCTAGGTTTATATTTTAAGCACTTGTGAAAATGATGTCTGAGTATCTGATGGCATGAATTCACAAGTGTAAGTACATGTTTTTACTGCATCACTAGACTCTGGTCGTATCCAGGTAAGTCTTCTGTACTTATGATTGTCTCTCTCATATCTTACCCATTATTAACAATCCAGCCTATGTAGATAATGATAATTTGAAAGAGGATTCTAGGTTTGATTTTGCTGATTTTGTAGTGTTAAAGCTCTTGTTGGCACCTGCCTGCTTCTAGTTAGATTCGTTCTAGTCCTTTGTTTGCTTCTCTTCCATACAGGTAACTAAAACTAGAATAAGAGTGGTGTTTGCTAGAAGGAGAAGGTAATACTGTGATTTTTAAAAAGTATGGTCAGCTTAGTGGTCCATGTGATACTCTGTCTATCGCTAATCTATAAAACATGTTCAAAGAGAATCAGCAATGTTTTGGAGACCTGTTCTATTTTCTTTTTGATTGATTATTTCATTTGGAAGATAGCTCTGTAGTAAGTTAAGTGCAGTTTGGTTTCTGACTATGTAGCTTCATGATCCTGTTTCAGTTTAGAATCTGATTTGAAAGAAGAGCTGTATTTTCCTCAGTCTTGCTGTGTTAATTCAAGCAACTGTTTAAAGCAGCACTTCCATAGCACAGAAAGGATTGGTGGGAAGGGTGAATGAGCAAACCTGAAGTTATCTGCAGTAATAATTATGATCAATTTCATTGCCTGCTAAAATGGCAGAGGTTAGATAAGCATTGGATTCTGCCACAAATTGAGGCTTTGCAACAAGGCTTAGTAACGTGTATGTCTGTCTATCACAGTATTTGATACACGTCAGACTCTTGCATAATGTTTTCCTTGAATAAATAGGGTGCTTCAAAATGTGCCAGAGACACTAGGTACTCTGCACACAGGCAGAGTGATGGACTTGATTTATCAGCCTCTTCTATTGCTGGTTTTATTAGACTATGATTTGCCCTATATATATATAGCTTTACTGTCAAAATAAGCCATTGTAAGATGCTGGTCCAAGAAAAACTACTTACAAGAGAAGGAACACTTTTATATCTGTCTACATTTCAACAAATATCATTATAAAACACTGCTATTTGGTTTTGCAACTTTTTTTGTTTTCCAGCTACTAGACTATTTCCATTTCTGAAAATATTTTCTTCCCTTTTGAACAATAATTCTGCTTTTAAATGTCTATTGTTGTGATTCACATGGAATTGAAGTTGAGTGACTTAACAATAACCCTGTACAAAAGCTGTTTGTCTTCCCTGCTTCATAAAAAACAACAAAAAACCTCCAACTTTTAAGCTAGATTAAAGTTGTTTTCTTACATATAACAGCACTTCCAGTTCACTTTAACACATGCTTAGTTTTAAACAAGTTTCTGTTGCAGATGTCACGATAATTGAGTCCTGTGAAAATGTTTTGCTGGCTACGAAGTCCACTGCGGACTGCTTGCTTAAGGCCTTTTTCACTCTACAAGTCACGTTCCGTTTTGGAAGCCTCATTGCAGATCAATTCATTCGAGTGACACAGTAACAAACCTCCAGCTCCTAATTATAGTTCTATTAGCCGAAGGGGTGATTTTTGAGAAGAGTAGGATGCAAGTGATAGACACTATTGTGTGCAGAGGTACCATCATGAGCTTTTATGTTTCTGCAATTGTTGTGTCTGTATATTTATTTATCTGCTCATATTTGCATGTAAAAACAGATCAGTTGCATTAAAAAAAAAAAAAAACAAAAACCAAAAAAACAAAACAAAACAAAAACAAAAAAAACACAAACAAAAAAACCCCCAAAACAAAAAAAAACCAGGGCTCCATCATGATTCATATTTTATGGATGAAGTTCATTTACATTAGGTTTAATTTTTGTTCATTTAGCTACAATTATCATTGCAATTTCCTGAAAATTACAGTTTAGTCAAGAGGGACTTCAGGATGAATAATAAAGGGGTGAATGAATGCAGCATGTATGTTGTAGTTCCAGCCATCTGCTATATGTTTATCCTGGGAGTTTCTACTCTGAAGCAGTACTGGCAACTTTGTGATCCCATACAGTCTCTGACTACAGAAGTACAGAGAGAAATTCTGCTTATACATATATAGCTCTGCTTTTTGACTTTAGGTAGCTTTGGTGTCAAGTGGTATCCCAGTCTGAGGTGTGAAGTTACCCTGTGTACATTATATTTGTCTTTTAGTGTGGGCATTTTCTCTTAAATGAGCTTTCCAAATTTCAGTGGCAATTCATCTTTTTGGTAAGATTTGACAATGGGCTACTGTGCCCTTGAGGAAAAAATCAAAAAACCCCCAAAACCACAAAAAACTGCTGATATAATAGAGGAAAAACAGGCTTTGAACTCTCTGCTTATGTCAGGGCACACCAGCAAACTGTGATCTGTTCTGGTGCTCCTCCCCTTTTTTTTGGAGGTAAAGTCTTGTGGCTGAAGAAAATATGGAATTACTTATGAATGCCATATTTGCTGCAATGGCGGCATGCATTTTTATAAGGAATAATTACCAGGGAGCACTTTTGCCAGCAATATTATGTCCACAGATTCTTTTGTTTCTCTGCTAGGGGTTTTGTAGAAACTTGCATATCACGTTTGAGGTGTAAGTCTGGTCTCCTGCAAGCGGCTTCCATCCCTAAAGTGGGAAGGAGGAAGACATTCAGCCAGAGTAGCATTAACCTAAGGACAGAGGGGAAGTCCCTCAAAAAAGGGAAGCCTATAAATATATCTAAAATTCTGTAAATATTGAGAGTTTTAGCTCAAAGTAAAAAAGTATGTAATTAGGCTTTGGATTGTGAGCTCATCTCTAAAGTTAGTTGTGTAGCTGCCACGTACTTAGAAGTTGGTTATTTTCTTGTCACTTTAGTTAAGAAGCGTGCTTTGTAATTGTTTGTTTGGTTTTTTTGTCTAGTGAATGTTTAGATGCAGCACAAACACAATGAAACTGACTTCACAAATCACAATAGTCTGGCGTTTTGCTACTGATTACTGTTATGTATTTCCTAATTTTCTGCTATGTAGAATTTACTCATTTCTTGTCATGAGGGCTTTTCTTCCAAATCATTGGTATTTTCTTATTGTAGCTAAATGTTTCCAAAGTCACATAGTGGAATTCTATTATGATAGAAAATTATTATCTTGGTTAAAATATCTGATCAAATTACGTTCTTGGTCTTCCAATGCGTCAGGTTTTTCACTTCTACAGACTTTCATGAATTTCTAGATCCTCTTTCGACATGTCAACACTTATTTTGCATGTGCTGCAGGAGTTGTAGGTAATATAAAAATAACTTTGAGAGTAAATTTGTATTTTACAGTGAAATGTAATATTTTATAGCTTTTAACTAGAAGAAAAAAGGAAATAGTCTATTATGTATCTACAGGAAAAAGATGTGAAGTGTTTCAACTTCTTAATCTTCACGGTGTCATTTGCCAAATGGGGCTTGGTTTACTTTTATTTTCATAATAAAAGCAAGATCATGTGCTGTTTTCTTAATACTTTAATATGACTTGTGAATGGTGTGGCTGTTTTTGTTTGGTTCTATACAAATCCTTACTGCTTCTAGCAAATATACAATTAATTCCAAAAAAATGCTATCATAAAGATGACTTTTATGATCAAGTGTAATAAAAAATCTAGGTGGCTCAGAAAACACTGAGTCAAGAAAGGAGCAACCATCTAAAGCCTGTAACGAAAACATATCAAAGCAATTATCAGATCGTTGCTTGAATACTCACCAAATTGCTTAGGTCCAAATTTCCTAGTGTGAGAATTAGGTCTTAATGGACTGTCACTATTTTCTAAAATTCAACTTACTTTAATGGCTTTTTTTTTTTTTCAAATTGTAATTCATGTAAGTAGTTAACCATTGTGAAGCACTTCTTAGAATTATCCTGGTTCAAATAATCTACTGGTGAAGTAAACGCACAGAGTAATGATTCGAATCCCAGCCAAGAACTGTTGACCCATGTTAACAGTAACTAATTTTCATGTTGACTAATTTACTTTATTTTAGCATGCTTACAAATGAGAGCACTAATATAGTGCTCAGGGAAAGCTGCATTAGTGTAAGTATAGAGATGTATAATAGTATAAGATTCAGGGACTTTTAACTCATTTCCTAGTATGAAGAGTGTTCTTTAATCAGCAGAAATATATGCTGAGATACACAACTGTACCTTCTATTTAGCCCACTTTCCCGATTTTTTTTTTTTTTTTTTTTTTTTTTTTTGCCTTAAGGGATTTAAAGAAGTATTCTTCCATTTCATGCAGACTAAAAGTTTCTGTGAAGAAATAATCTTTCTTTTTTCTGCCTGTCTCGTTGGCAGCTGCTTTTTTTTTTTTTTAATATATAAATAATAATAATATAAAAGAAATCTAAGCGAAAAATAACACAAAGCCTCAGAAGAATGATTAATGCCAGATCTAGCCCTATAGCAGCAGGAAGTTACAGAAACCAAGCAGGATGTGTAATCTATCTGGAAGGTGGTTGCATTTCCTGCTTTAGCTTGACCCCTGGTTGGTCTCTTCAAACTCCTGCAAACTTTAGACCAGAAAAGATCCTGGCTCTAGCACAGGGGCTGTTGGTCTGCATCCTCGATTAGGACTGTCTGTGCAATCTGCAAGTCCTTTTTTTCAGGACATTTTGGGAATGGTCTTTGGGTGGGCCAGATTGAGCTGGTGACAGCAGGAGCCCCTCGCAAGCCCCGTCTTCCTCATGAGCTTCAGTCTCTGTGGCTATTGTCCTCAGTGAATCCCGTGCACTATTTTGTCCTGCACGTGCAGGTTAAAACCTGGCAAATCTGGTGCATAAATGGTACATCTGTTAGGTAGGGTGGGAGGGTTTGCACTGCTGCTCTAGGCTTTAAAGAAGGTCTTGGGAGGTGCATCTTTTCCTTGAGTCTTCAGCAATGAGGCTATTAGAGCTCCCTTCTCATATTCATTTGACAGCAGTGAGTTGCTGTTCTGTCTGACAAGTCTGAGGAGCAGAGGTAACATATCAGCGTGGCCTATTGAACACGACTCCAGATAATTGGTTTGCAGGCAGAGAAAAGTATCTTCTGTCCACTTTCCTTCCTCATTTGGCCTTGTCACTTGGTCAGTGTCCTCTTGCCTGCTGTGGAGGTTTCAGTACCGCCGCCTTGGTGAGGAGAAACTGTAGCTGTTGAGAGTGGTGCCATCCTGGCAGTGACACTTCATCACCACCTTCTTCACCACCATGCTTTCCCTCTTTGTTTAGGTATTTCTCAATATGTGATGTTGAAAACTACCTCAGACTTATGTCCTTTCCCCCAGACCAATGCTCCCTTAAGAAGCGGTGTTAGTGCTTTCTACAGCACCTTCTGGTAATCTTCCTTTTTACAAATGAATCTTTTTACGTTGTGAGATTTGAGTTGTTTTGTCCAAGACATCTGTAGATTTACCACTATTCTTTCTGTGGGGATTTTCTCTTCCCAAAGGAAGAAGCAGTGACTTGGCTTTGCGAGAGCCTCAGAGCTCCACTGCTGAGAGCGGTGTCTGAGCTCATGCAAGTTTGTTTCGTGGCACAGAAATGCAGATGGTTTCCTGCTTAGCATCCACCAATCTGTGCTCATGTTTGCAGTCTTCTAGCATTTCATTCCAATATCAGACTGAAACTGAGTTAAGTTTTTTAATGTAAAATGAGTTCTTAAAGAAATCTGTAAATATTAGAAGTAGAAGAAGAAATCTATGTCAACTTGCATGCTTACTTTCTATATTTCTGTTGCTTAATATTGTTCTCCTTGAGTGGATGGTTTCTTTATCGCTTAGGCTTGTGTTTTTATCCTAGCTTTATTATGTGGATGAGGCCGCTGAGATTGCAGTGTTATTCTGGATGCTACATTTTCTTCCTGTTTTTCATCCTCAGCAGTACCAGAAGGCACTCAAATATGCTTTGCTAAGCCTGTAGGAGTTTTTGATTAACAAAAAGTTGTGGGTATTCATATAAAACATTTCCAACCTTCTAGTATGGACAACTTCTCAATATTTTAGTTGCTATTGGATATTAATCATGACTTTTTCATCCAACTGACTTCCGTATATTAGCAGATTTTTATAAAACTCTCGGGCTTGCCAGGTAGTAATGTCTTGTCTTTTTTGCTCAGTGAAAATGTCAATACATTTACCAGCAGTCGATCTGACATGTTTGAGTGAATCTGTGTTGGTTGGTTGGGTATTTTTGCCTTTGCACATATTTTTGAGTGTTTGCAATACTCATGTTAAGTGATTTCTTGAATCTGTTTTCTTTAATTGCAATTACTTTGGAAGACCTGTGCAGCTACGGAAACCTGTCTTCATAATTACGCCTATGGTATGTGTGGGGATTGTTTTTATATATATATATTTTTTTTTTTTTTTTTTAAACACAGGCAAGGTAGATTTCCATAAATAATTTTTTTAAAAATGCACAGTTTTCTGGGTCTTCATACAAAATTCATTTTCTCTGTCACACGGCACTGTATTTATTTATCAGTTAATGTAAAGAAATGTCAGTTCTGAGAATAAGCTGCTACTTGTATCTCCACTAAGCACTAGTGAGGTATATATTCTCTTTCCATTTGACTGTTACATATTTATGTGTGTCTGTGTATTTGTATGTGCTACTTTACATGTTAAACCTGTATGGGTTTTATTCTCACTTCAGAACTCATGCATTTGGTTATGGGCCTGTCTTACTTGGTCCTGGAAATGTCTCTTGCTAATGCTTTCAAAACTCTTAAAAGCAAATCTGTAATATTTTTAAAAATACAATGTTTTTGTGCTTAATGAAATTAATAGATTTGAAAAAATAGCAGTGTTTTTCCCAGAGCTATGCTGCTTTTTGTAAAATGTTTATTTTTTAGGGAGTTAACCCTCCAAGTCTGACAACATATGCAAGTTTTGACTGTTTTAAAGTGACTGTCATGCAGTGGGGCATTATAGATATATGAAATGCAGATGGCAATGCAGAAGAACGTGGAAGTTTTACGCCCTTATTTTCAGGTGATTGCTGGACCTGTTACTTTTCATGCCCCATACCCCATACGAACTGTAAAAGGAGTCGTCTCAAGGCATCAGCTGCCATTTCTCTTTCCTGCAAATACATGTGCAAATATGTAATGATTATTTATTTTTTCCTGAATGACAGCAATCACTTCTGACAATAATTGCTGCATATGGTTATTTATAAAATTATAAGAAATAAGACTTCAGTTTATATGTTTAAATGTATAGAAGTAAAATGTTGAAAAGTGTGTTTTTTCAAGCTGTAGTTTGTAGTTGTCATGTATAGTTGGTAGGGAAATACTGTAATAGCTACAAGGGATGTGTTATTAATGTATCTGAAGATCTGTAAAGATATTCTTGCAAACAAATCAATTTCTGTTGTGAATTTTGTTTCAATTTTTGTTCTTGGATTCTTCTCTAGTTGAGATCATGTGAAAATTCGTGGGTTTACTCCAGTATGAAAACCATTCTGAGCACATAAATGCAGCTCTATGCTTATCTGAAATTAAAAGAACAACTCAGCATTATGCTCAGATAGTTCACTGCACAATTAATATGAATTTTTAAACTATTAATGTCTTACTTGTAAGAATATAAACAGATATTCTTCTGCTTTAGAGCTATCAAGCATCACGCAGCCAGTGTGTAATGGGCAGTAAATGAATAACCTCTTTGTCAGCCTGTAGGATGATGCCATTATTAATAATTTTGTCGTGTAGTACATGTTTCTTGATTCCCAAGTCAGCTGTCACAGGCTGCCTCTGAAAAATTACTCTCTATTACGTGAATATACATTATGAAAAGACACAACTCTATCCTGGCAACACGACTTCATTGCTAGCAGTAATTTTCTGAACATTTGCAGCAATACAGTGCTGTCATCTTTTTCATTTTCTTTGTTATTTTTATTTGAGAAGATTCTGATAGTAGTAGTGTATCCTTTATACCTTATATCACTGTAACTAGTAAAGAATAAAATGCTCTATGATGATAGTCTCAAAGATATTAACATCTGGGGTCCTGCATCACATCTGACTCTTCTTGAAAGTAATTTTATTTAATTTTATCATGCTTCCCTAGTGGAGATGGGGGAGGAGGAGCGAGGGAACTATCCGGATTGAAATTCAGCAAGTCTCAGTGTAGAAAAGGGTAGGCTTTTAATTAATTTCCCGAGAGAATGATATTGCAAAAAGAATGGAAGAGAGATGCTGCTAATGGCCCTTGTTGTGACTCAGGGGAATGTAGTGCTGAGTTTATAACCTGCAAACAAAATGCTAATCTTTTGTTGGGGATGAGCTACTTTTTGGTAGCTGAATTTTGAGTTTCCTAGAACCAAGATCCCAAATGGGCAAAACCTCCTCATTCCAGCCTGGGCCTGGCTACTCTGTCAAAAGAGCAGATTCACTCCATACCCCGTGCAGCTAGTGGCCAAGCAGGAGAGATTTTGTACATCATGAGGACTCATGATCTGTCAGTATAGTTATGGGACTGATGCAGGCAGCAGAGATCAGACCTTGGATGCCCTCATGGGGAGAGAAAAGTGGTAACAGTCTTGGACATGCAGAGTTGTGTGAGGTAGACTGTTGTGCTTACCTTTGCTGCCTGTGGTCATGTTGCAGGGCTTGAATTTGTTTGTTTGGGTGGAGTTTTTTTACCCTTACAGGAATAAACATGTTAAAACAACTTGATTCAGCTTTGCACATAACTGTACTCGGAGAGACGATATGAATCATCTGTGATTTAGTCACAACTAAACAATACCGGTCCTTCAGGCTCTATGTTGTGCATTGTGCTGCTTAATTTTTCAGCTATATAAATATTAATATTTCAATCACTTATAGCTACAATTGCTGTTTTTCCTTTCTCCCGTGACCTTAACATTCTTAATCAAGTTAAGTTTTCCAGGATGGTTTTGTCAAATTCATCTAGATGTTGAAGTGTCCAGGATGTTTATCTTCAGGAGGCTCTTTGGGAAAACACCATTTGTTGTAATGTCTAATAGTAAGCACTTTGAGAAGAGTCATTCCTAACATTAGAAGTCTCCAGGGAGGAAAAAGTATAAATATGCCATAGTCCTGGTTGGCAGCATGGGCTTCTGAAGGACAGAAGCCGTGGTGAGGGTATGGAAAGATGGGACAGTGTGAACAACTCACCTCACACAGAGCCTTTGAAGTATAGGGTAGATGTGAATGCTCTTGTTTAGCAGAGGTTAGGCTGAGCTTTGAAGGACTTTCTGAGAAGGGCTGCCATCAACTGAAAACAAAGTCATTATACATATTTTTATAAAGGCTGTTGGTTCTATCAAGGAAAAAATACCACTGTTATAGGAAAATAGGGTATTGGAAGAAACATTCATCTTTATCTATGGGTATTTGTTTTTGGAATCTTGTCTCTGCTGAGATGGGCTCTAGTCCTCTGTTTTCAGAACAGGAATGAGAACCACAAGAAGCTCTACCAGACATATGGTGATTTCATGTTTCCTGAAACATGGGGAGACTTTTGCCAGGCAGGGCATCACTGGTTAACTCCAGATGTACTGTGACAGTAATACTCTGTGCTCAGGTGTACAAATCAAATGCACATCATTAAGTAGTGGCAGTAGCAGTGTGCTGATGTGAAAAGAAGTTAATGTGCTTTAAAATGGTCAGTCCTGTGCTAACATAGTACACAGTGTGACCTGGTAAGAGACAGGTATAAAGCCTTTCAAGCAGTAACTCAAACTAAAAACCACAGAATCGCAGAATGGCTGGCGTTGGAAGGGACCTCTGGAGACCATGTAGTCCAACCCACCTGCTAAAGCAGGTTTACTCAGAGTATATTACACAGGAATGTGTCCAGGCGGGTCTTGAATGTCTCCAGAGAAGGAGACTCCACAACCTCTCTGGGCAGCCCGTTCCAGTGCTCTGGCACCCTCAAAGTTAAGAAGTTTCTCCTCATATTCAGATAGAACCTCCTGTGCTTCAGTCTGCGCCCATTGCCCCTCATCCTATCGTTTTTCTTCTGAACATTTCTTGCATGGTGTCCTATCTTTAGGTGCGTGCATTGACACAGCAAATAGAGCAATGAGTCTTTACATATGTTTAGGCCTTTAAAAATGTGTGTGTATGGATATTCAGCAAGCCTATCTACATGAGGAAAATAAAATGGCTTACAGGAGAGACGGATGGCACCAGAGAGTTACTTTGTCAAAAAGAAGAGCTTGAAAAGTAATCTGTTCTTTATAGTTGCATAGGGCTCTGGTGGTAAAACAACGCAGCAGTGTGGAGCAGAGAAAAGAACGGCAAAAACTTCTTTCTCCAGGACAGACTGCAACTCATGATGTCAGGGTTGATTAGTATTCCATGTGGCAATAAACGTGGCTGTCAAATCATTGTAATAGTGTATTTTCTTACCTTTTCTGAAGTAGAAACATCAGAGACTGAGACTAAAGTAGATTTATTACACACACATATGACTTTTTTTATCTAGCGTGGGATTCTAAATTTGTAACAGAACACACTAGTCAAAAAATAGCAGTATTCCAGTATCTCTAATTCTCTTTATTTCCTATGTTTTGATGTACTCCTTACTTCACTGTCAGAGGCTGTATTATTTTCCATTCAGTGATTTCTGTTTCTTCTGGTCTTCATTAGATGTTAACTCTTTTGCCAGTTCTGCTTCCTTTGCTCTCTTTAGAGCTGAAAACTTAATAATCCAGAGAGGTGAGACATTATTAATTCACATAGTATTCTCCAAGATAATCTGTAGAATCTCTGCTTAAAGCAACAATGCAAGCCTACTGGTTGTAGATATACTAATTAAGTATTTTAAACCTAATTCTGGTAATTCTTGCTTCTATTCTAACTCAGACTTAGTGGTCTTCTGCTAGTAAGAGCTTTATAATAACTCAGCGAATGATGGATCAGTTGATTTAGTGGAAACCAAGAACAGCTATGTTAAAAAGATACTTCTAAATGCAGTAAAAGAAGGGATGCCCAGTAGTAAAGAGCTGGAGGTTTTGGGTTGACGTACTTTTTTTTTTCTTTTTTTTTTTTTTTTTAATGTTTTATTACTAGATGGCTCTGTTCCTGATATTTTATTTCTGCTGGTATAGCTTGTTTGCTTTCTTCTCTTGGGAAGTTTCTGATGTACTGAAGTTTTATTTAGCCATTCTAGCCTGCTTTGATGCACTTCAACGCTCTGTTAGATACTGAAACCTTTGTGATCTTAAGCAGCTCTTGTCCTGTTTATTTTCACTACAGAGTACTCCAAAAATAGTCCAGCATAAGTATATTTACAGTAGTACTACTTTATATTTGTAGTCTGAGGTTCTTTAGGTTTCATTCTTGCTATTACAATAATTAAAAATGAGTCACATATTCTCAGCCACCAATACTCAGTTTAGTCATCATTAAGTTAATCATTACGATTTATCATCTAAAGAAACACAGTACCGAGAGACTTCTGCCTTGTAGTATATACTTCAGACGTAGAGCATCATGTATCAAAACATCCAGTTAGCTATAAGCCCAATTCTGCTCTTCTTCTGGGAGATGGGGGTTCCCTCAGGACTTTTTTTTGTAGATCTATCTCATCTCCAGCCAGGTCATGATTTGGAGAGAAATTTTCACAGAACAGGACTTCTGGCTAGCCCATACCTATAGTTTCCAGCTCCTTAGCTGACAAGCAACCTTCATTGAGTTGCAAGGAGTTGAGTGTAAATTATAACAACCTCTGCATTGCTTTAATTTTCAGGAAGGATCTGTTGTGGCCAATACACAGAGTGTAACTGTGACTTTTACCTGCTTGTGCTGGACTAGTTTGGAAGATTGAGTCTCTAATTTAGGGATACCGGATTTCTGAGCATCTATTCTGAAGTGGCCATAGTTTTGAAAGGGCCATTTTCAGTATTGTGAACTGCTCAACAGGGTGGGGATATTTTGAGCCAATTTCTGAACTTCCAGTGTAACTCCATGAAACACAATTTAAGTATAATGGTGCAAATGAATGAATATAAAGACAGATTAAGCCAGCTATTATGGGGCTCAGAAAACATCTGCTAAAGAAAGTCAACAGCACAGATAAAACAATTGAGTTCTCTTTTCAGTTGTTGATCCTGCTATTAAAAAGCTATCAGAGTCACCTGTTCATTAGTAGCTAATTTATGAGCCTTTCAGAAAACAATTTTCTGAGGCTTTAGTAATGACTTTCAGACAGCTTTCTAACCTCCCTTATTTATTTTCCTGCAAATATTATGTTAGAAAACCCATCTAACATTTGGTGGCCTGGCTGGAGTGCAGGAGTACACCGTTCAAATTTTGTCCCAAGGGCTGAGTTTCAGGACACAGAACTAGGTGAAATGTAATCTTTGTAGGTTTGCCTCTTCAGTTTGCATCTTTCATCATCAAAGGGCAGACTGAATGGCAACAGACAATATGGAAGAAGACATCATAAATGGGTTACAGCATTGTCAGTGATGGATCTGCAGAGAGTAGTAAAGTCTCTCTCGGTATTTCACAACAGTACAACAGTATGGAATACAGTTGTGTTCTCCTTAAGCAGAAGTGTAACAAAATATAGGCAATATGTTGTTGTAACAAACAACAACAAAAAACCACCAACAAAACAAACACACTCAAAACCCAACAAAAAATGAAACAAACAAAGAAACACACACAAGACCCCCCACAACTAAACCAAAACAAAAAACCCCACCAAACAAACCCACAAAACCACATAACAACATAAAACACCACCACAACAACATAAAACGCCTTAGGAGTGATCACCTTAGGTGATGAATAGTCACTGATTATGTTAGTTCATTTGTTTGTTTTTCATGGTTCATGTGAAGATCATAGAGGCAGTTTGAGTCACCTAATCCTTCATTTTAGTATTTTTACCTCATTTTTAGTAGTCTTAATTGTACTAGTAGAATATTCACCATTGAAGGTAAAACCGTAGGAGGTAAGGCTGATTAGGCCATGAAGGGGTTAGTAGTCTCACATATTGAGGAAATAAATTGCGTTCTTCCAATGAGATCATTAAATGAAGCAGCATAAGGGAATTTGTCAGCAAAGTGGGGGAGGGCTAGGTGGAGAGGAAACAAAAGTGGACTTGTTGAAACAAAGAAATTATGTATATGTGCATATTGTTCATTTATTTTTCATATATTCATATATTATTCAGTTGTTGCTACTTTCCAGATTTGGAAACCTCTTTTCAGACTTGTGAATGAAGCTACTCTGGATTGGGTTTCTTTTTGCTAAATTTTGAGTCTGAAGAAAGAAGAGGAAGGCAGCCCAATATCAGATTGGTGGACAACTTTATATGTGTGGATTTATTGTTACTTGAAATGATTAACTATAGCAATACTGAGATAGCAAAATAATGATACTGCCTTGATCCAAAGCCCACAGAGATCAACAGGGGGAAAAAAAAAAAAATCACTCAATTATGAGCTTTTGGTCAGGCCAGAAAACCACCCCTTGTAAACTTGAAATCCAGATATTTTTCCACTGACCTAGTGCTAATAGATCTGTCATTACAGTATCTCATTTCCAATTACAGTGGTCACTGGAGGTATTGTTGTTCTGTTTCTGCTGTATATGTTATTTATGTCAATTGTGGTGTAATCCCCATCCTCGTGCATCGTCTAGCAAACCGTGGTGATCTATGTGATGTGGGTTAATTGAAGGGAGAGAAGTGCTGTGAATCACTGGTAACAGGCATTAGCAGATTATAACGTTTTATTGGCTCCTCATTACACAAGCTTTGAAATCTGAGGAAGACTTCCATCCAAAGGCAGGGGGCTGGGAAGGATGATCTGCATTTCATTTCAGCTGCCGTACTAAGCTACCCTCAGGCTAGCATATTTGCTCTTTCATTTTTTTTGCATGTGTTCGATATCTCTTTGTCTTAAAATCTGGTTAATTTCTTTTTGTGTTGTAGCACTATTAATTTTTGCCTTCTGGAATAGTTTGAATGCCAAGTGTTTCAAAGTAAGGCAATGAGAGCCTGGTTTTATTTTGGGTAAAAACTCTAGGGGGATGTTGGAGAGTGTTGAAGAAAGAGCATCATGTAAAAGAATTAGGATACATCATTTTTAGCAACTGACATGTATCTTAATAACCCTTTGCTCTAGTTGGCATTTTAATTAAAGATGACATTTTAATTGGTTATTTTACTAATTTAACTTGGTTATTAGCATCAGCTACTCCTTGCATTACTGATAATTCATATGTGCAAGCGCCATACCCATACTAGATGTCTTCAAATAGTATTTTACTGTTCCAAAGAGTCTGAAATCCTTTTCTGTTGCTCCTGCAGTGCACTTCCTGGTGCTTATGCTAAAGTCTGCAGTGTTTATAATTTTAAAAAGTAGACTTAGTGTATAATGTCACAGATGAACAAGAAAAAATGTCTTAATAGCAAATAACTGTAAATTAATTATCATTGTTGGTACATTAAGCCTGTTAAATGCAAACCAACTGTGCAATATTACTTACAGTCTACCTGCCAGGTATTGTTTAGCTATGCATTTTCCAGACATTTGAAATATAGTCTCACAAATTTTTTTCATTATTCTTAATACATCCTGGTTTTGTATATGATCTTAATTTCATATTTTGAATTCTTCATGAAGGAAAATAGAAAATGTACTTGCTAAGTCTGAGATGTTGTAATAGGAAAGTAGGAGAGTGCCAAATAATCAGGGGCAACAAAGAAAACAGAAGTACTATACGTGACCTTCAGAAATACCCCCCAAACAACTGAAAAAACAAAGATGGGGCAAAGGTATGTCCTTAATAGAGTATAATAAAACTGAGATTTTTGTTTTCTCTTTCAAAAAAGAGCCTTGGGTTCATTAGGAAAGCTAGAATCTTCAAAGAAGCCCATGGGAGCCCAGCTGGGGCCTTGAATGGGTCTTTGAAAATCCGAGCTTAAGAAAACTTACCCTCAGCAGCTTTAGGTTCTCCATTATTATATTTTGCTCTTTAGGAAGCTGTCACGTTGTGTCACAGAGGATAGAAGTGTGGATGAAATGATTGTCTCTATTCTTGAAATGCTTCCTAGGAGCCTTTTGAGAGCTAATTAATATTAACCACTTGAAAACTGCCTGGTGAAAGACATGATATAAATGGAATAGATGAGAAAAGGTATTTATTGTGAAAACAGCGAGCTATTTTTAAACACTTGTGCAAGGGAACTTAGGGCTCCTCTGAGGTGCCAGATTGACAGTGCTGCCTGATCCGTTACCCACAGAACATATGTACCGTGGGCAGTAACACTGCAAGTTGTCCTGCTGGTGCTTTTGCCCTGTCCTAGACGGCTTGCCTCCAGCTTCCAGCTCGACTCTTGGCTCTACTTAAACGGCCAGTTAATGCCTACTTTTGTGATAGTAGCTTTTTTTAATTGGGGCTGGTTGCCTGCTGTGGACAGGATGGATCCCACCTTTCTCCATTTCATTTTTCATTCTGTACTAATGAAGAACATGGTGTTAAATGGTTTATCCAGCTCAGCAACAATTTTTATGTAAAGAAAGAGCTCACTGATCAAGGTTGATGAGATGTGAATCTCATGGTCACCACCATTAATTCTTTCACCATTTCATGTGGAGATAGAAAATTGTGTTCTTTTAAGTGCGAATGGCTGCTAAAATGCTTCTTAGCCTGATTATAGAAGCTGGAACAGAGTGATTTGCTTATAAAATGTTGGCATTATTTTGATTATGTTTTGTTTTTGAAAATATTATGCAGAGAAATGTCACTGTAGGTACTTAATAAAAACTATTTCAGATTATAAATGACGAGTCTCTGCATTTTGACTTTGTTATTCTACTAACACCTGTGATAAACTGCACAGATAAGCGCTCTTTGTTACTTCGGCTATTTTTATGAGGCAGCCATGAAAATAGGCTGTGTGTATTTGTTTCAACTTATTTCATTAAAGAGTAGGAAGAAAAAGGGATAGGCGAGAGAAGTTATGACACTTTTTTGTTTGCTCTTAAAAATGAATAAGCATGTTCAGGGTAAACAAGTGCATTTGTAATGCAGAGACCCCAGCAGTTTAACTAGATTTCTTGAAATTGCTTTAAACTTGTCTTTTTTTTTTTTTTTTTTTAACATGTGAATAACAGTTGGTATTTTGGTGCATAAGGAGAGAGCCTGAAATTGCTCTCAATGATGTTTGCTTGGTGTATTAGTTCAGCTGAAGTAAAAGCAGAAGGTAACTCTTCCAGTGAAGATATCAGTGTTTACCTTGGGTGTCCAGCACTGCACTGGAGAGCTAATAGCATCTTCTGCAGTATAGTGAAAACTTGAGTGAATTAATGTCTGTCTTACAGCAACAAGAGTAAGTTCCTCCAGAGTGCAAATACCAGACTACAGTTCAAACTTACTGCCAGTACTGAGAAGTTATTCATAGAAATATCTAGCTGGGGTAGTTGGGACTGTTTTTCTCTGAATATTTCTTTACAGTCTAGAGGACTAAGTTTTATTGGTAACAAAACTTGTTTACCTCTCTCTTTCTCAAGCTCTTTTAGAGCACATAGCCTTTTGCTTCCTTCAGTTACACTGACTGACCAGGTCATGAATTTTCATGATGATTCTTGTGCAAAAGACTGTGTTCTGCTCCCTATTATCTAGGAATGTTGTGTGCGCAAATGCAATAGTTGCTGAGTCGGGCTGGTTTTCTTTCTGCTCTTGTTTTGGAGACAGCTTATTCAAATGCCTCTGTAACCTCAGATATTTCCCAGCTTTCCCTTTTATTTCTGTACTCAAGGGTTCGATATTAGAGATCCACCTTCTATGGGAGGATGTCTACGCAAAATAGTCTCGCAGCCAATCAATGCTACTCCTAATCTGGCAGAATAAAGCCGTATATTCCCTTCCACTCCGGGGGGGCTGCTTTCGCTGCCTGTGCAACTCTCCACCACCTGCCAAGCACAGACCAGACTTGGCTCTGCGATACAGTGGGCTGCTGGGCTAGTAAAAGCACACACGCTCAAAATTAAATAGAGATGTTCTCAATTTGTATTGCTGAGAAACATGAGGAAGGTCTCTTTGTGTGAATTGCAGTATCTGAGCTTGCTTGGTAGGCTGCGTGGTAGCACTTGTCTCTGATGACAGCAGGCATCTAACGTGCCGTAGGTTTAACAATCTCAGGCAGCGTGCTTTCCTCCCGGTATTGGTTTCTGGGAAGGATGGGCTGTCACCACTCTTGATGTGTGTAGAGAACAGAGGTCTCCTGAGATAAGGTTGTTCATTATGCTTCCTGAAGAACCATTAAATTTCTATCAGTGCAATGTGATCCACTCCTTGGGTAGAGACATTGTTTTCTGAGCCTTTTCTTCTATCCTAACCTCCGTTTCTGTGATTATTTTTTTTTCCAATTATTGTTATTATTTTTTAAAGTCTACAAACAGCAAGGATGTAGCAAGAAGTAAGTAGTAATAATGCAGTATTTTCATGCAGAATCTCACAGTGACAAGATGACAAATTATTCAGTCTCACTGCATTATCTGGTATGTATAAGCCTTTATAAAATGAGACATCATTCATATCATGCTGCTTTGTATAAATTTGCTGGATTTTGGGTACAGTGCTTTGTTTTTAAAAACCATTAATATTGTGCCAGTATTTCAAGGTGGTTGTTAGTATTATACAGTAACAACTGTAACAATCTTTATTTTGTTTGAGGTTGTTTAGGCTGCTTCATCTAAACAATTAAAAGAAAAAATTGGTTTTAGTTATGGAAAAGCAATTGAGGTAAATATAAACATCTGAGACCTGCATGCTTTCTATGTAATAGCAGTCATTCAATTTCTGAGTTCGTAAAAAAACTGTGGAGTATTTTTGCGCATAACAATAATATTCTGTGTATATTGACTATGTTTTTAGATGCAGTAATATGTTCAGAATTACCCTTTTACTTCGAAATGTTATTGGCTGTTGAAAATGAACAGGACTGGGACATCTTCCTAGGGTGAAACTTCTTAGTATTTGTAGGTAATTATATAATGCAATTAATTGCAGAAAGTTCTCCAGGTAGATATTGTTTCTGTGATAGAGTACATAGTTCATTTTACAGAACTGTTTCAATCTTCTTTTTGCCAGTCTGAGCAGCTGGTGAACAAATTAATTAAATTTGAGTTTATAATTTCAGAAACCAGATTTTCTTAAAAAACATACTCAGCCCAGCTGCTATATCTCTCTTTCAGAGTTATTTCACACATGCTTTGTGATTAATAGTAATGCTAATGGTAAATTCAGATTATTATACAGATGAAATGCAGATATTATCCAGCTAAACACTGTTCACAGTCCTTAATAGACTCAGTCCATATATGTTTGATGACATGAAGTAATCGTGCTTATTTTGTCAATGCGGATGATCTCTGACCTTCACTTTTGTTTATCTTTTGAATGATACATGCTCTGTGTGGTGATTACCAGTCGCGGCTGGGAGACTGACGATATTTAGATGTAAATACTGCAGTGCAAGCAGTGCACGTTTGTGGTCTAATTCAGCGGTATGTTTGTGACATGAGTCACGTTTTAATAATTGGAAGGGCATATTACATGACAGCTGCCTCAACAGAGAAAATAAGAATTGTTTGCATTGTTAATTAGTGTTTCTTTTTTCTTTTATTACTGCATGTTTCAAACACAGTTTTTTGGCCCTTTTTGAAGGGCTGGAACATGTGTTTGTTTAAAAGAAGGAGCATACCCTCTGGTAAGCTTTCAAACTGAGTGAGCTGTAGATCAGCATTATATGTGTAGCCATTGTGTTAGCAAGAGGGAAGGGAGATGTAGCAATATTCTTCCCTGAGTTACTGGACTACTTGAGGAAAGGCTGTTAAAGGTAATATTTGTTGCTCTGTATATGTTAGTGCTTATATTTCTAAATACTTTTATCGGCTTTGGGCTAAATTGTAGTAAATTGTTAATTCGAAACTTCTATAATGCCAATGCAAGGACAGACTGTTTATGATACTTTTAAGGGAGGCTTGAAACATTATGCCAGGAATGCTGAACATTAGCAGAGCTGAAGGGTAGTCTGAAATAGCTGGATTACAGATGGTGTATTTCTTGAAATCCAAAGTGATATCCAGGTCTTAATCAGGCTTGTGTTGTCTAGGTTTTATGGGCAAACTAAAGTTATCATCAGTGATATGGAGGTCCTCTGCTACTCCATTTCACAGGTTGAATTTCACCCTAAAATAATCTCTGATTAAATAAAAATAGTTGCACTAGTGAAGCAAGAAACTGTGTCCTTTACAGTTGCTCTAGCTTTTAAGAACAGTCTAAAAAATTCATGTTTCAAATTTGGCCATATCCTTTTTGGGGACAAAAACTAGGGAAAGTAATACTTTCTAAATAATAGATCCTATAATTAACTTGGATGAAGGTAGATAAACAATAAGCAGCAATCCACTGTTACGATTTTGCTTTCAGGGTCCAAGGAAAACCTGTGGTACTATATGTTTGCATGATATTAAAAAGTGCTTAGAAATGAGGAACAAAATAAAAAATGCTACAGACAACGTTAGTGTAATTTATGCATTAAATAGTAGAAGAAGATACTACAAATGGTATTATAAAACATGTTGCGAACAGAACCTTTGATATAGATTTCTTTAATCTCACTGTGTGCCAAAGAATCCCAGAACCTCTAAGTGTAAACACAGGATACGGGTGAGGAGAGAACTTGTAGCTAGGTCAGGAATCCATGTTACTAAGCTATAAGGTGCAGTATCTACACAGCGAGAAGTCATAGGATTGTCACAGCTGTTATTGCTATTTTTCAGGGCAGGTAGCTTGTATAATGCAAAAGGAGATGATCTTCACAGTGTTGTTACAGAAATAGGACAACCTAAGTATACCAAGAAAAGACTGTGTTGAAAAAATATTCTGCATATTAAGAGGCAAAACACTTCTCAAAACTGTTTCCAAGATTAAAAAAAAAAGGCATATTTTGTGCCTTCAAGATGTTTATCCTTGACTTGAGTATCTATACAATACATTTTCTTTTAACATAAATAAAAACAAGGATAGGATTTGGAATACTTAAAAGATGTATTTGTGCCCTTCGCACTGAAAAGGCATTGGATAAGCTTTTGTGAGATTCTTGAAAAACTGTTTACCAAGTCAAAATTTAACTTTTAAGGAAAAAGAAAAATAGCTCTCAGTGAAGGGATTGTTGTAGACAACAGCTTTTTTTTTTTTGTGGAAGGAGCAAATCCATATCTCCCCTAGAGTAGCTCTCATATTGGAGTAACCAAAATTTTCAGCTGTGTCAAACCAGAAAAGATCAGATGTTCCTGTAGTAGGACACCACTCTAAACTTTGAATGAAGAGATGGTAATGGCTGATAGTTTACTTGTATGGAATCGTTTCAGTAGAACTTGATTGGATGTATTAGTGTGTTTAGGCTTTTTTTTTAATCTTCCTAACATTGGGTTTCATGTGAGTACATCAACCTCATACATTTTACCATTTAAGAAGTATGGTCTGAAGGAAGAGACTCCTCTCAGCTGCTTTCGTGCATCAGTCATCAAAGGTCTGTGCCTTACATAGTCACCATGTTGTCTTTCTGCAGTCAGTGGAAAGAGGTAGGGATTTTTAGGTCACTATTCATCAGGGCTATTTCAGACAGAAGAATCCCATTCTAAAATTGCCTTTTTATTTCCTCAAACTATAGAGAGAGCACTGAGCCATTAGCTTAGTCTTGCACGTCTGTGTTCAGATGAATCCCTCCCAAGACGGTCTGACAGACACTGGGTATTTTGTTCTACCTGGAGATGCAAATCTGTTAACAAGTGAAGAGTGACATAGTACTTTGAATGCCTGACAGCCTTGACACATATTTTAGGACATTCAAGAGCGGACATATGCTCTGTTCTAAGAAGACACGAAGCCGCACACTTCCCATAGCGACAAGGAGCTAATATATAGTTAGTGGTAATCGTATGCCAGACAGCTATATACAATTTTTAGGATTATTTCCTATGTGTTACCTCAAACCCTTTGTAGTTCTACATTTTCAGTAGGACTTAAGATTGTCTAGATATTCCTGTGTATCTAGTCCCATGTTATTTTTAGTTAAAGCTCTTTTAATGTAACCTTTGAATGAACTTTCAACTTAGAGGTTCTCAGGAACAATTGACAAAAGTGCTTCGACATCTTGAAATGCAGCTGTCTATTGGGTGTTCTCAAGGTCTATTTGAGTTTTACTTGAATGGATCCAGAACTAGATAACCCAAACTTGAGCCTAAATAAGAGGTTTCTTAGATACCCACGTTAACAGAAGACATGTTTGAATGTATTCAAAACTGTGAGGATACAATCAGTATGTAAAAATATATGGAGTGAGCAATTGCCTGTGTTGGCAAAGATTGATACAGAATGCCTGAAGAATGTAAAATTCAGCTTGAAATTTAACTCTGTATACCTAGCCTTTAAGAAACTTCCTAGAGCTTTCAGATCTATTGGGCTGTTTAATATTCTTCTGTGAGAAATGCTGTAAGCTCTGTCCCTTGGGAGTTTAAAGTAATGCCAGAATACAGCGTTAGAAAATACACTGTAATAATTTGTTCTGCACTGGCAGACCAGCAAGCCAACTTACCAGCTCGAATTTAAACAAGTTTGTGATCATGTGATTGTGGAGATGAATAAACTTCCACTGTTAAAGGTCATATTTTTAGTTTATTTTTAAGATGCATCAGTTACTGCTTTTTGTCTTCAAATATTGTAATATTTTTTGTCACTTGACTCTGTTTCAATTAAAAAAAAAAATTGTAATACTTTTGCATCCCTCTTTTTTTTTTCTTCTCCTCTCTCCAAACAGCTGTCTCATTTGCTCAGCTATCTCCCTGCTCTGCAGTCTCTAGAAGACGTTTTTTGTTTCAGCCACATATTTGTTTGAATCAGTTGAATTAATTGCAAGAGACTAGTCTGGACATGGATAGAATATTGAGGCACCGGGCATAGTGGAGCACTGCTTGCAGTGTTTAATCAGCACCCATATGTAATTTCTTGGGATATGCACAGGGTTCACCTGAAAAGGCTGCCACTAAACACATATTGAAATAAGTGATTGGCAACTTTTGAAGCACCCATGAAATTGCCAGAGCCATGTTCTGTGAAGATAGGTATGATTTTTTGCTCTATCACTTGCAACAGACATAGAGTTAAAAACATTCTGAAAAAGCAGGTGGCTCTTTGATCCAATGGAGTTATTTAGAAAGCCACGGTACACCAAGAGAGGCCGTGTGATTTGATGGTATTTTTAAGATTTAAGGATTTAGATTTATCAAAGTGGGGAGTATAAACCCTTATTTCCAGTAAGGTAGGGGAAGTCGATTTAACTGTTTCATGTAAGATTAACTGGTGAATCTTCAGTATGCTGTTTCTGTGTCTGAATATATAAATTACTCAAAACAGCAATGTATATGAAAATTTAGTCAGTGCTCCTGTTTCACTTACTTGTAGCCTATGAACCAGAGAACACACCTCCCTTTGGACAGCATTACCATTCATGGAGTGGTAGCAGAGTTTTAACATATGTGGGGTACTGAGGAATAACAGATATACTAGTCTCCATAGAGCTACCATATATCTAGGTATTTCCCAAAACACATTGCCTTTTCCTCCTGGAAGTTTTGTAAAATGGACAAAAAGAAGTATTTAGTAACTGATCTGGGATTTCTGGTGTCTGGGCAATCTGGTTAGAGCAATAGCTGTAGATGACTAGAAGTCCCAAAAGAACAGCTGCTGCTCAGGAACAGATCAGCTGCATCTTTTTTCAGCCTGCAAATCAAAACCTGAAAGCAACAGAAAGGAAGGCTTAATAGCTCCCTAGGAAACAAAATTTCAAAGGTATGCAAGCTCTTTACTATTTTCGATTAGCCTTTCTCTTTCTCATGAGCCTCATAAACTTATCTGTCCCATTAACTGAAACAGTCTCTTTATGTAAGGAAACTATTTAAGATCCACATAGGCATACTCACATTTTTTGATTAAACCCTATTTTCTTGCCCAGTCTTTCCATAGTATACCTAGAATAAAACAATATGCTTTCTATCTTTCTCTTCATTTCCAGCTCAGTGCTCTTTTTTTCTTATATCCCATCTGGATTGTTGGTAGGTTCTGCAGAGTATGTGTCTTCTTTTTCGAGCTAACTCTTTTGTTGTACATACAGTGTCATAAATAATAATATGAATACGGTAAACTAATTAACACGTACACAAATAAGGAATATTCTTTCTTACTATTGATTCCCAAACATAAATATAAAAATTACATCATACTGTTTTCATGAGGAGACATTGTATCTATTTCAGCAGTACAGAGGACCATTCAAAACAACTTTGGGCAACAATGGAGAAATATCCCACTGAAATTAGAGATGGAATTGAAATAACTGTTCAAGCTGGGATTTGTCCAGTGCAGCACCTCTGCAGAAGTGCTGTAAGGCATATTGAAATGTAGACATTTTACGTATCACTCAAAAGATTACATATATGGCAGGAGGGTGTTGGGTAAGATAAGCAAATTTGATTTTGGTCTGATGCTCAGTTATGCATCCTGGCATAGAGTACTGTGCATACAACAAAACCGTCATCCCTCATATCAAATCTTTAAGAAAGACTGTGGTAAAAGGCTGGGCTGAACTACATCTCAGAAATATACTTTGTATTCCCTTTCTTATGCTTTCTTTATCTCTGATGCTCAATGGCCAAAGAATTGGATGATGGAAGAGGCCAGGTGTTCTTGTCAGGTACTAGTTCCAGCTTTGAAAGAAAATTGACATGTAATAGCAGCTCTAAATTTTGTGCATGACATTCAGCCTGTTTGATGGAGGGTGCTATGAAAGATAAAAAGGATTTGAGAAAGCAAAAAGGATTTCAGTTGCTGTCCCAGTTATAGCAACGGTTTCTGAGGATATCAGAGTCTAGAACAGTCTCCTTTTATATATATATGTATATGTGGTTTTAGCTATGCTTAAAAAATCACTATCTGAACCAGTATTAACTTGTGCATTCAGTCTGATGATGCAGAGTTAATCAGCATCCTGTCTTGCAGAACAGTATGGCAAGAATGTAAGAATTAGATTCCCCTTTATTTTTTTCTTTAAAGTGTACAAATCTTAAAATAAGTGTTTTAATATCCATTGGCTAGACCCAGTAACAATACAAACAACTGTAATTCTGTCCTCACTGGTGATGTGATGACTCCTGAAGAGGAGTTTTGCCCTATGAAGAAATGTAGAGGACAGGGTGACACCACTTACAGAAATAATACAAAATGTTTCAGCCACACATGCACTTAGCAAAGGAAGTATCAGCTCCGGACTTGTCCTTATGTGGTTGCTTTTAATCTGAGTAAACCTCATCGCATTGATGAGCAAGAGCAGTATACACTCAGCTTTTTGGTTTTTTTTGAATTAGGAGAGTATCTGGAGCAGTTTTACTGCTGTTTGGACCAGAATTATTTTAACATCAGAAGAAATAATTCTGTAGGCAAGTATCAGTGCTTAGAGATATTTTCTTGGCTTACCAACCATCTTCCCACGCTGCTTTTATCTGATGCAGGCAAGCCTTTCTATGGTGCTTCTATCATTCATGTTTGCAGAGAACAGATATTGGCTTCTTGTTCTGACTGCTGGCTAAAAGCAATGTTCTTCGGCATTGCTCTCAAATCCTCCAAGAGTCAACATCATCTTTTCCTGATAACTCTTTGTATGCCTGATAATTATGTTTGCAGTTAGACCCATACAGACACCCTAAATACTTTTTCCCTGTGGGAAAAAACTACAAAGAAAGCTAAGGAGCTTATGCTTAGAGGTAAAGCTTTTTGAAGCCATTGTGAAGCTATTGCTATAAGTCATTAGAGCCATACTGGAGTGCAACATCACCTAGAGGTTTCACAGGAGCATATCAAGGATGGAGGTTACATCTCTAGTGTCCCTGAACTGTCTTCAATGTGAAGCTGAATAACTTTGCAAAACTGTAAAATGTTAGTGGTCAGCCTCATTTTTATTGCTATGGCCTGAAGAATCAACCGCAGGGACAGTGGGTCAGAGGATGCCTTGCACAAGAATGTGCCCCACTGCTCATCTCAAGGCAGTCATGGATCCTTGGTGTTCTCCCATCTCTTCTTTCAGCCATGCTGTTACCCTGGCAACACTGATGGGCAGGAACTAAGGCTGGATGTATCTTGCGTTTGCTTAGCTGTATACTGAGATTTACAGCTGACAGTTGCTTTTGGTCCTGGCATAGGCACCATCATGTTTGAAAGAGGTGAACAGGTAGTGTTCAATTTCTGCTTCTTCCCAGCCCCCAAATTCTGCATCACCATTATAACTGCACATGAAGTAGAAACTTCATTTTGATAATGAGGTAATAACACTGAAAATTAGTATGCCTTCCCCTCTAAAATTGGCATTTTTCTATCAATATATCCAGAAATGCTTTAATAAAAACCTAACTCTCAAATGCTCTTAAATGTAAAACCCTATCAGTGTAACTGATAATACCCAGTAGGCTTATCCTATACACAAACAATAAAAATTGAAAAGCATGAATTACAGCCAGTTTCATACCTGCACCTGCCTCAAACTTGCTGCAGAGTCGCTTTGATCGTGAGGCAAAAGTTGAGAATGTCTATGTGGACACAATAATATTCTGTGAAAGAGAGTAATCTGTGGGGGCTCTAATGTACCACTCATCCCCATCCTTGCCGACATTAACTACTACAGAGCAGTATCTTGGTGTGCAGCCTCTCAGTTAGCCATCAGAATGCACCTTATAAAGTCATGGACCTTTAGTACATCAGAAGGCCACTGACAATGGGAGGAAACCCAGGAAGAAAAATCATTATGTAGATTTCTTTTCTAAGGTTGTAGAGCAACTTTTTCTTTGTAGAACCATGAAAACTGACCAAGACACAGTAACTGCTTACAACTCCCCCTCTCTACCCCTGCTCCCCAATCAGTTTGACTTGCAACATTGAGATTCTCTAAAGACATTCATTTTAACTTCCACCAAATATTTAGTGAATGTGCCACTTAAGTGAAAATAATAATTTAAAAAAAAATATGGAAGAGGCCTTCAGAGAGCTTGAAGATACTGGTTGCTTCCTGAAAATCCTGTCAGTGTAAACATTTCAATAACTACCTGTGTTGATAAGAAGAATAGTTTAGAAAGGATAACTCTGGTTAATTCTCAGAATAGAATCTGTGGTGGTTCTCCACTAATCTATGAGTAACCTGTAGCTCATAGTGAAGTAAAACAAAAAGTTCTTTCAGGTGCATCTCATGTGACTGCCAGACTGTTTTATTATGAGTATCTGCAAATGATTATAGATTATTATTGAATGACTGTTGTCTGTCTCTTAAAGGAATACAATTGCAAAAAAACTCTAATTTGTCTTACTTTTTCACATTCGCAGATCACAGAATCACAGAATGTTAGGGATTGGAAGGGACCTCAAAAGATCATCTAGTCCAATCCTCCTGCCAGAGCAGGAACACTTAGGTGAGGTTACACAGGAAGGCGTCCAGGCGGGTTTTGAATATCTCCAGAGAAGAAGAGGACTCCACAACCTCCCTGGGCAGCCTGTTCCAGTGTTCCATCACCCTCACTGAGAAGAAGTTTCTTCTCAAATTTAAGTGGAACCTCTTGTGTTCCAGCTTGAACCCATTACCCCTTGTCTTACTGTTGGTTGTCACCGAGAAGAGCCTGGCTCCATCCTCGTGACACCCACCCTTTATATATTTATAAACATTAATGAGGTCTCCCCTCAGTCTCCTCTTCTCCAAGCTAAAGAGACCCAGCTCCCTCAGCCTTTCCTCATAAGGGGGATGCTCCACTCCCTTCATCATCTTTGTTGCCACGCGCTGGACTCTCTCCAGCAGTTCCCTGTCCTTCTTGAACTGAGGGGCCCAGAACTGGACACAATATTCCAGATGAGGTCTCACCAGGGCAGAGTAGAGGGGAAGGAGAACCTCTCTGGACCTACTAACCACCCCCCTTCTAATACACCCCAGGATGCCATTGGCCTTCTTGGCCACAAGGGCACAGTGCTGGCTCATGGTCATCCTGCTGTCCACCAGGACCCCCAGGTCCCTTTCCCCTACACTGCTTTCCAATAGGTCATTCCCCAACCTATACTGGGACCTGGGGTTGTTCCTACCCAGATGCAAGACTCTACATTTTCCCTTGTTATATTTCATTAAATTTTTCCCCGCCCAACTCTCCAGCCTGTCCAGATCTCGCTGGATGGCAGCACAGCCCTCTGGAGTGTCAGCCACTCCTCCCAGCTTGGTGTCATCAGCAAACTTGCTGATAGTACACGCAATTCCCTCATCCAAGTCGTTGATGAATATATTGAATAATACTGATCCCAGAACTGACCCTTGAGGCACTCCACTAGATACAGGCCTCCAACCAGACTCCGCCCCATTGATCACAACTCTCTGGCTTCTTTCCTTCAGCCAGTTTGCAGTCCACCTCACTAGCTGATCATCCAGTCCACACTTCCTCAGTTTTGCCGTGAGGATGCTGTGGGAGACGGTGTCAAATGCTTTATTGAAGTCAAGGTAGACCACATCCACCGCTCTGCCATCATCAATCCACCTTGTTATGCCTTCATAAAAGGCTATGAGGTTGGTCAAGCACGACTTCCCCTTGGTGAAGCCATGTTGACTGCCCCTGATGACCCTCATATCCTTGATATGTCTTAAGATGGCACCAAGGATAAGATGACCTAGTAAAATTCAGGTTATTTGGTGTGTGATTATTAGGATTTTTCTGACTCTGGATATTTTATTCTGTGATTACGTGCATGTTAAACATCAGTGTAAAATGGTGAATAATAAATTGGGTGCCACTGAAAAAACAAACAAACAAAACAGCCAAGAGCATTTGTTTACTGCTGTTTATGTTGAAAATGCTGAAGACCATGGAAAAATGTACTGAATGGAACAAGCTAGAATTGCCACCCTGTGCTTTGCATGTTAAAAGTAATGAGGGCAGTCCAAACAAAATTATTTGTATTCTGTTCAACTTTGGCTTGAAAACATCATACAGTTCCACCAAATAGCTTAATTGCCTAGTATAGCATAATTACCAGGCATGGAGAGTAATATAATTTATGTGTCTGACCACGAAGTGAACCAGGGAAACTGCTGGTTTTTAACAGCTTGGTTTTGACTTATCGGGGCTTTAGAATTGTAGTGTAAATCCAGATGTGATCATTGCAGCGGTACCTCATGTTTCATCTTCCTGCATCCTGGCGTTATAGACTTCTGGGTTTTGTGGATCCCCAAAACCATCAAACAGGGAATTGCAGGTTGTGCCTCTGGGACCCTGGGTAGGGGTGGGAATGGTCTGTCCTGATGGACCTCAGCCATTGTGGAAATGGGGTGAGAAATGCTGAATGAGCTTGGGGACCTTATAGAATACTACTAAAGCTTATCCACTTCTTAAGCCAATAAGAATTCTAAGTCGTGGAAGTCTTTAACAGGGCAGTTTTAATGACTACTTTCTATTTTCTGTGCAGTGAACACGCATTACAGTCTTGTTATTTACTTCTCTAGCTTCCTCAGGGTGCTCTAAATAGTGAATAGAAAGATGCTTTCCAAGCGTTTGAGTCTACCTTGGTGTGTTCATAATATAACGCTTACCTGTGTCATTTGCAGGAGGAGGTGATTCTCAAAAGTTAGAATAGCAAACAGAGTTGGTTACATGCCTAGGTGAGAGGTATCAGGCTAAAGCTGTATTTGGGAAACAAGCTTCTACCTCAGTGTCTGTTTTCTCATGTAGTAGCTTCATGTACAGTTGTTTATGTTCCTATGATTTCCCAAGGCAAATGAATCTTCTGTTTGCTTCTAGTTATTTTTAGAACAGACTTGTCATTATTGCATGATTAGTTCTTTGTTGATATTGTTTTCAAATGTATGTGAAGATAAATATGGATAAGAAATAGGTGCCTCACATTGTAGTGTTGAGAATAACTACAATTTTATTCCTTGTTGGAACACTCTTTGGTGCGATGGAGAAATTGTATCTCACGGGGAAACATGCTGTCAGTGTTTCTTTGAATTGTAGATACCTAAATATGGCTTGCTTTCTTTGGAAGTAAATATCAGCCATCAGGTTTACAAATTTTACACTAAGTATAAATCAGTTATAGAAGAGTAACACTTGCACATTAGGTCTGATTAAAAGATAGTTCAAGCTGACAGTAATATTGGTAATGACTCTACTGAATTTTGGATTTATTTATTTTGTTAAGAGAAAATAACCTTTTCAATGTCATTTTATTAGAGACAGACTGCATGACCTAGCATGTACCATTCAATACATTATCTAGACATATTTCTTATTCCATATGCATTAGTGAAAGCATTTTCTGAACATTATGCATTCAAAATGAATTGAAATAGCACTCAAATTATTTTTTATGTGGGCTTCATCTACGCAGTTAATTTGGTTTAAACACAATTGACTTTCATTTGCACTGAAGGCATGAATATTCTATGATTTTGTTGTCAAAAATGACAAAAAAGATGCTGGCTCTTTCTCTTGCTGTTAGCAGAACCTAAACTTTCTGACAAACAAAAATTTTTTTTTCTAGTTTTTTGTTTTATTTTTGTTCCCCTCTGTCATTTGCAGCATTCAAGATAACTTTTGGGGGGAAATTTTGTTGTTGTTGTTGGTTTTTGTTTGTTTGTTTCTTTGGGTTTTTTTTTGAGGGGGGGAGGGGGGATTGTTTGTTTGTTTGGTGGTTTTTTTGGTGTTTTTTGTTTGTTTGTTTGTTTTTTGTTGTGGTGGTTTTTTTTTTTTTTTTTAATTTGTTATATTGGCTAGGACTTAGTATTCTGACCAGAGGTTTTCCCTGTCTGATCCTGTCATTGTTATACTGGCTATTACTTTTTGAATGCACTGAGTAGGAAGTATGTGATGATGATGGAAAATTTTCTCCTATGGTACCTTTAGTCAAATAGTCTTTGCTCTTCTCTTTCCTTTAACTTTTCCTTGATGTCTGTACCTGGAATTCACTAGCTGTTCTCAATGAATACTCTGCATGCCCACTGGCATGTAGAGGGGGATGAGTGGGATCATGCATATGTTCATCCTGACAAATATTAAATCAAAACCCATTATTAGTTACTTTAAAATAAATACATAAAATAAAACATCAAGACAAATAACAAACAACCCCCACCCCAACATCTGATGAAGACAGATAACCTGTTACATGGAGTCACAGCAAATTGCAAATCCATCTTGATGATATATATTTTTTTTTTCTTCTCAACAGGTTCACAGTCAGGATGTAACCTTCTGTAAAATGGAAACCTGTGAAGAAAGATACAGATAGCAGTTGGAGTTGAAAGTTGTGGATGAATATTCCTCTTCTTAAGCATCAGCTTTTTAAAAAGCTATGGTGATTTGGATAGTGCCAAGAGTGAACTGCAAAGCTTTCCTCAGCTCAATCGACGGGTTTCTTAGTCATTTCTCCAAGTCATTGTTGTTCAGACATGGTGTGTGATGGGAAAACCACCACGTCTCTCTGTTTGTAGTCCCTGTTCTTTGGGTTAGTTTGCTGTATTGCTGAACCAGTTTCATTTTGAAGGGCAAGGAGTGAATGTGATGGATTTATCTTCAGAGATGAACAAACATGGAAGGAATCCAGTAAGTCACAAACTAGAAGATCAAAAGAAGGTAAGATTATTTTCAGTTATGCGTAATTATATTTGAAATGTTTGCAAACTGTTTGACTTTTAGTAAACTGGAAATGTGCTTTTGAGGATAGTCTGCTATGCTCACACACTATTGCAGTACAGTGAACTCCTGTTATAGGACTCCCTTCCTTTGTCATCTAGTAATTTTCTTTCTAATACTGCTTGATTGCCTGGTAATTTTGTGTCAAAAGCTCCCTGAATTTGTCTAGCAAATTGGTTGGCAAAACCTTTACTGCTGAGTTCATGGCAGAGACCTGCTGATCCAAAGTATCTGACGTGAGCCTGAAACTGTTTGAGATCTTTGTCTTTTACAGTGGATGTGTGGATATACCTTTCCCATTGTGTCCTACCAGTAGTTCTGTATAATTTGATTTATTGTTTTTCCAGTTTTACTCTTCAGTACCCAAGGTAGTTTAATCATGTAATTTCATGCTTCAGCGACATGAGAGATCCTTTTGGAAGTCCCACTTCTGCACCAGACCATCCCAAAAGGCTCATCTTGTCAGTTTATCTCCTTTACTTACGCATACTATGGTCTGGAAATTTTTCTAATGCTTATTTCAAAAACATCAGTTTGATGCTCTTTAATATCTTTGGGCCCTTTTTCTATTTTCCCATGCTTTATTGGTCTTTTGATAATACATTCTTAGAGTTTTCCTGAAAAAAGTATGGCTTTATTTATTTATTTATTTATTTTTATCCCTAGTTTATTAAAAGTTCAAAACTCTGTTACACTTCTTGTTCCTAGTGTAGCATTCTGTGGCTGTAGTGTGCTTCATACTATGCCTTTAAATGAGATTTACTGTCCTCTTTGAACTGTTACATATGTTCAGTGGGGCTGTTAATATCCAAATCATGTATTTGGGTGCATGTTAGTTATGTACTTTATTATTATACAGGCTTATTATAATGAATGCTGCTGGGCTGGATCTCGTTGGTATGAGAATTTTGGTATGAGAGCTGCTAGATAATGTTTTAAAGAATTTTGATCTTGTTTGGGAAAAATACAAATTGGGGGAATTAATGGGCAACATAAATGAAACAATTTTAAGACCTAGAAAATAAAATGCTTGGTTTTAATGGCTTTTAGATTTGTAGGTGTTAATCTAAGTCATTTGGTCACAGCCAATAGCCCTTTAAAGTGCAGATAATTGCAGGGAATAGACCATGATAACACAAGTGATGAAATTATTGCAAAAATACACGCAGACTTTCAGTGTGTTTTTTGTAATGGAAAAGACATGGAGGTATGTGATAGGAGAAAAGTGGTTTAGATCATGAGGCTTTCTCCAACTCATAATTCCCACCGTTCTGGTGGCACAAAAGAAAAGTTGAGAAATGTTAGCATCAATCTCACCATCCAGTGAACTGTTTTCTGAACCATTATTATCTGATCTGGAATTGAGTATGCTCGAGTCCCCTCTTCCCCTACCCTCCTCTTATTTCAAAAGGATTTTTTTTCCATTCATGTCTAATACCTGCAGATTCACTTCTAGAGACTGACTCTTCAGATTGCTTAGGAGGAGAAAGTTTGTTTCAAAGAGGATCTATTGTACCTCAAGGTCAAATGTTTCCTTTGAGCCAGTCTGTGGATGTTTTATCCAGCTGCAGAACTACACAGAGACCACCGAAGTCTCGGCAGCTGCTAAAAGATTCTGCTCCTGTGGTGTGGCTGATACTGAAGAAGTGAATATGATGATAATAAACAGAAGTCTAGTTAGTTGTCAGTAATTCAGGGGTCCTTACTAGTAATTTAATATCATTGATATGTTAGAATCGTGTTTATTATAGAAGGTTAATATTTTAATAAAATAAGGCTTTAAAAGTGATGGGGAAACACAAGAACTAGTAGTAATTTTTCTATCTCTTTATGCTGCATTTGTCGTAAAGCACATTTTGAAATTTGCTAGATAGAAACGAGTGAAATAAAAATGGACAACTTTAGGAAATATTGGCTGACTTGCTAGCTGACATGGGTGCTTTAGTAGTGTTCTACCTGGATATGAACAGGCAGAAGTCACACTGAATCTCTTGATAGACCATGTTCTGTAAAGAACTGAAAAACATTGTGTTCTGGGAAGACTCAGCTATTGTGTTGCTGCGTAAGGTTTTGTCACTGGACTGTTTTCTGCATGGGCAATTTAAAAATAAAATGGAGAAGACTCCATGTTAATTAAGGACATAAAACTTGTCAGGTAGTTTGCAACTGTGCTTTGGCATTCAGCTTTTCTAATAATTTCATATATATATATATATACATGCTATACAGTTACTTTCTTATGATCTCAATTTGGGCCTGGACATCTATATTTACATAATTTTCATGTTGTTAACATATGAACTATCATGTCTGTAGGGCACTCAGATATGCTCCTTATCTCAGAACCCATCAAATGCCATCATCTGCATTTTGATAAGGTGCATGGTCCTTTTATGGCTGCAGAACTCCTTTGCCTTTCTGTAGCTGCAAGATGCAATGATAGTTTTATTGATGCCTGGCAATAGTCTGTTTATGTTTGTGGCACTGGAAAGTGTCTCTGGGCTGATACTCAGTGTTTGACCCTCTTGAGTACAAAATGAGGCTTGGGTATGAAATGGGAACTTTTGGTAGCTGTGTAGAAGCAGGAGCCCAATTTCTGTGGCTGAAGTGCTGAGGAAAGGAGGAAGGCAGGCTAAGAGAAGGCACTGCAGAGAGGAAAAAGACTTTGAAAGATCACTGTAATCAATTAATTTGGCCTGCTACAGAAAACAGGCATAGGACTTCCCTCTACAAATTCTTCTGGCTGGGTATGAAGCCTCAGGAAATTGGTAATGAGCTGGAATGGGCAGTTCTGGGGTGTCCATCAGCTTTATCTGCTTGAGGACCATGTGTCCATGGTATCTCTGTCCAAAACACATCCTTCCTTCCTCCAAGTTGGGTATGTGCCAGACATACCCCTCTGTTTATGTAGAGATTTCAGGATAAATGCTCTGCTTCTGGATCTATTTACCTTCCCCACAATATGCTGTAACTTCTTATTTAAAAAATATGATAATATTCAAGGCATTAGGACATAAATGCTAGTAAGTACCAAATGCGTGTGTTGCTTTTTACACTGTGGTGTGCAGGTTCATGATTTTAGCACATGTAAAGAGCAGAGAGAGCTATGAATTAGCAGTTTGAATAACAGGTTTCTATAGGCAATGTGCTGCAAATAACCATTTTAAAACCCAGAAAATCTGTATTTCGTCATTCGGCAGGGTTCTTCTGTTTTCAAATTCAACGTAAACATTTGTAATCTGCTGGCACATGCATGGTTCATGCTAGTCAAATCTGTAAAATAAATACCCCAAATTTCCCGACTACTCCAGTCATTTAATTTTAATGTTCTCCCCTACAAAAAGTCCCACTGCAGCCATTTCTCTGACACACTACCAAGATCGCTTGGTATCTGGGAAGAACACCTGCTTGCTGCAGGCAGGGAGAGCCAAACCTCTGAATGATGCTGCAACTGTGGCTGAGTTAAAGTCTTGAGGCTGAGGGTGTCCATCACCATGGGCATACGGATGCGTGTGAAGCAACATACAGGCAAATACCCTCAAGTATCATTTACGTACTTGGCTTCCTGTAAACCTATATGATTGTTTCACAACTATAGTAATGCACAAAATGCTTCCCATTAACAACAGTACTCCGTCCCTTAGGGGTCTGGCATATCTGCTTTGTCTGCTAACCAATGTCTAGGGCATTTCAGGCAAGCCCACTGAGTCTCTATCCTGGCTCCCACCAAAAGGTGTGTGCCTAGATTTGAAATCCACCCTGCCGAATACAGTAGTAAAGATATCTTGCAGAATTGCTAGTTTCTAAAAGAGGAACCTTTGCACCTTCACTGACACATGGCTTGTCATTCTGCACACCCAGAATTTTTGCTGTGGTCAGAGGAACATTTTGCATCACATTTAGAATGTCTTCACCAAAGGCCTTGGTCCTTCTGTTTAGAGGCTGATCCAAACCAAATGGAAATGAAGGGAAGTTTTTAGTATTTCACCACCACCCTAACCACATGCTTTAAAGCTAAATATGAGAACGTGCAAGGATCTCCGTTGTTTTCAGAACAAATTACATTATTTGCTGCAGTCTTTCTTTTTTTAGGCAGATGAGCCACTGAACACAGAGGGATTTTTAATAGACTCCAAGGATACTGGTCAATAATTAACCATAATTAATAAGTAGGAATACCGAACAAGCGTTGTCTACTGTTGGATGTTTTGCTGGGCTCTCCAGTAGCCATTTGGAGACTGTCTAATAATCAACCAGTTTTTGTTGGATAGGGTAAAATAATAGTTTACTATCAAAAGCGTCGGACAGTCTTGATATGCAATCCTTTAAAAATCAAGGTAAGAGAAAATGTTTAGAAGAGATAGGTAAAACAGGAGTAACCAGCATGTACAGAACACTGTTCCTCCATCCCTGCCTGCTTTGTCTTAGCTGATATTCAGCATACGGGAACAAGATTTTGGGAAAATCAGATATTGTCATCATGAGGCAGTTGAGCCAGGAGCAATATCTGTTCTCACGAACATGCTCATAGTGCTGTGTCTGTGCTCCCCATTTTCATATCTCAGTTCTCATTTTTATGACTAATGCCATAGTTACTCAACAAATGTTTTTTTAAAAACAATGGCCAGTGTTGTTGTTATTCTTATTTAATAGCTCAGTTTCATTTGTGGACCTAGGATCTGGAATGTTGCTTGCTATCTCGACAAAAAAAGTTGATTTCTCCCATTCTGGTTTTATTTTTCCCTCTGAGGCTGCTCTGAGCTTTGTCTCCGTCCCCCTCTCCCCATCCCAGTCCCCCCTACACAAATAAACATACATATACATATATATGTACTGTGCCTTTTCATCCATCTGCCAATCTGTGTCTCTGTCAGAGGATGCTTTGCAAACAACTGGAGGTCTAAAGATTTGGTGAAGAGTCAGAGATTCATTAAGCTCAATGTTCATTATTATCCCTTATCTCTCAACAACTGGCAGGTTTGTGTTGTGGTTTTGGTGGGGGTTTGTTGGTTTGTTTGTTTGTTTTTGTGGTGTCTTTTTTTTTTTTTTCTCCTTTTCCCCAGGACTTATATTTAATGTTTTACCCAAAAACAGCAGGGCAAGGGGATAGTTAAAGGTCTTCAGGGCTGAGGGGAGAGGTTCATTCTTTTTGTTTTGCTGTTGTTTTCTCTTCAATGCCTTTGAATTATGCAGAGAGAGAGCGCCAAGCCAACTGATAAGAAATGGGCTGTGGAAATAAAAGTACAGTCGCTTTCCAAATTCTTTGCTGCATCAGCCTGTCATACATTACCTCTGTCTTCCCCTTAAACTCTCTGTCTCCCTACTCCATGAGTTTTCTGTCTCAAAATTTATGCTAGAAAGTCTTAAATCATTTTCCCCTTTGTTCAGTCTCCCTGGGGCCCCACCACCTGACTCCTCTCATTCTCCAAAATTGTTCTGTGCACTCTGCTAGTGCAGTTGTTCCAATTAAAAAAAACCCAAAAACCTTTACAGGCTCAATAAACGTTATTAAATATCATTTTATGAAATATGAAACCCACATTTAATAATGCATAAATTCATGCCCTTGGCTGCATGTTTATAGGGTTTTTTTTCCCCTCCTATTAGAAAACCATGACATAAATGAGGTAGTACACATTTCTATTTTTTAATGCTTTTTCTTTGCTTCCCTAAGCCACTATCTGCAACAAAGTCTCAATTTCAGAGCAGTATTTTGACCCAGTGCTACACCAGAACAGCTGAGATATTAAATATTATTATTTTCTTAAAAAGATGCTGGCTGTATTTGATATTTCAGTACTATGTCTTGGCTTCTTAGCTGGTTGCTATTCTTTCCACACAGTGTTTTCTTTAAGCTGTTGCTGTTAATGCATGCCTGATAACCAAATAAAACTTGTTTCAGAATACCAGGTAAAAGTCGTACCAGAATGTCTTCGCTGTCTGGTTGGCAGGAGCTCAGCTGCTTTGCAGTTGTTTGTGCTGGCAGATATTTGTGTAATCAGATACCTGAAATGAATACTATTGTGTATGTACACATACAACATGATTTTGGATGTACACTACAGAGTGAGATGGTGACTTTTCATTCCAGTTGGTTACTTTTTCGTCCCTCCAGTTCCCACTCCCGCCAAACAAGTAATAGTATTACTTAGTGGCCTTGGTCTTTGCTTACTACTAAAGGCACAATTTCCCGTTTGTACCAATTACATTGCTATTAATACATATGCAAAGATAGATTTAGGCATCTTGTCTCAAATGGACTTATCTAATTTGGAATGAGACACAATGGCTCAGAAGCAGAAAAACAGTGAAATTTATGAAGGTAATATATCACGATTACTCAGTTTGCTTTAGGACACCTTGCTGGTTACAAAGTATCTGCAAGGGTTTCATTTGTCAAGTATAGAAGAGAAAAAGGCTAGAGGCTTTCTACCATAAATCCCATCTTTCGATTGCTGTCGCTGCTAACTTTTTCAAAGAAAGCTCTTGTTACCCTCAGGACAAAGAACAATTTAAGTGATAATAAATAGCTAAAGTACTAAATAAAGTCGTGTGGCTTTCTTTATAGTTTCTCTGCAGTGGCATTGCAAAATACGGAAATCACTGTAATAGTTATTTAGTATTTTCTTGCTCTTACTGTTATTGTTTTTTAAAAGCGTTATAAAATAATATTTGTTTAGCTATTTTTGTCTTGAAATTGTTGTCTGGGAAAATCTACTGTACTTTGAGGATGACATACAGATTGGGGAAGGGTTGGGCTTCTGGAATAGTATGGAACCATGGCCTGTCTTTTCCCTTGCAAGTAGGAGCACAAGCTTGAGAAGCAGTTGCACAGAGCACTGCACGGTGGAGAATCTCAATGGAGGCTTTAGGTGATCTTGCACTGAGACATAGTTTGGGGATTTTTATCATCCAACTTAATGAATATCAATAACTTCAAAAACATCTTTTGAGGTTTTTGCCATTTAAAATCTGATTTTTGAAATGGGGATGGTCCCGTAACAAATACATTATGGGTCAACTATCCTGCTTGCTGACTTTTCTTGAGTATTTCTTTAAATCCTGTGCATTATCCTGTATCAAAATCTGCATTCAGGGTAAATACCTATTTTTCTCTCTCCCTTCCCTTGAGCTTTGAACTTTTCATGGGATTTTTTTTTTTTTCTACTCTGAACAGGCTGTTTACAACAAAGGCTAAAAAATGTATAGCCAGGATTCCTCTCAAAATCTTGGGAAGGGTAAGTAAAAATAACCTGAACCTCTTGCTTGCTCTAGTTCTGGACTAAAGTTGATTGTCTGAAAGACTAGATACAACTAGAGCAGTCTTGCTACAGGTGTAACTAAAGACACATTCTGCTTTGATAATTCTGCTTTTACCTTAAATGGAACACACTGCTGTGCTTACAAAGTAGTTGAGAGGACTTTTATTGTTGTTACTGCATTTGTGTTGGGCTAATTTCTCTAAATAGTTCTATATTGTTACCTTGAGATTTTAACTGGGTCCTAAACTCAGCCCGAGGACTCTGCATCTTCCTGATTATCTCTGCATTCTTGCAGTACAAGTAAAGCATTACAAGTTCTGTTGAATCTGTGTGGTGTGGATGGAAGTCATACATATTTGCTTCTCTCATTCCACTGCAGCTCTTAATATTTGAAATTGGAAGGAGAAGCAGCTGGTGCTGCTGCTGTATCAGATGAAATAAAGCAGTGAGGGACTGTACTGCAGTGTGCCTTTGTGGCAGGGATTTAAAGATCTTTCTAAGACTACATTTTATACATGCTAAGGCAAGAAGTCTCTTGTGAGACTATGTTGTGTGCCTGCTTGTAAAGCAGATCTAATCTTTTAAACTCGTTCTAAATAGGTCTAGCTTTAAAAGCAGTGTATGAGAGGACAACCCTACCTGGTATCGTGGCTTTTAGCTTCTGAATAGAAACATCTGGTGGAATCATTGTCTGTTTATCAACAACAATTAATAGTCCCAAACTAAACCAGATCTTGTTTTCCTAGATACAGTATGTAAATATGGACTCTGAATAGAAAGAATGAGAAAGATTTGACAAAGCTTGTTATAGACGCAGAAATGATATGCAGGAAAGTTTAAAGCCTAGCATCTATAAATGAGTGTTCTAGGATTTTTGCATGCTTACTAAGGGAAATGCATGTGGAAAAAACTAGCAAACAAACAAACCCCAACAACAACAACAAAAACCAGCCCACACACCTACAGAATTAGGGTCAAGATGTATTGCTCAGATTGCATTAGTTTTTTCACGTGAGTTTCATAATACAGGAGGTCCTTAATGTGAGTCTCTAGATTCTGGGAATTGTACCAGAATGGAAGACTATGCTTTGTTACACCTCAAACTGAGGAGTCAGGGTGTACTCCTGCTGTGTACCAATCAAAGAATACTGCTGGGAGATGGTTCATTTTTATTTTGTAGTGCCTAGGTACTGGTATTAGCTGTTCTCCAGTGCTCAAGTACAAAAGAATGCAAAGGCAGGGAAGAACTCTGGAAATGGTTATCATTTTCTTTTTAGTGCAAACTTCCTTTCACAGTTAGTTACTGGCAAGAACATGCGTACCCACTCTGATTTGAATACAGCTATGTGTGTACATACAAACTAACATAGTTGTGCTGTATGTTTTCTGCAGGTAAATGAGCTAAGCTTGATTGACCTACTGAGTTTAATTTCAATATGTTTCAATAATATGTTTCAATATTTTTTGTGTTGTTTGGTGGTTTTTTGGTTGGTTGGTTTTGTTTATTTGTTTAGACTTCAGGATATTCTAGTGTTAGTGAAGTGAAGCTTAGAGTGTTAAAATTCTTTTTTTTCATAGCATGTTAAGATGTAATGAAATTGTTTCTCAATAGGTACTGCTGTATGCAAAATCCATGCATTTTTTTAATATTAAAACTCCTTGATGTCTTTTAGAATTAGCACTGTCAGACACAGAGACTTCCCTTAATGGCACTTTTACCTGAGTGACCTGAGTAGGTTTTGCCAGGGAAAGAGACAGCCCTGGCATCCAGGGCTTTATCTGAAGGTATGTAGCAAAGCAGCTGCTGTTCCAGTTTAACATTTATTATAATATTACTAAAGGAAAAATAACCTGTGGTTGTAATGCAAGTCAGCAGACTGTCTTTATTAGTTGGGCTTTAGATTTCTTTTTTTTCTTCTTCTTCCGTTTTGTTGTTGTTGCTGTTGTTTTCTGTCAGGTGTACTCTCCTTACCTGTCGTGTTCCCTCAGTCCTCACTGCATGTTTGTTGCTCTCTATCTAATTCTTTTCATTTTTCTTCTCCCTTGCTCGAGTCGGTCTGGCTTATCAATTTGTATATGTGCACACATGTATTCCGGTCACTGTGTGTGTGCATATACATGCGTATGCCGGTATTTATGTGTACTTGTACTTTGAGTGGGTGCTTGCATATAAACATGTAATATGGACAATGATGCATAGGACAATTTCTAGTGCAATTGTATGTTAAAATGTTTTAATTTCTCAGTATTCCATTTGTTTCCTGATTTTTCTGGAAAACAGTGTCCTTGGCTTGGAGTCTTCGTCAGCCTGGGCACTTGTGTGCACATGTATGTGGAGCTTAGAACAGGAGTCACCTGTCCACAACTAGGGTTCTTGAGTCTCTTAAAAACAGTAGTAGCAGTAATTATATGGTTTAAAAGTTTTATTTTGCTTAAATTAGGATTTTTTTTTTAAATCTGTGTTTCTTAAATTTTATTGGTGAAAAATTTGTGTGTTCACTTGTTTCTGCTTGTACTGCCTGTCACTGTTAGCAAGCTAACTCAGAAATGTGGCAGTTGCTCGTAGTTCTTAACAGAAGAGGCAGCCTTAAAACACAGGGTGTTTCAAAACCATGGGCCCAATTGATTTCTGCAATTGCTTTGAAATTGGGTCCCTCCTTTTGAAACACTCCGTCCTATCAGTCGCCATGTCATTTGGCTGCCATGGAGCAGGGGGACCAAATATCCCTCTTTACTAGCATCAGTTTATGGAGTCAAGTAATAAGTTGCATGGCAAGTCCATGACAGAGGGTGCAGTTATTTGTAAGTATTTTGTAGGTATTGTATTGAGAAAAATGGACTGGGGAGAAACTGCCAATATGTGGTTTTGTTGTTTGTGTGGTGGTTTGTTTTGTTTTGTTTTTTTAATTGCTTGATGTAAACGTTGTTCATAATTTGTCATTTGGAACGCATAATTTCCAGTAGGTGTTCTTTTTGGCTCATTTGCAGAGGTCAGGGGACTTTGGATTTATTGTTGCCATCATAAATGAGAACCAAAGGAGACTACAATACAGTGATTCAGCATCATAACCTCTATAACGCTAGCAAGTATGCATTAAGCAGTAATAAATGTGGCCCCCAAGGGTGGGCATCATTTAAAACCCGCTATTACCTGTGGTTACTATAATACAAAATACGCTTTGATATCTTGAAGCTATTTCCTACTTACTTTATGTGTAAGTGATCGAGGTATTATACATAGGGACTTTGATAGTGAACTCTCTTTTTTATTTTGTTTTATTTTTAGATACGTTGACTCAAACAAAAATTACCTTAGACACATCATTTTTACTTCTGTTGAGGTAGCAGATCAATATTAAAGTGAAAATTCTGGAAGACGGTTGTTTAGTTTGCCTGACCCTACTCTGTGGAACGCTTACTGCTTTGTGAAACACCGTTTGTATCTGTGTTATGCAATAGCTTATTAGTAATATAAATACGTCTATTGCTATATTACAGTTGCTGCTGTACCAGTGTCAAGAAGAATGATGTAAGTCAAGGTTGAGGCAGAAAGGCTAAAGGTCTGTTTCTCTTCTAGTTTTGTCAATTTTCTTTGTACCCTCAGGGAAGTTGCTTAAACTCACTTTTATCCATCTGTTAGGATGATTAAAAGATCTTCTGAATCATCAATTTATCTCAGAGAATTAAGATCCTCAAACTGAAGGTCAAACCTCTTTGCCTAGTATTTAAAATACGCTGCACTCATGACTATTTATTTGCATTGTGGCAGAGGACGGTGGGAGTCTCAGTCATGAATCAGGATACAGTTCTGCTGCCACTGTATGAACACAGTAAAAAAGACTTTATCAGGCTAAAGACCTTACTTTGCTTATAATTTCACTTGATTCCACTCTCACATTTAGTCCCTAAGAATGGGATATGCCGCCTTCTTGTTAGAATGTGATCTCCTGTGCAAAACCATCCATCACTTAGTAACTACACTGTATTGTGTGTGAGAAGATGGAGAAGTTTGTATACACAAAGGAAGGACTACACAGGTTTTTTCTTTCTGTCATGCACACCAAAAACTTGTGTCTTAGCTGTTACTCCATTGTATCTGTATTTTCTCCTAATTTCCAGATATTTCTCCATCATAGTAGTCTAAACCTATCCTCAGGACTGCAGCAGCCCATTTGGCTGTGCATTAGGCAGGAGGATACATTCTTAATTTGTTCCATGTAGGTGGTAGCTAACGTAGATGGCACTTTTCTTGCCATTATGAACTGCTATGTGACTACTTCTTACAATGCCACTTACTATTTCTGTGTATTTCCAAATGGTCATTTTAAGAAATCATTGCAAGTGGCACAAATGGATCAGTCAGGGAGACAGAAGAAAGAGATAATAGAAGAAAACTACAGAATTTTCCAAATGTTTCTCTATGCCAGTTTGATAGCTGGGCTTTTGTTCTTTTCTGAAAGCAGGTGGAGCTGGTTACAGTGTGCTCTGGAGTAGCATCAGTCCTGGCATAAAATGAGCTTTCTGGCTCAAAGTCCAAAGGAGCTCCCATTCTTAAAAAATGTACCAGTAGTGCAAGTTGATTTGCAGAATTGCCATACATACGTACATACAAAAAAAAAAAAAATGTATAAAAATGACACCCCTGAGTCAAAGCTGTGTGTTAGGAGATAACATTACATCAAAATTTAATTTACATCTCTTGTAGAAAAAGACTTCAGGATTCCATGCTATCCCATGCTCAAAAGTGATGAGCTGAAATGGTATGTAAACGTCATAAACAAAGCTGATACTAAGAGCAAAATTCCTAAGTGGATCTGTAATTCAAAAGTGTGCGAGAGTGATTATGGAGTTATTAGAGTTTATTTTAGCCCATCGTAAGCAGAAATAGTAAATGTCTTCTGCTTTCCTCTCTCCTCCTCTCTCCTAGTGTCTTCCTTCACTTTTGGTTAGTGTTGCTATAACAAACTATCAAGCCTAAAAAGAGATTCAAAATACCTCTAACGGTAGGCAGCCTTTCTCTCGACCTTCACTTATCTGTATATATCGATGAAATTATTAAAGCAAACAAAGTCATTCCTTCACAACATATGTCTAATAATTGTGGCCAATGCAAATTTGATCTGTCAAAAATCTTGTTGTGTTATCTTGGTATGTCAGTTCAGGGCACAGCTAGAAAGAAAGGCGGAGTTGTCATTTGTTAGCAGAACAGCTGCCACAACAGACTGGAAGTTGTGTTCTCCAGGAATTAATGTTTTACCAAGGTAAGTTCAGTTGCAGATTTTAAACTGTTAAATTTGCAGCTCAGGCTGTGCTGCTTGCCCAGGTAACAATAGCATTTCAGCAGATATGAAAGGGAAACTGTAGAACATATGTTTGGGAGGTGCTGGTCTGAATTTTTGTTTTCCTCTCCTGTAAAGGATGTTTCTGTGACTGAGGTTGATTGCTCTGACAGCTGCCCAGGGAAACCAGAGACTCTCCTGTGTGGGAGTCAGAACATGTATGCTATAGAATTATTTCGTGTCTAATGTGGTTCTCTTTCTTAATGGGATTTTTTTAATAAAACAAGAACAGAAACCTCATTAAGGGGGAAAAATGAATCCATTACTGCTATTTAATATTTTCAAAAAGTAATCATTTCTCCTTATCATGAAATACTGGTTAAGACGACGTATTTTGAGTATGCTGAACTCTATTTTTTTTCCTTCTTTCTTTGCTGCAGCATATGTTTAGGAATACTATGGACACAATATTCCTAGAAGTATACCACTTGAATCAGGAGGGTTCAAATAAACAAAAAGAATAAAGGGTTGCAAGTTCTCCATGACAAAAAACCCAAACTTTTTAGACTTGAATATTTATTTCTTTGAGGTTTTTTAATGGCATTTAAAATTTTTAGCCTTTAATATAGTACATGGTGATTGAAGGGGCAAGGAAGCATTTGTTATGTTTGCAAGATACTCTGTGATTGTCTTGGTACTGTATCTACAAATGCATCCTGGTAAGTGTTCCAGGCATGTGCCATGACTGATTGTAACATCATGTTTTTTCTAGTAAATTATGCTATGAACCAGTTCTCGAAAATCAAATCAGTTGGGCATGTGGGTTTTTTTGTTATGTTTTGTTTTGGTTTTTTTTTTAGATGTAGTGTTGGTGGCAATATCATGGTTAAGGATGTGTTTAGGTTTACACCAAAATACTTCACAGTTATACTCTAGAGGTGTAATTACCCAGACCCCCCAGATAACAGTGGGAATCTTTCCAATTATTTTTGGCAGGCTTTCCATAGAGCCTTTCAATTTTTGATGTAACATCTTTTTGCAAGAAGCCTTTACTAAAATTTTAAAGGAAAAAACAATTAATATTGGTCTCTTTATGCAAAAACAGACCCAAATGTGGCTACTCACAGCAAGTGAGAATTATCATCACCAACAACTGCCAATATATGTATATTTTTGTGTGTGCATGAAGATTGCGACAAAATCTGTGCCCTGAGATCACATTCAAGAAGTTAAAATTTAAAATATCTGTAGCTGTTGACCTTGTTGAGAACAACCCAAAATCAATTTGCCAGACAAAGCTGTGTTGATTTGCCAAAGCCACTGCAGGCATATTGATGACCACACTCATCTGTGTCACCTCTCAGAGGGCATTAGTTAACTTGAGTGAAAAAAAGTCTTAATAATTAATAAAAATGCCCCAAATATCCAAATACTGCAACGGGGGTTCCTTCATGGCTTATTTTTTTAAGGGAACAAGGCGCATTGGTTTTAAAGGCTGAAACTCCTCCAAATCACATTTTGTTTGAACGAGGTTCCTGAATGAAACTGACTCTTCAGATGAGGATTAAATTCGTTGAATTACCTCTGATATCATTTGGATCAAGCACTTACTTACTCTTTTGGAGAAAGCATTAAAAAGTTCCTTGAAATTCTTCATTGATTTGTTTTAAATTTGTTTAACAGAAGGCCCAGAAAGAACAAGCTGAGCTGGTACCTAAGACACAGAATGATATTTGGATTTTACTTAAGCGATATTTCTCTTACAGTCACTTTGCTTTTGGAAATTGGATGGATTTCTCCAGATCCACTGGCTGCTATTTTTCCAGAGCTTCCCAGCTTATGCTTTAAAGGTAGACTGGACTGCTTTCACTCACAGTACACCCAACCAGCCTTGATACATAAGAAGACCTGTCAGTTAAACCAAAGGGGTTGACGTAGGTCCAGGTGTTAGAAACATTCTTCCAAATGCCAGGAGGTGGGGGAAGAGACTGCTTGCGGGGTACCCATGCTCTGTATGCTCTGGGGTGCCCCAATCAGTGGTTACCCCACAGACCATATATCTGGTTCTACCTCCTGGTGAGTGAAGACTAAAGTCTTCTTCTTCTGAAGAAGAGTGTAGATGACGGCAAGATGGAGGAGGAACAGTTTTCCCAGTCATTCTTTTTCTTATAAAGCCCATTTTTTTTTTCGTAGTCAAAGGTAGCTCAACTATTAGGTGGAAAATGAGGAAGATGGATGACAAATTTATGCAGAGAAGGGTTTTTATTTGTTTTTAGAATTTTTATAGAAAGACTGCTGGAAAGGTGCTTATATGAAGTTCAGGGTAGAATAATGAGGTTTGTGTCCCTAGAGACAACGATAATCGTTCCTAATTTTCTCAATATCAGATCGAACTTTATTTGTGCAGTAGTTTTACTTGGTTCCCACTCTGTGATGCTGAAATTGTACTTGTTTTATATCATGTTTATTAGCTTTTAACAAAAGTATCAGCTTTTAGCAGTGTAGAAACTTAGCTTCTGAGTAGTATCGAAATTACCTTGAAAACAGTATATACCAATATAGTATTCAGCCGCTGCCTTATTTTTCACATGCACATGCATTACACGGTAGTTTTGAAAAATCCAGCTTCGGGAAACCTCAGACTGTTGGTACTATAGATTACTCTGTGTGAAAATACATTAGCATATTAATATTTCTGGCAATTTCAGATACATACAAACGTTCGGTTAATTTTTTCTACTTTCACAGAGTTAAGTATTTTTTGTGTGTGAGTTGTAAGCGTCTAGGTTTCCATTCCCATGGAAATAAATGCAGAAGATGAGAACATTTGTTCTACAGTTTCATGAGGCTGACTTCTAATGAGGATTAAATTAGACTCTTCAGACTGTGTGGCTCTAAAGGCCACTAAAAAGAAAATCAAGCAGTAGATTATTAGGGAATAAGAACAGATTGTCATCCTTAAATGAAAAATCAAGAAAAACTGTCATTTGACATACATTTCATATCTTTATCTACAACTTAGAATTTTCAAACGAGCTTTTACCTTCTTTTTATATATATATTCTCGGCACAAATAAAGAAGCGTCTTATTATCTGGTTTGAGTAAACTCTTTAAAACACTGGTTTGCAAAAACGAAATACATTGTATTAAGAAGCAATGGATGCTTGCTTTTCCTTGCAGTTTACTGGTTTTTTGAGAAATAGATGCTTATAAATGATCTTTTAGTACTAATTCTAAGTGTAATGCTGATATTGTTTTACACTATTTGTTTGGTATCTAGTATCCCCATTGTTCAGAATATTTTTACCTGATGATTTGAAAAATGAAAGGTTTGCCCTTCATAGAGGATGGAGAGAGCTATAAAATAGGGAGAGAAAGATATTTTCTACACATAGAACCAAAGAATGAATGAATGAAAATTAGAATAATAGGGATAAAAGCAGCACCTCTGAGTTGTGCAGTGCAGTACCTTGTGTGACTGAGGACATGAAAATGGGGAAAACCAGCAGTTCCTATGTTCCCACCATAGCACAAACTCCTTGAAATTGGTGTAATTATGATCACAGTTTTGACTTGAGCTTGTTGAATGTTCAGCTGACTGTTACTCATATCAAGAGTCTTAGTCTCCTTTTGTTACTGCATTCTGTTTTCCTTCTCTGTTTTTTCTTTCTTCTTTTTCATCCAGACCCCTCCTCGCTTTCTCCCTATGGTATGAAGTTGCAACAACTTCCCTTTTATGGTGTGTCTGTGCAGTACTTGGTTAAACTGGGCCTTCAACCTGATGTTTCACTTCTACATTAGTTATCCTAAGGCTTAGAAAACATGGGTTTGGGTGTTGGTTGTATTTGTTTTGTTTTCCTTTTTTTTTTTTTTAACTTTGCTTTTATAAATGCTACTAAGAAATACAGATGAATCAGACTAATTTATTATAGCACAGATCCATCTATTTTAGTGCTGTCATTTTGCAGGTTGGCACCTGCTGGATGTTTGCACGCCATATGCAAATATGTGTCTTTGGCTTGGCCTTGACAGCAGCTGCCCCAGGGAAGAATAAGTAATTGCTAGAATTATTGTTATTTTATAGTAATTTATATTTGGGAAGCTCTTTGGAGTTAGTCAGGACCAGAAAGTCCCATGGTGGTAGATACTTCTGTTTTACATAGAAATCATAAGTTGAATTAAAGAGATATTGCAGCCTAAACAAAGGTAAGCAGCATACTTTTGAATGGCTAGTGTACTTTAAGAGCTTTCCAATACTAGACACCTTCTTTTTACTTGTAATTATGTGTACACCCACTGTACATAGATACATATGCTTGTAAATGTTCTGAATAAAATGTGATACTTAAAGGCTATAAATCTGACCACAAACTGGATATGTTCTAGCATATTTTTAGTGTGGAACAATTTGACATAAAAATATTGTGTTCCTCAAGAAATTCAAGCAAGGCAGAGATTTTTCTATTAGAATGAACAGGAAAACGTAGTAACATTGTATGTGTTCTCAGTGTAAGAGTTTCTATATAGCAAGAGAGAATCATCTTGACATCAGTTATATTATCTTGTAGGTTTTTGTTATGAAGGTGTCTTATTCATCCTGTGATTAATTTATCTACCATGTAGTCTCAAAAGCCTTAATTCAATTTACTTTCCTTTAAGGAAGTATTTTGGTGGCTTTGGACTCACATAGCAAATTATGTCAGTAAGCGTTTCTTACATCATTCTTACCATGTTTTCTTCTTGGTGTTCTGAAGGCTGGCAGATAAAGTCATAATGTTGAATAACAAATCATGTGAAGTTGAATTTGGAAGAGGTCAGCACTGATGAGAGTGAAAAAAAGTTTCTGTAGGTTAGATCACAGTTTAGATGGTCAACTGCTTGTAAGAGAATCTGCCCTGATAACAGAAGACAGAGGGGCCATTATTACCCTTGTTTGCAAGTGTCTGAATCTCTGCTACTGTACAATTTTTGTGATTATTTATGGTCATACAAATATAAATGAAACCATATTTAATGTTTCGGCTTAAGGGTTATTTATTATACAGTAGATCCTAAATCAATGTACTCTGTAGAATTTTTGGTACTGCTTTCAGAAAACTTTGCCTTCAGCTAAATCTGCACGATTGCAGTGGAAGATAAGAGCCTGTTGTCAGAGAACAGCTGAAGTCTAAATGTAAAGACCTTTAAGTCACGCATATGCAACTGAGAGCAAAATATGATCTGCAGAAGTTATTTTCTGCAGTTGGTGTTACACAAGCTAAAACAAAAGTAGTCCAAAATGTTTTACATTTTGCTTTCAAAAGTGTCAGTGAATACTGTCATCGAATGCAGCAATGGAAACACACAGTATTTAGTATTTCTAGCGTATATGGCCAGCCACTTTGTGCTGCCACCGTAACTGAACACATCAACATTGTCTATGTAGCATATAAAGGATTAAAGTGTTGGCATTTTTGAAGGACCTTTTGGGTGGTTCTGTGTTTTCATGTCATCTTCCCCCTTCTCGTCCTCCCCAGTCAGGAAGATATGAACACATGCATGTATAAAGATTGCTTATTATCATCTAAATGGCTATATATGTACTTTTAAAAGTTCCCCTGACTTCCATCTCAAGGAAGTAGAGAATAAAAAAGAAATGAGAGCTTTAAATACCCTTCTAGTTTAAATCCCTAAGATTTAGAATAGTGGTTTGGAACTTTGAGCAAAAGGTATTGATATGTTTGCATACTCAACTGTTTTAAAAGGATTTGCTTCTTATCCAGTTAATGAAATAGCAGTAAGAGTGAGCTCCGTGCATTCAAAGTTTACTTCAGATTTTTAAGCTAGAGATGCTATTTTCATCTTTCTTCTCAAAATTCAGTCTTTTGATTTAGGAGAATTTTATGTTCTGAGTTTATTTTTTCTTCCCTGGGGCTTGATAGCTACAGTCTAAATTGTCCTTTATTAAATGAATTTAACTATCAATTTTTGATTTTCCGTGCTTTACACTATATTTGAAACTCATCTGTATTTTCAATGAGCATTAATCTGGAATGTCTCTTTCTAACAAAGATATGATGTTAGCAATCTCTTTGCCGTACTCCTAATCTAGTTATGTGTGGCTGGACTCTCAATGAAAAAGGAACATTGTCTTTTTCTGGTTTTGGATTTTGCTGACAGCTTTTTTTATCTAATATTTTAAACTTTATTATCAGCTTAAAAATGAGATCAACATGGAAATAGAGATTAAAAGATGAGCCATATAAATATCTTTCTCCTGGAAAATCCATTTATAGATTTGAAAAGACTTTGTAATTGCTATAGTACTGCACATGGACAAATAATTCATTAAAGTTATAATATTGATACCAATTGAACATTAGCAGGTTTGTGATAACCATTTGTTGTCTTATTCCGGTATTGGTATACATGAATGTATATATTTATGTATATATACACTTAGATTTGTGTGTTCATAAATCTGTGCGACATTTTTTTCTTTAATACCACAGTAAGATATAGAAGTCAGTCAAAAGTCTTTCAGTGTAACTGTGCTTGCACTGGTGGTGGTGGGTGTGCTTAACACAGTAGAAGTTTTTTTATTTAATTTAAATGTACTCTTTGAAAATAATTCCATAAGAATCAGCACTGAAGGAGAATGACTCAATTTGCTTATGCATTACTGATGTTCTGCACTTGGTTTTTTTTAATGACTTTCAGGCAGGTAGCTGATACAGTGGGAAATTCAGACAGCCGTATCACATTAGGCCTAATCACAATGTGCTCAGAAAATTCATAAATCTGATAAAACTCCAGAATTATGCCACTCAGACAGTATACTGTATTTTAATAGATATGCAAATAGGATTCAGATGTTCAGGATCATTACTGTTTAACATCCATAAGCTGCTGTAAATACCGGGAGTGTCCTTGGCTGTTTCGAGGTTTTCAGACCGTCTCCTCCTGCCTCAAGTCATGTGGAGGAAGACCGTGCTGGCATTAATTGCAACGGTGTATGTGTTGTTCCTCTGCGTTTGTGATGGAATGAGGATGGGGGAATCCATGTAGCAAACCACCTGTAGTTTATCTTACTCTGTACTAGAAGTAACTGGGCAATTTCTTCCACCCAACATAGGTCTGTCTCCAAAATACGTATAGCCATGCTCTTCTATGAGTAGCCATAACAGACCAGGAGAAGGACACCATATAGGTTTTATCACCTTTGGCAGTGAACAAAAAAACCAGCATCAGCTAAGATGCTTCTGAGAAAGTTATAACAATTTTGGATTTATTCTAACTGTTCAATTTACATGTTTTGGTTTTGAGTCTGTGTCCTGCAGGTGCTTATGGCCAGACACACCATTTGGACATGCAGTCAGTGGTTTGCCTCAGTAAAGAATCCAAAAGTGCAACAGAAAACTGAGTTAATGTATAAATGTGTCCACTCTACAATACAAACGTGAGGCATCGGCAGTGCCTTCTCTTCACAAGGTCTTTACTAAAAAGAACCCTGTTCTGAAAGGCAACAAATCAAACTTGAGCCACTGGATCCAGTAAAGTGGTGTATTATTGTTTGGTTTGCAAAGTGAAAATTCTACAGAGATTTTCTTTTGTTTTTAACTGAGAGATGCTCAATTTTGGCACTACACGTTGGGAAGAGAATTAGAAAGCGGTTGAGGAGCCCTAAACCAAGGCAAGCTTTGTAGCTAATCCCTGTGTCTTTAAACTACAGGTATGAATCATCAAGTAAATTGGGTTATGTTCTTCCAGCCTTGGTTTTCAAATAATTGTAAGCACTGTAGGAAATGGGTTGTGTCAGTGTAACGTGCATTCTGAATCATGGTGACTTTTCTCTGAAAAATGGTTGCAATCAAGGCGCAAGGGGTAAAAATCAGTACTCTTTAAATGGGCACTCAGTGTCCAAGGTAGATCTAATCAAACCAAAACAGAAGTGCCATGCTTCCTAGATCTGATATGATACTCTGAGGTACTGCATCTCTTCTTAGGTTGGAAAAAAATTATTTCTCTGGTGTATGTTGCTATGTTCAAGACAGTTTAACATTATTGTTGCAAATAATTTTCAGAAGTGAATGAATCTTCATATAAACTTATTCTAAACTATGGTTTGGCAGACGTCTGTCCTGGAATGGATGTTTGACCAGAAAGAAATTTTCTGAGTCAGAGGTTGCTTTGGACAGTATCGCTATATCCTAGGTTTGCTGTTTAAATACTAAAAATAACTTATTTTTTATTATCAAGTTTCCAATATCCATGCAAGGCTATTAAGTGATATGAAATGTGTACCTCATCTGGAAAAGTGTATGACTTCATATACATAACTTTCAGCACAAGAGGCTTAAACAGGCGGCATTTCCACATCAGGATTCTGAGATTTCAGTTACTTTTGACCTCTCTAATATTTAAAAAGTTACTTTTGATTGCATTCTGTTCTTTCAGTTGATCTTGTCTCCTATTTGTACCTGATACTTAGGTAGAAATTCCCACATTCTTTATTGCTTTTCCCTTCATCCTGCATGTGTGCCACTGTATTTCAATGTTTCTGCTGCAAGAAGTATTGCTGAAGTTCATCACTTGGGCCTGAGTAAAGAACATTAGATCAGACCCTTTATTGTTGTTGGTGCTGTAGAATTACAGTCGGGTGTCTGCACTGTGCACCTAAGCAAGAACAAGAACTTTTCACATCCAAATTTCAAGATCTTCAGCTGTGAAAGACAGTATCACCTATTGATGCTGGCAGCTAGTTGATGTCTACAGCCACGCACACAGCTGTGTTGTGGTCAGTGGCACAGCTTCCCTGTGTCTTTTTACAGCCAGCTCTCTGAAGACATCACTACATCTTTTTTCTTTTTGTTTACGCTTTGATCTGGCAAGATACAGCTCTGAATTAGCATGGCGCTCTGCCTATGTGATTAAATCCTGCAGGTACGACTAGGCTCCTAAATGCCATCTGGCAGTGCTAAGGGACCAAATTATATCAGAGCATCCAGACAATGAAAAGAAAAAAAGGTTTCATAATAATCCTGCTTCACCTGTTTTTCTGTGCCTTGTATGTTACACCAAATAGATTGTCTAACTTGAACATGTGTTAGGAGTAAGGGCATAGTGAGCTGCTTAGCCAGCTGGTGTAACCTTTACCTTAAGTTTTTGTCAATTCACAGTTGAATGTTCCAACTACATGGATTTATGCATTTAATTCCTAATTATTTTTTGAAAGCACTGCCTGCCTGGAGGCCTAAAACCTCCATTCTGTACTGAAGCTGGTATGTTAAGATTCATCTAAAACCTGAGCCATGGCATGTGCTTTTCAAAGTCTTTGAACTGAATATAGCTTTAGCTTGAGCTCTGCCTACTTCAGAGGGAAAGGAAACACTTTCCTATTCTGCTCACAGACAGCCTGTGCTGGAGGGCTGCTGCCTCTCTTCTCACAATGACTGCAGCAGCTAATCATGTGTAATCCCTGTGTTACTGCTCACAAAGAAAATCTGTGAGCACTGGAAAAGCATAAATCAGTGGATATACACATTTTGACATGAGTAGATGCTTATATTTTATTTTATAAGCCGTATCCTTTTGGATCAGCCATTATTCTGCTTTTTATGTGGCAGATGTCATGATTTCATTTGTACTGCTATGCTATTGTGGGTTCTTAAAACACGTAACTTGTAATGCTTGATGAGATATAATACATTTCTTTCTCTTTAATGAAATGCAAATATTTGAGGGGAGTTTTCAGTTTCATTATTTAGGATGAAATGCTGAACTGCTATAAACTGTTCAATAATAGAGATGTTATATGTCTGGGTCTTCCAGACATGTCTCTTTTTTTTTTTTTTTTTCCCCCCTATGGAAATACTGATCCTGGATATGTCATAGCTGGGCTGCCAAATATATGGAAACCTTGGACAAATAGCCACTGCAAATAGATTGACTGATTTTTCTATTGCAGTGAGTCTGACACTTCAGGATTTGTCAGAGTTGCTCTATAAGAGTTATGCAATGTATGTTTCCACCTTAATATTCAGCATTCACTAGACAGAATTTTCAGTCCTATCGAGTGTGATGGATTGCACTTTAACTTATTGTTTCAAGAATCTGGATGGTTTTATGCTCCTAAGCAAATGTGGGTACAAAATTTCAGCATTTTCAGATGGTGATTTAGATGAGATTGCCTGTTTCCATAATTGTATTCCGAATTGTGCAGAACACTTTTTTTTTGTTTTTTCTTGATTGCTTGATAATTTAGCTCACTGATGGTATCAAAACACTAGCTATGAGCTGGCATTTAGGCATACACCCCTGCTTCCTGCAGAAAACTATAAAATATGTTTTCTTACAACAATCCAGAGGATTTATTTCCTTAAATATTTTGGGATTATTTTTGTATTGATTAATTCTGGCATTGAGTTTTAGTCTGTCCTTTTGGTGTTGCATACAGCCAGGTTTGTCAAGAGTGTCTTATGAATTTCAAGTAGGTTATTAAAGGATTCAGATCTCTCTCAGAGACCTAGGTATTCATGGAAAGATACTTAGATCCTGTACCAAAAATCTGAGACTATATACATTCAGAATAAATATTATGTTTTGGTGTTGTGGACATTAACAATAAAGGCCTGTCTGTGCAAGCAGATGTGTACATGTGCTGTTCTTCAAGAGCAAGATGGGAGTGCTGCCAACTTTCAGTACATTATTGCTGCAGTTTATGAATACATCAATAAGTCGAATAGGTCTAATTTATCTCCTCCATGAAATCTGTCAATTGCCTTTGTAATCACAGGTATTTTTAAAATTCTGGTTTTAATTGTGATTTTGGGTTTTAACAAGGGGGTAGCAGAATGGTGATTAAATCTCTCTGTTCTCTTCCCCTTGAAGGAGTTAAAAGTCGATGGCTTTTCTGTTCTACAGGCACTCTTATACCAATTTAGGGTTAAAATTTTCACCTTTTCTAATGACAACATTAGGTCAAGCATGTTCCAACCCTATAATTATGTCTGTAAAATAATTCTTGGAAGGATTTGGAGTATAGCTGAGAGTCTGCTTGAGTTCAGAGTTTCTTTTGCCAAAAGCAGACTTCACCAAATATGGGGTTTCTATTATCTAAGTGAAATTAAGGCAGAGGTGAAAATTATTTCAGCTTTAGTCTAAACCATGTAGAAATATTTTTCACAGGTGAACACAGCATTTGTAAATGACAGAAGAGTTAGGTTTGTTCTCCAGAAAGATTTTTACCAACCACTTTCAATAAGCTGAGCAATTTATAAGTCTTGATGAATACTCTCCGTATTTTTTCTGAAATAGACACTTTAAATATGTCCTTAATTGTACCTTATCTGTAAAGGTGACCTTTTCTTTCAAATCAGTCTTTACAATCTTTATCTTGGTCTTTGTCACAGCCAGATTGGATTATGATGTTCTATTCTGAGTTTAGAAACATCTAAAGGCCATTCAGAAATTCTGCTAATGAAGAATAAGTCATCTTTCTTGCTTAATCATGTCTCATATAGATCTGTGCTCTGTAGGTAATGTAGCTGATAATACATTTGCAGCCTTTTGAATCTACTAGTAGAAGAGGGAGACATCAGGTCTGCTGAGATAGTTATAACAACCACTAAACCCACTGAAAATAAAATAAAATAGGTAGTACACTTGTCATGTATTTATTTACAATCAAGTCTGCTATTCTGGGTAATAAATTAAGTGGGATAAGGTAGATGAAGCAAACTCACAAGTTAAAAACATAGGAAAAATAGCTGCAAGAGCATCATGTGCATAATTTATTTTTAAACATGAAATGAAGATATGGAATGAGGTTAAAAATGAAAAGGAAAAATTTTAGGGTCTTTTCTGCATGTCTTATGGTTAGTCTGAAACCTGGAAAGTTTCTTCTGTGACTAATTGAAAACTGACCGTATTTCACATCTGTTTTGCTTTACCTAACATAAGCCAACTACTGTTTGCAGTCAGTGCACAGTTTATTTATAACTTCTTCAAAGGTGTACTTTGCCATATTTCTCACATTCTGCAGATTGGAGTCCAGGCCCACATTCTTTCTGCTTTTCTTTAGCTACAATGCAGAACCAAAATGATTGTTTCAACTGCTGTCTTTGATCCGTATTCCTATATTTGTATTCAGTAGTTCTAATATAATTCCTTTAGTACCTTATGATATATGTTATTCCTGTTGGAATTATGTTTTTCCTATTAAGTCTATCTTTACAGTACAAACAGACTGTTATGAACACTAGTAATGAGATCTGATCAGCTTTAAATTGCATTAACAGGTAGACCCTGCAAGTTGATTTTACTAATTTACTTCAGTCTTTTTCAAATCACTCATTAGAGTAGAATGTTTTGTGTTATATTCTTGACATGATTTAATTTAATTTGTATTTTTGGGATGCCTCAATCATAGTCACAATAAATTCTCTTACTGTTTACTGTTCAGCCAGGATGAACTTACTTTGTAATACAAAATGCTACCTGTTCTGTAGATAGTCTTCAGAATATACAGAATAAACTTCAGACTGGGGTTAAAAAAAAAAAAAAGGATTAGTTTTAGGGGATATTTTGAAGTGAATTTCAGTTCTATTTTAGAAAGAGCCTTATGCTTTATGTGAAGCTTCAGAACTTTCAGAAAAGGAGTGATCCACAAGTCCAGTTCTGCTGCCTGTGCTTGTGGGACAGGTATGGGTGCCATGTTTTGCAGTGTGGGTGCTGCCCTTGGGGAAGCATCATGGGAGGAGGTGAAGGAATCATTGTCTGTTTAGAGGATAATGTCATGGGTTTCTGACTGCTGAGTCAGATTAAAACTGTAATTGCTAGACTTAAATATTTCTTGCTGAGATGCTTGTTCTTTTATGTGTATTAACTTTAACATTTAACAGTATTCATTACTTTTCTGAACTTCAGTATAGTTATCTGGTATTCTGTCAAGTTGCAGTAGCTTCTTTGCTTACTGAACATCAGTTGCTGGAAACAGTCCTATATGCTTGCTAGAGAAGGTGTCCATGTGTACATATATATATATATATATGTCAGGGACTTGAAGCTAACTCTGGGGAAATGTGAGGGAGCTGTCTGAATTAATCATCACTCAGCAACTGTTGTATCTCACACAGATAAAATATTTCTGAAAGGGTTTGGAGGAAGGAAGCGGGGCAGTTTCAGACACTAATTGCCTTTGCTATGTCTTTAAGTGAGATGCAAAATAAGCATCTCTATCCAAATCCCCTTCAAAGAACAGAGGACTACTGCAGTTCACTGCTTTTTTACAGTCGGGAAAACAAAACAAACCAAAGCAAAAAAACCAAATGGAATCTCAGTTTAGAAGCAAACATTGGGAGAAGGTGGGTGATCTCTTGTTTGGCTCTTCAGTTCTCCTGTGCCCTCAGACTAAGCACAGCCAGACCCGCATGCCCAGAACATGTCACTTTCCTCACCAGATCCTCACCATCCTGGGCAAGGCTCAGGAGTAAGGAAGCCTGCGATGGGGCGGGAGCCTTTCCAAGGAACGACACCTGAATGGGCTGGCTGTAACATGGGCTGAAATGGGGCAAGAAAGGGGAGAGGGAGTGATCTTGTTCTTCCCTGTCATCTTTGCAACATGGTGCAACTCTGTGAGTGAATAGAATGAACAGCCCTGTACTCCCAGAAATAAATCAGTGCCCCTCTCTATTTTGGGTGCAAAGAGCCTTGCACTCACACACATTTGCCTCTCCTCCCGTGAGGTCCTGGCTCAGCCCCATCCCCTTCCTGTTCCAACAGTGCCATCCCTCATCACCACTCGGATCTCTGAATTGGTCTGTGTACGTTTCCCTCTGTAATCCAGACCTTGGTTCGAAACACACAGTGCTTTAAAGACAGAGGTGCAGGCAGGCTTCAGTATTTGTTTGTGTGTGTGTAAATTATTAGGAACTCTCATGCAAATAGCTGTGCCATAGTTTGATTTTCTACAAAACACAGAAATAGTCATCTATCAGATGTGAAAACTATATTAATAATAGAGGTCTTCATAGATCAGAACAATGGAATTAAAAAAGCCTCTCAAATCTTCTTCATTTTTAGTCTAGATGCCAGGCTACGGCTTTGATTTCATTCTGACTTCACTGGAGTTATTAATGTGCCTCTGTTATCTTGTATGTAGAGCTTAGGTGATACCTTATGTGAGAGTGGCCCTGCTTTTTTTTAACAACAATTCCCGCGGTATGTTTTAATTCTGTCCCAATTAAGCAATACTATAGAAAACTATTAATATCCTTAACTGGCTACCAGGAAGCCACAACACTGGCATTTGATCTTTGCACTTACAGACATAAAATCTCTTTTAATATAAGCTTGCAGTCCACATGAATTATTGTTCTGCACTTTGCTTAGTCCATATGATTTTGGGCAAAGACTGAAGAGCTGCTACTTTCAGACTCCAGAGTTAAATCTAGACAGCATAACATCTCTGAATTTAGGAAGTGCAACTTAAATAATTGCCTAGTTTTAGATTGAAAAGATCATATGTTTCAAGAAAAATGATATTTTTATCAGCTATTGTTCTATGCTATTGGTGCCAGCGTCTTCCACACATAGAGTTCTCTCTTCTTAGGGGTTCATTCACAAAGTCAGAGGTGAGAAGCTTTAATCTTTAGAATTTTAAAACAGCTTTTCTGCTTTTATTTAAAAATAACCCTTTCTGTTTATATAACAGATCTGTCCATACAGTGAGTAGTTATTTCCAAATGAAGCTTTTGTAAAGTTTATGTTGGGAACCTTTCTGATGTTGTGTCTCAGTAGAGAAAACTGCCCAGGGAGGTTGTAGAGTCTCCTTCTCTGGAGACATTCAAAACCCACCTGGACGCCTTCCTGTGTAACCTCATCTGGGTGTTCCTGCTCCAGCGGGGGGATTGGACTAGATGATCTTTCGAGGTCCCTTCCAATCTCTAGCATTCTGTGATTTTGTGAAAAGTAGAAGTCACTTTGTATGGGTGGGTGGGTATCCAGCTGTACGCCCTATATAAAGCAGAATCAAATCATCTTTATAAGGAAACATGGCTTTCTTCCATCCAGCAGTAAACTTAGATGGCCAGAGATACAGCTGAAGCTGACTACTCCACTGTTTGGGAAGTTCACACCGTTTGGAAACTCAAACATCACACCAGTGTAAAAATCGATGCAAATGTATTTTTATCCAGCCAATTCCATGCACAGTCCTGACACTAGCACTACATATACGATTTCTTTCTAGCTAAAATTGCTCTGACTGGTTAGAATGGGATAGCTTATTTCATTATTTTCTTCAGGGATCCTTCCTCACCCAGATCAGATGCTCAGGGAAATTGGTTTTTGGTTCTTTTCATAAGAGGAGTAGGGAGTAGTTTTGTGAAAAGCCAAGATTATTTGCAGTCCTGGAACTTGCCAGGAGGAATTCCAGCATGGAAACTGGACCACAACACCAGCTGAAGTAGCACAAGAGAAAATGCCATTTTGCAATTGACAGCTGGAAGAAATCCGGGATGCAGAGTCAACAGCTGTCTTCGGTTGTCCCAGTGCTATATTTCATCACTGGTTCAGAGTGAGACTCGTGATTCTTGCCAGTCTCTCTCAGTTTGGGAGAAAATAGCTATTTGTAGTTTTAGTAGCATTACTATAGCTGAATATTTTTGGATCTTGGGGAAAATCATACAGTGAGAGTAGATTTTTGGCAAGGCTTTTGATGCTGTCTTGCACAACATTCATGTGTGAGGGTGTTTGTGGTCTGGTGGGTGGAAAAAGTGGTTTGAACCACTGGGTCTGGAGAGCAAGGGTCTCACTTTGCCTGGAGACCAGTAGCAAGTAGAGCACTACAGGAGTCTACTTGTGTTTTCCTCAATATCTTCGTCAATGACTTGGAGGAGGGAATGAATTGCTTTCTCTTAAGGTTTGCACCAAATTGCTGAGAGGATGAGTCAATAGAGTCAAGGACAGAGCTGCAGTCTGGGGAGACCTAGACAAGATTTGGGAGTAGGGCCAACAAGAGCTTTATGAAATTCAACAAAGACAAATGCAAAGCTTTGCTCCTGGGAAGGAATAGCCCCAGCAGACACAGGGTGAGGACTGCCTGCTTGGGGAGTGGCTCTGGAAAAAAACACCGGGGCTGTGGTAGGTAGCAAGGTGAGTGTGGGCCCGCAGTATCTGCTTGGCTGAAAAGGTGGCTAGCAATCTTCTCAGCTGTGTGAACAGGCACAGAACTTTACATCAGGTGGAGAGATTATCTCCAGCACTCCTTATATCCCATCTAAATTACTCCACCTGGTTTTGTGCCCCACTGTTCAGGAAAGGTATCAATAAATTGTAGCGAGTTCAGCGTAGTGCTACCAGAGTGGTCAGTGTTGGACCATTTAACTTGTGATGAAAGGCCAAGGGGCTGGGGCTTTTTCAGTCTGGAGGAGGGATGGCTTTGGAAGGACTTAATGGCAGTCCCTAAGCATCTACCAGGAGGTCATCAGGGAGGTGGAAACAGGCTCTCTATCTCTTGTTTTCCCGCCACGTTCAAGAGGAGTAAATTGAGAACTGGGAAGTTGTGCTAATGCACAAAAAATCTTTTTCACCACAGCACAGCAAAAAACCTAACCAAAAACCCCTACAAAAGTCCCCTGTGGAAAGACATGGGCCTGAATAGACTTAAACATCCTCAGAACAGAATGAAGAGCCCATTCTCCCTCAAAAGTAGTTCTGCATTCTGCTGACAGCCATGCACAATGAGAAACAAACATAGAAGAGCTCTGTTTATAGCATCTGAAGAAACTCTTAACAGAGGCTTCTCCCTCCCTCACTAACTATTCCACAGGCATATTGCTTTGGTTTGGAGTCTTGTTTTATTTTTTTTTTTTTTAATAACTTTGATCACTACAATTTCATCTGATGAGTTCCCCCAGGGCTTTTTCCAGGACCATGATAATGTATTAATGTCAGTCCCAAGAAAGAAGGAAATTAATGTGTGTGTGTACGTATATATTTCCTGACTGGGACTCTGCAAGTAGGGGACAAGGAACAGGATGCAGTTACTGCTAGTCCTGCATCTGTGAAGTAAACAGACACAGAGTGCTAGGAAAGTCAGTCACGGGCACTAAGGGTACATGTTCAGTGTCATCGCAAAAGAATGTTAAATGAAGATGGCCATAAGAAAAGACAAGCACTGCCAGAAGATCCAACTCTTTTTGAAGCATGTGGGGAATGATGATCTTGTATGCAGTCACGTGTTATAGAACCAGATTTCCAATACAGCCTGTCCTGGCCTCCCTGCCACCCCTTGTGCAGCTTAAAGCATTGTATCTGTTGGCAAGGTCAGAGTTCCATCATCTGTACTCGTAGACTGGTAAATGCAAACCTGAGACCTCCATTTATTAGGGAACAAGGAAAAGCAATGTGTCTGTCAGAGCTGGGCGCATATGGTGGAGCTCGGGTGATCAAGGTGATAACGAACTTCGATTGCAGGGGCAGAGTACCAGCTGAAGTGAAGGCAACATATGCAATGCTTTCTGCCATGGGGATCATTCATTTTTAGGAGTTGCAGGTTTGTCCGGGTGATGACAGTTAAGAGACATGCATTAGTAACGTGGAAGGGGTACAATCAGACTTCTCAAATTAGAAACAAAAAAAATCCCTAAGCACTTCTTGCCTGGATAGAACTAAGTTCCTTATCATGGTGCTTTGTTCATCAGCTATTTGTTGAACACAAATACCTACACGTCAGATTGGAATGGAAGCTGTACCTGGAATTCTCCTTATTTCATCATAAGTAATTTTTATGATTTCTCACCATATGGTGACGACAATAGAGTACCTTGTGGCCTTCTCCAGCTATCGGCACGAATTGATGGATAATCTCTTGCGATGCTGTTTTCGGGCTCTTCTTATTGCCAAGTACATTTTCTGTCTTTGTACATTTCCCACTGATGTCCAGCAGCACAGAGAAGACCAAGAGAACGCAAATCACACTTTCAGGCCTTTTCACATGGTTGGCGGTGAGCTTCTGTTGCTAAATCTATTCAAAATGAAGTGACTACGCTTCATAAACCCTAGAAAGAAATTAACCAGTGAGGTATTTCTTTTCTTGACTTGAAACAGTGACTGATTTCCCTCAGGAAAGCTCTCAGTGTGAAAGCCAAAATGGTCATGGTTTTGTAGTACAATACTAAAATGATCAAGGAAGAAGTACAGTGCTATCTGCTAAATATTTCTGTAGCATCTACCCCAGTTCTAGCTTTCCAGTCTCACAGAGAACAACCTTTCAACCTGTGCTATTGTTCTCTCTGCCTTATTCCAGAGATAGATGTGGTGACGCTATTCATCTGTTGCAACTGCTCTCTGATAGCACCAACTTCAGTCAGATGAGATTGTCCAACTGGGAATTTTTCCCAGATTAGGTCCAATGTTATGCCATCAATTCAACAAAGTAGATCCTGCCATAGACCAAGGTCACTTCCCACGATAAATTCAATGCATATTTTTCTTTTTGTTAGGTATGAGTCCTCTATCTAGAAGTACTGTCGATATTAAAGTGAAAAAGTCACGTCTTCTGAATGTTTCTTAGCCACTCATATGAATTCATCAAAATCTCATATAGGTCCCCCAATACCGATTCATATGCACTGTTTATAGCAGATACCCTTTCTTTTCCTCATTACTGGAATTTTGGGTATCTCATGTGGACTCTTAATTTCATCTTCCAATTAGGAAACGCACAACTATTCAAGTCCTATAGTAACAGTTCTCTAGACCATAGCCTGGTGAATGGTGCATTGCATCTGAATTTACCTCTTTGAGTAATACAGCCAACTGACATAAACAACCTTTATAACAAAATCTTTATTAAGAATTGATACCTAAGTAATTAGTTTGTTTGGTTGAACAAATTATTCTTGTGTTCTACATCAGGAGAGAATTCCCTGAAACGGATTACTATGAACTAAAAACATCACAGTATTTTCCAAGCTGTAAAAAAAATCTTTCAACTGAAAGAAATTTTATATACATCAAGTCATTCCTATTTGCCATCGACAGACTGATTGCTGCCCCCAAGGCTCAAGAAGACCAATGAGTCCTCTGTAATTTATGTCTGGAGTTTGTAACTTGAGGAAAGAATTTTCAGGTATTCATATGCAAGTATTGCCATTCCATCTGTATGTAAACCTCAAAAATCTGTGGTTTGTGAAAAAAACCTCAGCAAACTGCCAAACAAAAGACGCATTTTTACTGCTTCTACATTTCTTTTAAAAATATGAATATTTTCTGTGTTTATCTGGATTGCTGCGGTATTTGCCTTACAAATGCATCATTATCCGCAAATCCTTAATCAGAACATGAAAGGATTATTTTATCTCCTGTACTACTTTTTGTGCTGTATTTCCCAAGGCTTCTATTGATTTTTTTTTTAATGTAAATAACTTAAAAGGATTTAATTTTAGTTGTTGCAAAGCTATTACCTTTAGTTTGAAGGGTTTTAATTGTGATATTTCTTGAATGCTTTGTTGGAATTTCTTCAAGTAGTTCATGATGTTTCTGTGTTTTAAATGAATGAATTATGTGTGCTTAAAAATATTAAAATGTTTTTATTAGATATTATTTTTTTAAAAAAATATTGTTTTTTTAAACCTATATTATTATTAGGGTTACACTAGGACTGCGTGAAGATTCCCAAACTGTCAACAGCTTTTTGATGAAATTTTTAACAGAAGTGTTTCAGATTTTTTCAGGATAACGTTCCAAAACCACTCTTGTGAACAAATGTATTGATAATAATGGTAATCAACATTAAATAGTCTGAGGATAAAGCGTATGAACATATGTTTAATGATATGGGGATATGTTTTTTCAAAAACTTTGTGAAAATATATCAATTTTCATAGACTTCTCAGACAACTGGTTATGTCCTGCAGCTACATGGAGAAGGGTATAGTGCCCGAATTGCAGGATGATGTTTTATAACTACTGATGCAACTGATTTTAATGGTGTGAGTACAAAATAAAGTTATATGGAAAGCTTTCACCCCTCCTGTATAAGGACCACATTTCTTAACCAATTTATGTTCCAGTAACTATGGAATGTTTTCACAGGAGTGCTCCCCTTTACCTTTTCAACTAGATCTAATTCTCTCAAATTACACTATTGTTCTCCAGAATTCTCATTTCTACAGGGTAGGGAAGGACAGACTTCATGTAGGACACCAGAGAGTTTTAAAGGTGTTCATTTATGTTTGCATAGTCAGAACATTATCAAATACAACTCTATTATGATTTTAGGTATCTCATATTTTTCTGGCTGATTTACCTGTGAAATAAGATGTTGTTTTATAGTAAACAATGCTGTTGAAATCTGTTCTGCTATACTGAGAAAATGCTAATAGAGCTTGTTGCTTCTGAAGTTGACACCGCTATCTAGTGTTGAGGGGCTCTGAATCTTGTACAGGATAAGGGAACATGGTGATTGCTGGATGCAGGAGGACAAAGCCACGTGGTATGCAGACAGGATGGCCATCCTGTGTCACCAGCCAAAGAAGCAATTATGGCTGCTTTGGTAGGAGAGGAGGGATAGTACTGACAGCTGAAAGCCCTCGCATCTGAGATGACCTCAAGTTTACATGTTTCTTTTGATAACCACTCAATCGATATCAATATCCCTGCCATACATTCAGCTTTTTGGATGAGGCACCAGGGACGGCCAAGCTCGAGTATGGAGCTACAAATACTTGGGGCTGTATCCAATGAAACATGATGATCTCTAATAGATGATTAGGGTGGGAGAAGTGCATCTACAGTGTGACTAATGTGGGACAGAAGCAAATGACCCAGTCTTCTTCCACCCCACACCCCCTAAGGTTTTACTGAGGTAGGAGAGTGAAGAGCTTCACAACAACTCTCTTTGGTGTATCACAATTGCATCAAATTGTGGATTAAAAGGAACGTAACAGAAACGTGTCTAAGATAATATGATGCATGTCCTTCCTCTTCAGAAATACTTTTGTACTTTAATGACCACAAATAATCAAGGGTTTATTTTATGGCTCACTCTGAAGGCAGCACACATTGGTACAGTGCTCTGTGATAACATTCTTGGGGTAATGGCTTGCTCTAGATTTGCAGTCAAGAGTATGACCTGCAAGATTGCCAATGTCAATTCTTGGCCACTCCAGATCTCACCTAAAGTGTCTTGCAGCCCTATGCTGCCTAAATTCTGTCTTGTTTTTTTTTTTTTCTCCCAGACTCCCACAGCATTTCTGAGTGTCTGGCCTCTGAAATGTCAGAAGTAACAGTAAGATAGAGGGACACCTGTGTGGGATTATTTGTGTGAACTGCAGAGACACTTTAGTAAGGCTTCCTAGACTGGCATGGAGATCCTCTGTACTGAATCAGACATGGACAGTGCAGAAATGCAGCTTTTCCAGCATCATCAGTCAAGAAATCCTGTGTAAGGGACAGGGAAGATTTCCAGTGCAAAGCTCCTGTTGCAGGCAGTGGTAGTGGTGATGTTCCCCCAGTCTGCTCCAGCAGCAAGGCAGCTGTTCACATGTCACGTCAGAACTCTGGGACAGATCCTCTCTACCCTGGTTGAAGGCTGGAAATCTAAGGTACACTTTCTTTCTGCCTACTCTATTATAGCAGTTGTTTCAGGAGGAAGGTGTTGCTCTTGTACTACAGGTGTGGAGCCAAGACTCCAGGGATCCCAGTATTTGTGCTGGGCTCTGTTTCTCCCTGTCCTCCCTTTTACTGTGCCCTATTCAACTTCTTGCTCCTAAACACCCTTCCTCAAAACAGGGCTGAGAGGTCCTGCCCTAAACCACATAGTCCTTTCAGGAGCTCTGTCCTGTTCTCTGTAGACATTCAAGGACAACTTTCTCAGAATATTTTGGGGAAAAAAAGTATAGGGGATATTTTTATTTTTTTTTAAATGGTAGAAGTTCTCCAAATACCAGTTTAATTTGGGTGTTTACATTCCTGGTGAATCATCTGTTCCTCCTAAAAGCCACTTTTCCTTCAAGACTATGACTTCTATTTTTGTAGGAGCATTTTGTCTCACTTTGCCAGCCATTTCCATTCTCCTGTAAGTCAAACATCTCCTGTATGATGTTTGACAATATCACTGGATTAATATTGTTTTAAAGGCAGCATCTCAAGGCAAATGGCATCTTACTGTTTCTGAAGAGTGAGCTACTGTGCTTTCCTGCCTAAATGCAGTCAGTCTCATTTGGAAATGACCTCGTGTTTTCATATAACAATCTCCTTGACAAGAACCAAATGCATAGCACATATGGGATTTATGGATTCCTATAGAGCAGGACGACATCTCTCAACCAAACTACCCCCTCCCTCACTGAATACAAGCAAGGGAAGGCTGGAAATTCAACTATCTATTAATACTTGTTACTGCATTCATTTTCTGCTAAGTATAGTATACCACTGAGAAACTGTAGGAGCTTAAACAGATTTGCAGCTGACCTTTTGATCCCAGAGGGGCTTTTTTTTTTTTTTCCCTCACACTTTTTATCCTTGATTATGAAAGTGAAATGTAGATATAAGAAGAGAGTCTCAAAACTTTTAGGAAACCTTTGGGATGCAGAGCATTAGTGCAAATATTCACTCTTGCATTAGGAAAGCTATCATTTCTCTTTTGTTTATGTTTATCATATTGTTTATGCTACATGAAATATGGTATTTAGTAGAACTTTTTTTAAGCTGTGTGCATGTGTCAGTATCACTAACTTCAACTCTTGTTGTATCATGTGTGTTTCATGTGAAGAAGATATCATGGAGAGAGGACGAGAAGTTCCCAGAGGGTTAAATACAACAAAACTTCTGTTAGGAACAAATAGAGATGCTTGTTTCTTACACCAATAATAGACAGTTTCTGCCAGGGGAGAGACAGTTATGTAGAAAGCAGTGTATGTTTCTGCTAACTCTCAAGCTCATTTGAATCTGACCAAAAAACTTATTAATGCAAATGTGTTTCCTACTGTGCTACCCTAAAGATCAAAACTCACTTGTCAATGAATGGTGTTTCTTCCTCTGCTGCCCTCTCTGCTTTTGGCTTTTGACTAGACATAGCATCTTTGAAGGTGAACACTTCCCCTGTTCTAGAATAAATCTTGGGGAATATGGACACTTGTCAGTGTGTTTTAGGAAGCATTGAAAAAGTGAGGACTGAATGTTCATTTGCCTCGATGACAAATGCCTTGGTTTTAGCCAGATGGTTTGAGTGAGGCCTGATTCAAGCCCTGTTGACGTAAAATGCAAAAAAAAAAAAAAAAAATTAGTACATCAAAACAGATAGTTTAAAATATTTGTTCCAGATTTTAAGAAATTAAAGAAAATAACCTTTATGAGTCCATAGCATCAGTACTGAATCAGTGTATTCTGAGATCACCTAAAGACAGCACCTCAGATTAGGCATGGCTGTGTATTCTTTTTGTTTTAGCATGAGAAGACAAGAGAGACTCCATCTGACCTATGCTAGTTATGGGAGGACAGACATGTAAACCCTGCTGTACAAAGCTGAAAGTCCAGACTGAGTTTTTACAAGTGTCCGTGGCTGTCTCAAAAGGGAATTTCAAGATTACACTGGCACAAATCTGCTTTTTGGGACTCTTTTGCTCTCCCTTCTCGTAAATGAAATCCTGGCGACTGTGTGTCATTCCTTCTTACTTCACAGTGCAATTCCTGTTTCAAAAAAAAAAAAAAAAACCATGAAAATTTAGCTGAGACATATTGACAGTAAATTTGGTTAGAATATGCTCAAGCAGCACTTGACTAATAATTTTTATTCATAGCTATTCCATCATTTTCTAGCCAATTATGCTCTTTAAACTGAGGTTTTTTAAAAATAAAATCTTTCATGACAATTTATGAAGAAAGTAGATTCTTAAATTGTTTGCTCTCAATTTATGAACATCAGAAAATGCAGTATAAAAACATTTTCTTGTGTAAATAAAAATACTTCTCTCCTTTTTCTCGAGAGGATTGCTATCAGTGATTTTTTTCTTAAAGTAAGTGTTTAGATAATTTATTTTATGCAGGCTGTCTGAATTTTATAGATGGCAGCTGTATCCCAGTTTCTCAAAAGTGTAATAGAAGGTCTGTCCCAGCTGGGATGTTTGCTTTGGGAATAAGTTTTGAGAGGACACTATGAAGCAGGATTTTATAAATCATGTGTGAGTAACAGTTTTTGATGAAACTCTGGTAAATATTTGGACTTTCTGTGTGATTTAGTAAAATAGTTTATGTGAAAATACCACATATTTGTGCACATAGAGAAAAATAACAGTATGCTGTACTGGTCATATGTTTGGGTGAGAAAAAGCGTGAAGACTATACAAGCTGGTAGCTAATTTAAGACTATTGGTTTCAGACCAGTAAATCCAAATGTTACGTTTCTGAAGGATCAGAATGTAATAATTTTGCCGTTCTTCATAGAAGTACCAAGATAAAAGTATTCTCAAGTTTATGAAGGGAATGAAGTTTAGAATGTAGTTCACAGAGAGATGATTACACCGGGGTAGAAACTAGAGACTTTACATCTTTATTTTAAATTTATTTTTTGCTTGTTTACAGAATGTTGCTTATGTTCTGCATTAGAATTCAGCTCATATCATCTGCCTTTTTGAGTGGCTGTGCTTTAATCATTAAATACACAGAAGAACAGCAACCAACTATTATAATTTGCCTGAGGAAGGAGTCTGCAACGAAGAGTGTTTAGAGCCAAAAACTGCGTCTCCACTGACAGCACAGGAGTTGCAGTCTAGGCTAGAAAATGCCATTGATGACAAGGTCATGTAATAGAGATTACTTATCTGAAATGTAGTCCTTAAATCCTCTTAACTCCCTGGCCAGCTTTAGAACTGCAAATTACATTATTTTGGTTTAAAATCTGAAGAAAAAATTTCCTGCAAGTCTGAAGATAAAAATTTTGGGTGCATATACAGATATATGTATCCAGAACTAAACTCAATAGGAATGTTTACTAAACTGGATATTGGGGAAACCTGGGAAATTTGTTAATCTCTGACTACCTGATCGTGTTTCCAGTTTGCATTTTTTTTCCCACCAGCCTCTCAAAATATAGCCAATAAAACTAATTTCTCCTTCTCCAGACCTGATACTTATCAACATCCACACCTTATACTATCTAGAAGCTTATTATTTTATGACAACATATAGAGTTATCGTAGTGCACTAAAATCAGGCTGTTCTTCATAAACTCTGTGACTGTTTTGTTATACAGTGTTAGACATAGCAGGGGATGGTTACATTCAATGAGTCTTACTCATTTTGTAGTAGCTTCTTACTCTCGTATTCCTTTTAATATTGCTTAGCACTCAAGCATTTTCCTTGATTTCTTCAGACTCTCCTGAGCTTTACCTACACTTTTCTAGAATGCTGATGTTACTATGGGACAGGAATTCTCAATTTGGTCTCTTGAGACTGTTTTAAGAGTGAGAGTCTGTAATGGGAGAACAACAATTCCTTGTACGCTTTATTGTCTGTCACACCCATGAGAGGCAGTTCCGCTTGTTGGTATAGCTGCTGTTGTAAAGTTAGGTCAGGACTGCACTAAGTCTCAACTTTAAATGCCTGTCTTTGGAATTGTACCTCTATTATCACCCCTAAACTCCTGATAAAGAAATTTAGGATATAGCACACAGATTCATAATTTTAAAGATGTGGTAAATATTCAGGTTTTGAGTACTCTGATAGGCTCTTCAAAAGTTTGATGAATAATCACACCTTAATTTTCTGTTGAGACAGAAGACAAGATACATTACTATGCTTATTTAAACTACAAGACATAGCATGTATTGTTTGTTGGCAGGTTCAGTGGATGGCAGTCTGTTCTTTCAGGTTATTTTAGATAAAAATGTGAGCTGCTGTACCCAGCATCTGTGAAAATAGGGACAGTTTCAAATTATCTGCTGACATGTTGAAAGCAGGTAAAAGAGCAGGTCTCCAGGCTCTGGGATGTTAAAGCGTGGATCAAATCAATGGTGGAAGGTAGAGAGTTTAAATGTAAACAGATTTTTTTTTTTTTCCTTAACACATTAACTTAAAACATATTGCAAATTCTGAGTTATGCATGTGATAAATCAGATGAAAAATAACAGATCATAAGATCATGACTTTCTCAATATTTAATTTTTGAATATTGGTCCAGCCATATTCTGCTTGTGTCTGTCCCTTTAAATGCAAGAGATGCTATTAAGGCAGTCTGACCTTCTGAGAAGGGAAAGCAAGTGCACAAAGGGTTTTGGCAGTAACACTGACAGTATATTTTGCTGCAATACAGAATATTATCTGTTGCAACCCTAATGAGAAAGGTAGACAATGTATGTTCTTTATGACAGTTCGAGCAACGTGACGTGAAGGTAATCGTAATTTCAGCTTGAAAGCAAAATTGAGACACATTTTTTTCACTCTCCAAATTGCATCTGATGCACCCTGCTGTTGAACTTAGGACTGTAGTTCCCTACTGTCATTATAGTCTTGTCAATGTTGTTTGAAAATACATACATTCTATGGGCTTTTCTCAGTGATGTATTCTGACTCGCTTTTAGTATGAGATCAAGTAATACTCATTTTAGTTGTTTTTTATCCCACCTTTGTAGAAAGTCACAAATCCATTCATTAGCTAAACTAAACATTGAACAGATAATGTATATGAAAGGCGAAAATACCATTTGCTTGGTGATAATTACTAGTGTTCATTTTCTCACTTAAGTGATAGGGCACATCACACTGTTGCCATAGCAACCCCGATTCTGTCCCATTAGCAGCCTAATGTGAATTTATGAATGCAAGTATCAACGTGTGGAAAGCGGCTCAAAATAGGGAGTGATTCATCATGTACAACACAGACAGCTGAGTCGCAGGCTAAGACAGGGCTGTCTGATTTGGTTTTCAATGTTAAAGTGCTATGCTGTGATGTAGGTAGCCAATTAGAATGAACTAATTTGATATTTAAGGAGATTTTAAATGATGGTTGAATAGCTGTATTAATTTTTGAAATGTTCTGTGCTGCATTATAACTTTTTTTTTTTGGTGGGTTTTGTTTGTTTGGTTTGGTTTTTAATGAATACTGGGAAAGATACTGTCTCTCACAATCATTTGATTGAGATTTGAGATGTTTCAAAGGTGAAACCCATTTCAAGTTAGGTTGCTGATGCTGAATATTTTTCTGGATCCAGTGCTGTAATGGGTTTACTCCCATACTTTAGTATTTCTCCTTGTTTACACCTCAAGAAAGCAAGCCTATGGACAAGAAACTGGAAAGAGCTCTGGGTTCAAATTTTGGCTGTCCCATAGACTTCTCGTATTATTTTGGGGTAAATATTAAAGTCTGCTTCCGTGCATGCTTTTGTCCTCTAAAATAGTGGGGAAAAAAAAAACCAAACAAAACCCAAAATATCCACAAAAACCAAAACAACAACAACAACACAAACAAAAAATCAAACAACAACAACAAAACCCAAAGCAAAACACCAGAAAAAACCCCCTTCATATTCTTTCTCTTTCTCCTGTGTATCATAGATTTTTAGGCTCGATTCTTGTGCCTATTTGCAATTTTCATACTTGTGATGGCTCTTAATAAATGTACCAGCAGTTGTTGGAGTATTCTTCTACCTGAAATAGGAGATGTGTCCCTACTTACAGTCTGCGTGCTCAGTGCCCAACATCCTTTGCTCATACCATTCATTAGCTGGGTTCATTCAGAGGGCTGTAATGGAATGGATGGAATCAAATGCAAAAGAATCACAGTAAGGAAATGGTATCATGAATACGATGCCAGTCATTTAGAGATGGAATTAAAGTAGATCATGCAATTTTATTTTGCATCTGTGCATCTGCATGATGGTATAGTCCTTTATTACATGATTATATACTATTTTTAGCAAGTTTTTTGGAGTTAAAGATATGCTGTAAGTCTTTCTCTGAAAAGCATGTTAGACTATTCATTGGCAAGTATAAAGGGATAAGAATAAGTTTTTAAGTTTATTGGGAATAAAATAAATACATTTTAATGTTGGTTACCTTTCAGAATTAAATTCATACTACAGGAATATATTCTCGGTCTTTTTTGAATAGCACAGAAGTGGAGTCAGACTCCAGACTTCATTTTCACACCTTGCTTTTCTGTTTATTATTGCATTTCACTGAATCATTCAGTTCCAGAGGGAGATTTCTACTTTATTGTAGTCAAGATGTTTACCTTTCAGGGTTGTTCCGTATGGAATTAAAAGGCACATTATCTCTGCTGTTATGTCACTAGCACATCTGGTCAAACACAACTTGCTCCCTTCCTCTTGCCATATTTCATGGCAAATTTCCATTGTTGTGCTGCTCCTGTGTGTACCTACTCAGCTCTTCCAACAACCACTGGCTACAGATAACACCACCTAGCGAGGATGACACTTTCTCAACATTACTAGTCTTCCAGCCAGAAAGACTGATTTTGCTTATAAATCCTTAAACAAAACCTTTATTTTGAAGTTAGCAGTGCCTGTACCAGGAATGAAGGATTAAAAACACTTTGGGAGTTGATGATGACATGTGATTTCATAAATATGCAGTGTCTCCTTTAAAGAAAACCAAAATAAAACCAAAAACCAAACTGATCCTTTAAAATCAATCTCAAGTGTTTACACGGAGATTAAACACACCGCCAATTTAATCATTAAAAGTCTGATATGAAACATGCTTGTAAATTAGTAAGATTCCAGCAGTAGTGAATTTTTATGAGAACAGATGTCCATCCTGTAAATCTTTCTTAACATATGTGAGAGAGGTAATTGCAAGTGCAAAACTTAATCTGCTTACGTAAAATAAACAGGGGTAAAGTAGGCTGGGGACAACCATTGGCTGATGTCCATGCAGAAAGGAATCTGGAGGAGATGAAAATTCATCTTTCTAATGCTAACCTTTTCTACAGAAACTTGAGAATGTGCACTGTGTGTATTAAAAAAAAAAAAAAAAAAAAAAAAAAGTACTAACTCAGATCTCCAGCTGATCTGGTAATTATTTTTCTGTCTTGAAAAATAACGGTCCATAGGTTCTTTATTTATTCAAGTGGGAACCTGTAAATTGAAAAACATTTCTCTTTAAGGAATCATTTAACAGAGAAAGAGAAGAAAGAAAAAGTACTTTGAAAACAATAATAGCAATAAAATATTAGGAAAACCACCAAGTTGGTTCTCTTTACCAGTTGACAGAGGCTAGCGAAACTGTCATCAAATTGCCAGAGAATATAAAAATGGATGTATGAAAATGATTGTCTGAGCTGGTAAAGGAGCGGGAGAGCATGTTAATAGCAAAAAGATAGTTCTTGACTAGTTTCTCTAGCAACAGCACCTCTTTACGGTGCAATTGAATGAGAGGTTGCCCGCTTCCATGATACAGAATGGAGTCTCCCAAATTCCTCAGAAACACAGAATGTCGGGTTGTTGATCTGGATTCTGAGAACTAGGAAAGTTGCGTGAAATAGGGAGGTGCTTTGGGTTTACAGATTATAATCCAGAGTGAAATACTGTGTTCTGGGAAGGTCTCATAATTTACACCCTCACAGTGCTTATAGATGGAACCAGACGACCTTTCTTTTCAGTGAGAAGAGAAAACCGAAATTTTGTAGATGCTAAAGCTATGTGTTGATCTGGTTTGGATTTTGGTGAAAGGTTTAAAGTCAATAAAGAGAATTTCTTTAATTCACTTACTCTGAAAAAGCCAAAATAAAGCATTTCGTTTCAGAAATTCCAGAAGAGTTCATACTAGTTTAATTTTAACAAGGCTTTTAAAGTTGGCTTTGGAAATACAGTTCTGCTAACACAGTTAAGACAATTAATTAGTTCAAAGTTACCCTAGAAGTAAAAAACCCCAGTTTTGGGGGTTTCCATTTTGCAGCAAAATAAGCATAGATCCATACTCATTTTGAAGAAATGCCAGCTGAAATCAGTTTGACAAATCCATTTTTAATTTCTTATTTACTGGTTCAACCACTGAATAGAAACAGGATCTTTATTATGCTTTGCCATTTATGTCAATATCCTGAATCATACAAACCTTTGATGTAGATGTTCGTAGACCTTCTACACTGAATGCCTTAAGGATGGGGAAAACAAAACAAAACAAAGACAGGTTTTAATAAAATATATCTCTTTTTAAAAAAAGTAAAAAGTAGCTTTTAGAATAGAATTCAATGTGTCTCATAGAATTAAATTTTTTTTAAAATGGTCATTTTGTTGTTCCAGCGTTCAGCTTCCAAATTTGTTTTCAGTTTACTCTGTGCCTTTTTGAGTTCGGGCAAACTCAGTCCAGTTTACCGTGAGTGTAAGAACTTTCTTCCCCATGTCTGGAGCCTGCCTCACGGTTCATGGCAGCTCTGACTCTTGCAGCTTCTCACTTCAGCTGTGATATTTTTCTGTGTTTACACCTGCTGCTTCAAGGAATACATACTTGGGGCTATATCACAAGTAAACAATTTTCACAAATCACAAATAAACTATTATCTCAAATATACAATTCAAAAGTGTACATATATACAATTTCCATCTGACATGCTGCCTCATACCTCCGGATCAGCTTTGGGGAGTATATAGTGGGCAACGCTGACGGAAAGGATTTCTGCAGGATTTGTTCCCTGGTGATACAAGGAGTGGGAGGATTGCTTGAGAAGAGAAACAATTACAGCAAGTTCAGTTCATTTCAATAGTGGTGCCTGGGGAAGCTTTTTCAGTTATGTTGAAAAGGTCTCATTTTCTTTAACTCATGAACTAGGAATTGCAGCAAGTGCTTTGAATCCACCTCTTGCTGTCAGGATATGCAGTAAAAATGTGTCACTGCTTAAGGGATAAGAAAGTCACATAGTCTTAGGTGGCTTTTCTGATTTCCAGATGATAATTAGGAATACATATTTATATCTTTGGAAACTTGTTGCACAAAACCCATGATATTACTGGAACACAAACATGCATGGCATGTTTAGGTATACGCATTTACCTGTATAATAATATATATACGTGATTGCTGATATAGGGGATATATGCTCATCTCCTTCTAACAAAGAAAAAACAATGAATTTATGTAAATGTATCGGCTTCTTTGGAGCGTGAAATGTTGAAGTTTAATCCCAGACCACAGATGGGCATTCAAAATATTTCAAAGGTTAACAAAGACATTAAAGAGATACCCACTACATATACAAAGAAATGTAGCCTTCTACGGCTAGCTGGGTGGCCTTCTGCAATGGGCTGACCTCATAGCTAACATCTTGACTGCAGACAGTTTATAATGCAGCAACATACGGAGTTGTTGAAACTATATCGGAGTTGAAAAGGTGAGAGGAGAAGGAAGTAGGGTACATTGTAAGAAATGCCTGAGAATTTCCTGTATTTCAGTTACTGAAAATTTTGTAGAGCTGATTAACAAGAATGTCTGCTAAGGATATATGCTTGATGTGGCTTTTATTTATTTTTAGTTATAGAAATTGATATCAGGAAAAAAAAGTTTAGCAGTTTAAAGGCTGGCAAGCTAATTGGTAAGTTTTAAAGAGCGTAATTTCTACTAAGTGCCACTGTATATGCCATATGAAAGTTCATGAAAGGTATTGCAACTGACTAACAAACATGTAGAAAATAATTTATGGCACATGGAAAACCTGATAGGACATGACTTGCATAATTAAGAATTAAGCTTGATGTTTGGGAGCCAGAACTGGTGATAACTTAAGTATGCTTAAATCTCAATTACTTAATACAATCTAAACCAATTTTAAAATGTATATATTAAATACTATGCGTACCTAAGTACTCCACTTACCAAGATTATAATAGTTTGTCACTAGTGGTTATCAAGTTCATATTATAGGCAATCCAGTTAAAAGAAAAAATGATTTTTTTTTTTTTTGTGGAAAAACACATCTATGTTTGCAACTGCTTATGCTTTAAAAGTACTATGAATACCTCTTTAATAAGGGAGTTGCCAGTTTACAGATTCAAATGTTGAACTGGGTTTTATACCTGATTCACATGCCAACTCTTTGACAAAAGATGAGAGTTTGTTTCCATTTGATGCTGTGATTTAAAATATTTAGTTCTGTATCTTAAAAAAAATAGTGAAAATGCGCATATTTTGTTCCAAATAATCTTAATGATAGAATGACACACTTATATTCTTAACAAATCCCTTACTCTTACAGAATTTTTATGAGCATCATTTTCTTACCCATTCTTTTTCACAGCATAGACCTTTTTGTCAGTAAAAGCTAAAGAAGATTCTTCCATAAACAAGCACCATAAAAACCACGACCATTTTTGTGGTCTGTCCTCAGCGATCAGTATGTTCGTTAGATTTAAGTCATCTTCAGCAAACAGTACTAGAGTCTTTCAAAATGGCAGTTATTTTTCATGGAAATTATTCCAAATTACCTTAATGGCTATCAGGAACAAAAATTGCAACTTTCAGCAATTTTAAATGGAGTGTTTATCTGTAATTCTTTCAGTAGCACATTATTTGTCTCCTGCTCTTGAGATATGTACTTTCTATTATCCATTAAAAATGACTGAAAATAGCCTACAATTAATTCTAAGCATTTCAAAACTATCTCCTGTAAATGCTCCACTGCCTGCTCTGAGGAATGTTAAATCTGAAGTCTGAGACTTGGTGGAGATGAGGCCTCAAAGGAGGAAAGTGCCAAGTGGTCAGCACTGAAGCTGTGAAACCGTACGAACACCACCTCCATCAACCAGCTCTCACAGTTCTTCCCTGGCCACCTTTTCCACTTGGGTCTGGGTTTAGAGCTGCCCAATTGAAGGGAATACTTGATTTTAAAACTAACTTACTTCTGAGCCCAGTTGACACTAAAAATAATTGGAAGTAATAGGATTGCTTGGGAGGTTATGCTAAAATACGTGATGGAACTCAGTGCTTGCAGAGACTAAGAAAGTAGCTCAGCATTAGTCTGGTTCTCCAAGGAAGCCAGTTGAAGTCACACCCAGGCAAGATGTATGGGAAAGGGAGTTTACGTATGGATCACCTCCATATTCAGTGGTCACTATAGGTCTGTACAGAGCAGGCCCGCAGCTGTTCACTTTTGTTCATGTCTTCCAGTGCCTCTTCTGTAGGCCTTTGTTGCTAACATGGTTGCTGTTACGAGGTTTGTGTGGCAACAGAAGTCCTTTATTTTCAGATTCACACTGAAACTTGAGAGCAGCCTGCATTTTTTGACAAAAATCAATGTACTAGGAAGTAGCCATGTGTCCTGTAGGTAATTATCTTTATTGAAAAGATTGTACAGTAGTTTTAAATTACAATTAGTAAATAAAAGGTTTTCACAGATAATAGATTTCTTTTGATAAACCAAGGAGAACCTTTGTCTTGATGCTTTTTCAGCTTTTGCCAAGTTTATTTGTGTAGTATAGAGTAACATAGACTAAGATCTCCTTAGGGGTCTATTCAGCTAGTGACTGTTAATTGAAAAACTCATTTCAGATAATCCCTGTGAGTGAAATTAATCTGTTGGTTTTGATGAAGTCATACATGACTGATTTCATTAAGAAAATATATTTTCTGTTATTGTCAAATGTCAGGTTTGGATGTTTACTTTTTCATTAGATATTGTGCCATTACATTCTTGATACTTTAAAAAATATTGTTATTGTTCCTTTAACATAAAACCAGGATATAATTCTTAATGTTCTTACTGCATCACAAGTTTTGCCAAGACTGTAACTGCCATTGCTTATTTTCTGTCCTCGCAAAACCATTCCTAAAACGGATCAATGTAATTCTCCATCTGTTTTAATATCAGCGTAAATTATGTTTTTCCATTAGTAAATATTTATAGTTAAATCTAAAGAGGCATTTAAACCAACTCCAGCATAGGAAGAGAGTAGGGTACCTTAGAGGCTCCCTCTAAAATCTGTAGGGAGAGCTGGTATCCTGGAGCAGTTCACAGGCATGTAATTATTTGGTAAAAATGTGTAGTAGTTCTTTTGTATTCTCCTACCATGTTTTTAAATGTTTTAAATGTTGTAGTCTATGCTTACTCCAATACTACATGCATGGATTCGGTCTTCAATGTGGTGATAGATGACTGCTTTTTGGTAACTTGCAGGTGAAAGACCAAAAAAATTTGCTCTTTTGGGACTACACGTTATATATAAACCAGTAGCATTCTAGTTGCAATACAATTTGTATGTAAAATAATCTATTTACACATACCTTGTCATATTAAAAGACTATTGTCAAAGTAGCATTATCAAATCATCAGAAGTTAGAAAATATGACAGTTAAAATTACTGATTCCTCTGAAATCCATTGCCTAGGCTTCTATGCACCAGGCTGTGCTCTGTGAGAACCTTATTGAACACTGTTTTCACCAGTGCCTGTATCACTCAGGCACAGAAAGAAATTACTACTTTTTTTGTGACGACTTCTCTGATATTTACCATTACAGCATCTGAATATTTGGCCTTGCAACCTATCTTCGTTATAGTTTAGTAAGAGGATGTTGGGGTTTTTTTAATTTGTTTTTAATGCTTTTTAATGCTTAATAGATTAGTACCTGAGGGTCTCTAAGGTTAGTGTTTGCTTATTTTAGAAGTCCAACTGGAGAGGCTATCATTCTGATTTTTCTTAATATTTACTGTTATAAGGGCCACAAAGATGATGAAGGGAGTGGAGCATCTCCCTTATGAGGAAAGGCTGAGGGAGCTGGGTCTCTTTAGCTTGGAGAAGAGGAGACTGAGGGGTGACCTCATTAATGTTTATAAATATATAAAGGGTGGGTGTCACGAGGATGGAGCCAGGCTCTTCTCGGTGACAACCAACAGTAAGACAAGGGGTAATGGGTTCAAGCTGGAACACAAGAGGTTCCACTTAAATTTGAGAAGAAACTTCTTCTCAGTGAGGGTGACGGAACACTGGAACAGGCTGCCCAGGGAGGTTGTGGAGTCTCCTTCTCTGGAGACATTCAAAACCCGCCTGGACGCCTTCCTGTGTAACCTCACCTAGGTATTCCTGCCCTGGCAGGAGGATTGGACTAGATGATCTTTCGAGGTCCCTTCCAGTCCCTAGCATTCTGTGATTCTGTGATTCTGTGATAAGGATTTGTTACTTTCGGAGCAAAGACCACATTGTCTTCCACCGAAGCTGTGCCAGCTCAGTGCTCCTACAGACCAGACCTTAGGCTGTGCATCCAGAAAATGAGGAACATGCAATTAATGAACATATGCAAAAGGGTTTGGCTTATCTTACATGGCTGCCAACAGACAGGAACCTCATGGCATGAAGAGGAATAAAAGCTGCTTCTCCAGACAACACAACTCCTGTAACCATGACACTGTATTTTTCCTTCCTGCAACTCCTCGCTTTCTTCTCTACCAGCTTCCAACTGAGTCATGAGATGGTGCCAAGGAATGTGAAGATCAGTTTATCTCAGAGCACATGTATGCTGTGTACTTCATGCTTGACCGCACATCCAGCAATTTCCACCCTGTCTTGGTACTTGCTTTTCTTGGAGCTCCCGCGTGCCCTCCACACAGTGCAGTCACCATTAATTAGTTTGCATGTAGCAGCTTATTAAGATATAAAACTATGATCCTTTTCTCCTCATGTTCTTCACCATATACCTAAGTGTTGATTTCAGTGGAGAGTCAATTTTAACCTCTAGACTTCCTTGTAGAAAGCATGCTCTTGTTTAGAAGGTGGTGGGCCACTTTCTCCTGTGCCAGTGTTATGAGGGAGTAGTCTTGATAGGACTGGTATGGTCCAAAAAGGCTGAGAGCTCGGGAGAACATTGTTATACAATTTTTTGATTTCTCAAGGCATGAGGCTGCTCAGTGAGGATGGGATCTTGGAGAGTGAAACAGCAATGTCAAAATTGTAATTAGTGAGCAAAACTTGATTTACCTCACTGGCTTTGAATAAAAATATGGGCAATTTTTCACATTGAAAACAAAAAATGTGGCGGCTTTTACATTAATGCTTAAAATCATTAATAATATGGACATCTTTTCCTAAATGCAACCTGAATTTTTTCTAATTGGTGGAAAACAACTCTATCATTTCATGCAGAAACTCACAAGGCAATTTTCAAGCCAAACAGCTGAATTTTGGCAAAAATACAAACTAGTAAAATACAGATTTTCTAACAAAATTTAGGCAATATTAATACTCTCTGCTGCCATCACCATGGTTTGTAACAAGTTCACTTGCCACCAACTCCTGTCAACAAGTTCACATAAGAATAAAGAATTTATGAAGCCAATTTGATTAATTTTAATCAGATGTTATATTGGCATAAATGTCATGCTGTGGCCTTTGAATCGGAGGCAGAAGGATCAACGCTCAGTCAGGTCCTTACTGGCAGGGGCTGCCGCCTGCACAGAAGCATTTGAATATCAGAATTTCCACCTGAGTTCAGGTATTAGTAGGCATCAGTGTGGTCAGAGAATATAGGGGTGATACATTTTGACACTGTATACTGTCAACATGATTTGTAGATAAAATTGTTTAGGAACTGTCCTTTTAATTCTTTTTATCCTCTTGGAGAGAAGTGGCTGAAATAGGAGGGGACAATATGGTTTCTCTGGAAATATTTCATCTGTATGTATGTTGCAATAGGAGGCAGTTTTGCTTATGTATAAACACATTATAACCCCCTAGCAAGGAAGATTTTGACCCAGAGGTAAGAGAAAAATGTAATAAATTATTATCAAATAGACTAGTGTTGTCAGTGATAATACGTCTGACTTACCTAAGGCTTAAGTTTCAATAACTTCAAGGCTTGTTAAAAGTTGAACTAGAGTAACCACCCTTTGTCAATGAATGGACAGAAGTAACCGAGATGCTCCTGCCTCATAATTGCTTTGGCTTTGTGGGGAGTAAGGAAGATGCCTCATTTCCTTTCACTGCAGAAGGTTGTTGCATTCCCAACTTGCCAGTGCTGAGAAGACAATATAGGCCCCTAGTCAGTAAACCTAATTAGAGAGCTATTCGGCTCCCCTATCAACTGGGACTGTGAGAAGCAATCTCATTAGTGAGTGGCCTGCTGAATGCAGACGGTGTTTGTGCCTTTGCAAGCTGTAATGCATTTTTGCTGATAACATACTCCTAGCAATTATCCTTTTCTCCATCAATTTTGTGGGTGTCTAGGGCTTTGGAATATTAGCTCTTCTTTATGTCTGTCACTGTTAAAAACATTTTAAAGAAATACAGCGTGTCAGCCTTTGGCTCATACGCAACTGATGGCAAATTCACTGTCACTATCTAGGCCGTCTGTGCTGGCAGTACAAATGCTCCTACACTGATAAATACGGCGTAGCTGTGTGTAAAAGTTTCTTAGTGTTGAGAACCAAATTCAAATGCTGTGATCTCCCTCTTACAGTTTGTTTTTGGACACCTGACGTAGAAGTACAGTCTTAGAATCACAGCACACCTGTGACCGCTATGGAAAATTGTGGTATTTATTTATAATTTTGACTTCAGAAATAACACGTAGCATTCACTAAAAGTACCTGATTTCTTAAAAAACAACCAACCAACCAAACCAAACCAAAACAACAAACAAAAACCAGCAACAACAAAACCAACAAAAACAAACACCAAACTACTACAACAACAACAACCCCAACAAAAAACCCAACCAAAAAACCTCTAGAAAAATTGTTGGGTTAACACACTTTTTGACTTTCCTTTAGTATTAACAGAGCTATTTTTTTAACATGTACAACGTTATTGACACAACAAGAATATATGCTTGAAAAATGAAAAAAAGGGAGAAAATACAAATTCTTCTACTATTAGCTATTTTAAGCTCTTCTTGGTGTGAATATTATAAAGAAGATTTTTGCAAATGACATGATGAATTATTTTGTTTCTATTATTTGATTTAATGTTTCTTTACTTATGTGACAGAAACTGGTATTTACAGAGCTAATTCAATTAAATAATAGGTCCTTCATAGTGGATTAGAGAAATGCAATATTTTGAGGATTTCAGAAGAAAAAAAGGAAATAAAATGTTAATAGTGTCATAAGTAATGCATAAATGAAAAGCAAATTTATAGCAACGTTTTGTGTAATTGTAAGAGCCATGTGTAATTTCACTACAAGCAATAAAAATCAGTTTCCTATCCTGAAGATTGTTTTCGTAGTAGCAATAGTCCATTTCTCTGAGCTAATGGAGGACTAGCTTCGGTAATAAGGTGCCCTGAGAGATTCCTCCCTTGTAGCATAAAAGTCTACAGGTGTGCTAAATTTGGTCTTTTTTTTTTTTTTTCCTCCTGTGATAGAAACTTATTAGTAGCTTAAACCAGTTACACACTAACAAGTAAAATTAAAAATGGGAAATTTCAGAATTGATTTCTACCTGCTAATACTTCCCTCTGCTCTGATAATTTATTTTTAAACAAACACTTGTGAGGCATCTACCCTTTAGATTTCCAATCAAAAAGCTAGATTATAATTTAAAATCTTGCTAATATGACAATGTTGTTACTGCTTGTCAGTGATAATGAAAAAAATATCATCAATAGCAGTTCCTATCTCCTTAATTAAACTTGATTATTTTATCAAATTTTATTTTTTATAGATGTATCAGGTTCATCAGTAGGCTTTTTATTGCCTGGTGGAGAACAGTCCTCTTAAACTTTGAGTTTCTTCAGGGTTTGTTATATTATTATCATACTTAGGTGGAGACATAGCTAACCTGTGCTTAGCTGGGTAACAGTCAGGTTTCTAGTCTGTATTTGTTGTCTAGCATCTCTATATGGCAAACACAGAAAGATGGGAACCCTCAGAAGATGGGTCACTCCACCCCCCTCTTCCCATTAATTGCAAGAAAAGCTCAAGTATAGATCCCACATTTATAGGGGGTTGAAATTTGATAAAACGATGCGGCCATTAGTGCTGGGCTCTCAATGTTGTTATTTTCTGCTTTTCCTACTCAGACTGAATAAACACTGAGTTGAAGTAATGTGCTTTGCTTTATCTTTCCAGAACAGGTTGCTTCCCATGATGATTTTAGGGCAGTCAAACAGAGCGGTTCCTGAGTTCAGCTTTCAGGCTTTCTTGTGATGCCGAGCCTTCTTTCAAATTTTGCCTGGTCTGTTTCGGCTTGTGTAGTGGAGCTGATGATATACGCTGTGATGGTTTACAGGCTGCACTTTTGCTCTCTTTCTGTATTTAGAAACAATGTGAATACCACTAAAAAAAAAAAAAAAAAAGATGCTGCAGGTTATTAGAAGAATTTTAAACAGCATTGTTGACTCAATAAGAGTAAGAAGATAGTGCCTGAGGATTCTGATGTTTTTCACTATTTTCTAAAAATGGAAAAATAAGACTTAGTTTCAGGCAGCTCTGCTTGAGATTGCTGTTTATAAAAAGTAAGCTTGCCACTTTGCTGTTGTATCTCATGGTGGATCGTAAGGCTATTTTTGTACTGCTTTATACATTGCAAAACTTGTTAACAAGATAGCCACACAAATTTTGAGGAAATACATGAGGACCGTATTAAAATGCAGGACCAAGCTTTTTGGTTCAAAATGTTACCCAACAGTGTAAGTGTCTTGCTGAAGAGAGAGCATGCTCCACACCAGGGTCACTCAGACCTCCGAAAGGGGAAGATTTTGGGTGGCCTAATAATTAGACATGTTTTTTAATTGAGTGTGTCTTCTGAAAAAGCATTAGTGAGAAAACATTCCTCTTGCTTTACGGGAGGGAGAAGTCAATGCACTGAAAAGGCAGCTTGTCTCAAGCAGTTGGTGGCAGTTTGCTGAGTACTGTCTGGTGGGGCTTCTCCCCCCTTGCTGGGATGCAGAGAGCAATCCCTGAAGGTAACACTGCCACCTTGGGCTCCAGCGCTGTAAAAGCACAAGTAGCAAGTTCTGCCAAGAAAATTGTTTTCTGACACTGGAGAGCTGCTTGTTATCTTAGGGCAAGGAGACACAAACCCTGATGTTTCTTCCAAAGCGCAGAGATGTATCCCTTCTCGCAGATAGTTAAACAGTGATTCATTGCAAAGAGATTTTCTTGCTCTTACTTTAGTGGTTTCTTCTGGATGCTTTGTGGTGTCTTTAAGAGATTGCTTCTCAGCAGATGCCTACAAAGAAGTTTTAATAGCTGTTTCATTTCCAGAATCTGTAATTTAAGTGAGTCTTCTTTTCCTGTGCCTTCTATAATCTCCTGTTTTACTGATTAAAGAACATATTCTTCTTTTTCTTCTTGTAACACATAGGTTGCTTATTTGCCTTCAGTTTGCACGAAATAATGTTACAGCAAATAGTATGTATATAGGCAGGAATTTGTAAGGTTCTGCTTGTAAAACTTTCAGCATAGAAAAAAAAAATCTTCTGAGATGAATTGTCCAATGTGTACTTTGGATGATATATTTCTATATTCATCCCATGGAACATAAATGAAGCAAGCATAAACTGACACATCAAGATTCCAGGATTATGTATTTATATTTTTAATAGACTCTGAATTATGTCTCATGAAACTACTGCTGTAGATAAGGGTACCTCTACTATATCTCTAATTATGAAGAAGACGGGGGAAACTGAGGATAAGCACCTCCCTCTTACCCTGCCAACCCTCCCTCCCACCTCCCCCGCCATGACTAGGGTAGAAAGGGGTGCATCACCTCAGCTCTATGTTGAAGATGTTGAAGCATCAAATCAACTTCACTAGCATAATTCCTCTACATTTTGTATGTGTGTTACCTTACTTGCTGCTTGCTTTGTTCTGGCTGTGATTTGTAGCTGTGAATGGTCAAGGACAAAAGACAAGCCGTCTGCAAGAGAAAGTAATTACAGAGTGGGGAGGGCACATGATGCAGTTGGGGAAAAGAAATAAAATTCTAAATGTCAGCTATCTAATTCAAGATAGTAATTGACTCTAAAAAAGTGATGAAAACCACCTTTCCTCTGCAAAGCAAAGCATTCTCTTCAACTGCTCTGGGAAAAAAAGAATATAAAGTAATTCCTTTCATAAAATAAGTAGAGTTTTCATATACTGTATATAAATGATCTTTGGATATTACCTCATCTTATTTAAAACAGTATATCCATAGTTTTGGTATTTAGTTAAATCACACTTATAATCTATATTCATGTTCCAGGGAAACAAATAATACAATATAAATAGCATTAAAACCTCCTGCACGAATTTTATGAAATCTGTTTGATGGTTTGATTATGCCTAATTGCATGCTTGTAAGGAAAGTCACTTTCACCATTGTAGCTAGTGTGATACAATACATATCAGAAATGAGAGATCTTAAATCTGTTTTAAAAAAATAGTAAGTACTAACAATGGAATAAGAAAAAGATAAGCATCTGTTGTTCTATATTTTGGGACAACTACAAGAAAAATTCTGAATCAGTAATGGGGAGTTTTGACCGATGGTTTGCAAAGCACTCACAAGGGAGTTAATAAACCATTAATGTGATGTTCATTTTTCTTGTGCTGGTCATCTTTTCACTAGAGTGCCTGAGACAGTCTATTCTTATGTCACTTAAATAAGCCGTATGTTTTATTCATTCTCTTAAAGAACAGACATTATGGTTACTCTCATATGTAAAAAGAGTGGTGGAGTGGTGACATTTAAACAGTTTTTTATGATGATGGAGATGTTCAGTCACATTTACGTGATCAGACAGTACTACAAGACATCCATCCTGTAGCTGGAGACAAGTTATGTTCATGTGTGGAATAGCAAGTTGCAGCTATCATTTTAATTGGCTCCACTTACTGTATTTATGGGAGATCATTGTAGAATTCTTATTTTTTTTTTACTATTTTAGAAAAGATTGAACTATGGTTATGGTTGTTGATTTTGTTTACTAAACGGAAGAATTACCTTCCTGCCCAAACATGTCAATATAATCTAGCTCCTGGATATTACCTAAAATTTAATCTTGCAGCCACTGCTTCAAAAACTGGTTAGCTATATTACAAATAACAAGAACTAATCCTCTCTCCTTTGAAAAGCTGCTGTAAACCAGCTTTGAGCAATACTTTGCTTTGTGGATAAAAGGAAAAGGGTGCTCCCCAATGCTGTCTGCAGCAAGGAAATCTGCTCTGTAGTTTTTATTTTTCTCCAGGAGCTTCTGCACCCCTTGCTGTGGCCTCAGGTCAGCCAGGAATGCTTACATCTAGTTTCAGCAAGGCATTTAATTGTGTGTTTAACATTAAATTCAGCAAGACTTATACCCGTACTTAACTTCAACACTTGCTTGCCATTATTGAGAAGAGTGGTTAGCTCAATTGGGATTACAGGAAGGAAAGACAGATTATCCTGGTGAGTCAGATAGCCGTGGATGCTGCATCTATACCAACATCAAAGGGATCGTTTTTTCAGCTCAGAAGCACTCAGATCAAAACCACAATGATTCCTTTTTAAGATGTGGTTAGCAGAGGAAAGAAAGCAAGCTCTTGCCTCTTCCTAAAAGCAGCCCTTATCACTCCACATCCTGGCTGTTCCATCAGCACAAGGGATGGCTCTTTGGAGTTGCCTTTCTCCCCCCACTCGTTTTCCTCCATAGAGTGACTGGCACTGAGAAATTATCTTTCTCATATCACCACATCTCCTTCCCCTTGATGTTGCCGAAGACAAGTGGGTACGGAAGGGATATGGCTTTGAAAGGAAGGCCATAGCAACCCACCGGTCCTGCTGTATGAATTACTCTCCAGCATCAAAACTTCCCAAATGCTCTCCCAATGCGTGTCCTTTTCTGTGCTTGACATTTGTAGGATAGAGCCCACTGCTTCATTTATTAATACAAAATTAAAATTAACAACAGCCAGCTGGCATTGACTTACAGTCTAATGCTGCTCCAGCTCAACTGCCACATTTTCCCTTGGGATCCACCTGAAATACTGCTTTAGTTGGTTCCCTGCAGAGCATAGGAGACCATAACCATACAGATTTCTGACAAGATGTTTCATTAAAGGCTCCAGAAGAAGGTGAGGTATAAGGGATGCAGGACAAACCTGGTAGTGGATTAACAGCTGGGATGGAAGCATATGGTCATTTTTTTTTAGGATAGACATAGGCCTCTAGCTGGTCCCTTTAAGGATCTGTGCTGATCATGTGTAAGTTAAGCCTGTAAAAAGGAATTAACATTCAGCTGACAGAAGTTGGTATGTGATAGATCGTTATATACTGTGAGTCGTTACCATCAGCTTTTCTTCTTTTAATTTACCATTGATGTAAATGGAAGATTTGAATGCATCAGGTGTATTTTTACTAGACAATAATGTAGACTATAAATGTTCTTTATCAGTTTTAATTTGATTGAAGCCTGGAAAACCTCATATTCTCTAATTAGAGAGTTTATGCATCGGAATTCAAATTTATGTTACAGTCCATGTTTTGATGGCCAGTTATTCAGAAAAGATACCCAGTCTAACATCTTTCCCACTGGATCACACTGTATTACTATGTACAGATCTTAGGAACAAATCGTCCTCTTTTTTTTTTATTTTTTTATTTTTTTATTTTTGCGCTGCTGCAAGGAGGAGGTTTGAATCCTGGACAAGCTGGCACCAGAAGCTTGGAAGGAATTCAGAGAAATCCATCAATGATGATTAAAGATTTAGATTTCATGAAGACATATTAAAAACTAATTACATAGCATTTGTCTAAATGATGAAATAACAATATGCCAGTGCAGAATTGTTTTCACAGGAGAAAGCTGAGAATTGCTAATGAAGAAAAGAGGATCAATTTCTGTTCCTGAGAAACCCGCCAAACCCCTGTATACTAAACCATTGCCTTTCTAGTCTAAAGAAATTGTGCTAGAGGTCACTATGATTTGTAGCAGGCAGTGTTCTTGTCTACATTACTTTTTATAATCAACTTAATGTTACTCGTAGTGGTACTCTTATGCCAATTGCTGTTTCACACTCTTCTCACAAATTCTGAGTGTGAAGTTCGTGGTAGATTAGCCGGTCAGTGTGTGCTGTGATTGCCCACTGCATACTTCAGAACAGTCAAATGACTAGACAATCAATTTAATAGAGTTTTAAGCAATCAGTTGGAAAGTGGAAGCTGAAGTCCCTCAAAACTTGCAACTCTTGGCAAGGACAAAAAAAATAAAATTACTCTGTGCAATTGTTAAACACCTCCAGCATAATAGGGTTTGATTCTGATGAGGTGTCTTGAGCACTCAGATAGAAGTATAGAGTGTTTGCACTGGTTTATTTTTGGTGGATTAGCCCAAGTACATAGGATCTTGAAAATCATAGTGTAACCACAAGCTCAGTAAATAACAGAACAATGTTTGATTTTGACAGAAAGAGCCTACGGAGAGTAGATGGAAGGTCCTACAGATTTTCCTTTTACAAGCCAAGCTCCCCAGTGACATCCTGTGCTCTCAATCTAGGACTTGGAAAACCAAACTGCAAATGACTTGTACAATGGAGGGGTTCTCCATCAGTATTTCAAGATACACCCGTGGCCCAAATCAGCACATAAGTAGTTTTGTTTCTATCCTGCTTAATCAAAACTGAAGTCCCTGAGGTTCTTTTAATGTCTAAGAAGTTTTTTGTTTTGTTTTCAGCATGGATCAGTTGCACTCTAATATCTCAGAACCACAGAAAAACTTGCACAATTCTGTCCGTGCAAACACTCATTCCATTTTCATGCATATACATATCCACTTCCCAAGGGATAACTCTATTTCATATTTGTATTACAGTATTGATCACAAGCCTTAGTTAGGATTAGGGACCTGTGGTGGTTTTTTTGCCTGTTTGTTTTTGGTTTTGTTTTTTTTAAGAAGATGGTCTTGGAGAGTGTAGCAAATGAAAGATGAGTGATGAAAATGGATAATTAGCCCAAGTGTCTTTGATGAATTAGCCCATGTGTCTTTGATGCAAGATGTGATGACAATAACAATTCTTAGGTTTCGAAAGGTAGTGTCTTATAATATTAGTAACAGCTGTCATTGAAAACAAAGCGCAACTTTCTGTGCAGTAAGAAAGATTTACAAGTTTCCTTTCTGGGTTATATTACATCCAGCTATCCTCCTCCAATGGTCATATTAGCAACATGTATCTTCATTTCCTTTTTTTTTTTTTTTAAAATGGTTAAATATGAAGCACATTCTGCAAGAAACTGATAATCAAACAGCATGGGGAAGTGAAAAATCTAGACATTGAATTTGGTGATAGAACAAAAATTATTTAAAAAGGGAAAAATGGGATAAGAATAAGCTTCCTAGCTATTTTACAGGCATTCTCAGAAGCATATTACAAGTAGCCCGTGTACACATACCAAATTCCCTCTTGGGCACTGCATAGATGCCCATGAAAACAGGCATGACTGAAAAACAAAAGCCAATGAAGAGCTATAAAAGGAGCATGGAACAATCCAGTTGTTACTAGTTAAGTGAGTTAAAGCATGAAAGAGGGAGCTGAAACTATAACAAGGTGAAAGACGTGCATGAAATAGCAAAGAATATTTTAGAATGCTAACAGTGATGAGTGGGCTAAATGTTTCAATAGTTCAAACAAAAAAAGAAATAACCTTTGAAAATCCTCCTGTTTAACATGATTTGCTGTAATTTTGTAATCTGACCAAGATAATCCACTCAGCAAGTGCTCACCAAATTGCAGTTAAAATCACGTCAAAGACCATTTAAATAAAAAACTTGAATAATGATATTTTTGACACTTTACTCCTATGGAAATGCTGTGAGATACTTTGAATTTTGGATTTTTCTGGCTGTCATGAATTGTCACTCATGCCACCGCTAGCTCTGGAAATTCATTAATTATTTACTCAAATTGTATAGTGCTTCAGAAAGAGGGTTTATTGTAAGCTCTGGAAACTATTTTGGCAATATATAGTTATAAAAACATAGCACCTGGTGATTCAAAATAGCAATGTTGAAGAAAGATGAATCAAAAATCATAAATCACACCGGAAAACTTGTGTCCCTTTGGCCTCATAATTTTCTGAAGAGAAAGAAGCAACCTCTGCCAAGCCAAACACTGCACTCACACTGACTAAACACTTGATTACAACCTTAATATCTAATTCACTTTGTGAGAGAGAGAGAAGCTAACAAATAAGCCTGGTTTCCAAGGCTTTAGATCTCCAGATCAGTGCTTAGCTGTCACTGTGAGTTGCATCTTAAAGAGACAGGGAGGATTTGATCTATCTACAGTGTCTGCTTTGTATGATAAAAGAGATCATTTAACCTAGCTAGAATGTGTTGCTGAGCCACAAAAGATGGATATTGTTTTAGTGGCCTTCAAATTTAAAAATGAAATACAAGTGATGTGAAAAGTAATATAGTCTTTGCTCCAAGTAAGCTCTCAGCATCATTACATTAGCTGGCTTTGCTTAAAAAATAAAAAATAAAAAAAAAAATACTGGGAAGCTAAGGTCATGACAACAGCAAGAGAATTTACAAGTCCAACATCTGATCAGGAGATCACAAGTACAGCATTTAAAGATTTAGTTGGCAGTGCAGGTTAATTGAAAGGGCTGGTCTTCAGCGACTTTAAACTCTAAATAGCAGGAATTCCAAGCAGAAGTTTTGTGCAGTGCCTGTTGTGTCCTCTGGAAAAGTAACTATGTGGACTTCAGGATAAAATCATTTAGCTTTATATGTGATGTATTTTAAAAACTTGGAAATTTACATAACCTTTCCTCTGACCATCTCTGTGGACAATAATCTATCTTGTGTGGGATAACTGGTACAGGGAAGTTCCTGAATTTTCCCTTGCAGTGTGTTTCTTCTGCCTTGTTCTTCTGGGGAGATGGCTTTTCACCTCTATTTCAGGACTGAGTAGATTCTTGAAAGAAAGATGTGTAGAGATGTTTTGCCTCTCAGCCACTTTCAGCCCTTGTAGACCTTTCAATATACTATCCTTAGGTGACTCTTTATCTTCTTGGCTCAAATTCATTTACCAGAGGTACAGTCCCTAAATATAGGGACCCCAATACAAATGGGTTTCATTTATTCAAGTTGGCATAGGTAGTGATAAGTGAGATGTCCTAATACTTTACATTGGTGCTTTTTAGCCTATGTCTTTAGCCTATGTCCTAACCTTAGCTGATTCAGAGTTGATTGTATTTCACCACAATACATAGTGGGACATTTTACCCTCGGTTGCTTTGGTCACTAAAGAACTTCAGCGATAGGATGTGCTTGACAGATATAGAAATAATGCTTAGATGTGTTAGATGTGTTCAATTTTTGGTCAATCTTAAATGCTTGCTCTCTCTGAAGAATTTGCTTTTTTATCACATACCCGTTGTATTTTATTATACTGTTACAGTTGCTCCCCTTTTCCACCTCTGCTGTATACTGGTAACTCCGTATTTGTATTCTCCTGCTCTTTATTTTCCCTGTTTGCTCATTCTGTCCCCTTATATTTAAAGAAGAAAGAAACTCCAGCAACTCAGATCATAACTGCAGGCACCATATTTGAATGTTTAAAATGAGACAGAACTTCTGGGAACTGACTCATTTTTTAGCTCCCTCCTCCATTCCTCAACTCAGATTAGAAAACTTAATTTGGTAGTCTTTACCCTTTCTTCTTCTTATACCCTGTCCCAACGCCTGTTGTGGTTTATCATCATGGTGGGTCCTTCTGCTCCTCAGTCATGGACTGATGCTCAGCAGTCACCACCAGCTTTGAGATATAAGACTGAAAAAGTGAATTCTAGCTGACCAGTGGGTAGAATCATGCTAAGAATTTCAACTGTCCTAAAAACTTCTCCTATAGAACTTAAAGGGCTTAACTTCTTCCACTGCAAATCTTTGGGCAGTCTCTCACTATTGCCTAGTGCTTTAATATGAAAGAGAGGAGATAATGTGCCTGATGTTTTTATCAATACTGTTGATTAGGTCTGGTCTCAGACTACAAGCCAACAGTGCTGAATGTTGTAGCAGCAGAAAACAATGTGGGATACTTCAAAAATCAGGGTATTAAGGCTTTTGTTTGTTTGTTTTTATATATCTTCAGTTGTAATGTATAAATTAAATAGTGGATGGTTCTTTTTAACTGTGGTTTTAGATTATAGATGTGGCTGTGGAGAAACTGTCCCTTCAAAGCATGAGTAATTGGGATAAGATGCTCTCCCTCCTCAAGCCCATTATTCTAACATAAAAAATCTCACTGAGGCAGTGTTGCTATTAATGTCTTTTATTTTACGAAGAGTACATTGATTAATCCATAAATGTATAACCTAATTTTCGGGGTGTCAGCTGTATATGTCTTCCTAGCTTTACTTCTCTTTGAGTGACAATTTACACTTTAAGAGGTCAAGACTTTTTATCGAATTAAACTCATTTACAACATTATAGTGATGTAGCATTCAAATGCAAACCTGTGGGCAAAGCTCTGCTTTGCTTTGCCATTGCTAGTGTTTTTGTGTTCTACAGTGAATGCTCAGCCTGTCTGCCTGCTTTCCTTTTCCTAACAAATAATTTAGTGTTTAGTGCTTGTATTGCACAAAATATTTTTATGTCTTATCTACAGTCAGTGTCAACTGATATGAATGAAACAAGGGAAGAGAAAGAAATAACAAGTGGCTATTCAGACCTTGCAGGTGCTAGAAGTGTAGTTGCTTGTATGACCTTTCTACATACTCCAAAGGTGCTGTGCAGGTACACACTTAAGAACGCAAGTGGGTGACCATCTACTTCAGTGCTGACAAAGCAAAGGTGAGAAAGGATTTTGTAGGCCAGAAATATTTCTTTTTCTCCAGCAATAGTTTTTTCTTATTAAACCTGGTAAGAATGATGAATCTCATTCAGCTCACAGTTTAGTGGGGGCTGAGTGTGATCACTTGGGGTCATTTTTGCCATAAAGTCAGCTGAAGTGAGGTTTTGCTATCTGCAATTTTCAGTCTAATCTGCAGACCAATGCTTGAATTACATGCAGAACTACAAACAGCCTTAAAAAGTGTAAATAAATAACAGAAGAGTGAAGTTAGCTGACACAGTTTTGATGAACAGAGATTGGACTAAGAAATATCACTTAATATACCCATACCCATTGATTTCCTTGTCTAAGACCAAATAAATGCATAAGTTCTATGGGTTTTTAAAATTATTTCTCATGAAAACATATAGTCACATCCTGAATAAAAACAGTTGCAAGTGTGCATAAGAAGAAATTATGTTATATGTACATACCTTGCACTACCCTGGTTACTATGGTGAATATGGACAAAACTAAAATACCGATTTACAGTGAAAAATATTAACCTAGGTAATGTGGTGATAATGGTTTTTGTTACATTGATCCAAAAATTCACATTCCAAGTTAGAGTGAAATTGGGATTGCAGGAGAGTCCAGACAGAAGACAGGAATCTCATCTGAAAATGAGAGTTGTGGGTTACTTTGGAAGATCCACAATCACAAGAAATAGGTGGCAAGGCTCAAGACAAGCAGAGCCAAGAACAGGAATGGTGTTCCAGGCTATAGACACTGTATAAGGCTTCTAAAGGAAAGAAGGACTTAGAGGGAACCACAGCACCAAAAAAGTAGATAAGACTAATGTAGTCTCCCAAGCTGTTTCCTTCATACAATCAATACGGTCTGGGTCTGATCAAGACTGAACATAAATCAACAGTTTACTTCCAGCCTCTAATTTAGCCAGCAAATCACTGTCCCACACTTGACAAAGCTTTTGCAATTCCCATCTTGTGTGCCTAGACTCTCACTGCATGATCTTAATAACTACCCTGCCCCTTCTGCAAGGTATTAGAAATGAAAATACGAGTTGAAAATCTCAAGGCTTACAATGGGGTTTAACACTTTCTGTTAACTGATTTTTAATATTTTTTAATAGAATATGAGAGGTTATATCTTCAAGATAGGTTAAGAACAGGACACAAACAAACAAAAATGGCTTTTGCTTTTTTTCTTACATAACTTATTCTTTGCTAGTGTTACTCTTCTCTGACCTATTATTTTTCATATTCAATTCCTGTTGTTCTTTTGAGAAATGTGATTTCTTTTTTTCCTTGTATGGTGAAATATAAAATGATACACATTTCCACTGTAAAATGTGTGACAGTACTGGAGACACGCCATTTACTGTGTACCAGTCACTAACCAGTAGTATTGATTGAATTGGGGGAAATTATTGCTTAATTTATAGATGCAAATGCTGTAGTTTGACCTGATGACTATAAAATTCTGAGTCAAGTGTCAGACATATTACTAATGAGATAAAATGCCCCACAGGAAGACTTTGATGATAGTCACAATTTAATATGCTCTTGTAAATGAATTCTTAGACTGTAGAATAATTAGCTTGTCAATGTATGAGCCTTTCTGTTTACTGCTTAGAGTGTTACAGGAATTATGAAATAAAATCCTGTTATTGTAGGACAGGAATTCTACATATTGGAGGTATTGCCTAGGTGGATTCAACATTTTATATCTTTGAAGTACATTGTAAGGTCACAAACAAATTCATCTTCCCAGGACTAACCTCAGATTTTAAAAAAAGGAATAGACTGGTCAGGTTAAGAAATTTAGTAGCATATAACTTCCTTTCTTATTCTCGTTAAAGGTGTTTTAACCAGGCAAATATGAACAACTTAGAAACTACTCTGGATTTTTTTTCATCTTTTGGGCACATATCCATTAAATAATGATAAATTCCCTCTGTATTAAACATGCCTATAATATGCAATACTTCATATACTAAAATTAAAAAAAAAGCTAAACAGTTGGTAGTAAATTACAGGTATACATGCACTGTATAACATTTGCTGTAATGCAACATGTATGTTTCCCCTTACACAAGTTTGAGAAACAGAATTTTTAACCAAAGATGTCTTCCATTTAAATGAAATGCAATATATTTTTCTATACGTAGCTGGCTTTCTTTCTGGGTGTTCATTCTGTAAGCGATATTTAATTATGAAATCATGTTCTCCAGCTTACTGGTGTCTCAATTTTCTCTCACCCTCTTGATTTGTTTTCCTTTCTCCCACCCCTCCTCCCCCAAATTGTAAAAATAAATAAAGGATGAGCTTCTGGTGTTTTCTAGTGTTTTCTATAAAGTTAAGCTTCACTGACATTGAGTAATTTCTTTTACAGCTTACATGCACTTTGAATTTAAAATTTAATCTGTTCAAATTAGCTTGCATTACCAGGGAATTGTGCTTAGCATGTTCCATGAATGATTCAGTAGATCTTAATAGCTACCTTAGTAATTTCTTATGAATCATTGAAAGAGATCACATTAGTAAACACAGTGGTAAGTAGCAAGCACATTTTTCATGAAATTGTATTTTTTGAGTATTGTTGATTCCAAAATCTGTGTGTAGGTGTCATGTGAAGAATTCTATGTCACGTCTTAGGTTTGTTCTGTTTGAAGAAGAGGGAACTTGATTTATTGTAGTTGTTGTTTTTTTGGTGTGTTTGTTTGGGTTTTTGTTTGTTTTCCTCTCCTCTCTGCAACTAATATCAACATTGTGTCAACACAACCACCATGGCACAATCCAGTGTGGTTGCCAGCTTGTATGGAGTGTTATACTGCATGGACCAACAGTAAAAGTGGTATAAATGTACCTCTGCCTTCCACGAAGCCATCCTTATATTGTACTCATCACATATGCTATTTCTGAATTTCTAGGAAGACGAAAAATGTTAATAGCAATTGGAGGAATCAAAATAGCCCTTGGAAGTAATAATTTTTAACGGACTGTGATGTTTTGTAAACTTTGTCCCAAGGACTTTGAAGTAGCTCTTAATTCAGCTACCAGCTATAGGAAAGTGGTGTGCTTTTTCTTAATTATGATTCCCTTGAATGTTTAAATTATGAATGAAGATTGCCATTGTTCCTTGAAAGATAGTAATATTTATTTAAATTCAGTTCAACTAGGAAAAAAAAAGATACATATCTTCACATTCAAAAGCTGCATTAAACTCTGTAGTTGCACTTATATATCACTTGTACTTACAATATTATTTTTATTTCAAATTTTAAAAAAACCTAATACAGGAAACTTGAAAGTTGTGTTTATTTAAGAAAGGTATATACCACTAAGAAAGAACCTGTAGACTTTATTATCTTCTAGTATTTTGATGTTTTCGGTGAACTTTTTAAAGTGTGATTGTTATTTTAACATTATTATTACTATAACCGAATACCTAGACCATAAAGCTACAAGAACAAAGCCTGGATAATTGTAACTTTAAGCTTAGGAGTGTAACTACTTACATATCTTTTGAACATTTTTTACTCAGAATTATTGCAGTATAAATTAACTCAATAAACCAGGCACGTTTCTCTTTGAACTGTGAGATTATCCATCATTCATAACAATCCTATTTTATATTTTTATACTACTTTTAATTTCATACCATACCACAGATGCAAACAAGGTGTGCAGAAATGGGTGCATAAATAATTCTGATGCATACGCATCTCTGGTATACAACGACCTGCACAAATATGAAGAGGAAATAAAATCTAGCAAGCAGTTCTCCTAAACTCCCAAAGAAACAGCAGGGAGAACATGCACATACGCTGTGAAGTGGGATTCCCTCCTCCTCTCTGCACAGTTTTGCTGGTTGTCCTTGTCCACAGGACTCTCACAGACATTTTGCTTGTATAAAAGGGCTGGGTTTGTCCTTGGGATAATGCCTGTGGTTTTGGGTTTGTTAGTGGGACTACATTCTGGTAATAAGCATTGTGCTTATGGGTTATGGTTTGGAAGAGATTGCTCTAATGCGTGATGGTGCATGAACTCCTAAGAGTACACATAAGCAAGGTGAATTAAAGTGTGACAAACAGGTACAATTCTGACATTTCCTAAAATTTTTAGTGTTTGCCTTTACAACTACAATACTTTTTATCACGTTATCCTTTGGCATGTCATACTATAAATAACCTAAAACAACCAAAAAATCTTCTTTGAAAATGTTTAGAAGCTGTTAGAAGACACTTCTGTATGTCAGGCGCAAACTTTCTTCATGAATAGGAACTCAATGTAAATTTCAAGAATCAAATTTGGCCTTAATTTTGAGGTATACTCAGCAATTTGAGTAAAAAGAACTTTGTGTCAGTTGACATTCAAGGAAATCTGTCCTTTTCTAAAACAAATCAATTGTGCTGAGCTTGCAAACAGGTGCTATATTTCATCTTTATTCAGGAATTTGCTAATTTTTTAGTTTCTATCATAATTCCAGTGCTAATAAAAATAACATGGTTTTCAATAAAATTTATCATGTAGCTACATAAACAGGATTATATTTAACTTTTTCTTTGGAAGGGTTATGTTGGAGACCATTGATTTATATGAGCATAATAAAGGTTAATGTAAGCAGCAACAAGATTTATCTCTGACCACAAGGAGTCATCACTTTTTTAAAAAACACAATATACACCCGTATTGTTGACACAGTAATAAATCATAGACTTCAGTAAGGATTGGACTGGAAGGGAGAAGCTGTATTGGAGTTAAGGTGATATTTAACATAATAGTGAGATTTTATAAGAATACTACAGCAAAATTTGATACTTTTGTAGGAAGATACATGAAAGTATATAGGCACAAAATAATACGTGACCTAATCTTTTGTCTTCTGTTCCCATATCATTAGTGAATACAAGAGCGTTCCTGTATAGAAGAGTACAAATTATGAGTGTTTTGGTTTACAGGCTGCAATAAGGAAAAAGAGCATATCATTTGTTTTGGTTGCACAGAGCTGATCTCAGTTCAATAATATTGCCTACAGCTCTACAGCTTTTTTTTTTTTTCAATAGATCAATCCTGAAATGAAAATCCTCTTTCACAACAAAAGGTTGAAACAATTTGTTTAGAAAATTGTTTCTAACAAGTCCAAAAAGCTATCCCAGGGTTTTCATCCATCCAGAATTCTTTGCCAAATCTGGCTTGAAGCTGTGGGTAATTTGGCCAAGTCCAAAAAGAGCATTTTTATTTGGACTTATTCTGACAATGAACTCTTTCCAGCTCTCTCATTGTGTTCTGACTGCTAGCAGAATTAAGACTTTTAAGGCCAAGAAAAGTGTCTCTTTCTGTATTCTTCCAGACCATTTTAAAATACACGGGGCAACACAGCCTGCAAAAATAACTTAATAATGTTTTTAAGGAACAGTTACAATTAGTTCTGATTACTGTACATAAAACTAATCAGAAGTAGTGCCAAGTGATTGCTTATACATACACAAACCTTTTCAGTGTTTCAAATATGCTAAAGTAAGCATGAAAAGCATAAAAGATAAAGGAGAATTGGAGGCATTTAAAAACCACGTTAGTTTTCAGAACAGATGCAGGGGTTTTCTGTTTGTTTTTATTGAAGATGTTTCATCTACAATAAAAGAGCTGATTTTGCAAATGACACTTTTGCAGGTAATTAGTCTGTGATATTTCTATAGTTCTTGCTGGTATTTTGGAAATATTTTGAAATAATTGAGCATTTCTTGTCTTCAAAGTGCTAAGTGTAGGTTTTTTTCCTGCATCTATTTCACAGCAATAATTTACATGTGTTACCTTATCAGCATATAAATTCTGATTCATTTAATAGGGATGATTAAAAACAATGTAGAATTGAAGTGACCTGCTAATTTTTCTCTCTCATACTCCATTGCATGTGCGCTCATAATTTGCACATTGTTAGCATTTGTTGTTTGTGATATCAGGAGTAACCAGTACCTTAAACCAGCCCTAAATTTTCAGTGCAGACTGCCATGTAGTATGCTATGAGAAGAGGACAACAGTGCTGCAGCCTTCATGTTGTGGTGATTGAATCATAGAATCATAAAGTGGTTTGGGTTGGAAGGGATCTTTAAAGATCATCTAGTCCGACCCCCCCTGCAATAAGCAGGAACATCTTCGACAATGTCATAGTAATAGAAATCGGGCAGAAGAAGTATGTGTAATCCTTGTTTCTCCTTCCCCCCATCTGTTACCCAAATACTTCACCATGGCCAGGTGGCTCCAGTGCTGCTCAGAGGCAAGTTGAAATCGTGTCCTGCTGTGTGGGCCAAATACAGCACCCACACTTGGGTCGTTTGTCAGACTGTGGAGTGACAGAGCAGCACGGGGGACATCCAGCTGTTCAGACCACATGTCATCACAACATTTCTGCATGCACTTTTTTTTTTTAATTGAACAGAATGAGAGTCTTTCTTTCCACTGATGCCTTGAGTCATAATCTCTTCGTCATCAAGCTCCTGGTGGTGTGGGGAGAGGTCGCGTTGCCCTGAGGAGTATAGATGCAGGAGTAGTTCTTCCTCATGGGGTTTGTGGTACTGAGACTCTTGGTGCTCCACTTTGGCCATCAGTGCCCGCGTCATGTAACGCTGGCAACCAAAATGTGTCTCTAATGTTTTCATCTCATATTTTTTATCATCTAGCCTGCCTTTTGCCCAGGCCTGTGCTTCCCCTTTTCAATCAGATAGCTTGAGGATTACTGTAGCAGGGGCGGCAGCACCTGATATTGCAATTAATTTATTTCAGAGAGGTCCACATGCAGCTATCAGCCTGAACTGCAGATTGGTGGAAAATGTTACAAAGACCCTGACCTAGCGAAAGTACAGTTTCACATATTGTGTCTGGGATTGAGGTTACTTAGAGGTAATGAGCTGTGTGCTGCATTTTCAAAGGAATAACTCTCATTGCAGACATCTACTTAAAAAAAGTTACGTGTCATTCCTTTCCCGACTCACAGAGTTCAGAAATGGAGAAGAAGGTGTAAGACTTAGAGAATTGTAATTTATTTGTGATTGTCACCTCTTTCGTTCTTGTTGGGAGGAACACCAAGCTGTTAACAACTGAAAATTAATTATCTTGCCAACTTTTTGTCAGGTATGAAATGAGTTGGCAATTGCACTTCAGTTCTTAGTGGCCATGTCTCCTCATGACACGCATCATGATGCCAGTTGGTACAAATTTTCAATATACTTTGGAATTTCAGAGAGGAGAAAACGGAAAAAAATTATGGGTTTGTCCTCTGTGCACAGAAGGTACAAGCTGCTGTTAAGGAATATTAAGCCATTGTTCTCTTTAGATGTCTTTGAACTGATCAGCGAAGAGCTTCTTAGTTTCCATAATTTCTTAAACAATTTTTATTATATTCCTTTACTACCCCTATTTATTCAAAAATGTTTTTTTTCTTCCAATACTAGATGTTTATAAAATGTCAGTTCCCCAGAAGAAGCTATGCTGTTTTGTTGCTGGGATAATTATTTAGTCATGTTGAAAATAAGGAGTCTTACTTATTAAAAATAAATGAGATTTATTATCGATTTCTGTTTGCTGAGCAAAGAGACCATATTGTATTTTTCACCAAGGAAAACACATGCTTTATTCAAACTTGACATTCATTAGCCTGTAGCAGCTAAGAAACATCAAAAGCTCCATTTCTGAAACTGGAAAGGTTGTTTCTTTAAAAAACAGTTTTAGGTAGATCTGAAAGAATATTTAGAAGCAGAAAGAAGGAAAAAATAAAAGAAGATTCAGACAATTATCTTTAGGCCTCCCCTTTAAAACCCCTTAGGCTTAAGCAAGTCTAATGCATTTTACTGTTTCATCACCTGTACCCGCAATAGTTTTTCTATTTCATGAATAGATTCAGAGGTGTGCTTCTATAGAGTAGCAAATAATTTCTGATTTCAGGGTCTGTTAAGAGTTATGAATTTTGTATTATGATACATAAAAGCCGATCTTTGAAGAATCTTGATGAAGATTGTATAAGAAACCTGACTCATAATCTGATCTATGCAAATTCATATATTAAAGAGCAATTTTGCTCTGCTGAAGAACAAACAGGCTCAGTAGGGTCCTTTAAGCTCAAATAATTGGATTAGAGTAAACAGAGGCCATAAACCACATTAGCTGAAAAAAGGTAAGAAAACCTGTTTTCTTAGTAATGACTCGTTAGATATTTTTCACGAAGAATAATTTTGCTTGCATTGGTGTAGGCTAAGAAGCTTTCTCAGATCAGTTCATTTGTTACAGACTCTAATACTTAGATACGCATCCAGAAATTCAGAATTCAAACATACTGTACTTTCTAAAACATAGAAAGAGGGGCTTCATCCTCTCTTCCCAGCTGTGAATATGGACAGGTGGTAAGGAGAGTCAAGTGGGATTTGAGAATTATGAACCCTCATCATACAAGGCCATTAAAAACTCAATTAATATCATGAGTCATGGTTGGACAATTCAGTTACAGTCTGTGACCTTCCTGTCTTAATTTCATCAGTTACTTCCACCCACGTTAGCAGAGTATACATCTCCAGCTATTAAAGAATAGTTATGCTTCCATTTTAAATGGAAAAAAAAAATGTGACAGAAATCCCATTTTGCCACATTCCATAAGTTTGTGTTCCTATTTTTACAGAGCCAGCTGCATAAAATATTGAAGACAATTCTTATACTTATATACCCTTGAAAGTAGATGAATTTATAATTTGAATGACATTTCAGAGGTTTTTCTCTTAACAGTCTATGTGTTTCATTATCACAGAATCACAGACTGTTAGGGAGTGGAAGGGACCTCAAAAGATCATCGAGTCCAATGCCCCCACCAGAGCAGGAACACCTAGATGAGGCTACACAGGAAGGTATCCAGGAGGGTTTTGAATGTCTCCAGAGAAGGAGACTCCACAACCTCCCTGGGCAGCCTGTTCCAGTGTTCTGTCACCCTCACCGTGAAGAAGTTTCTTCTCATATTTTAAGTGGAACCTCTTGTGTTCCAGTTTGTACCCATTGTCCCTTGTCCTGTCATCAGTTGTCAGCGAGAAGAGTCTGGCTCCATCCTCGTGACACTCACCCTTTATATATTTATAAACATTAATGAGGTCACCCCTCAGTCTCCTCTTCTCCAAGCTAAAGAGACCCAGCTCCCTCAGCCTCTCTTCATAAGGGAGATGCTCCACTCCCTTCATCATCTTCGTGGCCCTGCGCTGGACTCTCTCCAGCAGTTCCCTGTCCTTCTGGAACAGAGAGGCCCAGAACTGGACACAATATTCCAGATGTGGTCTCACCAGGGCAGAGTAGAGGGGAAGTAGAACCTCTCTTGACCTACTAACCACCCCCCTTCTAATACAGCCCAGGATGCCATTGGCCTTCTTGGCCACAAGGTCACAGTGCTGGCTCATGGTCATCCTGCTGGTCCCTTTCCCCTACACTACTCTCTAATTGGGTCATTCCCCAACCTACACTGGAACCTGGGGTTTTTCCTACCCAGATGCAAGACTCTGCATTTTGCCTTGTTATATTTCATTAAATTTTTCCCCGCCCAACTCTTCAGCCTGTCCAGATCTCGCTGGATGGCAGCACAGCCCTTTGGTATGTCAGCCACCCCTCCCAGCTTGGTGTCATCAGCGAACTTGCTGACAGTGCACTCTATTCCCTCATCCAAGTCGTTGATGAATATATTGAACAATACTGGCCTCAGTACTGACCCTTGAGGCACTCCACTAGATACAGGCCTCCAACCAGACTCTGCCTCATTGACCACGACTCTCTGGCTTCTTTCCTTCAGCCAGTTTGCAGTCCACCTCACTACTCGATCGTCCAGACCACAGTTCCTCAGTTTAGCTGTGAGGATGCTGTGGGAGACGGTGTCAAATGCTTTACTGAAGTCAAGGTAGACCACATCCACCGCTCTGCCATCACCTATCCACATTGTTATGTCCTCGTAAAAGGCTATGAGGTTGGTCAAGCACGACTTCCCCTTGGTGAAGCCATGTTGACTGCCCTTAACGACCCTCTTATCCTTGATATGTTACATTTTATAAATGTTACAAAGTCCAGAAAATTAGTATCGGGTTTCATAAAATCATTATAATTTCAAATATTTTTCTACTTAATTAAATACTTCTTTGATATCAGGAAGGCACATGAATGATGAATTGTGACTTGCACTGAAGGCAGTTCCATTTAAAAAAAATACAAGAAAAATGGTTTCCATTGTTTGAAACAACTTTTAGTTTTGTGTTTAAGTTTTGCATGATAATTACTTTGAAATTCTTACTTCAGTATTTTATATAATTAAGAATTATATATGGGGACATGGTAACTTTTCTTAAATACTATCAGTATTTTTCAGAGTGCCTTTCTTTGCGTTTGTGCAATTTCACTGTATTGCATGTGACACACGCCATCTCCTGGGTGTTGTTAGAATTGCCAGTTGTTTAGAAGATCTTTAAAATAATTGGAAAGTGGTGTCGTCATGTATGTAACTGTTACAGGAAACGATTACAGGTGATATCCATCCACAGGTTACTGTATCAGAGGGAGTAGCCCACAATTCTCAGACAAACACTTAAGTGGTCCGCAACGGTATTAGTTTGAGGTCTGGTTAAGTCTTAAGCAGTGTTTCTGTGTCCTACGTTGGTCTAACAGATTGATTGCTGCTCTAAAATAGTTACATATTTTGACTAGGCCATGAAAAGCAACATTAAAAATAAAAGCAGTCAGATATTGAAAAAAAAAAACGAGAAACATAGGCAGAGCTGTTCAGATGAGAGAAGCATGTCCATGTTACGGAAAAATTAGAGATGTGGGGTGAAATATTTTTTTAAGTTGGGTAACTGGAAGCAGCTAAAAATTCTGGAAGGATTTCTCAGGTTTTATGTGTAGCTGGTGCTAAAAAGAGAAGTGGGATTTGATTTATTGAGTCTAAAAATGAGTTAAGAGTGCTTTGTCGAGGCCCCATAATTTCAGTGCCCTTTAGTCCCTGTCACAAGTCAGTCTCTCTTCTACTTATATTAATTTGCAATAACCTTTCCCCAATTAGAAATACTCCCAGGCTTGTACATTGCCCTTTACTTTACAGTCCTCTGTTGGCATTGGAGGAGTCTTGCTACTCTCACTCTGCCACTCCGTCTTATACCTCAAAAATGACCATGTGCTGTCTTGTCGGCTTAAAATGGCAAACATGAATGATTGGTTTTTTTTCAAGAACACTTAGACCTGGTTTTGAAATTAGCCTGCTACCTAATTATGGCTTACAGTTTAGAAAATTAAAATTCCAGCTTTCCTAGCCCACTGGACTTTACAATATTTCACTTGATGTAAATGAGCTCTCTTGCTTCAGTTTTTTGCTTGTTTTCATTTGTTGTTATTAACAGGCTTAATTTTGTGTTTTGTCTGTTTTTCATTATGAGCTGTTCTCTTTAATAAGATTCGAGTTCTAAATAGGATTTTAGACTTAACACATGAATTATGTACGAGCTTAAATATAGTTGGAAGATGGGTCTGATGGGTACTGGGGAGGCAGCCTGGAGGTTATAGCAGAGCTTGCAGCTTGACATGACACAGCAGAAATTTCAAGCAGAAATGCATGAACATGATGTCAAATCTCAAAGCTGTCCCTTCAGATATGCTTTCTCTGACTGCTGTTTCTCTTCTAGAGATGTTCTCTGCAGGCTGTCAAAGTCCTCGTGGCAGCCAGCAATTACTTCTTTTAAATCTTTTCCAAAATATATCTTCCCTGGGGAATTTCAGCTTCCAGTTCAGAAAGGCAAAATGTTGGCTTTTTTTTCTCAGTTCCCTGGTGGCAGTGTGCTGGCTGATGAGCTGAAGGATTTTTACGCCCTATTAACTGCAAAAGAAGGGAAAAAAAACCTTTGCCCTTGAAATTTGCCTAAGCGATCTCAGTTTATTTTTTTTTTTAAATGCAAAATAGGAAGCTAATGAAAGAGCAAGTGCCCTAAAGCCAAGCGCTGTGTGTCTCTGTTAGTTTAACCTTTTAAATCTTCTCGATGTACATTCTGAATGAAGCATGAGATGGAAGGAGAAAGATGAAAAAATATATTATCAAGAATAGTAGCTTTAAAATGATTGGTGCGTAATTGGAGCAGAACAAGTAAACTCTATGAAAAAGCCTCACTTGATACTCAGCAGTTCATTTCAGGCCACATAATCAGAGTTACTGCACTTGGAGAGATTCTAACCTGAGCCTACAAGAAAATTAAGCACTGTTCTATGGACACAGAATTGAAGCAAACATCATGAGGAAAACCAGTATTCATACCGAGATGCAAAGCACATCCCAGACCAAATATTCCTGTAAGTTTCCTGCTGTATAACTTCAAAGTTATGCTGCTAGGTAAGATCTTCCCTGCTCATTTTTTTGAGTAGAGTTCTTATGCTTTAAGCTAACTAGAAGGTAGGGATCTTTTACCTTACTCAACTGAAAGGAAAAGTCTGTAGCACATTCCCACTTTCTAACATGCGATTCATCTATGCGGCAGATTCTCAAATGTGAAAGTTGTTTTGAGCGTGCATTTTCCAGGAGGTTCGGTTGCATTCTTTGTTCAAATGCAAACCAGAATTAATCCCAAAACATTGTTAGCCAAGAGATACACAACTATGAAATACAAACAGTTTAAAACACAGAAGTTAGGGAGAAAAAGCAGCAACATGTCAATTCCTGAACCACTTAAATAGTATTTCCATCTCAGAGGGATGAAACAGTCAGAGTCGTATTTTGAAATCATCTCGAATAAAAAAGCAACTTCAGGAAAAAAAAACAAAAACACACCCAAAAACCTGTTTTCAGAGGAGTAGCCAGTAAATACATTTTTGTATACAGTCGATTCACTTGCCTTTAACACTTTTGATGTACCACATTAAAGCAAGCATATGGAATTAAGTTCACTTTCATGTTATATTTAATTGGTATTTGCTTTAGTGGGAATGTTTTTCCTCTTACCCTGTCAAAGTTAAAGGAGTCTGTACTTGTCTCCACTTTAACTCTTTCTCCATGTTGTAAACAACAAATACAATGACTAAAAGAGGTTTGATTCCCACCACAATATCCTATAATAAAGCATTTACAATTAACTTTACAAAAAAGTTTTACTACACTATAAGTTGTTTAAATAAAAATGTCTTTATGGAACGGACTGTTGATTTTGTCTGTGGAACTCTACTTCTGGTAGAGCGTACACGCTAGTCGCTAAAACTTGCTATTTTGTTTTGCTTCATATGAATTAGATATGGTGTCAGAGGAATAGGTTGTATCTGGTGTAGCTCAGATGCAAATTTCAAGGCAATGTCAACTGAAATTTGTTTATCTAATGAGCGTGGTACATGCATGATTACCATCTATACAAGCTTAGATTGCATTCACAGAAACAGCTTCCTTTACTGTGGATTGACTAGAATACTGGCTTTGGCAAGAATAATAAGAAGAGCTTTACAACAAAGTGAGGGAAAGAAGAAATGTAGTCTCTGTACCTATTTTTATTAAGTAGAAAGGTGACAATCAGACAAAAGAGCAGTAGGTTTGACAGCAAGCAGCAGCAAAGTTAAAACAAAACAAATATTTATGGGTCTTTCCAGGTAAATGATACAGATAGTGAAAGGACCATAATTAATGTGGCCTGGAACTGGCTGTGCTGCACGTATCCTAGGTCAAAGGTTTGTGCCTAAATGTGAAAAAATGGGAATTAGTATACACTTTGAAACTGAGTATTGTTGGTTTAACAAAAATATGCTTGAGAAACTAATAGAACTGGCACAGATACTGCATGTTTCAGTATATACTAGTTATTAGACAGCGAAGAGTGTATAATAGATAAAACAATTTTATTCAGATCAAAATCACTTACATGAAAGGGTTTCAATTGGGATAATGCCGAGATACAGATTTTAATGTAGAACGTAGTATTTTTAAAGTTGTCAGAGAGAAAAATAGTTCTGAAATGTGGGTCATTATGGAAGATCAGTCCCTGATTACAACATTGAGAACAATCATTATTAACAAAGGTATAGCCCAATTTTATCAGAAATGACAGCTGCGTTTTTCGGTTTTTTTACACTTGATTTTGATAAGCTCTAAAGATGTTATAGGAGAATGGTTAGCAGAAAAGATCCTTGGCTAATGTTGTCACACACTGATTCAATTTAAATGAAGCGTAGATTAATAGCAGCTTTCATTTTTAAAATATTATAGCAAATTCTGAGGAATTAAAGAAGCTTCCTAGCAAGGTCAGCTAGACTTGCAAGTTGGAGAACTTGGGGGTCTTTTAAGTCAAGAGTGCTAAAGACTTTAGAACTTTTGCCAACTCAAAAAAAAAAAAAGGAAAAAGAAAAAAGCTTTGTGTCTTAACTGGATAATTTGATAGCTCTAAAGAGATATCTAGATATAGAGAGAACTTAGAATTGAGTAGGTAGTAATGAAGGTCCATTTTAAAAGTCAGGAAGCACTGTGAAAAAGTAAACGTCCTGAAGTGAAGCTGGATTAAGCATTTTTCAAGAACTTATGAGAAATTGCGGTACATTCTTTACTCAGATGAAAAGAGAGAGGAGAAAGAAGGGAGATCATTACACTGTGAATGTTACATCAAGATCAAAGGTAAAGACAGGGTGACCTCACAACTAAATGAATACTTTGAGTCAGTTTTCAGTAAGGATATTGTTGTTGAACATGGGGCCAAAGATTAGGTGACTAAATAACTAGAATGACTGCATGCGATGGAAATTACCATATCCAAGAGGCAAGGAGGACTGTATTCTCAGTAAATGGACTGGAATTTTTTGGTCATAAGGCACAAGATGGGAAGAAAGAAGTCTGGCATATACAAAACTGCAGTCTAGGAGCTTTACTGACTATCAAACCTTGACATAGTACTGGATAAACAGAGAGTAGCAAGTGTTCTATAAATATTTAAAGAAAAACTTAATCCAAGGAGCTATACAACTTTATCAAATGCTTTCTAATGTACTTCAGAAGAAAGAATGTGGAGGCAAATGAATGATGAGATAGCAAGCAACGTGGATTTACCAAAGGTAGGTTATACCTTTTTCTCTTGAAAAGACAGTTGTCCCTCTTGCTGAAGGAAACATAATAGATCACAAACCAACCAATAATATTCAACTGTGGAAGTATTTATTAAAGCAGAAAAAGTAGGAATTGGTACATAATTAGAAAGCTATGTAAGGAACATGAACGAGGAAATCCCAAACTAGGGTTGGAAACAAATTGCTGGTAACATTGCTCTAGGATAGGTTTGGGGGTGGATCTTATTTAACATTCATTAACACTGTAGCACAACAAAGTTTTTGCCAGTGGCATTTGTAGATCACAAAATTGACATGCATCATCAGAGGATCAAAACATGAAAGAGTATCTCTGAGGTCCATGAAGTAACACAAACTGGGGAAAAGATATGTCAGCTTGCTTAATGACTGTATTTATAATACATGGGATGCTTCATCTGGAAATAACAGAAAAGAAAATGATACTTGGTGATCATAAGATGAATATGGGCTCTAAGTGTGATGAAAAGCCAAATGTGATCCTAGGGTTGCTGGACAATTGAGATAGTGGCATGAAAACTTCCCTGTCTGTGGTGTTGGTAAGGTGTCATCCGAAAGATTGTTCTCAGTTCTGGCCTTTGTAGTACAGAAAGATGAATACAAACACACTGGAATACACATAGAGGGTTGCTAGGATGGTCAGGAGAATGGTTGATTTATTTTATGTATTACATGAGAGCTTGGCTAGCCAAGTGAATTAGAAGTTGAGAGGGGATGTAATTTCTCTTTCTGAATACATTGTGTGTGATAGGGAAGAATGAGCATTAGGAAAGAAGAAAAGCTGAATAACTGTCCCAAGAAAAAAACATACACATAAGATGACCCTGAAAAACATCAGGGATGGAGATTAGAACCGTCAGAGAAGTGAAGTTATGTAACAGCTTTCAAATTCAAGTGCTTGGGAAAAAATATGACATTTCAAAATGGAGCATGATAGAAATCCATGAAGAGGATGATGTGATGTGATATACTGTGATAGCAGAAGACTTAACATAATAACCTAGGTCTAACAAAAAAGGAAATATAATGTTGATTCTCTTAAATCATTGTTAGATACACTTCTAAAAAAAAATTCTTTTATTTGCATTTCTTTCAGCAAGACCCTGTTTATACCCACACATGCCATTGTTTTTGCTGCTGCTTCTATAAATGAGCTTCTGCTTGAAATATTGAAATGTTATCAGCTTCAGAGTTGCTTTCTGTAATCCTACGAACTTCCACAATGCTGTTCGTTTCTGGAAGTTCTATTCCTGGTTTTTTGAGTGTTTACAACTTCATTTGTTATAACTCGAGAGCTGGTTTATCATAAACTCTGACACTGAAGGAGGGTGTAAACAGCAAGAAGAGAATGGAGTTCTCTCATGTTGTTGTAGGAGAAAGATGATAATAATAGGATAAAGATAAGCAAAGCAAGAGAGGTGAAGCTGAGAAATCTCTGTCACAGAGCCATGTGAAGCTCCACTGGAAAAATCCTTAACACAAAATGCAAAGAAGAAACATTACGTCCTGTGAAAGTGAAAAATAACACCACTTGATTTTTCATTCTAATCCTGATTTTTTTCCATACTACTCCTTTCTCCTATCAATGCATTGTTATGCTATTACAGCTCACATTTCCACATGGTGAGTGTTCATAACAATGTAAGCCCTAAAATGACTAAAGACAACTGACTCATAACAAAATGTGTCAGAAAGGAAGGAATCACAGTGTAAGGTCATCAGTTAAGCTACAAGCAGGCTTACTGTTTCGACCACCCTGTTGCTGCTGACACATATTTGAGGCATCAGGCGAAGCTATAAATGAAACAGATATTTTCCCTTAAAATCTCAGAATAAATGGGTCCAATAAAAAGTCATCAGGTGGTTGTTTTGCCCCTAAACCTTCATTACTTGTTTCTCAGGGCCATTGCTATTGCATTCCAGTACTACCATGTGCCACCACGCTTTGTTTCTGTCTCTACACTGTCCCGTCCTTCCACTCTGCTGTATTTCCTTTCGTGGCCTAATTCAGAATGAATGGAGGAACCTAAGCTTTGTGGATTTTTGTTTTATATTGATGTGGATTCTTCTGGCAGCTATTTCCATCTTATTTGAAATATCTTGGCTTCATTCTTATTTGGATTTTTCTGTCTTGGCATGAATATTATACTATTATACTGGTTAGTTGATTTCCAAATAAAATGGCTTATGAAATAACCAAAGTAAAGTACTCTTATAATTCTGAACTACTTTGTACTGCACAATTTGGAATGAGTATAATTACAATTTCTGAAGACTCCTTTGTTTTGGAAGCAATTGGTTGTTTTTGTTGTTTATTTTTTAGAGTATTGTTTTGTTTTATTTTTGTTTGGTTGGTTTAGTTGGTTTCTTTCACTTTAATTATTCTAAAGCAAAGTAAAATTATTGGAATGCTAGATATTTTTAAATAAGCATTGGCCACCAAGAAGCAACTTGTATGGCAGCAACCTGGGATTATTCCGGTTTGGAGTACAAGCTCCAATATCTTACCAGTGTTCCCAGTGAGACTATTTCCTCAGAGCCTAGAAGTAGTCAGTGTTCTCTCCACCTAAATGTGTTATTAATATCTGAGCATTACTGCTGCTTAACAATTTAAACATCAAGCTGAGGACAGCCAGCACTAGCAGTTCAGTTCCATCTCAGCACTCATCCAAATCTCAGCAGGAGAAACTATAGAGTACTCAAGAAAGAGCCTGAAGAAAGCTGTGCAGACAGGGCACTGGGAGGAGAGGGACAGGAAATTCGCAGAGCACTGCCCTTTGCTCTCTGGGCTTTTTTGGTGGTGTTGCCTGATCGAAGGCTCATGTAAAATACATGCATTTTCCAGGAAGCTGGATCAGGGAGCTGGATCTGTAACACCGGGTCTGTCTCCTCACAGTTGAGTGTGATCACGCAGTTTTTGTCTGCACAGAAGCATGGGTGGGCTGGAAGAACAGAGAGTCCTGTCAGCTAGTACATCTGTTGGTAGCCTGGTGATTTAGGATATTCCTCTCTGTTACAGGAGATCTAATTTTATTGCAATGCAAACTGAGTACATCTAAAGCCTAGACCTTTCTACTTCAGGGATGAGTGCTTTAGCCATAGTCTTGACTTTACCTGTTTTGGAGGAACCTTTCTGGGCAACTGGAGTGCAACTTGTGTGCTTGTCTGGGTGAACCTTGACAGGAAGAAAGCAAAGGCTGGAGGGAGACACTTGTCACAGAATGGTTAGGGTTGGAAGGGACCTCTGGAGACCATCTAGTCCAACCCACCTGCTGAAGCAGGTTCACCCAGAGCAGATCACACAGGAATGTGTCCAGGCGGGTCTTGAATGTCTCCAGAGAAGAAGACTCCACAAGCTCTCTGGGCAGCCTGTTCCAGGGCTCTGGCACCCTCACCATGAAGAAGTTTCTCTTCATATTCAGATGGAACCTCCTGTGCTTCAGTCTGTGCCTGTTGCTCCTCATCCTATCGTTGGGCACCACTGAAAGGAGTCTGGTCCCATCCTCTTAACATTCACTCTTGAGATATTTATAAACACTGACGAAATCTCCTCTCAGCCTTCTCTTCTCCAGGCTGAACAGACCCAGCTCTCTCAGTGTCTCCTCATAAGAAAGGTGCTCTAGACCCCTAATTATTTTCGTAGCCTGCCGTTGGACTCCTTCCAGTAATTCTTTGTCCTTCTTAAACTGGGGAGCCCAGAACCGGACACAGTACTGCAGGTGTGGCATCACCAGGGCAGAGTAGAGGGGGAGAACTTCCCTTGACCTGCTGGTCACACTCAGGGCAGATACTCTGGAGGACAAGCAGGCACACATAGGGAGGTATGGTGATGGCATGGAGAGCTCCCTCTCCAGTAAGCAGACCCTGGAAACAGGAAGTTGGTGTAGGACTAGGACTAGGCAGGTTTTAGGTCTCTAAACCACAAGGTATGCCTTAGATTCCACTTCTTGTGCTTACATCCGGCCTAAAATGTTGCTAATGTTGCTCTGATTCCTTTTATTATTATTCCCTCCTCCCCTCAAATATTAGGAAATAATGTTGCCTTTTACTGTCGTGGCTACTGAATAGAGATGCCATGCCACTCAAATTTTCTTTGACCATTTTCCAGCTGTTTGTCAGCAGAAGTCAGAGACTGCCATGTAGTTTAGCTGAAATTTTTAAAAAAAGGCATAAATGAATGTTTTTCTTTCTTTATCCACAAACTATTAACTAATGCAACACAACATCTTATGCCTTAAGCATATGTATACTTTGAAGGCAGACAAAATATTAGTATCTTTAATGTTAAGTAAATACTGTGCAGAATGCATCCAGGCTGGCCAACATCTAGCAAACGGAGGACTGTATTCCTAAGGGTATCTGGATTTGACACAAAATGAAATTGCCCTTATTAAAAAAAAAAAAAGGAAAATAATGAAGAAAAGAAGCCCTATGAATAGCTATTATTATACCATTTTGCACAACTTTAAAACTTCTATTTTGCCTTAAAAATACCATATTTTAATATACCAAGCTATTTTATAGTATCATATGACTTTCTTAAAGAGCACTATGGGATTAGTGCCAGTGAAGGATGACAATCAAAACTAAACAGTGACAATTATGATACAATTATTTTGTATGCTTGCATTTTATCTGTGAAGTTTTTTTAAAAATGCTGGTTTTGTAAAAACACAGTTCTTTTTAATGCCTAGTGCTGCAGGTGGTTATGAGTTTGTGGACATTTATATTTTCATTAGATATTTTCCTCCTTCATGTTACTTATGTTTCTCTGTGGGAATGGCAGAAAAAAGGCTGGCAGAAAATGAAAGGAAATGTGCTCTAAAAACTTCACTGAGTGTGGTATTAGTTTAGATGTCTTAATTAACATAATCTTTTGGCTGGAAATACAGCATAGAATCAGATGTATTCTTTTCTAGGACAGAGCTTGTGTGATTTTCCTGTAATCTGTTAACTGATTATTTTGCCACTGTCCTGTGGGACCATACATTCTGGAGTGGACACAGAACAGTCACATGTCTCATGACTTGTCACCTGCTTTCAACTCTTCATATTTACTGTGTATGAGTATTAGCATGAGAGGGTGTATGTTCAAGACAACAACTATCATTTTAGTAGTAATCAAAGTCCATAGACGCAATTAGGTATCAAAAAGAATAATTGACAACTTGAATTAGTTTTTACCACAGTCGTCTACAATGAGGCAGGAAAAGAACAAAAATATATTAAAGCAGAGGTGCAGCCATTCTATACTATTTCCCTTGACGTAAATAATAAATGTATAATGAATTTTTTAAAAAATTAAAATTTATATTAAAGTTAGCATGTCACAACTGCAAGCATGAAGGAAAATGGAATAAGCTAAAAACGAAAACAACCAAACGACACAAAACCTCCCCAACCAACACATGTTATACCAAAGTGTGTATGAATTTATCAACACACTGCAGGTCTTGCAAAAGCCTCTTCTTCCCTGTTCAGCTTAGTTAAAACTCACAAGCAGATTAACAAATATGACCTATTGCCATGGAAGCATCACAACCCTTGATCAAGAATTAAATAACTGAGTATAATGAGCCACGGTTTTTTTCCTTAACAAAAGGAAAAAGAATAGGATTATTACAGTGCAGCAAAAATAGGAATATTTTAATAAGTGAAATAGAACGTGCTATTCCCAGGAAAAGGTTTTTTTAAATGTACACATTATTGATGAGCTTTGAGATGACATTCATTTTTCCATTAGCTTTTGTTAATATACCTTGAGATATATCATTAACTAAGCTCAGAACATATGGTCTGAATATCCCATATTTGCTGACATGGTTATATTCATTTCGAGTATTTTTGTTAACAGCCATGTGCCAGTTCTACTGAGAATGAAGAAGTGAATTGTGATAAAGTTCAGTCGTCGTTCCTGGAGGCCTCAGCTTGTTTACATCCTGACAATGTAGAGTTATGCCAAACAGCTTTTGTTTTACTGGGCGTATTTCAACCCCAATAAAGCAGAATATCAGTAAGAAAATAGTGCAAAGTTTAGGAAGGGAGAATAACATTAATGTGTGTTTACAAGACATAAATGCAATGAGTATTCATAGTGTTTCATGGTACAGCTTTAGAATGCTGGTTTTAAACTCTTTACGTTTTGAAACTGACATGTTTTGGTGGTGGTATAAACCTCTGCGTAATATGTTAATCTTTTCTTCGTTGTCCCTTCAAGGCCCTTTAGAAGTAATGCCGAGTTCCCCTGAGTTTCATGGACTTGCTGTTGAAAGCCACTGCTTAGAAAATTAAGCCAAACCATTTAGAAAGAAAAAGATGTCTGCCAGGAACTAAAGTAATTCTCTGTACTATAAACAATGGTAATATTAGTATTTATGTAGTTAGAAAATGAAGAAAAGATTTTAGCCCCAGTGCACCTGGTCACATCAAAATACCGAAGCTTACAGAAGTGATTTTAAAGTGACCTGCATTATTATGACCAGATCAAGTCTCAAACACTGAAAAGCCCTTGCAAAAGTGAGGCAATATGCTAAAAAAAAGTATCAGTCCTCAGGCAATAAATTTAGAGACAGATAAGGCACAAGGTGTGTGCTTGTTGCATTGTTGAATCTTAGCAATTCCACAGCTGACTGCAAGACAAAGTTACGGGTTAGCTACAGGTAAACAAATTAGCAAGTATGGAAAAACCTGGTTGAAACTAAAAAAACTGTCACATCACAAAACATATTTTGCTCACATTGTTTAAAAAGTGTGATAACTTGTTTATTTATGTGAGGATTTCTATGTATGATAGTGAACGACCTATAGTCAGATGGGATGAAGTCTTTCTGATTAAGACCTGTGCATACATGTCTTGTGCTGAGAAATGGTTGACTAAGAAACATGGTGAGAAACTTGCATATTTTTTGTGCTGGGCTTACCAATGATGGGATTAACAAAATAACAACTCTTCTTTAAATGGTCAAAACATCTATGGAGAAGATACTGCTTTTACATTCTGTAGCTCTGAGAGTTTCAGTGATGCCACTACAATTTGGTAAGAGTCGGAGGATAGATTGCTCAGAAATAAGATATGTTTTCCTGCAGATATACTTTCCATTGCTCTTAGATATAAACCAGATGGACTCTCCACGAGGAATTTATTTCACAACTAAATCTTGACCTCACCTATACAAATGCTATTGTGTTTCAGTTAATTACTCGTGTTAGTACAATTGATAACATGACTGGGTTATGAAGAACTAGACACCTCTAATTAATTGAATTTACGTGAGGAGATGTAGGAATCTGATATGACGGTCTGTAACAAACATTTTGCTGATTATACTAAATAGATAAATATCTTATATATACTTCATATTAATGATGCATTACATTAGGTTTTGATTAGGCTTAATGAGGTTTACTTTATGTCTGTAGCAGTGCTCAAATTACATCAAAAGTTACAGAAATGGAATAAAATGAAAATACTCTCCTTCAGTTTGGTTGAAATGGCCTTAATTTATATTATTATGCAGCCCATTGAGTTCTTTGAAGAACATCCAAGCCGTTTCCACACTTATTTTCATAGGGATATGGTTTAAATAAAAGAACTATCAGAACTGTTCTTGTATTCAGCCACGTATATTGTCATTACTGGCAGAATATCATCCCATTCCTTTGAAATTAGAAATGTTTGTCAGATATCGCAGGTTTCAGCCACGTTTCTCTGTGAATTCTAATTAACAGACTATGTTTAATGAGCTACCCTGAAGCTTTTGCCCCATATTTATAATGAATATTTCCAATGCCTGCTTTAGAATTCAAAGCCATCATATAGGGGTTTTGCTAAAATCCTTCTGATTTTTCTGCATCAGCCCTCACTTTTTACTGGTTTTGTTATTTGATATTACAGTGACACATGAAGCTCAAGCTGGCCAGTGGCCCTCATGCCACATAGAGTACAGTCCAATGGGGAGAAAATCATAGGCCAAGCTGGTCTCTAGAATCAGAATAAAAAAGAAAAAAAAATGCACGAAAGATCCCCCAGAAACCAAGCAGACAAGCAGTAAGTGAACATTAATGCCTGGAGGCCCCTGGCAGCCTAACCACAAAATCAGCAAGAGTGTTTGCTCTCCTGACTTGCAGATTGGATCCAGCACATGAGGATATGTTTTCAGAGATACCCTGCAGATGTTGGCAGGGGCAAGCTCTGAGGAGCCTGGTCATGGCTCTGGTACCCCAACTTCTTTCACAACCAACTTATCTTTTCATTTCCCACGATTAAATTCTCCCCCTGACTCTTGACCGGGCTGTCTGTTTTGATACTGTAACTGGACATAAAAGCAAGGTCCCTGCTCAGGTCCCCGGCTCATGGTCAGAAGAGAGGGGTTGTTTGTGCTGGGTTGCTTGATAGATGCACACCCAAAATGGGATGGTGAAAGGACTGTGATATTTTAGAACTGGGACTTGGAGACATCGGGTCTGGGAGACATCGGGTCTGGGAGACATCAGGTCTGAAAAAGTCTGGTGGGTCGTGAGGCAAGAAAAAGTCCTTTTTAAGGACACTTCTGGGCAGCAACTTTAAAGTTGCATTAATATATAGATCAGGCTGGGAGTGGGGTCATTTGAATTCTATTCTTACCTCAGTTACACAGTGCTCTTTATAACTTGTAAACCCTTGCTATTTAATTGGAAGGTGAGTTTATCTAAGAGTAATTACTTGAAAAGATCTTTTCCATTCAAATTAATTTGTATTTTGTTTTATCTCTTCAAAACAAGGCTTAACACATTTTCAGTAAAAGCAGTTATTCTGAATATACCTTTGATACTGTTATATTGCATTTTAACTGAAAGGCTGAACTAAAACTACATTTCACATAGCACAGTCAAATGTTTTCAGCAACAATCACATTCTCCTTATAATTCCGACTAAAATTAAACCATATTTTTAGCCGTGAAAGCTTTTGTAGAGAAAATGTTTTCATCAGCTCTCCCTGCACACAGAAATTTCCAAAGAACAGAGTGTGGTTTGCTCTGAAAGGAACATCTGCATCCATATGGAGTATGGCAGCCGGTGAGTCCATGCTGGCACTGATTTAGGCAGCACGCTGGGGAAGATTACAGATGTGCCAAGTCGTTAACAGGAACACGTTGATCCAAATTGCCTGCTGAGGGGCAACAACCACTACTTCAGTCCACAGCCAGCAACAGACTGAACTGAAGCTGTGCCCTTTTAGTTAATTATAGACCAATTACTTTGTCTTCAGATACGGAAGGATGAATTTCAGCCACAATGTATCCTTGGATGTTAACAAAACACCATCCTCTTTTTCTATTTATATACAGCATTCAGTTAAAATTCACTACCTACACTAGAATCACAAAACATTCTTTTTTTAAATTTCATGGGCTTGTAGATTTTGATGATGATATGAACTATATTAACTTTTCTTCTATAAAGACTGAAATGAAACCTGGGAAGTGCACTGGGCTGTTAACAGCAGCAAATCTACTCATAGCAGAAAAGGAACTGTCGCCAATGTGGAACTATTGGATTTTTGCTGTGAAAAACAAATCCTAGTTCATTAAACACATTACAGTGTATCCAGAAATAATTTATTCTGATGGGGATTATCCAAATTTAAAAGATTATTTGCTGTAATAGCACTGTCTGTGTGTACCTATCCTACATTAAGATATGACTACTGTCGTTTTTTACATTGTCCCATAATTATCTGCACTTTTGCTGTCTTAAGAGTCTTCTTTTATGGTAGGTATGATGAAGCACACATTGCCCAAAATGTGATCAATAATGACTACAGCTTGTGCCGTTTAAATATCTTTTAATTACATTTTAGTATAGAATAAGATTTTTATATTGTGAAGGTGGTCAAGTAGTGGCACAGGTTGTCCAGAGAGGTCATGGAGCCACTGGCCTTGGAGATATTAAAAACCTGACTGTACATGGGCCCTGAGCAACCGGCTTGAGGTGACCGTGCTGCAGCCAGGGCATCAGACTAGATGATCTCCAGAGGTCCTTTCCTACCTCAGTCATTTGGTGATTCTGTGAAATTTTGAAACTGTAGGTCATTGTCTTTTTCATTTCCCTTCATTCACCAGTATGATTCGTCATTATGAAAGCTCTAAAAAGTTTGATAACCAGCAAAATGAAAACCTTGCATTTCTTAGCTCAGTAATTTCAAGGACTGTCTCCTCCTCATGGCTGTCTTGGTGTGTTTAGTCAGTTCAATTTAATTTTTGAATAGCTTGATGTATTATCTAGTGCTAAAACATAGGACAATTATGTTCCCTGTTTCCTGCTTGTCACTCTAGATATGCATCACCCACTGGTTCTTCACATAAATATTTGGGAGAATGGAACTGGTTTTAAATGCCATTATAGGTACTGAATTATTAGCCTTTCCATACACCAGTATGGTCAAATGTGAAGTCCTTTGGGAATGAAGAAACTTCAGATGTCCTTCATCAATGATTTTTTTTTTAATAGAGTATCTCACTTGTCCTTTTTATTATCAATAATCTGAAATATGCATATATATTTTAAATAAACCAAAAGCCAAGGCCTTAATTTCTAAGTTTTGTTGGTGTGAATGGTAAATTTTTAGTAAATAGTAAGATTTTTGCTTTTAAACTGTTGATGTTGGTGTTCTTCCCTTGCAGCTATTGCTACTAGACAGACATCAATAAATGAATGTGTGAAACTAGCATAACATCTTTACTTTCCTACTTAAACTATAATTGCTGGTTTCCTGCTGATGACGGCTTATCTTCTCTTTTGAACTTTTAACAAGTAGAACGGGGAGAAACAGAAAAAAATGACAGATTACAAAGGCAGAGTATTCTTCATTAGAGCAGTGAGGGAGGCAGCAGTACATGTTTTCAAGCCACTAGACATCCAGGTACTCAGGAAACACTGAGGTTCTATTGAGGTAGAATTTACAAAATGTGCTTACTTCGAATTACATTTTACCTGCTGATATTCTGTCTGGAGCTCTTTTGGAAAGTTGCAGTCAAGACAGCTCATGTGTTTAGAAGAAACATGGAAAAACCACTTACTTTTGTATTATTGAAATAATTTTAGTGATGTCTCATTTTAAGTAATTTAAAATAAGGTAGCTGTGTGACTTCTGTGTCAAACACACGACATTTTTGCCCTGAAAACCTGTCCAGGTCTAGCAGATTAACAGGTCTTTGAAGATTGTCATCCATTAGGCATGTTCGGTAAAGATTTCTGTGACCTGTTCTTCTTTGCTGGTACATGTTCTTCTCTGAAGGACTTGGATGTGTCCACGTTTCATGTGAACTCTCTGGCAGAGTGACTGTGCATTTCTCAGTTTAGGCAGGTAAAGCAGGATTTTCCTGTAATTCCAGTGTTTTTTGGGGGCCAGCAAGGATAAAATACTATCCAAGACCAGGCAATCGTTCATTCCTGAATTCTCAGCAATGGTTCCATTCCTCCCTCTGCTAAAGGAAAAGTTTGCTTTCGGCAGAAGGCTGGATAGGGGATAAGATGAGAGAGCAGACTTGGGTTGGAAACAGAAAGAGTCTGAGACTGGAAGACTGGACAATGAGAAGCAAACAAACTGCTTGGAAATTATGAGGGAGAGGTTTGGAAATCAGCAGAGGAGATTGGTGAAGTTTGTACTGGTTATGACTAGGAAGTAGGGAGCTGTGAGCCAGCCACTGGTGAGAGACATGGAGATCAGACAAGCCTAGAGGAAGGGAAGCAGAAATGGGCTAGACAGACAGAAATAATGAAGTTATCTATACCTGAAATACTTCTTTACAGAAATAATGTGTTTCTTTCTTGCTCCCTAGTTCCCTACAAATTGCATACACACAGCCCCAACCTATATTGTAGGTACCAAGGATAACTTTTCCTTTCTTTGCAGTGCACGTGTACGTTTATAGTGTCTCATTTTCAGAATTGCACCATGTTTTTGTTCTCATTGTTTACTTAATAGACAACATTTTTAGATTATATATACATATATTTTTTTTAATATGGGGAGAAATCATTAAAAATGAAGCAAAAAATAATACTGAGTCCCTTGCACCATTTACAGGTTTTTCAGGTCTCTATGTATTCTGGCCTCTAGAGAAAACTCTGGCAATATTTCTGCAAGATGCGATTTGTATGTTTGCTGTGATTTTTATGGATACTTACTTTCCTGATGCATATTTGAAATGTCATTACTCTTCAGAGGCAACCACTGCCCTTTTGTATTTTAGGACCCCTGCAGCTTTCTCAAACAAATCTCAGGAATAAGAAACTAAGACCCCTTAGTGAATGACTGACTTGGTAGACCTACCATTCAAAATAACAGGGTTTTGGTGTGTGGGGTTTTTTTGTTTGGTTGGGGTTTTTTTGCTTGTTTTCCTGTTTTTAACCGCACAAGTAAATACCCGTCTTGTGTAGTTGTTGTTGTTTCTTTGTTGTTTTTGTTTATTTATTTGTTTTGTGGTTGTTGTTGGTTTTTGTTTTGTATGTGTGTGGGGGGGTTCTCTTTATTCCAGAGGAGTAAATTTTAACTAAAATGGAAATAGGACATGTCATCAAAGAGGTTGCCTTAGTACTAGCTTTCTGTAGGGGAACCTTTTTGTTTCTACTAAGTTACAGTAATAGCAATGAGAGTCAGAGTCTGACTTGATTGAAAAAGGGAGCTTTAGCAACAGCTTTATTCGTGGTTCTGCATCATTAATATGTAGGATTACTGATATTACTTCCCTTTCTACTCCATGAACAATAGTTATTCTAAGAAACTTTTTAGGGAAGACAGCCTTCTCTGAAGTCATGGCATATTAAGAGCTGACAAAGGTCACTGAGACATCCTGATCTCCTAGGGGATCTGCGATTTCCTTTTTTTTTTTTGGACACGGATACAAATATGGAAAAACAAACCAAGTTCTGTTGGATTCCTACCACATGAAAATCAATAGAACTGAAGACAAAACCAGTATTTTTTATAACTGTTGACATTAATAGAAACATAGAATTATTTTTTCTGGAAAAGCTCTATTCAATTACCTTTTCTTTATGAAAAAAAAATGATATTCAGATGGTTGATGATGCCCATTTATGAACAGAAAGCACAGAAAATTTTAACACCCTTAAAATCAGACCATTAACCAAAGTCAGATATATTATGATGTTTTTCAAATAAACTTCAATTTACTAAGATATTTCATTCCGTAGCTTTAAATGAATGAACCATCTAATTTAATTGCTTAAGCTTCTAACTAGCACATTCACTGGGACAAGTACCAATATGTGCACATATGTGTACATATGTGTAAGTACTGATCTGAATACAAAATTCAGTGTTTTTCTTGACTCATCTGGTAACTGTGGAAAGTAAAATAAATGTGGCATGAAATTTCAGTGGTCTCACTTGAAATATTGTTGGAAGAAATAGCATGGCACAGAACACCTTACATTTTATTTACATGCAACAGAAACTCACACAGGCATCAAGCAAAATCTATTTTTTCTGCAAAATGATTGTTAAGCACCTAGTATATTTGATTACCTATTAATTTTGGATAGATATAAAGGAAAAGCATTCCAGCAAAATGTGTAATAATTATAAGTCTTCAGGTGTTCCTTTTTTCTTTGCAACACTGAGTTTAGCTTTAAGGTTTGAGCGAAAGTAGTGGCTAATTGCAGTTGTAGTTAGAAGATGATTACAAAGCTAGTCATTCACTTGCTAAAAACGTCACTTCTTTCATCTTTATTGGAACAGGTTTTTGATGCTTATTACAGACTTGCGTGATTTTTTAAAATATTACAAGACACTTCCTACCCCCTTGCACATAAGAAAGCTTTAGCAGTGTTATGTGGCTGCAGAGTAAATTCAAAATTTTCTTTTTAGTTCATGCTTATATTTACTTAAAACTAAGGTGTTAATGCCAATATTTTGAAAGGAAAAATATTGGCTTAGCTGAAGCTTGCCTCTGCTTATGCGTGTGCATGAGACAAATCTGACTCCATCTGGTGAATGTCAAGGCTGTCATGGAGCAGTGACAATTCAAGGGCAAGTGAAAGAAGCAGCCATGCTCCCTTCTCCGTGCACTTCTAATAGCATGTCTGCCTGTCCTTGTATTTTTAAGCATCTCCTTCAAGGCTGACATGACAAGAATGTTGTTTCCACCTTATCCGCCTTCACAAAAATATATTGTTGGCTTAAAAAATATATATCTATACATATATATATAGAGATATATTCCTGTCATTGGAAGGATATAAACGGTTTAAAATCAGCTGCATCTGTTAACTCTTACTGCACTGCCTGGATCCTAGTGGGAGGAGCTGATGAAAAACAGAGAGAAAATTGGCAATGAGTTTACAAGTCAAATGTGATGAAGGATATATATGCATACTATATTACATGAGACAACTTTGGCATGGCAGGCTACCCATTATACTGTTGTTCCTCCTCCCTTCTCCCATCTCTGTTTTAATGATCAGTGGAGGCTTGAGAGTGAACATTTGAATCTGTGAAACAGGCTGTCTGAAGACCAAAGTGCCTTCTCTCTGCACATCTTGAAACCCAACAGTATTTATACAAAGATAGAAAAATATTGCTAGAGAGAGTCACTGTTTGGTTTGGTAGTCTGCATAAGAGCAGCAAGAAAGAGTAATGTTCTCCCCACCTATTTTTACTATAGACCTTTATCAAAGGCCAAGAAGGCCAATGGCATCCTGGGGTGTATTAAAAGGGGGGTGGTTAGTAGGTTGAGAGAGGTTCTCCTTCCACTCTGCCCTGGTGAGACCTCATGTGGAATATTGTGTCGAGTTCTGGGCCCCTCAGTTCAAGAAGGACAGGGAACTGCTGGAGAGAGTCCAGCGCAGGGCCACGAAGATGATGAAGGGATTGGAGCATCTCCCTTATGAGGAAAGGCTGAGGGAGCTGGGTCTCTTTAGCTTGGAGAAGAAGAGACTGAGGGGTGACCTCATTAATGTTTATAAATATGTAAAGGGTGAGTGTCACAAGGATGGAGCCAACCTCTTCTCAGTGACAACCAACAGTAAGACAAGGGGTAAGTAAGACAAGAGGTTCCACTTAAATTTGAGAAGAAACTTTTTCTCAGTGAGGGTGCCAGAACACTGGAACAGGCTGCCCAGGGAGGTTGTGGAGTCTTCTTCTCTGGAGATATTCAAAACCCACCTGGACGCCTTCCTGTGTAACCTCATCTGGGTGTTCCTGCTCCAGTGCGGGGGTTGGACTAGATGATCTTTCGAGGTCCCTTCCAATCTCTAACATTCTGTGATTCTGCGATTCTGTGAAATGTAAACCCAGCTGTGTTTTCTGAATGAGATTTCTGCAAGAAGGTGCACAAGCCTTTGAGACCTTAAACCGTAACATCCATTTTGATGACAACCCACTGCTACTGCTGCTGGAGCACACGTCTGTGTGGACGCCTGTTTCCTTTCTGCACAATAACTCAGAAAAATATTTCAGTACAATATTCGTAAAAGGGGATTCGCTGACTGATGCTGCATGTCATGTTTGCTTTACACTCACAGGACTTTGCTATTTGAATAGTACACTCATTGCTAAAAGTAGATGGCCTATCACACGTGCTTTCGACAACAGGACTGAGAAACATCTGTAACTATGAGACCCAGTCGTTGTTGTATATATATATGAGGTTTATTTTTGTTCAATTAACCGAAACCTGCAATAGCCCCATGTGGTGATAAACTGGTCCAGTCTTTAGTGCAGTGAGTTAAAGGTGAGTCCATAGACCAGTGTAGAGAGTGAGTGTTAGGTAGCAATCAAAAAAAAAAAAAACAGAAAACCCCCCAAAAACCCCCAAATAAACCACACACAAACAAAAAAACCCCAGGAACTCCTCTATTTATGTATGTAATATTCTCTCCATATATATGCTGTTAGCATGGATGAAACACAACATTTTTCACCAGAGCTCTGTTTTTCAACTAATAGCAAACCTCATTTCTTTCTGTCAATATTATTGACAGCAACCTTGTGAGATTTAACTGTGTAATCTCTACACTTATTGATATTTTAATATATTATGTAAAATGAATTCTGAAATTACAATTCAGAGAGAAATGCAATGGTTTGTTGCATGCCCTGGAGCTGACCCCACCAGGTCTTGCTGGTGCTGACAGAAAGGTTGAAAATATAAGGGTACATGGCAACACAGATGGCCATTCTTCCTAGACTATTGCCCTTGGCAGGAACAATCCTTACTCCCAGTTTACACTTCAGCAATGTGTGAGCAAGTGTGTAAGCAGAGAATCCTCAGAAGAGTATTTATCTGGGAATGAAATTCAGTAGAGAAGAGGGCAAAATGTGACGTTTCTTCTGCCTGATATCCCATTCTAGCATTAGGCACCCATTTTCTTTTCCGAGAATATAAAAGCAAATGACTGAGAATATTCAGCAGCCCTGAGGAAGACAGCTGAAGTTAAGGTTGCATAACTTTGCCTAAATAGGATTGTTAAACCATCTAAATATCAGGCAGGTAGGCTGTGTCCTTCTGCTAGTGCTTTTCTGCTTTGTAGCCATAATTGAATATTCATGGAGCCTGGGACACGAACAGAGTGACTGTAGTCCAGAAATGAATAGAAAATGATTTCTCAAAACTTAAGCAGATCCTAGAAGAGAAAGAAGGAGAGTTCCCACAAATACTTAGATGCTTGGTGTGTGATGTCTACTGAATTACCTAACAGAAACTATTATCTATCTTTTGTCTTAAATGTGGTCTGGATTTGCCCTTTGAATAGAGCCATCGGACAGTAGAGAAAGAGATGACCATTATCACTTGGATATTGGCTTGACTAATAACTCTCTGCATATACTTTTTTGTGGAAATATGTTGGAAATTGGGTAATTTTCTACATATCGCTGGGTAAAACATGAAGTTACTTGTCTCAAAGGGCACCGGGCTTGGATGCTTAATCACCTTTCAGAAGCTCATTTTTTTATACGACCGTTGTAAAACCTTGAGCCATTTTTACAACAAATATTAACTTTAGAGCTCTGATAGAGTGTAACTCAGTGGTCTCCACTATGCACTGCAGCTTTGAACCAGCCCTGCACTGACATTTTGCTTGGCAGTAAATAGATACCTTTGGGCACAAACTTGCAAAATGAGTTACGGTAACCACAGCCATTTGATGGCCCATTGAGGTTTAAAGAGACCTCTGACCACTTTTTTTCATTGTTATAAGCTACCCATTTAAAACCAAATTAAGTTAGTGCACATGATCAGGCTGATACTTGACTGTGAAAGTTAGAGTTACAGTGTGTTTGTACCATGAGGTCTGCATTTCTCCTAGTTCAGGCTATCTTCAAAAAACTTGCCTTTGACTATCCTGACCCTTAAAGATGTGGTGCTTTCAGTCTTTGTGTGTTTACTAAAAGAAATTTGACAAAATACTTTCTACACTGGTGCCCATAAATAAAATGCCGTCTTAATACTTGGCATGATCCTTAAATATAAATTTTTAAAAAAACTCACACCAATAGAAGCAAACCTTGAACTGAGAATGAATCATGCAGATAACTGTGGAAATTCTGTTTTATGATAAAAATTGAAATAATGCAGTATCATCTTCAAAATGTATTTAGTAGTCTGTATTTTGTCAGCTTATTTTGGTTACAAACAACTCCTGAATGGGGAGGTGATTGTATGTTGACTTAAGTGGGAGATTTTCATACTCATGTCTCTTCTTCTCCAATGTGTGAACTGATGCTGGCTCTGCAACCTGATAGCGAATGCTTCTGCTGTACCAAGTGACATAAGAAGGGAGGTAGCAAAGGGGATGTACGCAGCAGAGTGGGGCTCTGGGGATCAGCATCCCAATGGGTGGCATCTCTCTGGGGACACTGCCAGATCCTCATCTGCTTCACATAGCTACTCAGCAGATCAAAGGTGCTCCAGACCAGCAGAGCAGCCCACAAACCAGACCGAGGCCATGAGAAGGACCGAAGCACTGCAGAGAAGAACTTGGGAGTTCTGGTCAACAACAGGTTGACCATGAGTCAACAATGTGCCTTTGTGGCCAAGAAGACCAACAGTATCCTGGGATGCAGTAAGAAAAGTGTGACCAGAAGGTCAAGGGAAGTTCTCCCCCTCTACTCTGCCTTGGTGAGGCCACATCTGGAGTACTGTGTCCAGTTCTGGCCTCCCCAGTTTAAGAAGGATAAGGAATTACTGGAGGGAGTCCAACAGCAGGCTACAAAGATGATTAGGGGTCTAGAGCATCTTTCTTATGAGGAAAGACTGAGAGAGCTGGGTCTGTTCAGCCTGGAGAAGAGAAGGCTGAGAGGGAATCTCATCAATGTTTATAAATATCTCAAGGGTGAATGTCAAGAGGATGGGACCAGACTCCCTTCAGTGGTACCCAATGAGAGGATGAGGGGTAATGGGCACAGACTGAAACACAGGAGGTTCCATCTGAATATGAGGAGAAACTTCTTCATGGTGAGGGTGTCAGAGCCCTGGAACAGGCTGCCCAGAGAGCTTGTGGAGTCTCCTTCTCTGGAGACATTTAAGACCTGCCTGGACACATTCCTGTGCAATCTGCTCTGGGTGAACCTGCTTTAGCAGGTGGGTTGGACTAGGTGAACTCCAGAGATTCCCTTCCAACCCCAGCCATTCTGTGATTCTGTGATATCAACATGGCACTTACTATTGGGTTTAGGGAATGAAAAGGAAATGATACTTTTTTTTTTTCCTTCCTTCCTTCCTTCCTTCCTTCCTTCCTTCCTTCCTTCCTTCCTTCCTTCCTTCCTTCCTTCCTTCCTTCCTTCCTTCCTTCCTTCCTTCCTTCCTTCCTCTCATCCTCCCTCGGTTTCTCACTCACTTTTTATGTATATTTTAATCATCCAATCTAAAATGCATAATGCAGCTCTAGGCCAGCCATTTTCCTACTATTCATAAAGCAGTCAGCTATTCCATGACATCAACTATTTTAAATCATCCTTCTGCTTGATTATTTGGTTGGTTATTTGGGGGTGATATTGGAAATATTAGACTTTGAGAATATAAATCATATACTGCCAGAAGGATGAAAGTTTGCCTTGTCCAAAAATATAAAATATATTACTCATTTTTATCTTTGGTTTTCCACTGTAAAGAATGAGTACCGGCTTCCTGTGTAATTTTGATTTGTTTATCCAGCAGTTTTGTTTGTCCATGCAGTTTTCTCTTTGCCAGTTGTGGTCTATATTTGGTTTCCATAAAAGATATGTTTTCTTTGAGGTTATCTTTTTTTTTTTTTTTCTTTTACCACTGCCAAAACCACAAGTGATGCACCATTTCTTGGACTTTTGTTCTTAATTTAAACTTGGCATAGTGTCTCCCTCTGGTGTAAAACATGAAACAAAATCCATTCTGACATAAAAGCTAGGAGGTACTACTTTGAGCTTGACTGTTCATTCTGTTGCACAGAGTGAGCTTTTCTACTTTTCTTGTCTTGGAAAGGGAGGAGATAAGGGATGAGGCTAGACTATTTACCTGATGGTTCAATATTTATTGGGGTCAGCCCATCTTATGCAGTATACTGGGAAGTTTGTCATCAGGAATAGAAAAGTTAAAAGCTGAGGAAGCAGCAGTTTATTTTGAAGAGAGTGTTCCATCAAAGAGCTGTACCAACCCCTTCTTACTGTTTTTCCTAATCATGAATTACTTTGGTGTCTTTGAGCAAACTGGAAATAGATGAAATGGAAAAAAAAAAAAAACACAACAGTTCCAGTTGCTAAAACATAATCACATGTAAATCTGCCCAGTAGCAATGGTAATAACAAGTTCTGATGTAAAATACTCATTAGATGAAGATGACAGCAGTTGAGGCAGTTTCTTTTCCTTTTTCCCCTTTTCCTTTCCCCTTCCTTCCTTCCTCCCTTCCTCCCTTCCTCCCTTCCTCCCTTCCTTCCTTTCTCTCTTCTTCCCTTTCTCCCCTTCCTCCTCTTCTTCCTTTTCCTCCCCTTCCTCACCTTCCTCCCTCCCTTCCTTCCCTTCCTTCCCATTCTTCTTTTTTTACTTCTAAGAACAAACTTAAGATGCCAAATCAGTGTGAATCATAAGAGATTCAGAAGAGTGAATCACAAGGAACTGATAGACGTGAAAGCACAAAAGCTCCCTATATTTCACCTTGTATTGTAAATTTAATTTATTTATTCACGCTGGAGAGAAAGAAAATTACAATATGATGTTTTACCTTCCGTGGGCCATGGGGACCTGTTATCTGGTCATGGTTGTGCATTCTGTTTGCAGTGGGTGTCACTGCAATCTCAGACAGCATCTGTTGAAGTCCTTCTGACAACAGGCTGAGAAAATATCATCCTTTAGCTTTTCACTGCCCTTCGCCACTACTGAAGTCAGGATGAGCTCATTGGCCATTCAGTTGCGTTGTACAATATCACAAGTTAGTCCTCAATCACCTACCTTTCTCTTTCTTCCCTTTATTTAGTCATTTTTGTCCTGGGGGAAGCAGCAATAATTTTTAGGCAACACAAAGCTGTTGTTTTACCTTGTATTGTCTTAGCCACACAGAGGTAAGTTTCTGTGTTTGAGCTCTTTACTGGCATCTGTATCTCAGCATGGATTAGAATATGGGTGGTAATGAAAAGTGTCAGTTTGGAATTTAAGGCAGATGGTTCTATATTTTGTAAATAAAAAAGGTATTTGAATCAAACAACAACTAACCTAAATCCCCCTAAGAGGCAGATCAAGTACTCTGCTATTTGACCTCAATGTGTAAATGTGGGTCTCCAGGCGTCTCTGTATCCTTGCTGTTGTGATGTTTGATGAGGAGATTCATTCCAGCTTCATCACTACTGACACTTTGAACTAGTGTTTTTCTGAAATTTTCACAGCAAAACATGCAAGAGATCCTAGTATGAACTGTACCCAATTTAATATCTGGGCTGGAATACAACAGCAGAATTTAATCTGTTGGAAAAGCAAAACTTCATTTTGTAGTGTACCAATTTTTTCCTATTTTTATCAAAATTTTCAGTCAGCTATAGTCTGCACTACAAATAAAAGAAAGAGGTCTCCTATTTAAGTAAGAGCACGTCTGAACAGTGCTTTTGACATGTAGGGTATGATTTTCCAGTGTTTCAATTGGGATGATAAAAAATACAGGCATATAGTTCAAAATCCTCATTTCCATGCAACCAAGAGGAGCATGCCTGAAAAGCCTGGGGAAAAAGACCCAGAAGGCAGAACTCTCTTAATTACAACTCTGTTTGTGGAAGACTCAGATTTGGTATCAGTAATTTCTGCTGCTTTGGTGTTTTCAACTGTAAAAGTGGTGGTTTATTGGCTGCATCGTAAAACACTGAAATGGCTAATTTTTGTAACGATACCCAACAGTAAAAGGGTACTGATACAAAATGTTATTGTTTTAATATTCAGTTAGAGTGTGACCTATGTGAAATAGTAATTTAGGATTTTTTCCAACAAAAAGGTTCACAAAGGCTTTGTCACTGATTTCTTCAGGATTACCACGTATAGTTAATTGCAAAAGTCACATACAAACCACAGTTTCATAGCATAACTTAATTAATGTATTTCCTCTTTTGATATATCAATTTCTCTAAAGTTTCCATATGTGACCTAGGTAGCGGATTTATGATAGCCACATTATATCACTAGGCATTTCCATCATCACTTACAAGAATAAGACAACTGAATTTGGTTTAACAAGGATCAATTAAAAAAATAAAGAGGATAAGACCTTAAGCATGTCAGGTGTTCCCGAAGCAATTGAACTCCCCAATGTATCACACGTCTGCTTTGTTGCTCTCAGGTTCCTTGATTTTTTTTTTCTCTTAATCCCATCCAAGATGTTCTTCAGCTGTATAGAATGAACTTTTGTTTTTATGCTGTTCTCAGGGCTTAGTTGAGAAACAGGAGTGCAGCTGTGATGGCCTTGGCCATAGACTTTTTTCACTGAGACACATTCCTTTCTCCTTGCCTGCATCACTGGGCTCTTGGCCAAAACCAACTAGATTGTGTTTATATTGTGTCCTCCTTTGCTTCAGCCTTCATTAGGATCCTGTTATGCTCAGCCCTCACACTCTGTCAAATTCATTATGGTGACTCCTTTATTCCCCTTTCCCCAGACTTTGTCGTGAGAACTGTCACATAACTTTGTGCTGAGCACATTTAACATGTTTTTTCTTGTTGTTAGAAAAAGGACAGACAAATGATTCCAGGGATACCATGAGATCAAAATATCTTCATCAGCCAAAATTATTAATGCTCTTGGTAATTTAACCTTAGTTTGATTTTCTAAGAATGTTCAAATTCTGTCAATCAGAATTTCTAAAAGATCTAAAGCATCAAATGCTGGACTATCATCCAAGACTATTCTTTCTGATTGCTCTGTGCCATTTTCCACTCTTCTGCATTGATGTTTCAATCCTTTGGTTCAGTGTTCTTCAGATTTAGCCATTGGTTTCTTACTCTCAGCAAGAAGCATATGGTTGCTAATGGGAAGGCTTTTAACTGGACCAACAAATTACTGACTACAAATCTACAAGCGATTACATCTTCAGGTGCCCTTGAAAACATATTTAGACACTTTGTTCCTGCAACAAAAGATAATTTCTGAAAGAATTGTGCAAAACTTTCTAATCAGTTTGTCAAGATGGAATTTTTGCTGATGTGTCTTGCTGCAAAAAGTAAAGTTAGTCTCATTTTCATTAAAAAATTTACTCTTTCTTGGACGACTCACTTTTAAATGAGTATTGCAGTTCAGTTTTTTAGTACCATGAAAACTAAATGTTTTTATATGCAAAACTGGAGAAAACAAACCTGTGAAAGTTATTGGAAGAAATGCATGTAATTTGCACAGCCCTGCCATTTAAAAAGAGAATGATTATGTGCAGATGATTGAATTAAGAGTTTGATCCTTTCCTTCCCTTTCCGATCCCCTCCCTTTTCCTCTCTTCCATTTCCTTTTGATCAAATAAAAACTACTCAAATACATTAAAATCCAACTCTCCCTAGAGTACTGGGTCACATTTTATCATTAAAGTATTTTGCCATGAAAGCCAATGATATGCTGAAGAGCTACAAGGATCTTGCTGAGGCATCGTGTTACAATTTCGTATCCAGTGTTTATCAGAGTGATTTATTTGTCTGTTATGCAGTTCTCCATCTCTGGATGCTACAAGCATCCTTTCCACAGCTGACACATCCCTTGGCTCATAAAATTTTCTCTAAATGAAAAATATTGCCGATCTGGCCACACTAAATAGCAAGAAAAGATTTTCATAGTGGAGGTTATCCATAAACAAGTTATCCACCACATCTTCCATCAAGTCACACGAACTGAGCAGTGCATTATCCTATCTACATATTCTGTGTGTTTTGTCAGTAGCATATAAACACAACCAAATGCAACTTAATGAACTATCTCTTTTTTATTTTTGGTTAGGGAAGAAAAATATTTCCTCCAATCTCTTGCCAATGAGAAATCACAAAACATGGGAGAATTTTCTCTTTTTTCTTTGTTTGTTTGTTTGTGATTATTTTTTTTTGTTTCTGTAGGGGAAGAAGAGCATCTGATGTTGAAATTTCAGTGACATGTCATGGCAAGAGTATTCACTAGAGGTTTTTATAATGTATGCATCTCTCCACATAGATTTTTTATTTCTATTTAAAGCTTGCAATGCTTTTTATGTCCTAACATTTTTGTCAGGCTATAAGCAAACTGAGATCACCAGAAGGTTTTTGCAACTAGAGGGAAGATTTTCAGAAGAACGAATAGCAGGTAAGTACATACAACTGCATAAAAGCCCCTTGTGGAATTTATCTACAGTGTACTCTGCCTAAATGATCCAGCCACTTCAAGCCACTTGTGTGGGTGTGTCTGTGCAAAGGCAACTGCATGATTTAAACATACATGATTAATCCAAATTCAACCTGTATATCAACACCCAGGAAATTTGAATGGACTGTTCACACGAATTTTTAAAATGAGAATAAACAAAGTAGTATATCATTTAGTGAAGAGCCTGATCTGGTACGCTTGTCCTTTCCTTGTCCTTTACAGTGTCCTTCGCTATGACCTCTATGTCACTGTATTAGTTTCACTAACAAATTAAATGAAATATCATGTTCTCCTGGGCACAATTCTTCCTCTCCAGTTTGCGTGACTTCCCATTCCAGCCATACATGATGATACAGTCATCTGTTAAAGCAGGCTTTTAGCACTTCTAAACCGACATGCTCTTGGGGGTCTGCAAGATGGAAATTAAAGAGAGAAACGATGAATAGAGTAAAGCTTAAATGAGGTATTTTGGCAGAGTCTCGATTCCCTGAAAATTTATCCTGGGCACCAACTTACACAAGCTGCTATAAAATGTTATTTTGGGGAGCACCTGGCCTTAAGGATCTTACCTTAACAAATACAAATTTCTATTGAATATTGCACTTAGATAATTTGTTGACAGTTGCACAGAAGGCACAAAGCTGGACCATCCTTCTTGACTTCACATTGGAGTCATCCTACTGGACCTGTTGACAGCCATAGCATGTTTTCACAAGGTCAAGCATCAGTAACAGTCAGGAAGGTTCAGACTCAGGGTAGGAAATAATAGAAATTTCCTATCACCTAGACTTAAGTTTTAGCCATGGGATTATAGCTACCTGTAGAGGTTTGTAATAGGTGATACTTGATTTAAACTTAAATATTATTCAGGAATTAACGTAACGCTCTTTTGCACATAAACAGTGCTCAGAGCCCTCTGCATCCATACACACATACACACATTTTTCGTATGTTTATGTGCATGGAGTAGCAGGATTTTCCAGGAAATTCCCAGCTGAGAAATGACTTCAGGCTGCAGATCATTCTTCTGATCTTTCTTCTTCTCATGAATTTTAAACCTGCAGGAGATATATTCTGATACAGCTGAGGGCACAGAAGTAATTATAGGTTTTCTTTGCTTTCTCTGAGGGTTGCTTTCCTAAATCCGGAGTCTAAGAATCGCCTAAATACACCAGGTGTCAGAAACTGATTCACGCAAGCGTTTTTATAGTGAGCCGGGCAGCTGAGCCTTGTAGACTCCTGAACTCTGCTAAAGCCATAAGGATTCTCCTGTATAAAATCATTATTGAAGGCATTTAGCATTTAAAACCCTTTTTTGATGAAGTTAGCACTTCAGGCTAGGTTCATGTGTGTTACGAAAATCGTTGTTTTGACTTGCTGTGGTTACGTAGATGAATAAAACATTTATTTTTCATTTTACCTATTCTCTTTGCTGGTAGTCATTAATTAGATGTTCAGGTAGAGTTTTTTCATTAATGAGCAATTGCTGAAGTTCTACACTAAATCTGTATCAGTTTTTGGCATCATAGTCATGAAGTAAAATAAAAAGTTCTGTGGGCCATGCCAGAAAACACTCCATCATTCTTATCCCACAAGATAGCTGCTGTCGTATCAAAAGCTAGTATATCACATTTTGCACATAAATAGCTATATTTTAGTAAGCGAGGACTAAGATGACCCTTGTGCATTTTGGACAATGCTGTACTTACGTGCACACAAAGATTTATCCTGCAGCTTTTGAAAGCAGTGGGACCATCACTTGGAAAAGTAATTCAGGGTCTTTTTGACTCTTTTATGGATATTATTTCCATTATCACCCATAAAAGAAAGAACCTTGATATAAAATACTTCTTCACTGAGGTGATGTCTCAGGTTGAAATAAATAGCTAGAAAATGCTAAAAAGCAGACAAAACAATTTTCACTTGTTTTATAGTTAGAATGGGAGTTTTAGAGGAGAGGACTTCCATGCCAAAAGCAGACTGTTGGGAACGGAGCTATTAGGGTGAGTGGGTGGGCAGGACGAGAACTATTTTTTAGGATACATTTCTTACAGTCTGCTCCTCAGAAAGAAGCCTCTGAACCTTCAACTCCATTCTGGTTTTCCCATTACAGGGTAGCAACGATCACCATGAAACATTTAACAACAAACTACAGGGTGATACTTGCTCCTTTTCAGGAAGATTAACGTAGCAGCACCCAGTTACAGCACACTTAAAAATGTTTTCATTTCTCGGCTATTAAAAATCTACATAGGACTCCTACATTTGCCAGCAAGAGCTGGCAAAAATTTCCCAGTGTTGTTACCATTGGTTCAGCTCCTTTGGTAGAAAGAGCACTGTAGCCCAGTGTAGGTCTGGTGTGGTACCACGCTGGTGCAGCCTGCACTGGCCATGTGCTTATAACATCTGTGCATGAAAAGGTATTGAAACTCCAAGGAAAGTGTGTGTGCATCAAAGCAGTACAAAACAGTTTACCATTGCTGTAGGAACAGTGGGGCTATTGGCAATTTTATTTTTCCGAAGTGTTTTGCTTCTTAAGCAGGATGCATGTCATTATCTTAAATAGTGGACTCTTTAAAATTACATTATGAAATAGTTTAATGTAAATACAGTGACCGGTAATAGTCTTCTCTTCATGTTGAATAGTACTGGTATTAGACTTTTTAGAGGTACTGTAAGAACTATAAAGAGATGCTGATTTTCTGAACTCTTACTTTCTACTAGAAGACCCAATGAGCCCACAATGCTTTTCCTTATTAGAAAAGTAATTGTATAGTGCATTCAGCAAGTTTTAGCCCTGGAAGTAGGACATAAAATATTGCTCTATTATTAGAAACTTTATTATTATTTAAGAAGCAGAAGTAGCAAATTCTTATTGTAAATTATGCATGGGAATTAAAATGGGAATTAGAAAATTCCTAGGTGACTAGGGGTACAAAGCCAATTAAAAGCTCAAACTGTTGAGGTGATTTGAATGTCTCATCTTTAATGAAGTACATAAAACACTTAGGATCTTGTGGTAAAGATCACTGAACAAGCCACAGGGCTTTGAAATTTCTGGCTTTGCTGTAAGGTGCCATGTTTGATTTTAGAGGAACAGTTTTCTCTGTGCCCAAGTCTCACACCTCTAAAGTGGGAATAGCACTGCAGAGACAGGCAACGAAGATAAACCAGTTGGGTTTTAGAAACAGTTCCTGTGCTGAATGCAGCATAAAAAAAATTATTAAAAGTCATATAAAAATATGGTACAATATCTCATTATCTCTCTCTTGAAAATCAGTCTTGACATAATGCTGCTGTATGTTGGCTTTAATTTGTTGGGGTTTTTTTAGATCTCCTTGGCACATACAGAACACTTGATTGCCAAGAACTATCAATTTATAGAGAAGTGAATGGCTTCCAGAACTGTGAATATTCAATGATGTCTTCAACATTTTCTATAAAAACATATTGGTGGTTATGTTTGGATACGTGAATTCTGCCTGCTGCAATCACTCCTTCAAAGAGTTACTTACTAATGTAAAACTCCTCTTAGTTTTTTCACTCTCTAAAGATCAAATCCAGTTCTCATTAGTCAGAGAGTTAGTGCATCTATTTTCGGCAACTTCAAAGGAGTTCAGTGAGGACCCTAAGTTAAAAAAATATACGCTAAATTACAAATATAAATTCATAGATTGTACTTAAATTTTTGGTAAAAATTGATAAAATGTGTGAAACTTTTAGGACTCCCTACAGGCAAGATCCTCACAATTGTCAGGGCGTTCTGCTTCCCTCCATTCAGTGGCAGTTACACGCCTCAATGTTTTTGAGAATTTGGGGTTAATTGATATATCTAAAGCCCCAATTTACAAATGAAGGCTAGATTTTCAAGGTGTCTAATCATGCAAACAAGAATTCATGGAGTTTTTATCTGAAAGTCAGTATACAGGCACTTTTGAAAATACCCTTGAGCATGTACCAGCATATTAGGCAATAAATGCCTTTAAAAACTAGACACAAGTGACTTCAAAACAAGGATTAAACCCAGATGTTCAAAATTACTGAGTTGACTCACTCCTCTTTATATCAGTGGAGTTAGGTGCTTAAATACCTTTTAAGATTGGGTTATTGGGATGTAAAAGTGCTTTACACTTCTGAGTCTGCATCGATGTCCCTCTACACAGTCATCTAATTATCCATCCCTACAGACAGATACATGCTTCGTCCCATGTGTATTCAATGGATTCCTATGGGATAAATTTTAAACTGCATTTAAATAGTGAGCTTTCAATACTTTTGGTGGGAATTAGATGCCAAAATACACCTGAAACTTTTATCTAATTGTTGTTCTGTTTCAAGCTGGATTGCAGCATGTCTCAGAGATAAATGAGCTATGCAGGTAACTGAGCAATGTAGCTAAGGTATCAGGAGTGGACAAGCTGTGGCAACACCAAGTTGTACAACAGATCCTTTGTTTTGCCAAATACATTGACCCATAAAAGGAACACTGAATCACTTAAGGCTGCCACAGTCTTTTTTGAAAAAAAGTATTTTTGTGCCTTCAAACGCTTTCTTTGTTTCTTGTATTTCCTTATGCACCAACAGTGATGAATGTGAGGTAAATATCAAAGTATTAGATATGTAGTAGAATGACTCCAGTTTTACACAATTGTCAATGGAAATGTAATTATTTGCCACTCCTGGTGTAGCTAAAGGATGAGCTGAGTCAATATTCTGGCTGAAGGGAAAAACAGTGGGCATACGGCATCTGTAACTGTGTCACTGAGGGTACATTAACAAGTAAAAATGCTTGAGATTCCTCCTGAAAAACTAGAAATGTAAACAGAAAACTATTGCTATGCCATTAAGGAAAAATATTAGGTGTTGTGAACAGAGATCTTTCTATTTTTAGGGACGAAAAAGCCCTCCAACATCACAGGAAGGACTTAAAATCAAAAGTAATACTAAAAAATAAGGAATTGATATTGCTCCAGAACTTCTTACTAAAGAAAAAATTTATATTAAAAAAATTATATAAACCGTGGAATCCTGCCTTGCTTAAGAAAACATAAATATTAGAGGGTTCTGATTCTGCATATATTTATGTGTAAGCTTAACTTAATACAAGTGAAGGGTCTCATTGGGTTTAATGGATTTGCAAGTGGGTTTTAGGCTGCTAGAGCATACACGCTTGAACTATGGGGTAGAAGAAATTCCTGTTCTTGGAAAAGAGCTAATGAAAGCAATGTCAAGGAATACTCCAGAGAATCACTGGGACTGTGTATGTGAGTGAGTGTACAAAGACTTGTAGGATAAGGACATGGAAAAGTAAACTATGTCGCTCTCCAGTATCTCTATGTAAACTTAATTTTTATACGAAGTTTTTTGTTTTTCTTGGCCCTTCACAAATCCTTGCTTTGTTTTTGATAGGTCTTTGAGTGTATTTATTTTGGTTTTAGGGGCAGTAGTTGAAAGTGGGGAAAAATGTAATTGTCTTCTTTTTTGCTTAACATTTTAAGCATACAAAATAAAACCCATAATTATTCAGTTGGCTAATTGCATATTTTTTCTGGCTCATTGTTATCGGTGGACAATAATTTGTTGTTATAGATAGTCTGTTGGGAAAGAGATTTAGTCTAGTCCAGTGGTGATAGATCAGACGGGAAACTCTGAATTACTGAATTATTTCAGAGCACGTTTCTTGACTGGCCTAAAGCTTCCATACTTGTTTCTCCACTCTGTAGAATGTCACAAAATATTCCTCGGGTAAAACTGGTGAGAAGTTGTCTTTCAGTAGAGCCAGATTTTACTCTTGAGGTTTATCTCAGTGGGCTTGTGGCAACAAACTTAATATGCTTAAAGAGCCTTATTTTTAAATAGAAAGAGATATAGGTTTTGTACATTAATTTGAATATCTGTTGTTCACAGCACTTTGAACATTTTATGTGTCATTTTATGTGTAATTGTTGCAGATGAGGGATTTTCATTCTGTGGTCTGTGGTTTCTTGAGGTGGCTTCCAATACACTATACAGTGGTTGAAGACGTACTTTCAGGTGGTCCATACAGAGGACTTCCCTGCTAGCAAAGTAGAAATGCTCAAATCTCTTGTGGCTCCATTCATAATGCTTTACATTCTAAAAAAAATTAGGAAATTACATTTTTAAATATGAATATTTCTTTGCTCCCAGTTCAAATTCTTCGGTATTAGAACTATTGCAATAGAGTTAAGTGTAGTCATACTTTTTTTGTAAAAGTCAGGAGAGGACAAGCATAGAAGTTGCGAGTCTGTAAGTGATGATGTGAGTGTTAAAGTAAAATCCCATAACCAGGGAAGGAAAAGTAAACATTATGGATATCAGAAAGAAAGACCAGTCATAACCAAGAAGTATCACCCCAAATTAATACAAGCCTATTGCATCTAGCTCCCTTTGCACCATTCTAATACTATATTCGATTCAATCAAGCATGCAACTTTCCCAAGGAAAATGTGTGTTGGGATTGGGTGGCTCCAGGATAGGTGGCTGTAGGATACCTCTTCAAAAAAGTTGAAAAGCAGTGTTACAGGTTATATTTAGCTAAACATTGAGTTCAATTTAAATAGGTAAGAAAAAAAAATCCCAGTTAAAAATATGGGGAAAGGACAGAGACTTGGCTAGATTCCAGGTGGTTCATGGTGTCAGGTGATCCTATGACACAAAAGCATGAGAACTACAGATCTACTCCATATCTTGAAAGCTAGCAAGGGATTCTTCATCTTGCTTTACTAGTTTTTTTGGGTCTAAACACAGGAAGGATAGCCTGAAGTTTTCTGAACCTCTTATTTCATGTTTTGAGGGCTTAAGTGGGACCTAAGGAGAGACTACGTCTTCCACTGACCTTCTGTGCTAGAGTGAATTTCACCCTAAGTGCCTGTTTTGGAATGAACAGCTTTTGTTTCTTTAAGTAAAAACAAAATTGCTTCTGATTTGTTGAAACCCAATAAAAGCATCCAAATCTGTTCAGTTCTGTTTGTTTTGGGTTCTGAAGAAAAATTGCCACCCAGCTGGGTTCATACTGCAATTTATTTTATGAGGACTTTTTACGTTAGGGAGAAGAAAGGCGATGTGGGAGAGGGAGATGACTATGTTAATTCAGAAACAACTCTTTTTAGAAAAGAGTTGAGAGTTCCTTTTTCCATAATTAGCACGGTTTTTAAACTGCTGACAGGGCTATGCTGCTGCTTATTATGAATAAAAGCTGGACATGGACAAAGTTGGCTTGAAATCTTGCCAGGAAGTTTTTGAAAGCAGAACTATATTTTATGTTCAAATGTTATATTTTTATCTTAATTTTCTGTCCCTTTTGACTACTATTATGAGATTAAAGTTAGATGGATAAAGTCATTTGAGAAGCTGGGTTGAAGCTAAATTGCCTGAGTCAGTTCAAACAACCAGAAACAAAGCTGCATTCTTCCTGGGTTTTAAGGATTACTGTTAATGGCTAAAATGATCTTTTGTGACATTGAGATTAAGCAACGTTATATGATAGCGTTCAGCCTTGATTCTCCTCATTTGCCTGAAGTATTCCTTTCTCCTACCAGCTGTTACTATCAGCATTTCATTGTTTTCAGGTTGGCTCTAAGAATCTCCTTGCATAAAGGAAACCTCAAATCGATCATTCTGGGCATTTCAATGATATCAAGATATCTAATAAGTTAATCAGTGTCATAACAGAGAATGTTTTTCTGTAGTCTGGCTAAACATGACAATAAACAGAAAGGCTGTAACCATATGGTGCTGCTGTCAGTCACGCTTGGCATGTGGTGGCACAGGGATGACGTGTACATGATTTTTATCTAAATACTAGTAGCAGCAGTTGCAAAAAACATCTGGCAGTCTTTAAAGCTTGGGTCTACTCTTTGCTCTGTGTCTTCACATCACTGCCATTTGAGTACTGAGGTAATTTGGGTTTTTTGTTCTGTAAAGGACTGTTTCTATTTAATCAAGAATTGTTACTATCAGTATTCAAGTGTTCAGTCGATATTATGTATTTTTGTTCCCATTTAAGTCATAAAGGTAGAAAATTGTATTGCTGTGTCGTAAGCAAAATGCACGGGAGATGTGGAAGACTTGACACTTGACAGTGTCCTCTAGTCTTCCCGTCAGTTCAGAGGAAGTGTATCTGGTTGGTGAAGATATAACAAAAAGTTCACTTGCACATGGAAGTACAAGAGACACTTTGTCATCCTAATGAGTCTGTATGTGTTGTAACTGCGGACACCTCCTAGGAGTAGAAAACCTGGGAGATGCAACCAAGAGATGCAATCATTCCATCAGTGCCAAGCCAAGGAGAAAGTGGGTGTCCACCAGAAAATCAAAACACTCTTAGTTACCAGAAAATGAACACTGAGGAAAACATTTCTCAGCTAGAATAAAAAGAGCATTAAGACAACATGGTGAACATAGCAGTATTTCAGTGGCCAGGATTGCGGTCTTTTTGAAATCGATGGGGATTTTGTCACTAACTCATCTGATGTCTGGATTTCAACCCCAAAGTAGACAGGCCTGGTTTCTCATGTGAAGGTTTCTTAGTAGCACGAACTAATGGGGAGCCGTGTTCTTCACGAATGGCCAAGACCAGTGCAGTGAGAAGCTGCAGAAGGCAGAACAGATGAGCAGTGGTGTGTGTGAGCTTTGGGGATGTCCAAGAGAAAAAGGGCACCGTGCAGAGTTGCCCATGGCCCTGCTTTTCTGCCCATGCTGCACTGTGCTGCCAGGCCTAGGGAGCGCACCCACCAAGCCCCAGGCTGAGATCACAGCAGAGTACTCCAGCTCTCTTCACTGTTGAGAAGTCAAACCCTAGAAAATACAGCTAACATTTGAAGCAACATATGTAAAATACCAAGCTGCGGCAGAGGAGGATGCAATTTGTTTAAAATCATGGCAGGGATGCCAGAGCTTTAGCAGGAATCTGGGCCCGGTCTCCAAGCACAGCTCATGTTGCTGACCTCCCCGGCAGCTGAAGCATGAACTCTGGTTTGCTCTTTTACTCTTGTTGGACAATGCCAAAAGTGTTTCCAGGTCCATGTGGGACACTGCTGATGAGGGTCAAAATGCTGAACTTCTTGAAGTCAGTAAGAGTTTTATTGGTGTCGCTGACTCTGGGATTTCTGTCCAAAAAATGTATTGATTGCTCATACAGAGGTAGCATAGAAATGCACTCAGGAAAAAATCTGAGCTGAGAAAAGCAAGTGTAGGAAGCTAAGTGTTTTAAGGTTTGTTTCATTGTTTATTGGTTTCTGTAACTATCTTTACCACTCTGTCTGTGTTTTCTTATTTTGGGGTCTATGTTTGCATTCTTTTCCCCCTCAGGACTCTTATAGTTTTTCTAACTCTCTCATTTTGTGTATATGGGAGCAATACCCTTTCATTATCTATTGTATGTTTTAGTCCATATGACATATATTTTCTTCCTATACATTTTCTGAGATGCTGAGGACAGATGTCACAAGCAGTTAATTGCAGTGGTTAGGTTAGGCAAGTCTGTAGAGCTATGTCCCCTATGTGTTAAGCACAGCAGTGCCTCAATGTATGCTCTTAATTGTCCTTTAGTAGGTCATCTGTTTGAAACCTGGGAGAACTGTATTCTTGGCTATCTTTGGAATGAAATAATTTATTTCATCTATGTAACACAGATACAGTTTGAAGGGAATGCTCTTTGAAATGGTTTTATTTCACTGTAAATCTTGCCAAATGAAATACATTTTTTGTGCAGTTGGGCGGTGCCTCAAGAGCAACGTAGTTCAAACAATAAAGATAATTTCTTTAATGTTTTGAGGTCGCCTATACTGAGCAACATTCTGGGTGAAGGGTAAACATCTTAATGGGAACAATTTATTCATATGAATTCCAAATCTTTGCTGCAACTGTTGCTAAGCATTCCAAACTGCCATCTTTCATCTTCTCCCAGATCATAAAATACATACTTTATTGTCTGTATTAGTTGTTCAGCGTCTCAGAGATTTCAATGAGGATATCATGAAATAGAAACACTCTCAGGGATTAGTGTGTAACTTGTACTTCCTTATGTCTAGCAGCTGTCAGTCTGAGGAAAAACCCAAATATAGCATCTTCTTTACTGTTTGATGGGAATTCTTTTCTCAGTGGCTTTTATACTCATAATCAGGAAAATATCACCAAAATCTCCTTCCTTTGTTGTTGTTGATTTGGCTTTGTTTTGTTTTGGGTTTTGTTTTAAGTTATATAGCTTTCCAGGTGGAACTGGCAGTGTTCAGGAATCACAAGACAGATTTCTGCTTCAAAGAAAATGGTTAGATGAGATGCGGTATGAAAACAGTGCTGTTGCAGACTAGCCTGTGCATTTTTTTAAGTAAAGTATCTTCTACAGGCACTGAGAAGTCAGTAACGACCATCAGTGGGAATAGGCTGGATAAATGGGGTCAGAGGATGTCATTCAACGTGGCAGGCTGTCAACCTTTGCTAAGTCTGCTTCTAGCAATGTATGACATGTCAAGTCTAATTGCAGATGTTGAGGGAGGTTGTTTTTGTCTCTTACATTAGCTAACATTGCAGTCTTGTGGGTAAGTTTTCTTTTTTCTTGGTATTTCTACACAGATTCTGTGGTGCTTTGCTCAGTGTTGGTCTGTTAATAATGGAAATTACTTTACTGGAGCTAGTAAGTTAGGAATGGATGGCCTATAAAAATATTTAGAGGTATATCTTAATGCTAATGTAAGATAAAAAATTGAATTTTGGGGCTTGTCTGTATGTGTAGGTGTGAGGACTGCAAATTTTGATTTGGAAATGTCAAAGTGCATTCTGACTTTTGTAGTGGAAGCATCATATATTACTGTAAAGACAACAAAATATTCCCTGTCTTGCTGATCCAAAGGCTTGCTTTCAGCTCTGTAGTGTAATGCTCTTGGTTGTAAAGGAACTTGTCAGAGAGCAAAATACTCTTGTTTTCAAGCCAGACTCCCAGAAGGAATACGGTTTCCACAATGTGATAAGCAGTGTCAGCAAAATTTAATTTTCTGCATCTAGGATTAGGCACAGTGTTTTCTTGCTAGGAACATGCACACTGCACCGGTACGGCTCACAGGCAGCATTGCCATGGCCAACCTGTTTTGCTGCTTCCCGTCAGCTGCCAAAGCTCTCTATATCAAAGCTGTCATTGCAGTCTAAAGCTTCCTCATAAGGGCAGGAGGAGGGGCAGGTGCTGATCTCTCCTCTCTGGCAACCAATGGCAGAACCCAAGGGAATGGCAGGAAGATGTGCCAGGGGAGGTTTAGGTTGGACATTAGGAAGAGGTTTTTCCCCCAGAGGGTGACAGAGTCCTGGAACAGGCTCCCCAGGGAGGTGTCATGGCCCCAGGCCTGGCAGTGTTGAAGAAGAGACTGGACAACACCCTCAGACACACGGTGTGAACTGTGGGGTTGTCCTATGCAGGGACAGGAGTTGGACTCCATGATCCTAGTAGGGTCCCTTCCAACTCAGGACATTCTATGATTCTCTGAAAGCACTTGATCCCATGAGCTGCCCCTTCTGGGGCACGGGGCCCTCTCTGCCACAGCGCAAGAGATGCAGTGCTGCAGCAAACCGTGCCTCGTTGGGAAGTGGCACTTCAATCCACTTCATTCACTGCATAATGGGCTTTGGAAATGCAGCTTCAGGGGATTTCAGAGCGTTTTGAAGCAAGATATTGAGGTCTCTTTTCAATACACTGGAGCTGAACCAGACAAAAACAACAACATTTTCTTTCCATTTCATTGTGGCATACTTTTCTAAATCATCAAAGCTGCACTGTTCCATGGAAAGTAGAAATTTTGGGGAACATACCTTCCAGAAGGCATTTGGAAAGAGTGCTTCCAACTGGAAAACTTTTTGGCATGTCCGTAAATTCTGCATCTCAGTAGGAAAACAGTGGAAAAAGTAGTATTTTTGTAACACACGAGTAAAATCCTACATAAATTCTAAAATAGAAACTTTGGGGTTTTTTTCGCTCTACCATGCTGCAATTGATCTAATTCGTCTTCCTAGAAGAACGGAAGGCAAAATGGAAAAAAAAAAATTGCAAGTTGTTCAATATTCCATTAATAGTCTCTGATTAGGACAAAATTAAAGAACAATACAGTAGTGATAAATTATCCCAAGAGTGGCTGAAACTTGTGCACATACTCATGGAAAATCAGGGACATAAGTATAGCAGTTCAAATTGAGGAGAATTAATTATTTACTGGTTTTCCATCAGGGCTGGGGTACTACAGGAAAGACAAAAATTCACATGCTCTGAGAGAGGAAAGACATAGTTTACAGAGTCTAAGAAATATTTGTGACAGCATGAATTTACGTGCTCTTATTCCTAAAAAGGGACTTAAGTGAGACATAACAAGTACACAATTCCTGTGCCAGCACTCTGCACAGGGGTGAATTTAATCCAGAATGAATAAGGGTCTTTTACTTATTTTGTTTATTTTCTGCAGTCACTCTGCCCAATTCCTAACAGAGTGTTTTTCAGACGATGTATTCCAACAGCAATGCACACCACCTTTAAGTCAAATACTTGAGTGCAGTTTTTATAAGAAAGAATATATTTCTTGAATTTAAATCAACATGTTGCTTTTATGGATTACTCAAATGTTAAGAAATACACTGTTACTTTTTAAATGCTAAAGTTTAGAACAAGTGCTTAACATTTATTAACTAAACCACATTAAAAAAAGAACTATTTGGTAGTAATTAGAACACAACTGGGTTTCTTCCCCATAAGCTGTGTAGTTTGTGGTGCAGCACCTGATAATTACTGGCATTATGTTTTATGAGGGCATTTTGTAAGTGTGATATCCTGTCCAGTGCAACTTGTGGCTGCCGATTTTGCCAACGTTTCACCGTTAACTGTATATGTGAACTACGATTTCAGCATCCTGAACTGTCAATTCAACCATTCAAACACTTTAAGTACCAGAGTTCTAAACATTAATGGGAGTAATCTGGTTTCTTTTTAATACAATAACTGCCATAAGTGGTGGTAACATGGCTGAACTTTCTTTTAATGTTGATTTTTTTTAATGCCTCCTTGCTAATTTAGAGCCTGTGAAAAAGATCTGTGTTTTTTGAAAGTAATTTACCTTTTCATCAACATTTTTTTAAAGTATAATGTAAGTAAAGTAGTTTGCACTAATGATCTAGGAGGCAAGTTCACATTTGTACATTTGAAATAATTTATTCATATTATTATCAAGAGAAATGTAACAGCCTTAAGTAATACATTCAGATCATAATATAGTTGTTTTCATGTATTTTTCTTTTTAGATGTTTCTTGTGTTCAGCTGAACAATTACTGGTTTTTACTTACCTGTGTATGTATGTGTGTGTGTCTGTATGTATATGCATAAGTGAGTGCATTTGTAATTTATCCTTCTTTTCAAATATAATTTATTACTAGATACGCTTTTGTAAAGATAGTTATTAAGTAAAATTTCATTTTGTTCAAAGATGTCTGGGTTTGGAATTCTTTCCAATATACCAGTAGGTGCAAAGAGTACAAATCTCTTTAATGTAGGTCTTGTACTTATTTGGGTGTCAGATGTTTATTAATCATTCAATCAATATTAACACAGAGTAGTTCTCTGGTAGATGCTTAAAGCCAGACTCAGACATTGTTTCAGTATATACAACTTGTACAGATTGCAGGGGGAAAAGATTTACAGCAATATTAAAACAATCTTATTCAGTACATATGCAAGCAATCTTACTGCTGAACTCTGAAGATTAGGTCTGTAATTTTACAAGGGAAGTCTGATATAGGAGGTGGAGGTATGCATCTGGTTTTTTTGTTGTGGTGTTTTTTTTTTTTTCCAAATATCAAAAACCATCTTGACTTCATGGACGTTAGAAATCTTATTGTAAACATTTATATAAGCAATGGTAATCTTTGCCTTGAGTGTTTTTTCAAAGCAAGTTATTTTCATCCTGCAAGTACACTGTACGTTAAAAAAAACACATACAGCTGTTTGTCAGGGGGACTGTAACCAGGAAGACATTGTGTGGCATTAAGAAGCTCTTAGCTTTGGGGCTACTTTCAACTCTCCTCAGTGCAAAAAGTAGTGTATATTTTTTGCTTTCTTTCTGTGCTTTACAAACAATACATAAAATGTTGGTATGTGTGTATGAAATACACTCTTGTCCTCAGGATCCTTCATGGAGATTGAAATGGCCCTGAAAAAGCTTTGGGCATTAGACTATCATGTGTAGGTAATAAATAAGAAGGTACAGCTGCAGTCTTGTAATGGATACTTTTTGCAATTCTTTGTGCTTTTGAAGGAAAGTGTGCAATGCCTGTTAATGGTAACTTTGCAGCTGAAACAGTGTCTGTGATGCATGTGATGCAACCCCTTACACCTGAAATTGGGGGTCTCTTAGACCATGTTTTTTTTTGAAACGGTAGCTCTTTCTCTGCCAGTGTGTTTTGTGGGCTTAGGTAATGGCCAAATTAATGACACAGCCAGATTTATGTTTCAAAAGGTGCTGTTTTTCTCAGCCATAGTAATCAGTCTGCCAAAGTTTATGGCCAAGTTTTAAACCTCTGGATGTAGGAATTTAAAACAAAAGCACTGATAAGTCCTTAACTCCAATGGCCTCTGTGTCATGAGGCAGCTGTGCCATGGTGGTGCTCAGCAGCTTGTTTTACGAATCAGGGTAGTTATTCATCAGTGGCCCTTCAATAATCTGTTCCTCCGTCTGTTCACACATGGCATCACTTTTCTTTTGTGATCATACATCAAAGTTAGTGTTGGAAAGAAACTTCTCAGATAAGTACAAGCTAATGCAAAAGAGAGTAATACACGTGTTACCCCACAGAGTAGAATCAAACTTTCTTTTTGAAATATTAGATTTCACACTAGGTCAAAGAAAGCTGTATAATTACATGAATTCATGAGCAATCTTGGAGTGTCACTCTCATTCTCCCGCCACTCTTATCTCCCTTGTCTCTTAAAAAACCTGTAAATTATTTCTCATCAGACTGTGCAAATGCACAACTTTTTCTGCTTTCAGAAAACATACAGTCAAACCTGCCAGATTTGATGGGATTAGCAGGAAACTGGAGCCGTCACAGGGAACAAGATTTACTCATCAAGTGACCTACCTAGTGCCATAATGGTGATATTTCTCTACCTCCAGTATTTCACAGGAATCCTCAAAAGATCCATCAATAGCTTAACATGGTTTTTCTGATAAACTCCACAGAACATAGGGGAATGTCTGCTTCTCTTTGTTATTCTATTCCCTCCATTAGGAAAGGCTAGATGGAGAGGTATAAGGCTGTAATGGTGCTCCTGGTGTCCATCTCCTCTTCCTTCTATTGCACAGGGTAACCTGGTGGGACTCAGACTCCTTTGGAGGTGGTGGGGAGGTGCTTTGCTATTAGGAATCAACCCCATACCATTAATAAGGAGGAGCAAAGCGGACTCATACCAGATGGGATTTGAGTCCCTTCCTGTACAGCCCACAGGAAGATGAATTGGCCACTGATTACACATCATATTTTTCACACATTTTAATATGCGTGTGGCTTGGGTCCAATAAGGCATCTGAAACAGTGCTATTAATATGCAGTATTTCCTGGTGTTGCTGGATTAACAGGCCTCTGTGGCCTGGCGTCTCAGTCTACAGTAAGAGCACTTTGCCCTTCAAATGCTGTTGCACTTGGAGGGGGAGAAGGTATGATCCAAGAGGCTTTTGTTCCTCTGACAGCATGCTCCTACCCCCAGCTGGCCTGGAGCCAAACCACTACCAGCTTAAAGCATATAGAAATTGGGGCCAGATAAATCAAAGCAGACAGTCAAGTGTAAGCCTGGGTTCCTTTTTAATTTATTTTCATTTGTTATAGCTTTCAGTTTTTTCTTTTTCTTCTACTGTAACTGACATCTGCAGTCTTGGTGCTTTTTAGCTTTTTGTTTGTTTGGTTGGTTTTTAACATGAGTTCTCATCAAGATTCTGAATGCCCAACACTTGGTTCTTTTCAGCCTTCTGAATTCAACATTCATCTTTGTCAGAGGGAAAATGGTGCTTTCAGCCACAGATATTTCAGCTTCCATTGATGAAATCAGAGCTTATGGTTTGTAGCGAGATGTGGTATCTTTTATTATAACAGCTGATACAGCTGAAGGAAAAGGCAAACTTTTGGGCACACAGTCCTAGTCAAGGATGAGCTTGTGAGAAAAACTTTTACTCACTGCTTGATCTACATTAAATAAAATGTGGATGAGTACAAGATAGGAAAATCTCTGAGCAACAGCAGCTGCTCAGTGGTTTGCAATAGTTCAATACAGAAATGTTTTCTCAGGCCAAACTCCCCACCTTTAACAGATTACATGGGAAATGGTAATCTCACTGTGTTCACTTGGGTAACAAGTCATTTTTCTTCCACTTTCTTATATGAATTTGTCAGTAAACTTCTATGTAAAAACATTGAAATGTGTGGTTTTTTTAGATTATTTGAGAGGGGTATGTATATAGGGGTGTACAAGCGCCATTATTTATGGTGACCATCTTCAACATTTAGAAAAACCAGCCTCCTCAGGCAAGTATCTGCTATGCATGAGCAGGTTGGTCTCGCCTTTGGTTAATAAACCTACCACTGGGTCCTGGGATGGAAGTCAGCCCCGTGGCAGCTCTAGCCATGCTAGAAATACTCAGAAATCTCTTTAAAGCAAAAGTTGCCCTTCCCTGAATCAATCTAGTTCTCCTCTGTGCTCAGAGCTGGAGCCGGATATTATTCCTTTCCTATTTACCTCCAATCATCCCGGCCAGTAAGTAACCTCCTCGGAGTATTCCCTACCATGTTCGAAGGATTAAGAACAGAAAATATATATTTTTGAGGGTAGGAAGTCCTGTCTTTATTTCCATTCTGTGGTAGTTTGGGAAAATATTTCAGTAGCTTGGGTCTACCTGTGTTGTATCAACTGCCTTTTTCTCTTACGGTCAAGAAACAGAAGCTGTGTATGTGTTCAGAAAGGTCTGCACTGTCAGGGTTATTTCTGCCTGAGAAATATGCTGTATGCACATCTGGCTCTCAATCTCTCTCCTTTACCTTTAGATCTGCTGATTGGCTTTATAGTTATTTCATTTTTAAAACTGAGGTTACCTGACTCATTAGGTTATGTGAATATTTTGTGAATATCTGCTCCGGATTTCTGAGTCAAATAGTCTCCAATAATTGTAGCTTAACTCTGGTGTGCCTTGTAGGGAAAGATTTAGTGTGACCTAAAAAATTTCCAATGATGGAGAAATTGCCACAAGGGTTGATTGTTACTCTGTTTTATTGGTTAATTATTCTGACAATTAAGATATCAACATCTAATTTGTGGTCTTAATATGTAGGGCTTAAGCTTTCAGCCTCCTGCACCTTCTTTCTATTTTGCAGTACAGCTATCTACAGAAGAGCTTGTGCGGTATTTGCAGTAGCCCACTTAATATGACTTATGTTGTGATAAATCTGGCCTAAGGAAAAAGATTTTTCTCCTCTGTGGATTAATCTGATTACAGCATTCATATAATAGGTGGAGAACCGCTCCCCCCCCTTTTTTTTTTTTAATGTTAAAAATAAGAAAATAAATCAATTTAAGAGTGATAAAAATCATGACATTAAGAAAAATATGTAGATTGCTTAGGTTCATTATATGTTGGTAATAGCACTTATGGTGATCCAGAGTTTAATACTATGAAAATGTGTCCTATTTTTGACATTTGTTTTGCTTTGATCTCTTATTTCCTAGGGATTTTCCACAGCTTCTGTGTCGTAAAAGCTGCTTTGCCTGTTTGACCTTAGCAGAAGTCATACAACAGGCTGTTTTCACAGCCTGAAGTTTCTCCTTTCTTGCACTTTTTGTTAGGTAATCCTTGACTACTTTCACTCAAATAAAAATTTTCCAAATTTCCATCCTAAATATCTCCTTCAAAGGAGAAAGAGACTTCTTGTCTCCATCCTTCTTTACTAGTCTCAGTTCTATGTTGCCAGTGAACTCAGGTTTTTGCCAGAGGACAGAAGATGCTGAACGATATTAGGCAAAATTCTGGCTTTTTTAAACCCAGCTGGAACATACACAAGCACCAATCCATGGCATTTGTTTTGGACTAATTCCTCAAGTTTTAAACAAAACAGTTCAGACTATGCTATTTCAGACAGCTCATTGCTTTACTACTCCAAATCTTGCTGGAGATCATGTACATGTCCTTTTTATTTTTTATGATGGCATATGGTGATTCTGTTGTCTTGAAATAAATTTCCCATTATTTCTTCTTCTGTGTAGTTTAGAGTAGTAAATTTTACTGTTAGTCCCATGTCCTAATTGGAAGAGATTCTTACAGCTTCTACTTGCCTTCCTGTGTAAACAATGCAAATATAGAAGAGAAAAATGTCAATAATCCGGAAGCAGGTGACCCCACATTACTCTCTGTGTTAATAACGGTTCTGAATGTATGCCAAATAGTCTTTAGCAATGTTTTACACATTAACAAAAACAAAAAAAAAAAAGAGAGAGAGAGATTTGGACATGCATATGCTTTTGGAAAAATACAAACATCCTGGATGAGATAACCAAGGAGGTCATTTTGTATTCTGCTGCAAATTCTTGAAATGAAATGCAGCAGTTTTGAACTCTGATGCTGCCGTGTTTATAGAGACAAAACATTCCTCTTGAGAAAATGTGCTAGAGTAGTCCAAAAGCATGTCTCCTGCTTGGGGCTTCTGTGAGCACACTTTAGCAAAGCTTTCAGGAACCAAGTTATTCCTTTGCCCAGGTTGCATTTTGAAAACAGTTATAGGTGGATGGAATGGCTGTGTAGGAATTTATAGTTTAAAGAAGGGGCAAAGTGTCTTTTCCCCTTCTTCCTCACGCCTGAATTTTTGCTCTCCTGATCCTGAATATGTTACATTCTTTTGCTTATGAAATAAACCAAAGCCAAATCAAACAAAGTTTCTTTGCTCTAAGTTATTTTTTAATTTTTTTTTTTCTTTTTGGACTCTCTTGTCCAAACTGGTTGAAATGTTCAGTCCCATTTTATAGCAAAACCACAGTTTTGTAGCTTTTTCCATGGTGAATTACAGATCAGTTTTGCTTGCAAGGATGACAGACATGGACTTGGTTAGATTGTTGTATCTGTCTGAACTTGGGTTCCTTATGTTCCACTCTAGCAGAAACTGTCTTGCCAAATATTTTTATTGGCTTGTCACCTTTACTGTTATAAAAACATTAAATTGAGAATCTATTAAATCCAGATTTTAAAATGCCTGAAAATCTTAAATATGTATTGCAGTAATGTGTATGGGGTTATTTTAGTGAATGTCTGATTTTTCATTAAGTTTTTTTAATTCTCAAAATCAGCTTGCCTAATTTAAGAGTTCCTTAGGCACTATAAATGCTGTCTTCATGAGGGAATTGATAATTAGTCTGAAATATGTGAAAAGTTTCAGCCAAATTTTCTCTCTGAAATGTCAGGGGAGGACATGGTAGAAAGAACTGCCCTTGGAGCAAGATGATCGGTAGTGTCACAGGGAAGGCAATGAGTGTGGCAGAAAGTCTCCATGAGACGTCAGCTCGGAATTTCAGAATGGGGAAAAAAATGTAGGAAGCAGCAAAATCCAACCCATTTGAGCCAAAATGGAAGTTACTGAAATAAAAGCAGAATGAAGTACAAAATTAAAAAAGCATCTTTGTATTTTTTGGGGCATATAGGCCTGGATACTTCCTAAAGTTGTGGTAGACTTAACCTCATTTGTAATAACTTGCCAAAACACTGGAGACACATATAGTTCATTAAAACCAAGCCTTTGTATAATATAGCTGAACTTTGATTTGCAGTACTCTCCTGAAAAGCATTTTGTGCCGAGGGACATGATTAAATGGGATATCCTGTTATAATAACAGAGGTGTTAGTAGTGTTTTTTCTTCCTTCCTGCCACAGAGCTGTCTGTAGGCCTCCAGTGCCTTTTTCTACATCTGTTTACTATATTTGCCATAAAGGAACTGACCATCTTTGACCTGTAGTTATCTTTTATTACTTCATACAAGTCTTTAGATGTAATTCTCTTCTTTTAAAATGACTTGATACAGTTTTGAATTGAAACTCAATGAGATGTCCTGATAATCGTTTAATGACACCAGATGCATGCACTTCTGTTTGTAATGTATTTGGTGTCCAAGATGTTGTATGTGGAAAAATAATAAAAAGTAGAGTTTATAAAGCCATTCATTCTTGGACTTGACTACAAACTGCACCTCTGGCCTTTTTTTACAGCCTTATTTTCTAATCTGCCTTCTTTTGGGATATTCCTTTTGCATTTACAAATGACTTAAACAGATTCTTGCACGACAGTTACCCAGCTTTTCCTGCTGTTTCCACATGCAAAAAAAAATTCAAAAAACAAACATGCATATTCATCTGAGTTTCTGAACGTGTACTGGAACAATAACAAGAAAATCAGTGGTATGTGTCAGATGCAAAATATGTGTTTCTTACTCTTGAAATACTGGTGCTCATCCATAGTTGTCTCATTTGCTCTTTAAAATGAAGAACATTTCTTTGAGTGGTTAATTTTTCTCTGTTATTGAAGTAGTGCAAATACCCAGAACTATCAACCATTTTGTTTTATAAATGTTGAAAATGTGGATGACTTTGCTTTTAATTTAAAGCATTAATCTTCATGATTTTCACACCTAGCTATGAACGGACACATAGCAGATTAATGCTGTTATGCTTATATTCATATTTATTCTTCCTTTGAGTAAGCATTCCACTATTGATCCTAAAAATACACTTTTTTATTGAGTATGTTTTCTAACTCATGCTGCTTTTTGCACTGGTTCAATTCTAATCACTGTTAAAATGTGTGCATACATAAAAATGCATACATAGTTCCTATCTATTGCTGAAAAATAGATTAAAGAAACACAACTACCTCCTTGTTAGCCAAATTAACTTAATTTTATATTGATGGGAACCCAGACACAGTTAAAAAACAGTAGACCTGACTGCAGAGGAAGCTGGTGTGGATTGTCTTTGGTGCACATTAGAATGGGCTGAGGAATTCTGTGTTATTGAATGATCAGCAGATTGTTCTTCAGGTCTGCCAGCTGTATCGCATCTCCACTTGGTGTGAAGATAGACCCAACAGGGCATTGCTCCTTGGTTATTAATGTCTGTAACTAGAATGACAGTGTCTGTGGTGCCTGAGCAGTCAAGAGACAGTAAAGAGTCTGGTGCCACAATCTGCTTTTTAGGCAGCATCCTAACCTACCTGTGAATGTGTGATGAGCTGTTTCCCAGGATCCCGCTTTTGTGGTTCTCTGGAGATGGGAATTGGTCAAAGCGCGTAAGATGTAAGGAAGGTGCAAAGAGAAGCAGAAAGCTGATGAGAGCCTGGGACAGTGTGAAGTTTTGTGTGACATGCTAGTGGCTTTGGGATCTCAGAGCTGCTCCCAAGGACCCCTTATTTAGGTGGAGCCTCTGTCCATAGATCTGTGTTTGGAAATGTCTGCTCCTTTGGAGTAGGGAATGGGAAAGGGTCTTTATCTTCTCTTATTAGAAAAAAAAGAAAAAATTGTTATAAACTAACAGTTCCGCCTGTGTTCAGGTCTGTCGAGAGCTGCAGGGCACAATGAGGGTCAGCCCTGCCTTGTATGAAAACAATGATGGATCTATTTGACCTACTAAAGCATGCAAATGTTTGACAATATAAGCTACCAGAGCTACCAATAAAGTAATTCTATTTCTTTAATTATTTTTTAATGTATTAACCAAGGCCCTGAGCTCTGAAGTATTTTAAAACAATCAGCAACTTACATGCACTATTATTTAGTAATCATTTTATTGAAGAGACCCTACATCACTATATAAAACTGATGTAAATGAATCTCGAAATAGTAGCCTCATCAAATTGTTCTTTTTTCTTTGACTTGATCCTGTAGGAGAAATTCAAAGGAATTTTAAGAGCCATCAGAAAGGTTTAGTTACATAATTCCCACTAATTAGTCGATTTTGCTAAAATTTGCCACTTAAATTATAAAAAAGTTAAATAGACAAATAAATGCTTACAGAATCAGGGGCTTTGCTTTTGAAATGTACGCATATTTAGAAGTGTTCATCTTTGTATTTGGACATTTTTTTGCTTTATTATATGAAATTCAATTTTTTTTTGCTTTCCTTGTGTATTGATAAATTATCTGTTGAAGAGAAGACTATAACATTGTATGAAAAAGAAAGTGATTAATAGTAATGGATTTTTTTCCATTCTGTCCTGAAGTCCCATGGAAAAATTGCAGTGTGAGATGTGATAAAATAAGTAGCCAAGGGTTTAGACTTTTCAAAAATATGATCAGTGACAGAATAAAATTTGACTGAATTTACTGAGGTGTTGTCCACAAGAAAGACTCAAGGGTAGCTTCCCAAGTTACAAGAGCAACAATGCTAATTCCTCTTGCTGCCAAAGGCCACCCCTGTACACTACTCCCTTGTCATCCAAACCTCTCCTGAGCCAGAATACATGCTGGTACCAAAACACCGGGTGTTGGGAAAAGCTTTTTGAATGCTTTGAAGGTAAAGTACTGGAGCAGGTTGCTTAGCAAAGCTGTAAATCCTCTCTGTAGGAGAGGGTGAAGAAATCACAGAATCACAGAATGTTAGGGATTGGAAGGGACCTCGAAAAATCATCTAGTCCAATCCCCCCACTGGAGCAGGAACACCTAGGTGAGATTACACAGGAAGGCGTCCAGGTGAGTTTTGAATGTCTCCAGAGAAGGACACTCCACAACCTCCCTGGGCAGCCTGTTCCAGTGTTCTGTCACCCTCACCGTGAAGAAATTTCTTCTCATATTTTAAGTGGAACCTCTTGTGTTCCAGTTTGTACCCATTGTCCCTTGTCCTGTCATCAGTTGTCACCAAGAAGAGCCTAGCTCCATCCTCGTGACACTCATCCTTTACGTATTTATAAAGATTAATGAGGTCACCCCTCAGTCTCCTCTTCTCCAAGCCAAAGAGACCCAGCTCCCTCAGCCTTTCCTCATAAGGGAGATGCTCCACTCCCTTAATTATCTTTGTGGCTCTGCGCTGGACTCTCTCCAGCAGTTCCCTGTCCTTCTTGAACTGAGGGGCCCAGAACTGGACACAATATTCCAGATGAGGTCTCACCAGAACACAGTAGAGGGAGAGGAGAACCTCTCTCAACCTACTAACCACCCCCCTTCTAATGCACCCCAGGATGCCATTGGCCTTCTTGGCCACAAGGGCACAGTGCTGGCTCATGGTCATCCTGCTGTCCACCAGGACCCCCAGGTCCCTTTCCCCTACACTGCTCTCCAACAGGTTGTTTACCAACGTGACCTGATGTGTGTGGCCCACGTACTTAATCCCCCTCTGCACACAGGGGTTGATCCAGATACCCTCTGGAGAGCCCTTTTTAGGTTACATTTCTAGGATTTTTGTGGTAGTAAACAGACTAACATCTACTTGGCATTGATGTTCCTTAAATTATTAGTGTCAGTGCGGCTGAACTAGTTCTTGGGCTAAGTGGGAAATTTCCCTGAAGTCCTTAGGACAGACCCACTTTGACTTGTAAATCAATGAGCATTTCAGTTACGGCTGTGGTCCTTAAATACATGAAGTGACAGGAAGTGGAACTGTCCTTCTAGCTAGAGAAAGTAATTTCAATCCATTGGCCAGACAAAAATGTATATATCATATCAGCAGGTTTTGCCACCAGTCATGTCAAGCCAGCTGAGGTTTATAAGAATTGCAGTTGCAGCGTAACAAATATTCCAGATAGCTCTGTGTTACTTCTGGGCTGATATTTTTGGAACTCTTGTATCCTGAAGGCAGAGAATCAGTCAAATAGAGGAAATTAAGGGTGAATTTCAACCTTTGAGCCAAAATATGCTGTAAGGACCATCCATAAACAACAACACTCTGAAGGATAAATGTTTGGCAAGAAACTTTGTAGTATCATCCTATATACCTACAAAAGAAATGGTTTTTAAGGAGTGGGGTGTGGATAGAAAGGATTAAATGGCTAAAGCACAACTATAAGTGGAAAACCAGTCATTTGATTGACTATTTTTTTTTCTGCTAAATAGATACAAGCTATTCCCAAGATAAAACAAAGTTTCTGGGTTTTATATATGAATAAATTTTGATGTGCGTTAATGAAGTTTTCCTATAACCTGGTTTCTTTTAACCACATAAATTATAAAATACGTTGGTGTTGGTTTGCTGTAATAATCTGGAGCTGAAGTACCCCAAAGAAATCTTAAACGTTCAACAAAATTGCACAAAAGTGCAAATAGCTGTTGTCAAGTGTGCCCAAGTACAGATATTCCTTTCGCTAACTTATTGCTTCTTGGAATTCTGAAATAGAGTCTTGGATGTGCATACATCATTGCTACATAGTTAACCGTAGGTCATCAAAGGCATTAAGTGTTGGATTGGAAGCACTTGGTGAACAATTTTCCGTATGGATGAAGATGAAAACTGGAGATGATTGCATGATCTTCTGTTCATGTATAGGTGTTTTGTGTTGCACATAAAATTGTTAGTCACTAATGAAATGTGGGAGTTTGTTGCAAGGCTATGGCTGTACAGGGACCAATTATTTACTTACCAAAAAACAATTCAAATTTGTGGGTATGTACAAAATTTGTGAGACTTGGTACTGACTTTATACTCTATGAGACTAAATTTTCCTCCACAGGAATTTTACAGTAGCATGATTCTGTTATCCCACTATTGTTATTTCTAAAGGTATTCACTATTTGAATGGTCCCATATGTATGGTGAAGAATAAAATAATAGCATTGTCTTTTTATTGCTGTTTGGGCTTGATATTGTGTTTAAGTGACACAGGTCTTGTGCTACCTGATGCAGAACTGTAGTCCTCAGATTATCACAGAGGTCACAGCAAAGACAGGGTTGTGTTCAGTGCTGGCCTTTAATATCTATATAATATCTGATTCTTAGTTTCATGATGTGGGTACATGGAAGTCTGTGGCAGTATTATAAGCTAAGAATTGTCCAGAAAGTTTGGGAGCCATCAATTTAGAGATATATAATATGACCTACTGACCTAAAGAACTTGCAGTCTAAGTGTATGCAAAGGATCCCCTATCTGTGCAAGTGGGACCAGTTGCTCCCATCCCAGCTGGTTTCGGATGGAACATAGTCACCATCCATACATCTGGGATCAGTGCACGGACCTAGTCTCAGAATACATCTTCAATGACTAGTGATGTAGGATGCTTCTGCCCATGGCACCACAACTTGGGTTGTGTTGCATAATTGGAGTGTAACATGAAGCTCATGTTATTGACTCAGAATATACTGACAAGTCTTTTTTATTTTTTTTTCTAATGAAAGCAAATGAAAAAGAAGCAAAAAATTAAAAAAATGAAGTGAAAAAAATGGGTTTACCTTTTAGAAATGCAAAATCCCAGGAGCACAAAACATTTGGTTTTGACATGGATAATTAAAACAAATAATAAAAAAAATATTAAGTTCACCAAACTGGCAGTGGCATGAGGACTTTTTGTAGACAGAGTGCAGGGCTTGGGATGTTTCCCCTGATTCTGACTGGTTCAAGTTTAATTCTGTCTTCTACAAGGCATGATCTGAAGCTACATCTTTCATTCCTCAGAAAAAGTCATCAGCTATACTGGAGTCAGATTAGGCAATTTATTCTACCCTTAAAAAAAAAAAAAAAGCCTTGGGGAAAAAAAAAAAAAAAAGCTTGATTTTGCCTAAAATTATATCCATTTAATCATGAACGTGATTGGCACTGCCAAGGAGGAAAGGGGAAGAGGGCTGTGACATGGAAGTGAGAATGATGTTGGGGGAAGGAGGACAAAAGCATTAATAGTTTAATTATTTTTTCTGCAACATTCTTTGTAACTTGAAACTGTAAACTTGAGTGTCTGAAATCCAGTCATATCTAAGGGAAACTCACAGTATGATCAGTGGAAGGAAACAGGCATTTCAGGAGGTTGATTAGTCTAATCCTTGAACCAGACTTTAGTTTCTGTCTGTTGAGCATAATTACAGCTGAGGCTGGCTTGCTCAGACTTAAATTTATAAAGGTTCATGAGATGAATCCCTGTTTGTGTGTGTCCTAGAACAGGCAAAATCCCTTCTACTCCTTTAATCCTCTTACTCCATGGAGTGATTCCTTTCTCTCAGTACAGACCAGGTCTTAACTGGGGCTTCTGCTGCTCTTCTCGAATGCTCCCTTGCCACATTCGCTTGCCTCCCCAGTCTTACTATCTGTCTAAAATGAAATCACTGTTCCATGGGCTAATGCTGGTCACACAGCTGAAGAAGTAAGTCGGCTTCAAATTGCGGTCTCAACGGTTTTTCAATGTTATTCTTCCACTAAGACATCAAGCACCTTTTGCAGGAAGGGCAGCTGTCTGGGAAGTAATTCAATAGGTTTGCTTTGGGCAAGTTTAGACATGTGTTCTAACATAATACAAAATGAAGGTCATAATTTGATAGAGACATGTTCTTCTCTGTAACAGATACAACAGACAGATGGGGGAGCACAAGTTTCAAGAGAGACAATTAATTTGAGGAACATGCATGTTACACAACAGCTGCCTGCCAACATCAGCTATTCTTTTGCCCTATAGCTGTTCAAATCTATTTTAAAATTTTAAAATTATTTTAGAGAGAAAAAAATATTTTGTTTGATCTCAGATGTTTTAAGTGACTTTTTTTTTACACCCTGAAGTAAAACATCTGGAATGCTTTGAAATGAAACACTTTCAAAATTAAAAGTTGAATATTTGGAAGAAATGTAGTGAAGAAAGAAGTTTTTCAGTACTTTTTTTGGCTGTAATTAATCACTGAAATTGATCACTGCCTGATTTAAAATGTAGTTTAAACAGGTCAGTTTGAAAGAAGAATTTTGAAAGAGATCAAAGTAGTTTACGGACAAGACAAAGTGAAAAATACTTTCAAAAGTAAAGAAGGAATAATTTTCTCCTAATAGTTTTCACGCTGAAACGTAGATTTCCTAAATATATTTTTATCTAGCTTTTATTGAAACATTTCCTTTGTTGCCATCTTTCTCCTTATATTTTTACAAATTCTATTTGTCAAGTCTTACTCCAAATTTAAAACTATGATGATTGTATGGCTTCGAAGTTGGAGGAATATCTAAATTAATTTTCCCATGAAATCACCACTGTGTGAAATAAAACAGCCCGTGCTTTACACAGTTATTTATTAAGTGTTCAGTATGTATTTGTTGCCTAGTGGATAACAAACAAATATTTACTCTGCTTTTATACTTGTAAGTGGAAAGTTTATTTCTTCTATGACAATTTTTCTGGCTTTCTTGGAGAAGCAACTAACATATATATTATGGTAGTAGTTTTTAATTGTTTCAGAACCTTCCTGGAAATGTGGGAGGATTTAACACTTCATGCGTTTTCCTTTCCTGCTTTTGTGCTTCAAATGATGGTGAACAAATAAGCCAAAGCCTCAGACTGGGCTACTGTCCTATATCTGCAAAACTCCTAACAGCTTCAACTTGCAATCTCCGCTTTATGGCTTGAAATGGATACGTCTGTAGAGTCTGCATCTGATGACTGAGCTGCTCCTGATGGCAATGAGAAATGAGTATGTGCTGGAGCTGCAGGGTCAAACCCTCAGGAAGCACATTACACTAGTGTACAGCTGAAGGCTACTTGTATGCCTTAGCTTATTTCAATACAACTGATCTCGTGTATTTTAATCTATACCTCATCATCTTTGACTTAATTTGAGAAAGAAAATTATAAATGGCTGATTAACTATAGTAATTTACAGATACACCTAACAAACTCTATAGACACACTGATTGTTTTAAAACAGCTTGTGATGCAAGCAGAAAAAAATATCTGGTGACTTTCTGTTCTCTTTAAGAGCTGCTTGTTAATAAAACCTTGGATGTAGTAATGAATCTTTAAAGTAAAAAAAAATATATATGATGGCAAGCAAGGAATTTTTTAAAAGGGGAAAGAAACCCAAGTATTAATTTCAACCTGGGCCCATAATAATTGTAGGGTAGATATTCAAATCTATATAATTAAGAGCTTTAGAAGGATTGGAAGGCAGCTTAAGTCATAGAATTTTTAACTGAAATGCAGTCATGGGCTATGCATGATAATCTGGATTTTTTCCTACATCGATCAGCTGAAGGACAGTAGGATGGGTAATGATGAAACTGTCATAGAATCCAGGTCATGACTCATAAATTCCCCTTACTGTAAGTGTAAGAATACATTAGTACTGTTTGCTTGTTCAATACAAAGGTATATGAATGAAATTATCATGAAAACAATGAATGGCCATAACATTTTTTACATGGATGGATGGATGATGGATGGACAATCTACCATCTTGCTTTTCCTGCAGGTTGATACTTTTTCTGAGTATCTACTCTGCTCCATCTGCATTCTACTGGCTGAAAGATCATAATCACAACCACTTTCTTTGCATTGTAGGTGTGATGGCTTACTGGTCTCCTGTTTCACAGTTCAGATCTCTTGTAACAGACTGGTATATTAGGCAATGGTAAGGAATCACGAGAAAAATCTGGATGACATCTCTCACCCCCACTATTCCCTAGGGAACCACAGGATCTTTGGGGTTCTCTGTGCAGCTCTTTGTGTCCCGGTCTGTGGCTATGACTTTCATCTACTACAGAAACAAATAGAAAAGGAGTATTGAAGTTCGCTACTGCTTTCCATTGCTATTATAGCACAGTCTCATGTGTATCAAATCAATAGCTATAAGAAGGTTTCTAACAGATTTCAAAAAGACTCTGGGAGGCCTGCCTTTAGGGTAAAATTTCTGGGGCATGGGATTTGGGCATTGGAAGACATATGGGAATAGAAGTTTTGCTCATGTAGAGGGTGTCATGGCAAAAAATCAATGGCTTCTCTTAGTGATATTCAGGAAAGGAGAAAACCAACATGTTTATATGGATTCAAAATAATTTAAAAAGCATCTGAGGCTTTCAGGTTCTAAATCCTTTCATGACTTCTCAGACTAGCACTTTCAAAATAATGTTCACAGATTCAGTTCTGGGCAGCAAGTCTCAGCCTTTACATAAACCACTGCCATTCAAAAGATATTTTTCTATTCACAGATGAGTTTTGACTTCAAGTTGGCTGCCGGTAGAATAAGAGAATTTGAATAAATAAATTTTTAAAACCAGCTTTGATAATTTTTTTAATCAGTTCAGAAAAGCTTCTGCTGAAGCCAAATTTGTTTCAAAGAGTTCATAGATGTGATGTTGAACATTGGCCTGCCAATCTAAGCAAATCTCATAATGGTCCTAAAGTTTCTACCACCCCCACTAATTTCTACATTTTCTTTGAACTGATTTACATAGATGAATAATATAACCCCAGGTTCTGAGTACTTGAGTGAGAACTATTGAGCACATGTGGCCATTGAAGTCTATGGAAAGATTTCTGTCTGTGGAAAGATTTTTGTGGAAATTGGGCTTGGTTCTTGGGTTCCCGGAGACCGCTGCAGTTAGGGATGGATTTTCCCTCTCCCTTTCATTGAAATCAGTGAGAACTGATTACTCAGAGACCTTTAAAATTCTGGCCTTTCGACAGCCTGACTTGAAGTCTTCTAAGGAATAGTTCGGCTGTAAGATTTTGCTTTCATTTGTACTATGTAAATCCAGATATAATTAGTGAGAACTTGAGTGGGCTAAGCTGAAGTCTGAAATGACTGGCGATATTAACACCCAGCTGAGGGTATGATCCAAAAGCTACGGTGCTAAGATTTGACTCACTATGTCTCTGTTTCCTGTTGGGAAAGTCTCCTGTTGAATTTTTTTTTTTTTTTTTAATTGAAAGCAACTGTCTTTCATCAAAGGAGGGAAAAGTGTGGGATTCTTGAAATCCCAGATCAAAGAAAAGCAATTCTTCAGTCCCAGTTGGACAATGTTGAAATTTATGAGCTCCAGGTACTTTGGAGTTATTTGGACAGACAGGGTGGGTTGAAGCCACTGGCATGCACAAGCATGTGTGACCTTCCAGGCTTCTGTGGACAAGTTGGCTTTATCAGCAAAATTATTTCAAACAAAAACTTACTGGGATAAATTTTTAAACAGAAGTTGTAACACAAATAGGATTCATATTTTGTTAAATCTAACAAATCATTGCATATAATATAAACCATATTTTTTAGTTCCTGCTGGAGGAAAACTCAATGTAATTAATTGAACTTATACCAGGGATAAAGATTCCCCAAAGCATAGAGGGTAAACTTTATTTAAATTATTTTCATTTGTGATAAGTTGAATGATTACAAATAGTTGTGTAACAGTTTTAAAAATACAGATTTAGAGAACTTTTTGAGCTGCCTGCTCTGTCTAGAAATTAATAAAATAAAAATAATAGTAATAAAAAGTTCTGCAGCCTTGAAAAAGAGCTGGACAGTCATGCTCGCTGCTTGTGTCAGCACTGAAAAACACTACTTCTGTACTGTTCTTAAAGATTTTCTCTGGGAAAAAAAAAAAGCTTCTTTTGATATTTACATTCTCAGTAGTTACATTTTCCCTTGATTTGGAAGTAAAATGTTTCCAGATATGATGTGTTGAAAATTCCAAATATTTATGATGTCAACTTGTAGAATAGCCTAAAGGAAAAAAGAAGGTTAGAGTAAAGAACTGGAATGTTCACAAGTGTGTTGGAGGATAGAAATCTTAAACAGTGTAATATTTATGAGCAACCAAAAGACTACATTCTGCTCTCAATTACTCTGGCATAAATCTAGAATTACTCATTGCAAGTTCAAAGTTTTTGCTGCAGATTTACACACACATAACGAGGAACAGAGTTCAGTTCTGTAAGGGTGGGAAAATCAATTTGGCCAGATGGTAACTACCCTGGAACTCAAGCTCTAATCACAGAAAGAAACCTTTTCCAGGTCAGATACCAGACTGCGCATTGTGTATCTCTCTCTTTTTTCCCCCACCCCTCTTTAGCTAACATATTGAAGCAGTAGCACCCTATGGCATTGGGCATTGGACTGCTTCAGCTTTATTATGTAAGACAGAATGAAAGTGCTGGGATATGGCAGAGGCAAGAAGACCCAAAAGAAGAAGGGCAATATAAGCAAAAGTTTCCAGATTATAGTTTGAGAGAGTAGAGACTTGTAAAAGGTGGTGAGAGGGCTCAGGGAACCATGGGAGAACAGTAAAAGTGAAAGGAGACTTAGAAACAAAATCTCATATTGTGGAATACTGGGAAAAGGAGAAGCCTTTCAGAAATTAAAATAGGTTTCAGAAAAGACCAGAATCTTTTAACATGTTGTCGGGGTGCTCAGTGTTACTCAGGTGGTTTGTAGTGCAGAAATTGTAATGCTGTGCTATGATCGTTTCTGAAAAGAAAATTAAAATACTGCCTGCACATCTTGTTCTTATTCTGGAGAAGATTCTCTCCCTGGGTGCAGGGAAGGGAATGGAATGAAAAATAAGACTTTCAAAGAGAGTAAAAGAAAACAACAAAGGAATAAAAAGGAATAATGTATGGAATCTAATTATACCTTTTCTAAATGTAGAGAGAGAGTCTGTACTAGTATGCCTCAGACTTGGCTGACAGAAGTAGCTGGAATTATGCAGTTTTGTACCAGCTGAAAATCTTCCTGGGTCTGTCAACAGTTATTGAACTATTGGCTGTGGCACTACATGAATTTGTAATGAAGACATTTTCTGTAGATTATGGTCTCTGCCTTTGTCACCATTGAAGGTGCGTATGCCACTGCTGACATTTTCACTAGTGGCTGTTAATATTTGCTGATTTTTAGCTGACAGTATCTATTTAACTGGATGCCTCACCTAAGTAACCAGTTCGGTCTCTCTTCTGGTTTTGATAAAACGGTGCTTTCTTGGTGCTTTCTTCATAGCTTATCCTAGGCTTATTGTAGGTGGAACAAAATTATTTTGGCTTTTTATTTTATTTTTTAATTTGTGAATGCTGTTTTTGCATTTATGGCTGCCATATGCTTGTTACATATGTCAGTTCTAAAAGCCCTACTGATGGATGAAAGCTGAGAGAAGAGTTTTATCATTTGTCTCCTATCTAGCGCTTTTCTTGCACTTGAAGGTAAGTCTAATATAATAAATAATCATAGCCTCCTTTTTTTTTTTTTTTTTTTAACATGCCACATGTGTAAGGTAATATTTCTCCCCAGTATGCTGAGAAGCAGGAAGGAAGCATCTAACATTTGAAGGATTTGAAGTTATTTCTGACAGCTGTGTCCTATTGATTTTTTTTTTTTTTTTTGTGAAAGGTAAAACAACCCAGGTGAATTGTTCAAAGGGCATTAATGACTGTCAGACATGTTAAACATGTGTACTCATATGTACATAAAGATACACACAAAAGATACAGTCATGCATCTATAGACAGAGTGGCAGTAAGGAAATATAATTTGCTGATTTAAGAAGCTGCTATTGTAATGTGCTATCAGATTTCAGTTAAGATGGCACAAGGTATATGGTGTAGTATAGGTGGGAGGTGTTTGCTAATGAGAAACAGCAGTTTATCCTTGATACTTATTGATCAAAACCTGCAAGGCTTGGTTTAGTGACATACAGAATCCATTTCAGCAGTTGGCCTGGAGCACACTCTGATCACCGCAGAATGGAGCAAGGCACAAGCTTTCCAGGCTAACTGTAGGAAATGTTCACATATGGCCAACAGGAGATGGAGGCATATGGTTGACGTTTTTAGTCTATGTTGTTGGACAAATTTGTATTTGAAGGAAAAAGCACCCACTTACAGATAAATCCTATGTGGTTGAGGTTTTTCGTTCATCGACACACAAAGCTTGTCTGCTTAATATTTTGCAGGTAGAGGTAAGTGACTCTCTCTGCCAGAGCTTCAAGCTGGCCAAGAACAATCCAAGGGGCGTGATGATAATCTTTGGTGAAGAAACACTGCTAAAAAATGCAGATTCTATGTAGTGATATTCTGACTCCTCAATCAGAGCAGGCAAATAGCACAAAGACATGGGCAGAAAGAGCATGTCTTATCAAAACAAAACCAAAATCCTAATGTGACTTCAAGGTACTTTACAATATCTGTTCTTCAGCTAAGAACTTGAGATCCAAAATGGTGGTACTGATCAGAGCAAGGATCCATCAGTCAGTATCCTGCTTCTGACCATGGGCAGTAGAAGATGTGCAAGAAAAGTCTATGGAAGTGGGGCATATAGAATCACAGAATCCTTTAGACTGAAAAAGACCCTTAAGATCGTTGAGTCCAGTCATAAACCTAACACTGCCATGGGTCATAATGTTTCCCCCAGTACCCTCATGCAGCATCAGAGTAAGGTACATGACAGATTTTCTGATGGAAATTGTGGCAGGTAAGGTGATATAATGGTGATCTTGTAAGTCTTCACCAAGAGCCACAATGTTTGTCCATACTTTATGCTGAGATGTTAAGTTTAACATTGGAAATCTTACCTTTAAAATGCCTGTCGATATCTCCTGTATTAGTGCAAATCACAGGAAATGTTGGATAAATATGAAATATTTATGTGGTTAAAGAAAATGAAAATAATGTGGGTATTGTAGGAAGGCTTTCTTGATAACAAAATTAGTTACGATGACTGTCTGCAAAGAGCAGCAGGAAATCAAAACCATGTCTTGAATTATATATCTATACTGATAAGCAGTGAGGAATAACAGGCCATATTATGCAATAGTTGTACCCTAGATCAAGGTACAGGGAAGCAGATGGGTAGAGGTGGTTTAGCTGGAACAACAGGTATTATAAATTGTGGGTGATGCAAGTCAGCATTGAATGACTACAGTCTCAAAGCCAGAAGGAACCAGACAGTAGATTGTGAGTCAGAAGTGCTCCTCCAGCTGCAGTGCAGCTCACACTTGTTTAAGGTCAAATATCAAAGCTAGTCCCTGAAAATCTATCCATCTTTGTTTTTCTGAAGTGTTCTTTAAGTACTAATCTATTCCTCCGTATTTCTGAAACAATTACTGCTAACCTTTCACTCCCAACCATTTCCATTATTATTAAAAAAAATGTTCTTTTCTTCACTGCTGTCTATACACACTTTTGACAGAGCAAGTTTTCTTCATATCTCCCAAACTCTCTGTGCTGTAATTTCCATTGACTGCAGGGGTATCTGCTGGTGATAGTAAAGCTGATTGACTTCAAAGTCTCTTACTGTTGCCGCACTTGGCCAAGAGTCTGCTCATGACTGTAGCAGATGTTTCTAAGCTTTTTTTTTTTTAAAGTTGCCTTTTTCCCTTTTTTTTTTTTTTTTTTAATAGATCAATGAGAACCTTATGGAGCAGTTTTTTCACTTCAGTCCTTAAGCAAATGCCAGCAGCCAGCATAGCTATTATTTTGAAACCTTCTATCAGATCTACAGTGCTCGTAAGAGGAAAGTTTCCCTTTCCAGCAGATGAAAGTGTATGTTTGCCCCTCTGCCAGCTACCTGATGGCAGATAATCAGCAGATTCCTGTTTAGTCTCAGATTCTTTATCTTAATGGATTAGTTTTTGCAGTTTCTCAGACAATTTCACAGTAGATTTCTTCTCTGAAAAAAATTTGGGTGGAAGTTCTGAATAGATCGCACTTAATATTAGGAGTCAGAACAGCTTTGATTAACCCACAAATATTGCCAACTTTCTTCTCATCTAATTAGGACTTATGAATGTCTTTTTAGCATCACAAAATATTCCATCAGGATTTTAGGTTGTATGCACATTGGGAGAATTTTGTTCTAGGGAGAACTGTGTTGAGAACAGTAGTGATCAGAGAGGACCATTTTTGGAGAGGAACAAAAGATAATTTAAGCCTTGGTCAAAATTTCAAATGGAGCAAAGCTACTTCCATTAATAACATTAATAAGAATAAGAACAGCCCAGGAATTCTGTTCCTTACCACTTCCACCAAAAGCGATGTTATAGTTTAAGAGCTTAATCATGCTTTCTAGAAATGTTCTTGTGGTGTCCACCTTACACATTTCTGCATTAACTTTAGAGAGAGCTGGAACACTCTCAAATACCCTGAGAAGGGAGGGAAATGCTCTTTAGGCGATGCAGCACTGAAGTCATGTACTCATAATGTATTCTAAGACAGAAGGATATAGGGCAAGGGAGACTTGGAAACAGTAACTCACTACAGCCCACCAAAGGTGATACAAAGCCAGAAATCCTTTCAGAGACAGAAATCCAGATGGGGAAGAGGGCAGAGATACACGAGGGAGAACGTACCTGCCAGTGGCCAGAAGGATGCTAGAGACGCCAATGTGGCTGCTATGGCACACTGTGCCCTGAGAGGGTTTGTAAATGCAAAACTGAGGAAAAAAGGAAGAAAAGAAAGAAAAGCTGGCACGTCAGTTTTTAGGATGAATATAATATTTCAGACCAGTTTACATAGATTGAAATAACTGGGGTGTTTTCCTTGTTAGCTGTAGTTAACAGCAGCTTTGAGGCTCCACCATTTGTTGTTTGGTTCATTTACTTAGAACGGAACAAATGGATTATCTAATTTTTATTTCTTTTCCTCTTCCACCTCCCAAATAGGAAAGCTGATGCTTTCATTAAGCTTTACCAGCTGGCTGTATGGTCTAGTCACTAGGTCAGTATGTAAATACTTACAAAGTATGTTCAGTTGCTGTTAGTCCTTTCTTATCCCTACAAAATTTTTGTTTACATGTCCCAATCCTACAGTATTTAAGCTTGATTCCTTTTAGCCAAATACTTCATGATTAAATACAGTGTGTAGCAAAGAGAAATAATTATGATTTTTAACCTACACAGATGTATAAACCAAAAAAATCCCTATGCGAGAAAAAGAGTACTGAGGCCCTATATAGACTTCGGAAGCTCATTTAGCATCATGGTTCCACTTGATTATATTTTATTAATAATATATCTTACATAATTCACAAGGAGCTATGGTACTAAATTATGCATAAAGGTTTGAAACCACGACGTTGCAAACGTACAGCGTGAATAAACATAACAGAAGATCTGTCACTTTTATCAGTTAATTAATTCAAAACCATAAACTCCTGGCTGAGCTTTGAAGGGCCAAATTGTTCAGAGGATAAAACGATATCCTTATTTAAAAGTTTTCCTCTTTGAAAAACTTCCCCAAACATTCAGCCAAAGCAGAAGGATTTCCTTTAGGAAGCCGGATGCACCTTTTTCTGTGACTGTTGCTGGGCTTTGGATTATATATCTTTGGGAATTCCAAACTGTTAAGAAAAACAATAGCAGTTTACTCAGAATTACATACTTGCACATAGGATTAAATACTTGTTATATTTCTTACCTCGCGACTAAATTATTCACCTGACTTTTGTGATAACAGAAATAATGTGAGTAGAATTATGCTGTGAATATGAGTAAAGAGCTGAATAATTTGTCTCATAATTATCTGACAAATTGAACATATTTTGTTGCACTAAACACAAACAAAGTGCTTCTTACTTTAGATCAGCAGTAATGTGTTATAAAAGTTTAAGCCTCGTTTACCTGTGTTTATTAAACTATAGAAGCCTGTTCAGGTGCCTTTAGTATTTTAGTATTGTTGGTTGCTTTTTCAACAGTTCTCTTTCCCCAGCTGGGGAAATCTTTCTGCTCAACCTGAAGTGAGTGCTCACAAAATTGTGTGATTGTATCGGCACATTCAGGCTCTTTTCATGGGTTGTCCTGGCTCACATAAGCTACAGACACAGCTGTTACACCAGTGGGATGGAGCATGGAAACAGCTCAGAACAGCCTTCTGCAGTCTCTGCACCCCTGACATTTCCTGTTTGACCCTGGACACATGCAACAGCTTCCTTGTCGAAGATCATAGACCAGAAGGAGCAAACAAATCTCTTGGCTCCACTTTTGAGGCAGGTGTCCCCTCTCTTGATATTTCCTGTGGTCTGGGAGACACCACCAGCTGTCGGTTCAGTTCGTGCAAGCAGTTTGTCTGAAGGCTGGGGGTGCAGAAGGGGAGCAGCCTTCATGGGACTCATTCTGGTATCAGATGCAACGAAGGAAATGAAATTTATGCTGGAGTGCTGTGCTGTGAATGGTTATTCCCATTAAGTCTTGAAAACAAAAAGTCACCTTAATATTACAACAGGCAGATACCTTCTTTTAAGAGATGGCTTGGATTTCAGGTGTGTTTACTCTTGTTATATTAAATAAATATTTCAGCTTTTTCTAGGATGTTGGGATTATTACACTGAATGCATACACACTGTCTTGCTTTGAGGTACAGGTCATTCATCTAACTCATATTTTCTGTAAAAACATAGTTTCCTTGATGCTTTCGGAGTCGTGATTTATAGCCAGATTGTAATAATTTTTAATCGTTGTTAGCTGAAGAAATTGTCCTGCCTTCAGCATTTTGCTGGAACTGCCTCTACTGTTGACAAGACTACTAAGAATTGTGTTTTGACCTTCACTCTGTTTTCCCTTTTTTTGGTCTCTCTTCCCTTATCTAACATCCCACTTGCAATGTTGCCCTCTGTTTTTCTCCCACAGCTTAGTTGTCTTCTAGCTAACCTTTCCTGCACAACTTCATTGTTTCCCTTGTGTCATGATCTGTGTTCATCCTCCTGCATCCTGAATCCAGAAGATGTCTCCTACCTGCCTGGCTTATAGGATGCCTAAGCTGATAAATGTCTAAGGAGGTAAATTAGAAACCTACAGGTCCTCTCACTGTACAGTGTTTAGCCTGACCTGTTTCTTTGCAATCCCTTTCTAGATATGTCTGTATCATCTTCATGTAACCAAGTGAAGATACGTGTCCCTTGTTTCTGTCATCCATATCTTTTTACTCAATACTTTCTCTATCCTGCCTTTTGCCGCTTGGATGTTGATTTCACGTAAGCCCAGCTTATAGCCACTGCTTGCAACTTCTCCACCCCTCATTTCTCACAGATATTCCTCCTTTCTGTTTGGACACTATTGACACATATCTAAACCATCCTAATTCCTTCTTTGGATTCTCCCTGGCACCTCTGCTTGATGGCCACTTAACTCCTCACTCCAGAGCTACTCAGGACAACCCTGCCAAACACACGTTGCCAGTGTGATCCCTAACAAGGCACCTGCCCTTCTTTGAAGCTTCCAGCTCTGTTCTTTCCCCATGGTTATACCTTGTTCCCCCCATTAGAGAATCCTTGTGGGCCCAGAAAACTTTTGCCTGTGGTGCCATCCCCTGCCTGTCCAGCTCCACTGCCAGCACCTGCGTCTGGTGTCAGCTTATGCATGTTGCCCACAGATGCTTTATCCTCTGCTTTCCTGTTTGCATGGAAAATACTACTGAAGCTTAGCGGTTAAATATTCTTTTCCCCTGATATCCTTCATAAATCTCATATTTATCATGAGGTACACAAAAGCCTTTCAAGTGAAAAATGTAGCCAAGTGATTTCTAAGGACAGCAGATGTTTGTTTATTTATCTTTCTCATAGAATTAGAATGAGAGAAAACAAAAAAAGGAAGACAAGGCTTGCAACGAGGCTTGTAACCACATTGGTACCTACGGAGTATTGTTATTGTTTTCCTCCATTACCTTTTCCAGTTCCTGCAAATAATCTTATAGATTTTTCTTTGTATCTTCAGTAGACAAGAAACACTTCTGGGTTTTATCCTTGTAAAAATTCTAATAAAGTGGGGTTCTGAAGTTGATGGCCTTGACCTGGTACTAGCTTAAAAGTCATAATATAATTAATTGTTATCTTGAAAGAGTAATAATTATTTTGAAAGAGCGACACTAGCTTCACATCATTGTTTCCAAACCCAGTTGGTTATGTATTACAGATTACTCCCTCCTGGTAAGCTTGCTTACTTATTACTTTTAGGGTTTCTGTGCTGGAAAAATGGGTTGCAAAAGAGACTGTGGGTATCATGATCTCATCATTCATATTCAAAAGAAGAACAGCAAGATTACCATAATGCATTACTTTGTAAAATTATAACCCTGAGAAGTAATAAGATTCAATTACATGTTTTTGGCAAAGTTCTTTTTAAGAAAGTATCTGTCTCATGACTCTAGTTTATTCTTTGTCTTGATCGTTGGTTAGCAGTCCTCATGAGGATTTTTCATCTTCTTAAACCTTGCAAGAGATAAATCCCTCTTTTCCTGTTGTCCGATTCAGCCTTTGCATATGTGCACTTTCTAAAGTGTTAACTGTTAACAGTTGTGCCTAAGAAACCTAAATTCCTTACACAGCCACAGTGCTTTGTGATGCTGGAGAACAAATGTGGACCGCACAAGGAGCTTTCTTCCCCTTTGCTCTGCACAAGACCTGAAAGGTCACACCGAACAAGAATATTCCACTTGTTGGAGTGAAGTGGTGGATCCTGTGGGCCGAACTTGTCTAAAGGCAGAGCAGTTACCTCTGTGCAGTCTTGCATAAAGCCCATTGTAACCACTGTTAATGGTGGCAAAACCAAAGAGAAGATAAGCGACGGATGCTGAAATGGGTTTACTGTTACTCTGCGCGTACACTTCAAAACTCAGGAGATTCCCAAATCGGGTCAGATTCACTCCTACAAACGAGAAACCAGAATGGGATAGTTTTTAAGCCAATATAGAGAGTTGAATTTCTGACAGCTGTGTGAATGTGATCTCTGTAAATGAAGAGAGAGGATACTGCTGTGAATTACAGTTTTATTCTGCAAGATAATTTCAAAGAGTGATTTGAGAGGATCCTTTTAGTCTGCTTCTCATTTACGTGGTTTTCTTTTCAATGTTTTTTCTAACTTCTGCTGTCCTTAATTAGAGAACTTAAAAGTCCAGAAGGCTCTTATTTTCTCTTGGGCTTACATCTATAGTGTTAATCGTACATATTATTCGGGGAAGGCATAGTTAATACCATGTAGGATATGAGTGGCAGAATAGGATTCAGGTCATCCTATCTCTCTATGTTTTATTATGGAAGAGATAACAAGAAAAACATGTAGAGCATTTTTGTCCATAATGTTGGGTGATAAAATCCCACAGGAGTTTAATGTTTTGGCGTTTCTGCACATTTTTTTCCTAATATCACAGTTTAAGATAGTTCCCCTGCTATAAGGTTTTAAAGGCAATAAATTGAGTTGTCCTTTTAAGTAAGTGTTTATGCTGCTCAGCAATTTGCATTGTCCATCGTGACTCATTCTATAGTCTGCTCTGCTTGCCTGTCTGTCTGTATTACCATGTACAAGGATCTGAGGTTGCCAGCAAGAATATTTCTGAGCAACAAGCAGAAATGATGGGTTGGACATGGACTTCATGGACCTTTAAATGTTTTTAGAAAGGGAAGTGTTAACATTGAATAGATGACGTTAGTACCACCACCAAGAAAGAAAAAAAAAAAAGAACCCTGAAAAACTGTATTGACTAAATCTTCTAACAATGCTCATGATTTTCTTATATCCTGCTCTGTGCTTTTGTATGGATTTTTCATAGCACAGACAGACGTTACCCACACTGTGATTCAGCGTCTGTTCCTAGCCACGCTCTTGCAAGATTTTAACCTGATTTCACGGGAGGAACAGGGAATGAAACACCGTAGCTCATGGTTGTCAGCAGTGAAAAATAGCCAGGAATCAGACAAACAGCTTCATTGCTGAGATTATTTCCGGGATAGAAACTCTTCCAACAGCTGTTTGCTTTGGCTACTACTCAGGTCCTTTTTTTCTTTTTTTTAAATCAGAAAAAAAAAAGAGGTTTGCTTTTTTTTTTTTAAAGATGTGGGCTGGTTATTTATATAGTCAGGAAGAGGTCTCTGCTTCTAGTGTTGTGGTCTCGGAGCTGTTTTGACAGTTGGAGTACGGGGAGGTTTCATCTCTTCTCTCCCTCCTTTTCTGCCACCCTTCATTCACTTAACGCACAGACCTGGAATGCTGGAGGAAGAAGAGAAAGCGAATTTATGAGTTCTTTACTCCCAGACAGGCAGCTCTGTGGCAGTTACCTTCAAGAAAAGTTCACGCCCCAAAGGAGTGTTTAGTCTTACAGAGCCACTGACTCACGGAGCAGCGTGTGAGTGGCTGTGAGTGAGAAGGGGAGAGATGAACGTAAACTTTTTCTTCCTTGTGAAACTCGTAATATTATTGTTTTAAGGCGTTTTTTAAAAAGATGACTGCTACTTTTGTTTAAAGTATTTGTTCTGGAATTGCTGAAGCTGGAGTCTACTAGACTGAGGTCAGGAGCATTTTCTTTGGCAGAAAGAAGATACTTTTATAGAAGCCATGCCTGTGCTTGGGGTTGCCTCCAAGCTCAGACAGCCAGCCGTAGGGTCAAAGCCTGTTCACACTGCCCTCCCGATACCCAACCTTGGCACTGCCGGCTCGCAGCAGTACTCACCAAAGTCTTTGGAGCTTACTGGGGCGGAGAGCTCGATGCTTTCTTGTCAGCTTACCTTCAAGTCAACCTGTGATTTTGGAGAGAGGAGAGCGCTTCAAGGAAAAACCCAGGAGATTGAAGATAGCAAGGTTAGTTGTAAACTTTACCTGCAGATCTCAATTCTCAGAAAATGTTGATTTGCTCAGACCAAAATCTGATAGGAACGTACTGCATGCAGAACTTGAGTGTAGCTGGGTAAATAGACTTCTGCTGTCATTAGTGAACTTGCATAGCAGCCTTGGAAATTTGTTTTGCTCAGAGCTGCTGTTTGAATAACTATTCTGTTTTTAAATGTTAGTGTTAACTGCTTCACAGATGCATTTTGATAAGGATCAGTGGAATCACAAGTAGAGAAAAATCATTCCAGCATTCAGTAAGCAGAGCAATGACATGACAGTACATAAAAAAAAAAAAAAAAAAATTGGCTGCCTCATGTTATATTTTAAAGCTTAAAAAGAGCTCTCACGCCTACACCTATTCCCCAGGGAGGCTCTTTTAAAATAAAAACAAGTAATTTATTTTCTTTTCACTTTTCAAATGATCTGACTAGTCCTGCTGCAGAACTGCTGAACCAGAAAAACTGCTTCTCAGTGAAAAGTATCTGTGTTTTTCTCTTCTGCAAAATAGCTTATTCGTAGCCACTATCTAGCTCTGATTCACTGTGATTTAAAAAAAAAGTTTGTCTGAAGTAGGATGCCATGATGTTTTTTAGACTGCTCAGGGCTTTTTTTCATTTGTAAGGGGGTTATTTTTGAGTCTTAAATAACAATTTAAAAACTTCTGCTTCATTTTCCACCAGTTTTTCTGCTGTAGTTGAAAACGTTTTTCATGCTTCAAACATGAGTATTGAGTCCCTTCTTGTCAATAGCATATATTCCTGTAGATCTTTCAGTCAGTACATTACGGCTGCATGTGTGGTTTAAAAGCTTCAGGAATCAGTGCTATGTGAGGTTACTTTCCCTGGCTTTTCTAGTACTTTTGGTTTGTGGAACTGATTACAACACTAGGATTAAACATATATTTCTGGTTGCTTCATATGTAGTTGGAGGACACTTGAGTGTCCTCAGAGTTGTTAAAGTGTCAAGATATACATAATATATGCACTTGGTTTTCCTTTGTTTTTAGTTACTGGGTTAATTCAATATTAGTGAAGAAATCTGGTTTTGTGGTTAAAGCATAGTGTTGGGATTCTGAGCACTTGGTTTCCTTTTTAACCCCTGCCACATGTTTCCCCATGAGATTTTGATCATGTCACTTAATTCTTCTCTTGGACTTTTCTGTATCACGTCTCCCTGCCTTCCAAAGATGATGCATTGATGGTCTCAGACACATTATATAGTAATATAAAGAAGCAGCAGACTGTTCATCTTTTGATTACCAGAAGGGATGAACAGCCCTTTTCTATGACATGAGCTTGACATGAGAATAATACTACAGCTTTTAAACACAATGCAGTTCATGCTTGCTTGCTTGATTATTTTTACTAGAAAATATTATGTTTCTTCTTTAATGTTGTTCTTTAATGGATATTGCATGAAAAGTAAATTAGATTTTCAAGTACTATTTTCAGGAAAAAAAGAATACAGTTACATTGCCTACTGAGAGATGTTTCTTGATTCTTTAACAAAAGTGGAGAGAAAGGTATAAAACATATTGCTTCAGTGTTTAAACCACTTGGGAACTATTACTGATTAGCATGAAACCTAATGGGAGTCAGTCCTTCTCGTGTTCCATGTATCCTTCCAAGGCATCTGCTCCTGAGCCCTGCTGAAGTACTAGTGAGTAAAGTAATAGGCTAGATGGACCCAAACTGTGATCCCAGTTTGGCATTTCACGTTTCATGGGTTTGACAATACTTTTGGTTTTAGAGCCTGTTTTTTAAGGGGGAGGTGGGGGAGGAAGTCAGCCTCCAAGAAGCCACCTACTAGCTGTCGGATCTTTCTCAATGGAGGCAGCTGAGCATTTTTAAAAGATGATCCTTAAAGAGTAAGGCCAGTTTGTGCACATGGTGGTCTGAAAACCTTCCCTGGCCACCTGGGTTTACAGAAGTGCTGAGCATTCAATAATTTACTAATTTCTGCAGCCTTTCTGTATCTCCCCCTTACAAGTGCAACATTCTCCTTAAGGTTTAGTGGCAGCCCATGGCCCAGCTTTCTTCCAGGCACATTTATTTGAAGGATGCTCTTTTGTTCACCTTTTAAGCAAGTTTAATGGAATCTGTTTGCCAAAGTAGTTTAGGTTATAAAGTGGGTGGTTATAACAAAGAAATTACTTTTAGGTTTTTCTTACTAGTAAACTTCAAAATATCAGCCTAAAAGTATTGAATGCTATTTTTCTTCACCAGTGGTAGAGATCCATGCCACATGGTTTCCCAGTGCCTGGTACCCTCAGCAGTATGTCCAGGTTATTTAAGCAGTAGTTCCAAGCACAAATTTGAGGAAGTTGTTAGGGTTAATGTCTCTTCAGGTTTACTGAGCAGATGCAAGTTCTGCATTACAGATTTTGTTGTCCCAAAGCTTGACCATTTGTGAGTGCTGTTTCCAACAGGCCTTTGGTTGTTTTCTTTGGTTAGCAAACATGTTAATCAAACATGATATTCTTATGTGGCTCTGTGGTATACATACTGCTTGTATGCTTATGTTACATCATTGGATACAAGGCAGCACGGATTTTTGAGGGAAAAAATGATGGATATCTATCTGCAAAAGACAGTGGAACAAATGAATTAATCATCTGGTTAACTTTTGCCCTTGGCTGCTAGATTGCAGCCTTTAGCATTACTTTCTTTGGTATTTTACATATGCTGCACCGTGGGTCACCAGGTTTCTCATCCTGTCTGGAAGGCACTTAGATTGACACATGCGCTCACTCTGACATATCCTGTTGCTATCTATAAGTGCTAAGGTTTCCAAGATAAATTTGGCTTATACATGTCAATACAGTAGGTCATTGCCACCCAGCTGTTTCCTCTATGGCCTCCAGTCTCACCACACCTGATTGTTCAAGACTTTTGACACTTGTGTTGGCTTTCTCACACAACTGCCTTGCCAAGATTGGTTAGGAATACAGCTGCAAACATCAGTTCTCTTTTCCCTAGGCGTCTCTCCCATCTCACATGATTTTGCTGCACTTGCACATACAGTCTTGGTTGTTTTCTTTTTTGTGGACATGATGCAGTTTGTAGTTTAATAATAGTGATATTATTATTTTAATAGAAACTGTGGTAGAAAAAGTTTGAGGTGATTATGTTCAACTTTTTTCTTAATTGGATAGAACATAATTAAGCTTAGGAAAGCAAATAATAAGGTGGTAATTATTTAAATTACTCCATGTGTAGTTTGACTACACTTTTGTTCAAAATTCTCATAAATTGTTCTTTGGTGCCTAAGTCACATACGGGTCCATTTACTTTCTTGCTAAACCCACTAATGTTTAAACTGACTGCATGAACACTTATGATGTGAATAGTCATGCAAAATATTTGAACGCAAGCATTCAGAGCACATTCTTTTTCCCTGAGTATCATATAGACAAAAGTTTATTCCTATATATGTACACAGGAAAGGAATCCAGCTGCTGGATTCATGAGGTGAAATGCTGGCTGTCTTTGAAACAGATGGAGTTTTGCTGTTCAGTTGGACCATAGAGTGTTTTTATGCAAACCCACATCTGAAAATACCAATATCTTTTGTAATATTTTTCTAACTGTGAGTATAGTATTATTTATATTTCTGTGCCCCCATTTTTGTACTGCTTGTTAAATTAATGAGACCAAAATTATTCGGTCATGCTAGGCTGCCTTGTGGTACTATTCTAGTTGTAGAATGGGCTATCTAATAGTAACAAAATGAAAAAAAATATCAAGCCATATTATAGAAAGGTAAATGAAGCAATGGCTTAAAACTCAAGGAAAGAAGAGTTTCTATGCAAAACCAATTTAATTTGGTCACTAAATGATAACTCTGCACTATATTGACTAGTAGCAAAATGCCCAAAGGCAATAACGTTTTACTCCAGGTCACCACAATTGATTTCAGATGCCGTCACACATTTGATGGTGTAGTCACAAGGGCGATGCCACAAATTCTCCCTGGCACAAAGCTGAATAGCTGCTGGGAGTCAGTACCCTTGCTAGGCACATGGGTCTGCTGGCCTGGCTGCCCAGGGATTCTCCTGGTTGTGCTCCACTTGAAGCTACCAGGCATTTCCTCCCATCATCAAACTTTTGACTTTCAAGAGCACTGCACCATCACTCATGCTTGCAAACTGAATTTTCTCTGAGCTAAATCTGATATATTAATGGTAGTGTTTTGGTTATATGACTTGGATGATCAGATTTTAGCCTTCTTTCCTGAGTTAATTAATTCCTTTACTGTCATATTATCTTTTTTTTTTCTTGTTTTCAGTTTCCCTTTGTCCCTGCTATCTATCTGCTGCTGTCTGCTTTATCTACTTCTTCCTTCCTGTTGGCAGACATCTTTACAGGCTTCTGCAAATGACTTATTTTTCTCTGTATCCACTAATCAAGTCTTCCTGTCATGACTGCAACATATTTCGTGTTAGAAAGTGCTAGTCTGGCTCTACAACTGATCCAGTACACATATGCAAACCTAAAACTTTTCTAGACACTTCAGTTCTGGGGCTTTATATAAAGTTTCTTGAAAGTATGGAGATACTGGTATCCAGAGGATGCATGGACAGTAATTTTTGATCTCCTTTAGAGAGGTCCAGCCTCACCAAGTTCATCATCAGTCTGATACAGGAAGATCTCAGGGGAACTCAAGAAACGGATCTTCTGCAAGGCCCTCTGGAAGACATGAAAAAGAATATGTGTCCATCTGAGGAAAGAGACACAGCTGGCTTCTTCTGTAGAGCACAGAAATCAGAGCAGTTGGGCTAGGCAAGTAGTCTATAAATCAACAGAACAAAGAAGAATGCATGTGCTCTACCTGGGGATCATGACCAACAAAGAATGGGGTCTGAAACAGTTGTACCAGATGAACATCTTTAAAGTAATCTAAAACGAATGTCAGTGTCACAAAATAAAGCTAAATACTTTGATGCAATTAGGTAAAAACACATATTGCTGCTGTGACTCTTGAGGTCCATTTCATTTAATATCATACAACTGCATCTCAGTCTTTGCCTGAGGTCTTCCAGTGTCATTCTGCCAGCCTCCTGTTGCAGTAGGACATTGGAATGAGCATGGAAACCTCCCATTTTTTCTTCATCAGTTTTAAGCAGTTTGTCGGTGATGTGGTAACTCCTGCCCGCCACCAGACACCAGACTTGGAGGACAGCTAGGCTCCGCTGTCCAGACAGATCTCAAGACAAATATTTTTGCTGTCCGTACATGGGTGGAGCTCCTGCTCACGCCAACGGGAGTACTGTGCACATTGAAAAAACAGATGTGTGCCATGAATGACTTCCATATCTCCATATTTCCTCAGCTAACCACTCCACACCATTTACTTAGATTCTGCGTGACCCTTTCCCACCATTCCCTAAATCTCCCCAAGCAGAGCATCTGTTGCAATCCCACATCTCTTTGACCTTTCAATTTCTTGGATAACTTTTTGTCCGGTCTCTCAGGGCCAAGCTCCACCAAGTTTCTTGACATACTGAATCTAGGGAACACAAATAAATGAGTTTATTTCCCCACTTTGTCATACCCTTCCTTTTCTCAGAGCTAGTGGATTGGAGATGTCTGTCTTGTGGGTTGGCAAGAAAGGAGGCTGCTCGTTGTGCCGAGTGTTTCTTTTACAGCACTACAGCCAAGGCAACAAAAAGGGCAGCAGAAGCAGCCAGAGACCGCTCATCTTCTCCCCATAGTGACCGCTAGTGATGGGAAGCCAGCATTGTTTCAAAAGCACTGAACTAGCTGCCAGAAATTTCAATCGGCACTGCTGACACCTGGGACTATGTATGTTTAAAATTCACAGAGCCCCAGTGAAGCCAGGACAGTTGGCAGGAGTTCAGATTGTCAGCAGTTTCAGCTTCTTGCCTTGTGCTCTGAATTATTTCTTTATCAAACAGATAACAGTGTCTTTAATGTGTTTTATGCATCCAGCACTATCTGTCTACGCTATATTATAACTGATTTAAGAGCCTTATGCTTTATGAGCTTGGAGCCAACTTCACTGTTATATGTTTATTTTCTAGTCATCTGTACAAAGCACGTTTTCATATAGTTGAGATAAAGTTACAGTAACGCAACTTGCAACTCTCAAAGCTTTTGTATTCCTGAGCAAATTGTATTGAGTATAGGCTGAAAGATGCCTTTCGTTTGTAATTTGTAACTGAGACCATGGATAGGAGGCTACTTACCAACCTGGGTTTAGACCTCTGCCTATTTTTCTACTGCTTTTTTAATTTCTCTCATGAACTAAGAATGTAGAACTCAACATATTCCCTTTTGATTTGTGTGTTGTGAGCTGGTATTAGGCATCAGCAGAAAACAATTACTGTTACCCTTTTGTATTGCATCTGTGCCTAGGAAAGCTGCTTGGAGATTTCCTGACCAAACAACTTTTCACTAAAAAATCCTTTCCTTGAAAATGGGAGTGTGTCAGAGTGGTGACGCACTGTGGATGCACCAGCAGAGCTCCAGAACCTGAAGCAACCCAGCAATGTTTGTTTGGTGCAACAGTCTTGCAGCCTCTTGGGGTAATCTCTTCTCCATGACCATAAATGGAGAGAAGTGGTCTCCATCTCTAGATTAAAATATTTGGCTTATATTATACCCAAGGAGGTTTTAGTTAGGCTTTAGTAAAACTTCCCTGCAGTAACAACAGTTTAACAGAGGAACACTTTGCATGCAGAAGGTGTAGCATCTCCATCACTGGAGTATTTCAAAAAACAAACGTGCACACCTGTCATTCGTAGCATTACTAGCACTGATCCTTGTGCAAAGGACCCGATGGCGATCGTGATGGTCTTCTCATTCTCTTTTTTTATTCCTTCATTCAGCTGAGTACAAATCTGTGGTGATGGAACCATGCTACTCTGAGAACCTGAGCTGACAACCCAGTGATTGATCCTAGAAAATTTTACTAGGTTGATGCCTTATCACAACAGGTAGTGTGCATGGGCACAGTAGAAGTTAGTTGCAGCCCTACAGAATGTGTGGCCGTGTTACGCAGAGTTTGGGAGAAAGGGAAAAAATATTATCCCCACAGTGCAGAGGGAGAGGAGAGATTAAAGGGGAGATGTATGATTTTCCCACACTCAGGCTGGGACTTTGTGGCAGGACTAGGAATTTCAAGTCATAGATATCTTGAGTCCTAGTCTCCACATCATAACCACAAGCCTATCCTTTGTCTTTGCTAAGAGATCAGTTAAGAATAAAACATCCAGAGAATGAGGACAGTTTTGGCTTTTGCTTCGTTTCAACATCGGTGGCTAGCATCAGTGTGGGCCCAGCTCCGAACTGGAGGTGGAATTTTACACCAGGAGCTACATTCTTAGGTTTTGATGTATCTGATCTACACAGGCTGTGACACAATTTATTAGAGGAGCAGAATGTGTTGAACCCTTTACGGAGCAGTATAACATTCATCAAAGCCCTGTGTGCAATGCTGTTGATAGGCTTTTCACTTCTTAAATATGATGTGGAAAGTATAAGTACTTATGGAATAAAAGCAGATCTTTTTTAAGGAGAGATGACTTTTTTGGTCCCAATTTCTGCCTTTGAATACACTGTCTAGCTTCTCTGTAGCAGAAACTCTTTTATTTAGTAAATAATAGGGGCATCAATTACAAATGAGAACTGTTCTTTGGTTTTTTAACTATGTGTTCATTCTGATCTAGGTCCACTCTCTTTTTTTCTTTTTTTTTCTCTAGTACACTAATTTTTTTTGAGTCACATAGGTTTTGTTGCACTTGCATACAGGTCATGCAAAGAGTAGTTCAATTTAAAGCAGCTCTGTGTTTCACTTCGACCTGATTCACAGGATGTGGTCTTGGAGGAAGCCCGTGCCTCAACAATACGCTTTTGACAGCAAGGATGTTGGTGGATTAAGCTGGAAGAGGAGGAAGCCTCTATCTATTCTCAAACCTACTAGTGGAATATTTTGCACTAATCTTCACTTGCCCGTGATGTTTTTAAGGTCACAAATCTTTCTCTTTTGTGGTTGTTGTTGTTTTTGTTTGTTTATTTTGTTTTGTTTTTACTGGCAAGAGGACATTGGCTGAAAGACTGCATAACTTATTTAAAATTCAGAAAAGGAATGCAGAGTGTTTTGTCTGCTAAATGTGAAGGGATAATTCCCCTCTGTAAGATGTGCAGATTTCTGATGTCTCTTGTGTATATTCTGTGTAAACCAAGTTGAGAGAACTTGGAAAATAAGCAAATCAAAGGGAAGCACAATTTTAAAGTGGTTAGGGCTGGATCATAGTATTTCTGGATATATAAACTGAGAAGGTGCCAGCCACTAAATGTCTGTAGCAACTCTGCATAAAACATGAGCGACGTTAACCAAGTATAATATTAGTATTGTCCTAACCTACTTTCAGCATGACATGTGGTCTGAGATCTTTTTAGTTATGTTTATTTTCCTTTAAACCCTCCTTTACTGTTCTGCACCTCTGATCTTAAAGCAGTGGAAAGCATTTCATCTTTCTATATATCTCTCAACAGTAGTTCAAAATATTTTATTCAGGTAAAACTCTACAATTAGTGAATTGCAGCAAGTTTGAAAAGCTAGAACAAACAAACAAAAAATATTGAGCTCTCTCTTGTGTTTTCCATTCCAAAATATCTCCCTTTGACAATTTTAGCACCTGACTTTGTATCATGTTGGTGCTGTGTAAAACTCTGAAAGATTTGGCAGTGAAAACTTCCTGTTGTGCATCAGGATTTGATTCACAGGGCATGTGTAAAACCACCACAGATTAATAATCAGAGTGGTCATGCACAGAAAGATGACTTCCTAGCAAGTGTTGGAAAACATTTGAGCACTTTCATTAATCAGGAAAGGCTGCATGGCTTGTACATGATTTAGGGTGAGTAAGAAATAAGTCAGGGTGCAGAACTTTTACTCACCACTACAACAATGGGATTTCCTGGCAACACATCTATGCAGTAAACAGGCTGTTTGCTTTCTTTTAAGGGTATTTTTTTGTTTTGGTTTAGTTTTTGGCCTTGGGGATTTTTTTTTTTTTATAAGCTGTCTCTGTAGTGGAAATAAATAGGCATTAAATAAGAATGTGAAATAACAAATAAAAGTTCAAAAGGAGTTTAGAAATTTCCTCAGCTGATCAGTCTGCCTGCTTTAGTCATTGCTGGCCAGCTCACCAGCCAGAGACAGAGTGCTGGAAGGAAGACTTGAAGGAATCTGTTTCTCATGAAGGAGCAAGACAAACCTGAAAGCCTGAGAGCTGCAGGTTCAGATTTGCTTTTGAAATGCTTCTGAGAGGGAACAGGGCCTAGCGACTAGCATGGGAAGCCACAACCTAGTTTCACTTCTGGTTTCTATCAAGTACCTCCTTGAAGTCAGCTCATATCTAAGATGGTAACAATGCCATTATTTTTAAAGTTGTTTGGTGGGTAAGTTTTTCTTTTTGTGTGTGTGTGTGTGTGTGTTTTGGTTTGGTTCGGTTTGTTTCTTATGCTGAAGAAATAATCCAATTAGCTACTTTTTAAAAAGTTACTGAAGTTACTTTGAATAACCTTAGAAAAACTTTTTTTTTGCTTTTACCTAATCAGTTGCTGATGTTAGCAGCTTCCTGTCTGTCAGTTTAATAATGCATCCATTCTTCGTTCTTGCTTGTAATAAGAATGTACAAGTAGACGGCGTTTTATATACAATATATATTTTTCCTGTGGAAGTACGTGATCCTGACAAAGGTAAGGAGGGAATAACAGTGTTTTCGTTGTTTTCTTTACATCACTGCAGTACCACTCTGAGGAGTGGTATGGTTCTGTATTATTAGCTGAAACCTAGGAAGCAAGTTGCTCCACTGAAAAACTCTTTGTAATAATTAACAGTCCAAAAAGTCCATTCATGGGTGATGCCATCCCCAGAGGCAATTTTTTAAAATACAGTCTAGTTTGCAAAACTTTCAGAATCTGACTGATTTTGAGAAAGAACTAGGCTTCTTCAGCTGGGTGTCTGGAATGGGTTGGTGGCTCTGTCACCAATGAATGAGGGCAAAGAAGCCCTCCCAGTCTAGGACAGCTATGTCACTCACAGCCTTAAAGAGTTTTGCTTTATGAGATAAGCTACTAACACAAGGGAGTAGGGAATAAAAGAAAAATGTGTGGAAACGAAAACAAGGCTTTCTTCCCAGGGCCTTCCATGTCAATGAAGGATTTTTCTGGGTTATTTTGCCTCATTTGTAGACATGATGCAAAGAAGATGTAGAGTCATGAGGGAAGCTGAAAAAGCAAATCAAATGAAGTTTCAGGGAAGGGAGCACACAAGACCAAGCATATTAGGAAATGGTGTGTCGGACTAAGCAGTGATTAAAAAAAATTACTTAGAGGGAATTTGGCAACAGAAAAAGAATATAATACAGGAGATTCAGATCAGCAAAAGAGATATTGGAGAACTCAGGCTCCATAAAAGCAAGGGGATTAAGGACATATTTGCATCTGTGGAAAATTTGATCCCTTTTCTCCTGAACATTGGAGATGACCTCATTTAATTTGAGAGAAGTTGTGAGATCTTATTGTGAAATACTGATATAAATCCCAGCAAAAGCAGGGTGATAGTGGTCTCATTTCAGTCTAAAGGGACAAAAGTTTCCTTCAATTCCCATTAGAAATTTCAGCTTGGATGACAATAAAGTCAGGATTTTCAACAGTAATTTTCGCTCATATAAATACAGATCTTTAAGAATCTCAGGAGCCTTAGCACAGAGTAACCTAAGATTCATAATACAGTTATGACATAAACAAGTTTTGTCCTCATTGACTATGCAGAAATATTATATATCTTGATCAAGCCATAAATCAGTGGCATAGCCAAGAATTGGACTTTCAGAAGGTGAATATTAGTTCCTGCTGTATTAGCAAACTTGTCTTTGTAATTCAGTGCTTTGCAAAACTCTAGGTGGATGCAATAGTTAACCTGAAGACTGAGTTGAAGCTTTTTACCATGTATGCATATTGCTGCCATTTCCAAACAATGAAAGATTTTGAATCTTCTAGAAAAGTGTGGGGTATTACTCCAGGTAGGTCCACTATGCAGCAAAGTATGAGAAATTAGTAATTACCAAGATGATGGCCATGTCTTGGTATGACTTGTGTGATGCTGTCACTGCCTGTGTGATTTACAACTATTTTTTAATGTTGAAACGTTTAACAGAAATATACAAATAGACACTGTTACAAAATGAGAAAAACCTAAGTGCAACAGCTCTCTTCTATAAATAACTTTGGTTGTCTTAATTAGGCTTTAGGAATGATGAAATTTTAACTAATATTTGATACAATTTTATTTACTTAAGGGCTGTGTAACGCAATATTATTTCACTATTCTTTTTCATTTGTTAGATTACCCAATATCCTCATTTGAGTGCAGCTGGGGGCTTTTCTCCTTAGCAGTTAATTAAACTATTCAGAAGCGCAATTTAACTAATAATTTTTGTGCTCGTCTACTTCATCATGCAGTTGCTTTTAGGATACTTTCAGATATGTTGCAGTCATGCTGTAATATTTTCAGAGCAGTGGGACACAGATTAGAGTGGAGGTGACTGAAAATGTTAATACAGCAAACCGTTGACTGAATACATACTACACATGTGTACATATATATATATATATACATATACATGTCATATATGTTATCATTTTAGTGAAGACTTAGGGTAAAATTACTGTTCATAGTAATAAAAGTGAGATGTACACCCCTTCTTTTTGCTTTTTGTGACCTGTAGAATTGATTGATTTGTTCAATATCAAAACAGGCAAAAGCAGCAGAAGCAAGGACCCCTGTGACACCCAGGCCCTGGGTTTCGGTCAGCAGGCAGGGCGCTGGCAGCAGCTCTGCCGTCTGTCTCTCCGCTGTCCCTTTCCTGGGCTGCATTTGCCTTCTCCAGTTCCTCTGTGGCATGAGCTGCCTCACCAATGCCAAAGAGGTTGATGCAGAGAAGGTTATAAAAATGCTTAAGTTATTAAAAAGTCATTTTCCAAACAGACTAGAATTTGTTACCCCATAATTGTATTCTTCTGCAGCGCTCTGCTTTTACCATCTCCCTGATGGCCATTGTTAGCTCTGTCATTTTAAATACTTCATTTTCGAAACATGTCTAAATCAGCCTTCCAAAATCAGAACTCAGCGTGTTCTTGTTGAAAGCAGTGGGAGTTTCTCCATTTACTCACTGGAGAAAGGATACCACACCATTTCATTGTGGCTAGACAACTGGTAACCTCTTACATTGTCACAAGACAGATTTTCAAGCCGTAGAAGCCACTGCTTCTTCCACAAACCAGCACCGTGTTTTTTAAACAAACAAACTGCATCCTGTCTTGGAGGCTGTTATGTCTGTTACTCATATTTGTTCTTAGAGTATTCCAGGCTCAATCAAAACCTAAACTCCAATAAGATATATGTGATTAAAATCTCTATACTCAGGTTTCTTCATAACTCAAGAAAACCATCCAGTAGTTGGTTAATAACTGTCAAGTATTGCCACAGAATGAAGCAGTTTGATTAACATCTCTGCCAGATTTTCTATAATAAGGTTTTACAGGTAAACTTGGACAGAAACTGCCACTGCTAGTGCTGCTAATTACGGAAATCAGTTTATCTGTGAACAAATGTATCAACGTGCTGTTCCCTGTTTGTTTAGGTCATGCAGATCCATGCAGATTGTATATCCATTAGTGTGTGAGCACCTTGCTGCTCATGTGCAGAGCTACAATGTTTGTCAAGATCCTCAGAACTGTATGGGAAAAGAGGTTCTGGAAATAAAATGCAATGCATTGCAGGTCCAGGACAAAGCCCTCATTTTGGGGAATGTTAGGCTATGTTATTATCCTGAACTGTTTTATGCCAGATAACTGGGATATTATTTTCTGATAATCAGGTAATCTGAGACTTTTATTCATGGAAATTATGGATTTAAAAGGAAAAAACTCTTTCCATCTCTATTTTTTCTGTTATTCTGTCTACTTAGATGACCTATGGAATTTGACAAATTAAAAAATCCCCAAGTATTTAGGTTCTGATTGTAGCTGAAGTATTTGGAAATGTAGATTTTTATTATGATTTATATCTTACTGTGTTTTTGAACAAAAATTAATAATCATGATTGGCATGTCACTGACTTTATTTTCCTTGTATGGTACAGTATGCAGTTCATGTCCATTTTATGCTCTGTATAGCCAAACTTGAGTATGCACAAACAGTATGAGGAAAAGGTAATCAATCTGACTGCGTGAAAACTCTGAGGAAATACTGATAAGTAAAACAGCTCATAAATTCTGCATAGAGAATTGTTCACATTAGTGGCTCCAAAGATTAAAATTGAGGCTCCTTCTGTCCCACCCGTAAATGACTTTTGGCAGTAGAAACGTGCTTAGTAAAAATCTGTTCACAATCCCTGTTGCCAATCCACATCTGCCTTCTCTGTCTTATTCTACACACCGAAAGAGTCCAATCTGTATAGACCATTGTTCTGAAATGTTGTATTTCTTTAATGAAATATTTCTTTTGGAGTTCAGTAATATTAGGTCCTGTTAGCTGAATGCTGTTGTTCAGTCAGGATTAAGTGTATGTAATAAATAGTCAGCATGAATAGAAGATGTGGAGCACAAGGGCAAACTATTTGGGACTGTTTTTTCCTGTCTGCTAATATCTTGGAACCAATGGAAAATATCAGGAAAGTTCAAGAGGACTTTTACCTGTGTCATAGGTCAGTGAAGTGTAGCATCAACTTAGAGTGAGGAGCACAGAAGAAAAATGGTTTGAGGAAAAGTTGTTAATTCTTTCTTGTAATTTTTGCATTTATTGAAAAGGAAAGCAATATTAGATAGAGCTATCAGACCAGGAAAGGGTGCAGGACTCTGCTGGATATTGAGAACAGACAACACACAGGCAAGAAGTTAGTCTTGTCCAGATATTTTCAGATACCATACGGAGCCTCCAATCATAGTGAAATTCATCTTCGTTATAGCCAGTTAAAAGGTTGGTGTCTAGTCTGAGCTAGTTGCTTAGACTTCTACTATAGCCATATGGTAGAGATAAATACTTCTCGAGGGCAATTCCTTTCACTTTTTGAGATGTTTACGTAAGGGTGGAATGACTCACCATCTGGAGGTGTGTACATCTATTCTTTAATTAAGGGGAGATCAACCACGTAGTTAAACACCTAATTTTCACGGTCTAAAATTAGTTGAGATGAATATTACCTCTACTACAGAACTTCTATTAGGGAAGACGTTCTCTTTTTATGTACTTATTACTAATGATATCATTATTATTACAGATTGTACATCTGTGTTCCGAAGTACGTTATTTAAATCTTTTGAGGCTGTTTTGAAAGCTAAAGCAGACATAGCCTTGATAAGGGTGATGGATCTGGTTATGCTTTTATCAGAAGGGCATCCTTTTTTTAATTCTTAAAACAGATTGATGATATGAAGTTATGGAAAGTCCCTGAGAAGTTGTGAGGAGGAGTGATGGGCAAGCAAAGATAATACTGAAATGAGACGGTTGCATAGGAAATTGAGATATCTCTGTGATAGAGGCATGTTTCACTTTGAGATATTCTCACAGCTTTCTGCTTAGTGCTACAGAGATAGTAGAGATAGTGAAATGGACCATTACGCAGAACTACCATTATGAATTAGTTTACTGAATATATGGCAATGCAACTGTATATGTACACAGATAGGCCTTATATGTATACACAAGGAGAAATATCTAATGAGCTGGTGGGCACTTGGTGTACTTGCACATATATCAAGGGTTCTCTACTATCTCAGCAGCATCTCACTACAGATTTACACAGCACTCCTGTTCAGCTGCCAACATTACACTCCCTCCTTTTACACTTGCTGTCACAGCATTTCTGAAGAGAAATGTGACATTAATCTAGAATCTACTCATATACTTAAAGAAACAAGATCTGAAAACAAATAATTCACCCAGTATAAAAAATAGGATGTCCATTAAAGTTTTCTCATACATTTGCAGCCTTTCGAGTACGTCTTTTTTAGAGAGTTTCTCTCGAGGTTTACAACCTCCCCCACATGTGTTACTTTTCTTCTTGTTAGGAAAAGAACGACCGCACTGTAACAGCTCCAGCCATTCCTTATGGGGAAGGACAGCATTAAGGAATTGTGGTTCCTGCTTAACAACTTGAAACAAGTAGGAAGGCTTATAGCAAGACGCAGGGCACATGCAGCCTTAATCACGTTGGATGTGTGCTCTGCAAAGGGTGCTGCTTCTTGTCTGTAGTCACTGTAATCCCTCTGGTAAATCCACTCTTGAGCTGTAAGCTACTTTGCTTGGCAAACTATCTGGAAGTAGAGATGTTTGGAAGGTACTGGAACTGTCACCTGCCTAACCAGTCTGCTTATTTTCACTTTGGACATCGTGCTTGCTGGCTTAGCTAGCAGGGATCTGCAGATTGCTCTGAGTATGCTGTGCAGATGTGTGTTGTTGCTGAAAATTTGGTTGAAACCATTTGTACTTCAAACCAGGCAGCACCAAGAACGCAGATGTGACGCCTTATACCAATGTAAGAAAGAGAGGGTAAGAGAGAGTAAGAAAGGCTGTAGGCAAATTAGGACAATATCCTGCAAAATAGAGTGCAGACAGTAGCTAAATGCCTGCCATCCAGAAATGTAAACATTTTGATGTATAGGTTTCACAGACAAAACATGCCTATTAAAGGGGTGACTGATTTGTGCATCTGAGTGTTTAAGGTCTTTACAAAGTATTACCCTTTCAACAGAAGTTAATTTCCTTTCAAAACTTCAGTTTTTGAAAACCTAGAATATGAGGCTGTCAAGTTCACTAGATAACATCTAAAATCTAAGTCACAACTTTTTTTATATTTGTGCTAATTTATTTTAGAGGGTCTCTGTGTGTTTGGCTTGTTTGTTTGTTTGTTTGTTTTCTTTCCTTCTATCCTCACAGCTTACTTATCTTCTCTGAAACAGTCACTTTCTAGGCCTGAAAATAATGTCATAATAACTTGGGTTATCTCACCAAGGGGAGGGACAAGACTTTTTCTGATGAACTTCATGCAGTAGCTGTCCCGTTGAGCTCCTTCACAGGCAGCAGAGAAAGAGACATCTACAAAGATGTCCCTAAACTTAAATTACCTTCAGGAGGTGCTTTTCTCTCAATCACACATTGAGAGTAGCTATGGTAATTTAGTTCCCAAGCTGGCACCTACAGTTAGGTACAATGAATACGGGCCTTTGTTCTTAGACATGGAACTTGCTTCTAGCAGGTCACTCAGCTCACGTTATCCATCTTTTTTTTTTTTTTCCTGTGGATAATTTACACCTCCATTCAGCGCAATCAAACCATTGCTGAAAAGTCCAGTCTGAAATATCTGACAAAAATAATTTAATTTAGGAGTAGTTTGTATGCCCAAAGAATTTGTGATAGTTCCAAGAGAAACATTTAAAAGGCTTTTTAATATCAGTAGTTTTAATAGTTTACCTGGCCTGGGTGGTGGTTAGTCACCATTTGTACCTGACATGTTCCTCTTGTAGCTCCTTAATCGCACAAACCACTACTGATCATTCTAAAGAAAGTGTATAATAATGTGTAAATATTCCCTGGTCTCTCCCATTATATTAGAAGTGAGAATAGAACAGTTTAACTCAGAGAAAAGCAAATCACCAAGTTGACAGTATTTTCATGTTCTTTGGAATCAGTTTTAAACCACAACCTTAATTTAAACTGTAACAGGCTGAACTCAGTTCTTTTTACAATTCCTCTGAAATTTGTTGATTGCTCATGTGAAACCAGTGATATTTTTCAGTTCCTGTTCACCGTGGCAGCTGTGGAGCTGCCACTGTACAGCACAGCTTATTCTTAAAGGACTCCTCTTCTTGCATAAAGTCTTCTTCTGTTGTTCCCATTATCAAAGTGTTAATGGTTATTCTAAAGTAACTTTTTAAGGCTAAAGAACCTACATTTTTTAGCTTCATGATAATAAATTTGACAATGTCTCAGATCAAAGTGTAGCATACAGTTCAATTAAAAATAAGCTGATATGTTCTACCATCTTATGACTTTCCAACTACTAAGTCCAAGTACTCAAATGAGGATCAGTGATGCTAGATGCTCTACAAGTGGGATAGAGATCTAAATTCCATTCTGAAACATTTGTGATGTAAAAACAGCCTCAAATAAGTGAGGAGAGAGGGAAATACCTCATAGATAAACAGAATTTTTTATCTATGTTTACGTTATCACATAAATGTTTAAATGTTGAACTTCTCTTGGCCTTGTTGTAGTACGCTAACTTATTTCTTGTCTGATACCACTGCAGAAATTGCTTTTTGAAAGGGGCAGTGGGAGCCTTGTAGATTTTCTGCGCCCTAAGGATGGGGAGTGAAGAAAGCGTGTATGTTTGAGAGAAGAGTGGATGAGTGAGGAGCGAGGCCCTGCTCTTGCTCTGCGGACAGTGGAGCAGTGTTAGCAGCTGATAGATATGCAAGGGCTGTGTGTCTTTGAAAGAGCTTCAAGTTAAAGGCTAGAAATTTGAACTCAAGTGAACGAAAGGAAGGATGTTCAGAGAAATGGACAAAAAAGTTCTTCACAGCTGTCTCTTCTATTTGGCTTGCCCTAATGGCTATGATTGTTTTTGATGCAGTGCTTTGATGAGTAGGGGAATCTTTCCCGAACAAAGTACACATTGAGGCTGATGCTGCGAATTTAGCTGGAGTGGTTTGTATGAAAATGGCTGCAACACAAATGCCACAGTCACTGCATTCACTTACTTGACCAGGCAGCCAGCAATTTTACTTTCTCATTGAAAGAGAGCTTTTCTTCCTAACTCCGCAGGAGGGAAGAAGCAGAGAAAGCAGAAAATTAGTACACTTTCTCTTATCTTATTCTGCGCTGTCTCTCTGAGTCACTGTGCTTCCAACCAACATGTCCCTCCCAAAGATTTCACTGACAACTTGTAAGGCTCAAACTAATAAAAGAGATGCTAAAGAGGGGTGTGCAGGGAGGGAGGATGGGGACCCTGAGGAGACATGAGGAGATCACAGCTACGGGAGACAGGGCTGTGTATCCCAGAGCTCGACAGAAAGGTTCCCATGCAGAATCTGTGCCATGAGAGTGTGCATAGAAACAATCCAGCAGCTTTTCTAGTGACTCCATGTGCACATAATATTTCACCCTTTCTATATTACTACTTACAGACCTTGTGATGTTAATCCTGAAAAATGCAGTGTAGACATTTGAAAAAGAAATTAGAGTTTGACTTTTATCTGGTGGTGTACCAGAGTAATGCCGCTCCTTTATTGGAGTGTTTTACACTTGTATGACTTACCTAATTAGAGTCAGAATCTAAGTAAACAGTGAGGCAAATATAATATCTTTTGCTGATAGAGTTCCACCTCTTGTTTCTTAAAAAACTCTTATCAAAGGCTGTGTCAGAAAAGTACTATGAATCATCTATCAAAATTTAGTACCAAAGAAAGAAAAAATAACTTTTTTTTAAATTTTCCATTGGCTGGTGTTTATATGAAATGAGGAAAACTTGATAATTTCTTGACAAGTTAAAGAAAGTGGCTATAACAGGCAGTGTAATGAAAACTTATCTCATGGTCTACATAACAGCGCTGGAACCAGCCACTCTGTTCTTTGTAGGAGGATATGCTTTCTGACTGCTCCTTTATCCTTGCACAAAAGGTGCAGATTGAGGTCCCATCTCCTCCGCTCTAGAAAACCTAGATGGGGTGGTTTCTGAAGCACATCAGGGAGCTGTTGGTTTGGTTGGCAAGGATGACTTGGGAACAACACCAGATGAGACATCCTCCCTCCCTGCCTTCAGGGGATGGACATTTTCCTTACCCTGCATTTCCAGTCCTTGTCAGGCTGTTCCTGACAAGCAGGTCTGTGGGAAGTGTTGCTGGCATGGGCTTCTCCATGGGACACTCTGGTTCTGGACCTTCTGGAGGACTAGGGATGTTGTCAGTTAGAGCAGATTTCTTTTCCTGAGGCTAGTCAAAATTTCTCCAGCAGTATAATCTGGATCTGTGGGGTCCTTAACAAATGGGAAGGTGACTGACTCCAACCTCTGCAGTTTGAATCACACCTGACTGGTACATAAGCCCTCATTGACACTCTGCTAGATGCTGCAGCAGCAGCATCAGTGGTATGTTTTCAAAATAGTAATAAGATAATATGGTTTCCATGTATATTTTTTAAATACAGTTTTAATGTATGGACTTCTCTGAAGATTGTTAAACCAGTAGAAGTTTGAGGTTTCACAAAACTCACAAGTTATGTATTATGTTTATAAAGGTAGTTAGCACATTTCCCCCATTACTCTTTCCTATTATTTCGGATTGTCATAGTGGTACATATTTATACAGTGTGTTGCTCATGAAAACACTAGGAGGGTTCTTAGTATTTTGTGCCTTCTGGTGATCACTTCCTCAGATCTAAAGTCTAGCCAGACTCACACTGTAGTCTTTATTGAGAGTCTTTCTTTCCCTGGCTGCCTATTTCCATTTCTTAGGAATTTAAAAAAAAAAAAAAAAAAGGATTGCAGAATCTTTGAGAACTCCTACTTTCTCACTTTTCTTCAGATTTCATTCAGATTAGCCAGCATATTCAACAGGTGTTCGGTATGTACATGAATGGAATATAACACCATAATCCTATTTGCATCAGGAAATCAATTTAAAAACTAGTGTCAGAGTAGTATATGTGTAAGGAGAAAAAACACACTCTATTTTCCCTCTCCTTCATCACAGGCTGTCTTGTCTGTATACAGTACCCACACTATATATGGAGATGTATATGTATCTGTATAACCACACGCATATATATTATACATATACATAGTCTCTACAGCTTTTACAGTTCATATTTTTTCTATCTTCCTCTCAGCTGCTTTGTTATTTATCAAATTTCTTGAAAATGTCCTCCAAAGTCTTTATGCATTTTCTTATTTATATGCTTGTCATAGAGTGATTTTTATTTTTGGTGTAAATCTTGAGGATCTTAGACTTTGTTGAGGGAAATCTCACACTGTAAAATTAGCTATACTTCATTAAATTTACGAAAGTAACTGGCGTGTGGAAAGTCACGTATTTTCCAGAGCAGTAACAAGAGAAAACTCTTATCTACAAAGTTTATAGCATTAACCGACAAGCCTCGTTCTTTCTGCTATATTTGTCCAAATCAATAGAAATTCCTTAAGCAGTCTGAAACCCAGACAGGACAAGAAAGACAAAAAAAAAAGGCTAGGCAAGACTGATTTCTCTTTCCAGTTACCAAGAAAAACTCTAAATACCAAATAAGCATTTTATTTTTGGCTTTTCAAGCCCAGATGTATATTTTTTGAGTACTTGTTATTTTGCCTATACATGCTAAAAGCTGTACATAATGCCAGCATGAACAATGCTTAGCTAAATAAGCAAAGAACAGCTTTTAGGGACAACTATTCAATTTTGAATCTAGAAATACAAGTTATAGTTGTTCAGTTGCACAGTTCCTGTGTTTGAATACGGCAGCATTATGCAAGAAACTGAAAAAAAACAAAACAACATTAACTGTTTGGCATACTTCATAGCCATTCAATTGTGGAGGAAGAAGAGAATTTAACGGTCAAAATATTAGAAGCAGCTGTGGATACCTCAAGCAGGTTTAAAACTTTAAGAGAAGTGCATATGGCTTTAAAAGCAAACAGGGAGGAGTGCTGGCATTGACTCATACAATTTTTGAATGGCAAGGAACATAGTATTTCAGTAAGTCTTAGTCAAGCTGTTTTAATTAGCCTACAAAAGAAAAAAGATCTTATGAACTAAAAACATCTTGCACCGAGTGGGTAAACTTGATCAGTTTAGTCTGAACTATTTGGCTTCAGTCTACATGTCTCATTTGATGTTTGTTGGCCTTTGTACAACAGCAGAAGAGTCATGTAGGAGAGAGGGGTTGGAAGTGCTGTAGACTGTTCTTTTCAGAGACATTTGTCCCTCAAATTTGTGTACTTGAGCCAGAGAGTTCAGGGTAACGCTTTGAAAAATAGTGCTTCTTGAAGCATAGCCATATTCATCTGGCATGAATTCATATACAGTGGATACAACGCTGGCACAATTACAAAAAAGGAACTGATTACAAAAGTGTATGGAGTGGTGGTTTTAATAGGGTCAGAGTTTATTAAAATCATAGAAGCAGAAAAGGAAGACTAGAAGAATCGATCTTATTTCTCTTCCCTCCAGCCTTCCTCCTATTTATCTATTAACCTTTCACTATCTATTCTTTATATTTTAAATCCAAAGAGGAAAAAAGATAAGAGATCTGTAAATGTTTCACCTTTATCAGGCTGTTCAGTCATCAGAAAATCAAAAGTTCATTTGGGCAAACAACCATTCTTATTAGGACCATAGTGGTGAAGGCAAGTTCTGGAAGATTAAAATTAATAGTCTGTGAAATGCTATCAGTTGTCCTTCCTCACAATAGTGTTCCTCAGACAGCATTCCTTGCATACATAAAATCTGGCGATACTCTAAAGGTTACCTAGTAGATCGAGCTTTTCTAGCTTTTTAGGGCCTAATTTAAAGTATTGGTGAACTGAGGCCAAAACTCCAATAAATGTACACATACATACATATATATATATATATATATATATATATATATATATATATCTGAGTTAGAAAAGACTGTGGATGTCTGCAAGCCCAGAGAGACTGTCTGACTTGAAGCATTCCTACGTTAGCCACCTGCTGCATAAGCTATAGGACTAGTAAAATACAGTTGCAGAAGCATCCTGTACTTTTTACTTTCCAGACAGAAAAGCATTGCAGCCAATTTTTGAAAACTGAGCGGGAAACAGAAAAGAGGCAATAAGTAAACCCCTCTAGAGATCTGAAGTGTTTTTCCTCGTGGTTGTTTACGATACTGTCAAAAGGTATAATTGTGCTCTTGCAGAAGAGAGTAAAACTCCATTCCTCCAAGCCATTGGAAAAATTGTTACTTGAACCTGGTCCAAAAGTCTATTGCAAGTTATAGATGGACCAGTTTTATCAGCTGATCAAAGGAGCAAATGGATCTGAAGTAATTTTAAGGTAAATCTCCCATACTCCAAATCATAAAGTAATTCACTCTTAATTCCAAAATATATGAATTGAAGATTTTTTCTCTCTCTTTTTTTTGTTTCTTCTTTTCCCTTCTTTCTGGTATTTTCTCAGTAGAGATTTGGTATTCTTGCAGATTTTTTTTAAACTTGGCTTTCTGTAAGTCTTAAGGGGCTTATCCAGATGTTGGATGCTCATTAAAATGAATTCTGTTCCAGTTCAAAAGTCTTTGGAGAAGCACCGAGTAAGGCAACAGTCCATTGATTCCCTCATATTACACTCAGTGTTGGGTTCATTTCATGGACTTAAGTTCAGCAAGTAAAAATGTGCAGCTGTTAACTCATTTCTCCACAGTGCTTTTGGCCAAAGATGACTTTTAGGTAGTGTTGCAATTACTTAGCTGTGTGGGTTTTTTTGTGGGTTTTTTTTTTTTGTGGTAAAGATAAAGGATGCTTTTTGCTTCCTTCACTCATTGTTGTGTGAATCTGATGCACCAATGATGAATTGCTTTTAAGTCCACGCTGACAAAATTGAGTTTTTTGCCATTGGTGAAAGAGGTTTGAAACAACAACATGACCAGACTTTGCTGAGTCTGCTGAGTAATTTCAGCATGTTTAGATTGGCTTGTTTTTATGTTTGGGAGAAGGAAAAAAGAGAACAAGAGTCAACTTTTAAATTCATTTTAAGAGCAGGGTAATCCCACATAAAGTCAGAACATGTTACAATGGAAGGAAGTAAATTCAAGAACACAGAGGTTATATCCTACTTCCTTTGCTTTTTACACCGGCACATAGTAATTTAATAGACTGTACTAAAGAAGTGGATAGGGGAAATGTCTTTTTTTTTTTTTCCCCCTTGGAAAGGCAAATAATTCTTTTACAGATTTGCTTGCTAACTGCAACTGTATTTTTTACCTAATGCGTGCATAGTTAATCAGGTGTGTAATTTTTGCCTTAGTAGATTGTTCAGTCCAGTAAACTACTTTATTTTTAACCTAAATGCTTTTTCCATCTATTAAAACAAAATTATTTCTATTTTCTTGGTGAGATTGTGATAATGCCAAGGGAATTATAACTTTTAAAACACTGCATGTTAAACAAGCTTCTAGAGTGTAGAGCTAAACATGACAGATTTATAATTAATACTCAGATATTTTAATGCCAATTTTAAGTAATCCCCCTGCAAAAATTACAGATTGTTGATTTGCATGTAAATTTTATTTTAATCTTACTGTTTCATGACCATCAAAAGAAAAACCCAGTTCATGTTAGATCTATTTCCATCAAATTGGAAGGACTCATGAAAGAAGGTGTCCTTTCTTCCTATGAACTGATTTTTACCAGGAGTGCTCATGTGTCTTTAGTCACCAACACATTCATTATTGTAACCGTTGTAAGATGGGTAGTGTGATAATCAGGATATCTTATTTGTTAAATCTCTTAGTATGCTAAATCTCATTGCGCTAGATATTCTGTACTTTTGGTGTGCTTTCACTGAAATGAGAACCTTTGGATCTTCTGAGTGGGAAAAAATACAAATCGCCTTGACATAAAATATACAAGATGCTTCTGGCTGGTTGGATATACGCAATATTTGAGGACATTTTTACAGGCCTATTTGGCATAAAGAAAGTTGGGATGTGTATAGAAGGAATATAAATTATTAAACTGACAACACTTAAAACAGCATACAAAGACAGTATGACAAAGCCACCTAAATGAAGACATTTATCTTTAAGGCTGAAAATGTGTTTGAAGATAGCATTCCTCCAGCTTACCTCGTTTTCATGGTTTACTGGGAAAAGTATTTGACTGTTGTGTGAAAACTATGGCAAATTCTTAAGGCATTCCTACAACTAAGGCCAGTATTTTGTAGCCCTGAAAGACTAAACATTTATCTACATGAATAAATTACCACAATGCTAATTACCACTAATCCAAGGGTTCTGATTTATACCTTTTTCTTGTCCTGTGGTCACTCCATGTGCACATCTTTCTTTCTAACACAAATGCAAGGAATACTGACCACCGGCTTACTTCACAGTAACTGGTTCTTGTTCCCAACTTTAATTACAAATATCACTTTGGTTTTAACAGGGCACACAGAGTTTACGGGAACCAGTGTTGCTGTATGTAGCTGCCAGTGATATCAAAGGCATTTTTGCAGTGAGTTCAGGGAGGGCCTGGATAAAGCAGATGTGAGATGGGGCAAAATTCACACCACACCTGATATCACTTTGGGCTGAGTATTTTATCTGTGAGTACATCTGGGAGCCATGCATGTCCAAGGACAGAATCTGGTCCTTTAACTCTTTGCCAGAAGGTAAGGATTTGAAAGTCCCAGTGGCCTGACGGTTGTTATTCATTCTAATGAAACTATCCTAGCACTTAGAGAATTTATTTATAACATATATTAGGAGTAGTCTTTTTTTCTTCAGAAGGCTGCACATGTGCACAGCAGCAGTCTTATGGTGGTTGGCAGGTATCCTTGCCTCACTCAAGCATCAAACTGTTGCTTTTTTGCCTGAAATTCCTGCACGGGGAAAGATTATGCTCATGGTTGCCATCTGGTTGGCCACATTCTTTTGTTTTCAGATAGCAGGGAAAATCTCTATCAACTGGATACAAAAAAGGTTTTGAAACCTAATTTGACTGTACTGCTCATTGTGTGTAGTTCTGTGTTTCAAATCATTATCATGTTTCTTTAAAAAAGTATACAACTTTAAAAATATACTACAACTTGCATTTCAAAACATCTTAACATAATAGACTTGAGCATGAGGATACTTTTCGTAGATCTACTCAGCAGTGTAACTTCTTTACAGCCTAATTTTCTTGAAAAATTTTCTTCCCTGCTTTGGACAAGGATTTTTTTTTTTTTTCTAAGAAATATGAGGATATAATCTTCATATTTTTTCTCTCTGCCTCTTGCACTGTCTCTTTTGGTGAAACCTGTATTTTTTCTGCATGTCAGCAGGGCCTAACACTGAATTTTTTTGCTCCTCAGGTGTTCTTTGTCAACAGTAAGGGCATGATCTTTGAATCAGCACAAAACTTCTGTTAGCCAAATGTGTATTCTTTATGGCATCCATTATTCTTCAGCAAATACTATTGAAACAAGTTATGTCATGTCTTCTTAACATTTATTTCTATGACTTTACCTCTCAAAGTGACTTCAAGTGATTCACCATCCCTTGGAGGTATTTAGAAGACGAGTAGATGAGGTTCTTAGGGACATGGTTTAGAGGTGGACCTGGCAGTGTTAGATTAATGGTGATTTTAATGATTTTAAAGGTCTTTTCCAACCTAAATTATTCTATGATTTCCTTTGCTGTCAATGCATGGCATCTACATTGAAGATAGGATAGAAGACGACTGAATTTACTGTTGTGCCATGCATGTCTGTACATCTCCATGACTCTACTTTCAATCTTATGGACAGAGTGTTTGAACACACATTTGCCTCTGTGTGCATGTCAGGATGATGGGAAATTCTGGTCTCCATGCATGGAATGGCACTCTATGAAAGCTGATCAGTTCTGTGGGGCCATGGTGTACGTGATCAGGGTACTGTAAATTCTGTAATCTTAATAACTCATAATCCTGCCTAAAAGACTTTGGAGCCAAGACTTTTTCCATTCCTTAGCCAAAGAATAAAACTTTATTCCTAACAATTTCTGCATGCTTTCCTCCTGAACAGAAGGAAAACAGGAAATTTTACAGATATTGCCATTGCAGCAAATTAGAAGGGCTGATGGTCTTTGATCCCTATAGTAGCCTTGGGATGGAACAGTAATTCAGATTCTCATTACTTCAGGCCAAGTTAAAAGATGGTCTACCTCACCTCGCTGCAGATGGGAAGATGGATGACCTTAGCAGGCATCAGCCCTTTCAGAGTTCCTGTGTGCTTATGACATGATTGCCTCTTCTCCACCACCCACTCACATCTGTTTAAAGATTTGGTATAATTTCATATATCAGCACAACTCCAGAGACAACTCAGAGCTTCCCTTCATGGTGTCTTGCAAGCTAGAAGGAGTTGCTTTGACACCTCTCATATTTGCTCCCCACTCAACAGGAAATAAGAGAGGCCTCAAATAACGGTGTTGGCTGCTCTTCTGGTTTTTGTCTGTCCCCTACTGAGAGCCCCTGGGGAAGCTGACGTTGATCTTGGAGTGAAAACTAGTTGTTTGGGTCACTAACCCTAATCTAGACTTTCTAAAGACTTCCTGAAAGGCAGCATGAAGCATCATTATGTATTATGAACAGCATGGTGATGCTGTCTAAAGCAAGCAAACTGGTATGTTTTGGGTTGAGTCTAGGTCTCTCTCTTCATTTTAAGTATTTCCTCTTAGATTAACAAAGTAGTGTTTCAGTTTCACACATTTTTATTTTTCCTTTTTTTTTTTTTCCTTTATATGTGAGAACACTGCCCCTTGCAGAAATGCACTACAAACATTCAGTGTTGATCTTTTAGATGATATTTAGCCAAATCGTAATACATTTAAAGTGTGACAGAGATGAAACACAGCTCAGATATTAAATGAGACAAAGAAAAGCATTATTATTAACTCTGAATTCTAAGTTCCCTTGCTTCAGTTTTCTTGTTTACTACAAATGATACTGAATTATGAACAATCCTACTCTTGAATGACTATGGTCTTCATTGTCCTGACTGGACAGGTGAAAAAGATGGTGTAATAGACACCAACTGGTTATGCTAAATCTTCCACTAGTATCTATCATTATAGTATTTGTTCAGATGTAACAGCTGAGGAATGTATGGGTTTGACCATTTTGGTCAGCTGACATTTTCTGGCTGATCTGTACTGCTTTTCTCATGCTGCTGTTAGATAGGAAAAGGATGCTTAGAGACTGGCCTCATCTGTTCATTTGAGAACATTGCTGCTAGTTTTAATTAGAGGAGTTTATGTAGAAAACCACTCAGGCATGATCTTGTTTTTAAACCTCAAAGTCCCATTTGATGTTAACAAGACTGTGCTGGTGCCCAAGAAATTTTTTCAATCAACTTCCCCAAAACTTTTTTATCTCCACGGGTGTTTTATACCTGCAAGTCTCACCAAAATCAATGTCAGGTTCTATTCAGCACACAGGAAAATTGAGAAACAGGTATTGAAGATTAAAACTTCGGATTAAGAGCTACCCTTGACAACACATCTGTATCTTTTAAACAAATTGAAGTGTCAATGCCTCTTTAAGAAAGCTGCCTGACAGTAAGCAAAATTGTTTTATAAATGTAAGTTTAGGAAATTCTCTGGGAATCACTGAAACTGTGTTGCTCATTATGACTTTTAACTATCAGATCCTACTGGATATATAGTGTGTGTAGTCGAAGTTACCAAGAAAGAGCAACATGGTTTTATTTCTAAAATTCAAATGATGCTGTCTTCAGTAATATTTATTTCAAACATACGCATTGGCCAAATTATTTCATGATCAACCTATGACCCACACATCTCACAAAGACTACTTAGCTTCTGCACATTGCTTTGAATATTTGCTGAAGTCACGTGCAACGAACAATGCACTGGTGCTGTTCCACCTGCATTTTCTGGATAATGATTAGCCTCCAGTCCTGCTTTTGCAAACACTTAAGCATGGCTGTTTTTCTGCCTTTGACTCCTTTCACCCTCAGTCTTGACCTAGCACAAGTATTTGAGTAGCTATGTAGATAAATAGATCAGAATTCATAGATTTATATTAGAAGCTAAATAAAAAATATTACTTATTCAAGATCTGTTCTCTGGTACTGTTCACAGACACTTGTAACAGGAGATGAAGGGAGGAATAAGTGCTTGGTGTAGGACATGGACAGGACTTTTGAACCAGTTGTCAGTTTATATCAATTTAAAATGTTCCTTAGGCTGACTTAATAGCCTCAAATTAAAAATAAAAACACTAAAGATAAATATGGGAGGATTTTTATGACTGTATCTACGTCCCTGATGGATAGGAAACAACTTTTTGAAAGTAGTATGAGTAGACTTTAAATGCCTCTACTGTTATTTCCTGGATTTATCTAGAATCATGAGAAGATCGTCTGCTAAGCAGATAGTCTGAAGCTGCATGTCTTTGATTCGGCAATTAAGCATTAGATTTATACAAAATAAAGCCATGGGGAAGGGAAGTAATGTATAAGAATTAAACAGGAAAGGAATTCTACTGATGCAGGTTACTGAACACTGCAAACTTTTCATAACATGACTGCCAGATGAAATTACAGCTCTAAAGGGTCAGGAGTTAATTCCATCTGTGCTGATTTACCTATTGGCATAACTAAATACCCAAACCCACCTTTGCATATTTTTTTTCTGGGATGGCATATATATTTGTATATGCCAATATATATGCACCACACATATTTCTTACATATATATTAGTGACCTGATGATCTTTTAGGAAGTAGACTAACAGATAATTTTCTACCACGTGCAGACCCTATGTAGTAAACTCTATGAAAAGATGTGTCTGTTACCACCAGTAAATGTCAAAACTTGCCTAAGATTGAAAATAGGATGTGGTGTTTACACATGACAGAACAAAATCATGTAGATAAGTATTACACCAGTTAGGATTACCTCTGTAGCAGAACTACCGTCCTCTATTCATTTGCATACACATTCATGGTCATGAAAGCACTTTGGGATCATTAATAATTAATTGTCAATATACATTGTATTTGAAGCACAGTATTTATGCCATTGTTCAGAACAATGCAGACAATTTGTTTCTTAGAATGTGTTTCTAGGCCTGTTTATGGCCCTTATAATTGCTCTAGGAGCATATCTGACACCTATGAAGGTAAAGGTGTTCTGAAAATGTAGGGTGGTATTGTAACCTTCATTTACTGAATTATCACTTTCTGGCAGTTACCCACAGAACTGTCATTCTTTATTTTTTTTGTTTCACCAAAGAGAGATCCTCTCTGATAACTAATTAATTCCTCTTCCAGCAGCCTCTAAGCTTGCTTTAAATGCCTTCTGTCCTTCTAGCCAGCTTCAAACCCACTTTTGTCTAAGGTCCCATGACAGTACAGAGTTTAAGACCACATAACTTTAAAAGTAATTTTTCACAAAACAGTCAAGGAAAAAGATGGGGGAAATGCAGCTTCCTAAAGATTTCTTCCTGCAGCATACAAATTGTTTAAGTGGCTGCAGAGTCCTTCCATGAGAAGCAACTTATTTAAGATCAGGACTTCAAAAGGTAACCATGAGAACTAGAATAGGCAAAGATGACAAACCTAGGTTTCATAATGTCTCAAATATTAGGCACACAGATTAAGAAGCTATTTATAATATGCAGTATGCTAATACAGGTGATTTATAATGTACGTTTAGGTGTAAAATGAATGAAAGCTGAGTGATTACAATATCTCTCTTTTTTAAATTTTTTTTTTTTCCTTTTGCAACAAACTACTGTTGATCCTGTGCTAGAGCTCAGAAATTAAAGATAAATTTTCCTGTGGAGCTGACATATTTAAACTAAAGATATTACATTCCTACAGTTCTGTACAGCCATATGGTTTTGTAGGAAGCTATGTAAAGAAAGGAGGAAGGTTAAATCCTGCTTTAAATAACAAACAGTATGATGCTTCAAGGGAAAAATACATACATATTTGGAAGGAAGGAAATACTTTAGTTGTCTGACAATTTCTCTTTTAAATTAGTCTTAAACAGAAGGAAAAGCAGGTATGTGCTTTTTTGGGGGGGAAAGATGAAGGGAATTATTTCTGGTCATTAAGAACAGGTCAGAAATCTCCTTGGCTAATTAATTTTTTCTCTCTTCTATTATTTGTCCAACTGATTGAAATATTCTATTCCATTCTTCATCACAGACAGAAACTGCACGACAAATACCTTATACAACAAAACAGTTTTCACTTAAAAATGCAACCCTTATGAGCATAAAAGAGTTTTGAACTGCCAAATAATATTTATGGTCTGTCATGTTTATACAAACATAAAGAATATGCACTGTGAAGAGGAAACTTCATTAAATTATGTATCAACATAATTTTTTGAATGTATATATTTGTTTAGACTGTGGTAAAAATAATGTAAAAACCCTGCGTGAGGTTTGGGCACACAATATAATTTTTTTTTTTTAGAGATATGATTAGAAATCACAGAAGGGAGAGAAAAAAAGGCTTGAAGAGGAACTGAATAAATCAGAGAGTCAGACAAATGCAGAAGTTTTTTTTCCAGGAGGTGGAGGAGACAGTGTGGAAGGGGAATTAATACCATTCAGTGGCAAGACAAAGAGAACTATTGGAAAAAGAAGACATCTGTTGATTAAGGAGAATACAGATTGGCAAGAGATGAAGTGGGACAACTGAAGGAAAACTTTTCTAACATCTCAGAGGATCACATTATAAATGATATTTTGGAAAAGAACTGACTGAGGATTGCAATGCATTTTGATCTGAATATGGAAAGATGATGTGAAATTAGGAAAAAATTAACTTTCTGGAGTGGAATTTAATATTAAGGAATGAGTATATTCTAGATGAACAGTGGAAAAGGGTATATAGGTTTTTAAGAGCTAGGCACATAGTTGTGAAAGTGAAAACCGAGCAAGATTCTGGATTTAAGATAATGATCCATGTTCTAAGCCCCAGGTGTAGAAGTTTATTGTGACTCGAGTAATCTCCTTGATTAACAGTGTTGATTAATAGTGGCCTGATTCTTAGCTGGTGGAACAATGATTTTTGATACACTAAGCAAATATGAAGTGATCCATCTTGACATGAGGGAAGTGTAAACACTCATAAGGTAAAGGAGTGTGTTATGACTTGTTTGAGATGAAAATCTTTTAAATATAGGACTTACTCTTAAGAGTAGTAGAGAAAAAAAGCTTAGAGGTAGAAACAAAGAAGAAAGAACTTAAAGCTGAAAGACACTACATTAACAGTGAGATCACAAATTTGATCACCCCTTCGGGATTTAAGAGAATAATCCAAACAATTTTATCTGCCTTTTTAGCCAGTGACAGGCATACTTAAAGTTTTTCCTCAAAGATTTACTTAAATGAAAAAACCTGTAACTGTGGATGCCTCAAAATGGTTCCCTCCTGGTTGAACTGAATAGCTATGTCCCTGTTTTCTTCTTGAGCTTTCAGGGATTTGCCTTAGTCCCCAGAAGGTTAAAGTTCTTTGACTGAGGTCCAAACACATCTCGTAACACACTGACCACAATGACTTCAACACGTAGTTATATTTTCTCTTTCTTTCAAACTGTGACAGAAGGAGGACGTGTACTTTTTGCTCAATAGTTGAATATTGTGCTTAAATTTTGCTCTTTCACCAAGAAACAGCAGATGTGAGCTTTAGGCTTTTCTCAGTCTGAATGCAGAGACCCCCATTTCCTTGAAAAGTGCCCTCACCATGCTGCTCTGGATGGGAATACCCATCAGCGTCTCTGCTGAAGGGCAGCGGAGCCAGGAACAGAGGGTGCTGGGAACATTCTTTTGACAGAATTCAGAAAAAATATCTTCTGTGAGTGTCTTGGTTTCAGCTGCAGTAGAGTTAGTCTTCTTCCTAGTAGCTGGTGTAGTGCTGTATTATGGATTTAGAATGAGAATAATGTTGATGGTACACTGATGTTTTAGTTATTGCTAAGTAGTCAAGGACTTTTTAGCTTCTCACACCGTGGCACATGCACAAGAAGCTGGAAGGGGGCACAGCCAGGACAGCTGACCCCAACCATATGTTGTCATGCTCCATATAAAAGCTGGGAGAAGAAAAGGGAAGAAAGGGAAGGGCGGGATGTTCAGAGTGCTGGTGTTTGTCTTTCCAAGTAACCGCTACACGTGATGGAGCCCAGTTTTCCTGGAGATGGCTGAACACCTGCCTGCCCATGGGAACTAGCGAATTAATTCCTTGCTTTGCTTGAATGTGAGCCTTTTACTTTACCTATTACACTCTCCTTATCTCAGCTAATGAGTTTTAGTTTTGGTTTGGTTTTTTTTGTAATTTTTTTTTTTTTCCTCGCTTTCACCCTTCTGATTCTTTTCCTCATCTCACTGCAGGGGAGTGAGTGAGCAGCTGTGTGTGGCTTAGTTGCTGTCTGGGGCTAAACCACTACAAAGAGTAATATATATATATATTTTTTTTTCCAGTAGGATCAACCTGTAGGAATAAGTGTAAGGTAAATCGGATTTTATTAGATTGCTGGATGATAAAAAGTTAACAGAGGGAGGGGACAGGTGTCCTGCCAGGCTGCATCTGCTGGCCTGAGCAAGGAGAGTGAGATAGCTACTGCAACTTACAGAGCATAGACCTCACCTTCCATAGCTCCTTCTCACTGTGGGGGACTACTCAATGTGCAGCTTAGGTGGAGAGGCATTTGGTGACTAATTAAAAAGTAAAGAAACCCATTTCTTTTGTATATGCTCCCTACAATATGTAGAGGGGAAATAATTTTTATTTGAATTTAAGTGTAAGGGATATGATCCTCAAGTTTCTATGTACTTTTAATAGATGCTTCTACAGAGGATTAACTGAATATAATAAAAAATTCCCCAGCCTAACAAATTTGTCTGTGGAGGAATAGATACCTGGAAGCCAGATATACAAAATAGCAGTATAAGGGCCCTTAAATATTGTTCCTTGTGAAAGTTGGCTTTGCACGGTAAAAGTGAAGGGTTAGACCACCAATGAACAACTTTAGAAGATTTATAGCAAACATTACTTCTGCAGAATTACATGACGTGATAGTTTTTATAATACTCTGAACTTTGTAAGAAAGAATAGAAAGGGACAGCTTGCTTTGTGAGAACAGAAATTTCCACAACCAATACCTCAGTTTTCTCTTTTGTTTTCCAGTAGGACAAAATGAATTTAATATTAGAAATATGTTCTCTCTGGATCCAATTTCAATCTCGGCCACACTCCTTAAATAAGAAACTATAACACAACTGACTGCTCTTGCAAAGTTCTCTCTAATATATCTGTAAACCAAATATGTGTGCGAGCACAGACTGCATGAGTTTGACTAAATTGGCTTGAAACATACATATTTTAGCTAAGCGAGTGCAGGATTTTGTGCAGACAATGTCTATATCACCTGCCTATGTGTTCTGTTTTAGTTAGGAAATATTGGAATGGAATGTCTGTGAGGGGAGGAGAAAATTCACTTGTAATCAGTTATTAGAACGTTTTTAATGCAAACCACATTATGAAGGGAATAACTATCATCCTTCAACTGGTTAGTATGAAAGCTACTAAAAATCTGGAACTTTTGGAAAAGGAAAATAAAACTCTGTCTTGCTGGGAAATATTTTTCCATCTTAATAGGGGAAAAATATCCATAGAGATAAAAGAGAAAATAATTTTTGAATGTTTAACACTATAATTTAAAGCATTTCAACAAAAAAAAGAACTAAAGTCTGTGCTTGATTATACATGACTTTCAATGAGTCAAAAGAGGGTAGCACATGCACATCCAAAGGATAGAATTTGGCTCATGGACATAACTAAGAGACTTGAGAAATGCAAACTCCATATAACCATCTTCATCGTTATTGTAATAAACATGTGGTTGAATTATAGAAAGTGTTTGCAAATGTGGTGACAAATGATAAATAAATTAGAACAAGTGATGGAAAATACAACTGAAGAATATTGCTTTTCAGTAAGAGGCACAATGGAGGGTCATCTGCAAATTTACACAAGGTATGTATTTTGAATTTAATTATTCCAAGACACGTGTCATTTGCTGTTGAGGTATTGATGGGGATTTTATAAATTACTCATTATAAATATATTTAACACATAAATTTTGCTATAAAAATCTTATTTATATTTTAAGACTTTAAAATCATTTTCAAATGTGTGTTTGTGCATGAAGAGCTGTCATTGCATAGAGAAAAATGTGAAAACCTTTAACTATCATATCCGTGTAATTCATATTGCACCTGTGTGATTTCTGATAGAGAAGACACTGCTGCATTTGTGTCTGGTTGTGCTTATGACTCCTTAAATGACCAAGTGTCTGTGTTGATAATTAGCAAGCTATAGTGAACTGGTCTAAGAGCTGCTGGCAGAACTGTTCTATTATACTTCCTTCCACCACCTGCAAATGCAGAACACGAGAGAGCTAACATGAAATAAATAGCAGCTGTTCTTTTCCCTGCTTGATAAGTTGGTCGTATACCAGAAATCTCCACGAGAGTTCAAAGTATTGGAGACAGGAAGATAGGAAGGCGTCATGAGCTGTGTTAACTTGAAATAGTTCATAGAAAGGGTCATGTGAACAGAAGGGCTGTTGATGACTAAAATCTTGCAATCTGTTTTTATGTTCCTAAGGGGAAATTATGGTTGTTCATCTTCCTAGAATAAGTCTGGATACTTTATGTTAATGTTTGGTAACTAAACACACTCTGTGGCTGTTATTAACTCTTAGGTAACAAAAAAAATATCAGATAGATTATAAAGAATGATATTCTACAATTCTTATGAAAAGCAATACTGTCTTGCTTTAAAAGCACAGCAGCTCTTTAAATGAACTTCTCATAGAAATTCAAAGCTGGACTGTTCTATAAGGCTAAGGTGAAGATTTACCATTTTTTGGTTTCCTCGCTGTAATGCAAAAGTTAGTCCTGCTCTTCAATAAATCTTGGATTCCTTTTTAATGTAAATATATGTGGAAATTGCCTACATATGCATATTTAGAACTTCAGACTTGACAAGCAATATTAAAATTCTCTCATTCTGAAAACCCCAGAAAGTGAAATTAATATTTAAAAGATGTGATCAAGATTCACTGGCCACAAATATAGAACATATCTTCCAGCATTCTGTATTTTAGGCTACTCAAATTATGCACTTTGTAAAACAAAGACAAGATCTGAATTATAAATATTCTATGGTCCTCTAATGAATGTATGGTAATTGATTCTGAGGGTTATAACTTACATATTGGACTAATTTCTTACTGAGAAAAAAAATTGTACTGGAGAGAGAGCTTCTCCAGAGGCTGTCTGATCATCTCAGTGTCCAATAAATCTCAACAACAATCCTCATCTCAGCTGTGTTCGCTGAAATCCTAAATATTTTCATTTTAGAAGTCAGGCATAGGGAGCTTACAAACCCTAGAATTTCTTTCTTTTATTTGTTCTCATATAGTAGTAAAATCCATTCATCAGATTAACCTTTATTAATTTTCTGAGACTTGAGTCATGCTTCTCCCTCCACATTTTAAGTCAAAGTTGACAGTGACTTGTGGAAAGGAGAAGGGACCAGATTTCTGCTGATGATTCAGAACTCAAAAAATGGATGGGACAGTGGATAATCCTACATGATTCATACTGTTCTTTTCAGGATTTTGAGAGTGCTTGCCATACTTGAAAGGAAGATCAGAGGCTTGGAACAGAAAAGACTTTGAGTACTCATTTCAAATATACTGGAATACAGACAGAAGAAAACAACCACACCATCCTTAACTGCAGTCTTCATTTCACATTTCCTAATAACTCCTTTTTTTAAAATGTGTTTGATCTTCAGATGCCTAATAGAACGCCTCCACTTTGATCTTGTCTGCTATCACTATTTTGCTTGAAATAGACAACATCAATGTGAAATTCATGTGAAAACTAAAAACATCTATATTCTTCAAGAATACCAGTCGCTGTTAAAGACTCATTTGTGAAGTGTTCAAAGGATAAGTCTCCTGCTCATCATGCCTCCTCTCTTTCCTTATCAGTGCCAGGGAATAAACGTTGGCTGGCTCTGTTGGCATGACTGCAGGAAACACAGATCCCAACAGAAACAGAAATGTACATCACTGCTATTTCTCTCTTTTTTGAGTCTGAGCTGCATGTGCTATTTCACATGCTGTTCACGAAGGCCAAGGTTTGCATCGCTGTGTGAATGTACCATGGCTGGTTGAACTGCCCATTATAGCTGGGGATGTATTTTTACACTTTGGTTTGCACGATCAAAATGCATTGGTTTGGCCTTGCTAAAGGGTCAAGCGTATTTTTTCCATTCAGTACAACTGCACAATGTTGCAAATAGTTAAAAAGAAGTGATCCAATAAAATTAAGAGCAAAAATTCTGCATAATGTTTCTATTGTTAAACTTTGCAAAACTGCTTTCTTTAAGGAAATAGAAATGTTGAGTCTGAGCCAAAACATCTCTTACTATCCTTATGTAGATGAAAGCATTATATTTCCCCCCCACCCCCAAATAATAAATCAGTTTATTGTGGTAATTTAAATTATTAACATGTAAGGAATTTGGAATCCAAGGATTAGGAATATATGATCACCTCCTGTGGTGAACAGGCATACGCATTGTCACTGAAGTTCTGCAATGATTGGTGCTAGAACCGTGTGCATAAAAGACCCAAAGAAGGGATTAGAAGTTACCTGATGAAGTTATGTATGCGGTGAAGTTATTCAGGAAAGGGGTAACTGAAGAGATTGCAGAACATTCTGAGACTGAAGACCTGAGCGAAAAAATAGCGGATGAAATTCTAACCAGATAATTTTTTAGAAAAGCATATGTGAAGAATCACCCTAACTTCACACATAAAATGATAGCATCTATCGTTGCTGCTCAGGAGAAAACCTTCAGGTTATGATCAATAGTACTACAGAAAAGTCAGCTCAGTGTTCTATATAGTAAGAAAGACAAGCTAAGTATTTGGAATTATTGGGAAATCAATAGAAAAGGAAGTAGGAAATGTAATTTCACCATCCATGCCATTGTGCCAATTCATGCTGTCTTAAATACACTTCTTGAATACTTTTTGTACATCTGGTCTTTCTATCTAAAAAAGGATGAAAAAGAAATGAAAAAAAGTTGCTGAGAACAGAGCAAGAATGCTCAAAGGTGCAGAATGATTTCTATAGAAGGAATAGCTAAGTGAACTTCAGTCTGCAAAATAACATGACTGAAAAATGTCTGCGAAATCAAGAATGGCATGGAGGGAATGCCAGTGTCTTAGGGAGAGGGGACAGCCGTTCTCTTTCTCTTCCAACAGAGTAACTAGAAGGCCACAGTGAAGCTACAGAAGCCAAGCTCACAGGAAACAAACAAGGTAATTGTCTATGCACCTGGTGTTTGAGCTGTTAACCATGTGCCGCAGGATGTTGTGGATGCTGAAAATTTACATGAGGTCAAGAAGAGGCCAAACAATCTCATAAAATATAAATTCACTGAAGTTTACTAACTACCTACAAAATACATCTGGGCAAAGTTCTTCAGCTGAGAATGTTTGGCAGCTATATAAGGACAGGGTATTATTAATAAGTACATCCTCTTTTTTTTTTTTCACATACTTTCTTGAGCATCCGCTTTCAACTTCTGTTAGGGACTGGTTAGTGGACTAGACAATCTTTGGCTCTTACCAAATATGATCATTATTATATTCATACCAAGTTTTAAACTTCTCAATTTTTTGGGAAATAGAGTATTTCAACTGCAAGGACAGCTTATTTCTCTCTCATTTTTTATACTGTGTTTTCTCTCTAACAGTCTGTCTAGGCATCTCTTGTGTTGGTTAGTGAACCTGATTAAAATAAATGTTGATTTTTAGCTTAAGGAAGGTAAACTTTGGATGTGTTTTTCAGTCACTTTCCTAGACTTTGGGGAAAACTGAACAAAGTTCCTGTATTCAACCAAAAATGGAAGAGACTGATTTGCCTTTAAAGACAGTAACTTAGACAATGATGAACTTTCTGAAGTCTGCTTTACAGATTCATCACTACAAATACCAAGAAATATTGACAGTGTTCTACGAAAGAAATTAGAATCACTAGTAGGGTAGGATTTTATTTTTATTTTTTTATTATTCCATTTGAGTAAAAGTTTTGTTTTAATTAAAAGGCTAAGTGGAATTGGAGTAAAGAAATTCTGTTAATTCTGTGTCATTCCTAGTGCATTGTGGATTACAGATGAGTTCTGATCTGAACAAGATGAATGAAAAATTTCCTAAGAATTGTTTTTCATATGTCATAAATGAAAAAATGTGTGTTAGCAGAGTTCTGTGTTGAAATATTATCTTAATCTCTCCCTTAGTGAAGTAAAATATTAATTTCTTGCTGAAATTGAACACAGAATCAAGACTCATAAGTGCCTCCTCAGGTTGATTCGGCTTGAAAAATCAACTGAGAGAATTGAAAGTGTGCACATAAATCCACAAAGTTGGATTCTTAATAAACACAGGGGAACAGCCTTCAGTTTGTTCTTAGTAAAACATCATAGTGGGCGGATTTTTTCAGGCAAGGAACTTTTTCCACAGAAAATGGAAAGGCATGCCAAGCTAGATCAAATAAAGAATTTAAGTGTCTACAGCAGGATGATTGAAGTTTTTCAGCCCAGCATCTCCTGACACCTTTGCCTTCAGTACCTTAAATTTACCAGATGTCTCTCAGTGTAATTTTAGAGCCCACTAGGAACATGGGTTTTGGCTCTGGAACATGCCTAAACTGTCCTATTCTTCTGCCTGAGACTGGTCAGAGATTATAACCTGGGCAGAGAAGCCTTTGTGCTTTCTGATTGTCCAGAAGGTATTATCACCAATCAGAAGCTTTTAAAAACGCATTTTGCATTTTTAACGCAAATGCACTGACTACCTTTGGCAGGTTTTATTTTATAATAAAAATATGTGAAAATTGGCATGGATCCTTCTATGAGAGTCTGATGACTACAGACACCTGTGGGGAAGAGTCTGAAATTCTGACTCGGCCTTTTCTGCTCCATGCAGGAGAGGTAAAATCACCAAACTGGGCAAATATACAGTGGGGTTACTCTTCTGTTGGCTTTGAATCACTTCACCACCAACAATGGAGATTTGGAGAAGAAAAGTTACTATATCTCATTGAGTCTGCCCCTCATTTGAGAAAGGTGGGCCCTGACTTCCAGTCTTGCTTTTAGACCTATTTATTTAGTGTCTGTTTAATATAAAAGGTCACATAAACACTGGGAAAAGGAACATGCAAGTTCTTTGAGCGTACTGAGTTCAGAGGTAGGCACCATCTTTCCTTCGCCACCTCAGCTGTGACAGAGTAGCGTAAGCCTTGCTTAGTTCACGAATCCTATGAGGATCTCAAGAAAACAGAGGCTTCTCTGAGCAATTTACCTAAGTCTCAGTCTTTAAACATGCTCCTTTCTGAAGGATTTCTTTAGGCAAGCCCTAGGCAGTTGCAAATCTGATCTGTGGATCACTTAGAGAGCTTTTTAGTGGTGCCTGTTTTTTCGTAAGCACTACATAAGTAGCCTAGATGTCTCAGAAAGGCTAATAGGTTCTACTTTGTAGCAAAAGTTTTAGATTTAAGAAGCTTAATACCTGTTTTTGTTTACCTTTGTCATTTATTGGAACCGATCAGTTCCCATGCTTTGTTGAGACTCTATATCTCAGCCTGATCATTTCAAACAGACTCCTTTATAAGCATTCTGGGGGATTGCATCGACTGATATGTTCACACCTGTAAATAGGATCATAGGTACTGTTCAACAAAACTGACAGTGGAAAATTCAGCGCCTAGCTTAATAATTATATATATATATATATATTCTCTGCCCAGATTTTGTTTGTAGATGTTAGATTTCCTTGATGTGCTCCATAGATGGCAAATAATTAAACTTCCCTGTACAACTCAGTAGATGCTACCTACTCCGTGATATTTGCTTAGGAGACCGGGAGACAGGATGCGTCAATTTAATCCACTAGGTCACTGAGGGACATAAAATATTTGTGGTTGGGTATGGTATGGAAGAAGACGTACAGCAGATGTCTATAGTGGGACATGATGTGGAAAAAGAGGTGCAGCAGATTTGCCCTTTGTAACTATTATGGTGGTTCCTGGAAACTCAGCATCAGTTTCAGCTAGAGGCCACCCAACTACACTATGAGTCAAAATCTTGTGATCTGAATAGCCCAGGCTCTTATAATAGGGCATTTTATTTTCTGTTATTTCCTAATGAGTCTTTACTATCACATTCTCTTTTCTCCTTGCTCCAGTTTATCAGGATTGAATTTAATTGCTGTGATCACTTGAGGGGAAAAAAAAGATAATTTGATGTATGAAGTTCTAGGTTATATCAGCTAATGCATATTAATGACTTCATGCTTTTGTAATCAAGCTAATAATGACCTCAAACCCTGCTAAATATGGCAAAAGCCAACTAAAACAGAGGTCTAATAATTTTGCAGACAAAGTAGAGATTTTCACATAATGTAGGAATTCCATTTGGGACCTAATCATTTTGGTGAATTGTGCTGAAGAATGAGGAAAACCATCGTATTCACATTAAATAAAAATGGAAGGGTTTTGCAGCCTCATCTTTTCTTAAAATTTCAATGATCTTATGTGGTTTAAAGAGAAGGATAAGCTCGTGAAATATATAATCTCAAAATTCTGACAGCTTCAAACAAAGAAAAAGCAGATTGTGCTTAGGCTCCAACATCACATAATTCAACCCATCATTTCATGTTATATCCCCTGTACCAGTGAAACTTAATTTTGTGGTTTTGGAATGAAATTCAGCTTTCCCTAAATACTGTCATTAAACCATAACACATTAAAAACCTTCAGTGAAACAGGATTTGCAAGAAAATTCAGTGGGAGGAGTCTACTTACTCCTAACTCATGATGTTTGTGCCTCTGCAGAAGCTTCCAAACCACCTCTTCAAGAACATCTCTGCTATTGGGTCCTTATAATTGTATTTCTGAAGATAGCATTCACTTGTACATGTGTCCATTCATTTCTATCTGCAGATCAAAGCATTTAAGCAGCAAAAAAGGGTGTATAGTTGGATTTTTACAGTCCCTCAGTTCCTAGACAAAATATCCAAATAAGGTTTAAACTATACACCATTCATCGGTGACAATTACATTATTTTTGGACATTCCTCCCTTAGTTCAGTTTAATGCTTTCTTATTTATTTGGTGCTTTAATTATATTCCTAACTATGTTTAAAGACATTCTCAAATAATGTGTTAAGAAAAATACCTCTAAAAACACATCTCAATAAAAAAATGGCACCAAAAGCAGTTTAAAGAAGGAAAATTAGAAATTAATAATCCAATTTTAAATTGAATTAATGGAAAACAGCAATTAGTGGAAAGACAAACTAATGAGCACTATATAGATTCTTCCGCTTCTAGGAGGCTGTGATGCAGTTTAAGTCCAGTTCGGTAGTAACTAGATATATGATGGCCTGTGTAGGATAAGCGGGTGGTCTTGCATGTGAACAGATGTTGACATTTCAGAAGTCCACACTACAACTGGAACCAATTAATACCCTGCTGGAGATCACAGCAAAGAGGCCAGTGACTGAGATAAGTTGGAGACTAAACTGTCCTCTGACCCAAGACATGGCTTTGCCAGTGGCAGCTGACATGCTTGTCATTAAGAAACTTGATATCCTTCATATCATATGTGTGCTTTGGGTAAACAGAGGAATTCTACATTTTCAGATTGCAGAGGCATTTGATGACTGTTAGAGTCATTTGAAAATAGGATATGTAAAAATCGTAAACTCCAGTGTCCTTGCCTTCTTCTCATGCAGCAGCATTGAGGTTAATAATTTACATTTTTATAGTAGTGTTGCCAGATCTTACCAGCCCAGTTACTTATAAGTGCTTATTTGTAATGATCATGATAAAAGTCCTACAGATACTTTCTTACCAGCCCAGTTACTTATAAGTGCTTATTTGTAATGATCATGATAAAAGTCCTACAGATACTTTACCCGTCTTTAAATGTATGTTATTTTTCCAAACCCCATATCTGTACAGAGAGGTGTAAACTGCAGCATCGTAATAGAGATCTCTTTGTACCCAGAGACATGAAAAGTTGAAATTATATGGCTGGAATACCTGCTTTTTTAAGGAAAAGCTTACTGTCTTGTGAAAGATTTCAATGTGAAGAAATCAAAATGCCTGACTGAATCATTTGTGCACGGTTCCATACAGTGACTTCCAAATTTTGGACATACTTCAAAAAGCAATAGATGTATGGGATACCATACAGATAGCAGCTCATTGTTCTTTCCAGCAAGTTAAATTCCAGCCTGCTCACTGAAACCTGAGATAATTTGTAACATTTTCAGGATGGTGAGGAGGTCTTCATCTGTCTCAATTTTATGTTTGTGCAGTGAGATGCAGTCTGCCAATGAAAAGCAGATGTACAATAGAAGATGGGCTGATTTGCTGTGCTAGATTAGGAGTTATGGGTTTCTCCCCGCTTTGGACATTGACCATCTTAAGCAAAGGTAATTACTAATTGCCTGTTTCAGTGCTGCAATATTCCAGAGACAGGGAGTGACAAATGAATACACCTGTACTGACTGTCAGAATAAGGTCTGCAGGTCTAAATGAAGTCAGAGAGCAGATGTGTAAAATAGATGTGGAAGATTTTTAAAAGTGGTCAGGAGTGTGTTGAATTGACTTCCTGAAATCTCCATGAACAATCTTGGTTTTGAGAATGGGATTCTCAAACAAGTTAGAAAAATACTGGTCGTTGTATGTAAATTATGCTAAAAACTATAAAGTTACAATCTTTGGCATTACTTGATCTCATCTATGAACCTGCAAAACCTGATTTGCTTCTACTCTGAAATGTTTCTTCAGTCATGAGATTCATCATAAAGTTGTAGCCGTAAGAGATACATTAGGCCCTTAAGCCCCCCATGTTTTTTTTTTTCTTTTCCTGTGGAAGTGTTTCTTAGTGTATACTTTATCTTTTGTTATTTGGACAGTTTGGGGTCTTTAATTACCTGTGTGTGAACATACTTTGGCCTTTCACATAGAGACTAAAGAGGCACACAAACAATGAAACACAAGGGGTTTATAGTGCTAAAATTGAGGTATGAATACAGACTGTCCATGGGTGAGCCACCCCTGAGGTCCCTGTGTTAAGCCCTGATGATTTGTGTGGTGCTAGCTGATTGTCAGCAGTGCTTTTCAGTTCTGTGACAAATTACTTCAAAAAAATAGTGACACTGTTATACGTGTAACATTTTAATGCTCTGTAAGTGGGAAAAGAGAAATTTCTCAGGCAGTCAATATATTTGTTAAGACCTGGACCACATTTACTGTGCAGGTCCCTTTTGAAATACAGTTGGAACTACTTTTATCTTCATTGCCAAACATCTTTCCTCTTCAGGAGAAACTGGGACAGCTGCTAATGGGCAATCTTATCTTTAAACCTCACTTTCCTAGCACCATTTTTTTGTCCATTTGAGGTTTCAGACAGAGCAGGGAACCATAACCACAGGAGTCCTCAAGCAATACTTTGATGTAAATCATGACAGTAAAAGCATTTTAAGAATAGTCACAAAACATTACTTCTTTGTGTTTAAAGGTTTAACCACATTTTAAAACAGATTTAGACAACCAGTGCAGGTGGGTGCTTTCAGTTGTTATTTCTATTGCAAACTACCAGGAAGTCTCACAGAAGCCTAAAGGTCCTTTCTATGAGTGTGTGTATAAAGATGAAGTAAAGGCTGGTGGATCTGTGACCCTGAAGGCTCATCGAATTATAAAACATGGGTGAAAACAGTGCTATAATAAACATACAGTCAGAATATAGTATCATATGTAACAGTGCACAAATAATAGTTTATTTCACATGGCAACGGCATCCTTTACCAAAAACTGATAGCAATAGACATAATGGTACAAGAATGTTGTTTTTATGGTACGTCCATCTGTAAAACCATCTAATGGAAAAAAATTATTAATTTCAAAACACTGCAAAATACATTTTAGATGTTCAAGATTGCCATTACCACTTCTCATATCAAATTTTATAACCTTGTTATAAAATACATGCTGGGCTTTTTCACTGAAGTTAGATCTGACACTCTAAGTCTGGGCAAGTGCCATACACCTGGCTTTTGCATTATTATAAGCCTCTGAGCTTTGATATGGAAACCAGCTGAGTTTTGTGTTCTAGGGTACATCACTGTTTACATAGTATATGATTATTAAGTTAGTTTTAGTATTTCTTCCTGAGTATCAAATGAAGCCCATGGAGCAACAGAAGTCAGTAACCTGAACCAGTTGTGTCTTATCCCAAAGTTCACTACAATCCTTGAAAAAAATTCTCATTGACTTCAGCATACATTGAAAGAGTGGCTTTTACCTAAACACTGAGCAAAACTCTACTATTAAGTTTAAGAGACATTCAGGTTGTTGTAGACAGGTAGTCTTTACTCTTGTCTTTTACTGCAAGTTGTTTGTCTTAAGGAGAGGAGAAAGATTTTTTTTAATTTATTTTTTTAATACTCTGGGTCACTACAGCAAGATGGCTAAAGACCAGGGTTTTTAAGATTCAGAAATAACTTACAGCAGTTGCTGGGGTTAAGCAACAAAATGGGTTTGATTGTACACAGTTAGTCATCTGTTGGGTTACATCCCGTCCTTTCTCACAGGCAAGCCACAGAGAGAACAATTGGATGGAAAAGATATAAACAAAGGAGTCAGAGATGGCCCTGAGGCTTTCCCATTTAATTGGTGTGAGCGTTTTGCATACACATAGATGCTGTTCTCTCTTGCTCGCGTGCATTCATTGTGTTGTGCTTCACAACATTCGCTCAGCTGTGTTGACGACATGTTACAGTGCAAGGACCACAACGGGAAAGGTAACATTTTTGTCACTTCCAGATGCTAATCTGTCTACAGAAGTTGCATTAACTGCTACTGTTAGCTGGTTTAATTGGATTTTTCTCTTATTTTAAAAAATAATATAGAAGATCTGGGCAAAGTGAGTGTTGTGTATCTTCAGCCAGTTTAACTGGAAAGAAGGTGTGGGCTTAAAGCTTATACACAAGTAATAGTTGTTCTGTATTCTGAAAGCCTGTATTTAAATATGTGTGAGTGAGTGAGCCCAACAGTTAAAATCCTATTCACAAGATTCTTTGCTATTTACTATGTTTTATGCTCTTTACTGTGTTCTCATTTTCCTTGCTAAGAAATTCTTCTCTGATGCTTTTCTGAAAATTCTTTGAGGACACAAGATTTTACTTACAGGTGGTTTACAATCCATTGTCTTGACCTTTAACCTTACTTTAGAGGTAGCCTGAAGCTAGGAAGAACAGCAAAAAACATAATATTATCCCAAAGTAGTGTATTTGATGATAAACCTAAGCAGAATTAATGCTCCTGCATGGAGAGAACATTTTTCACCTGCTCCTTCCATTCCTGCTCCAGGCCACATTCTCTCTTCTCCTGCCTGGGGTCAGCACTAGTGCTTGCCCAACTATTTGCTGAATTGATTCAGCTTGTCTACCTTTTCAATAACTATTTTCCTCTAGTTGTCATGCTGTTTTCTGCTGTATTGAATTATGTTTGTCCAGTAAGGTGGGAGATGTCGGTCCAACTTTGGGGAAGGCTAGTGGTGGAAAACATTGTAGGAGCAGGTGACAGGAGATGAGTAGAACAAGACATCACTTTGTGCCGTATCATGTACCTTGAGTCTTGATGTTTCCTCATGCATGTATGCGGTTAAAAACCCACAGTTTAATTTCCTACACGTAACGTTCATTATTTACTAAATAATCTAAAGAAACATGGAGAATTCTCTCACACACATGGATGTATTATCTGATATATTATTCAGCTACCCGTCTCTTTAAGAATTCTTAGTTTCATTTTCTGTTTTTATATGCATAAATATAGCAATTTAATATTAATTTACCATGGCGTTATTGAATCTAATCATATTTCTAAGAGAAAAAAAAGAAGAAAGAGAAATTGAAAAATATCAGTAACTAAACTTCCGGCTTGATTGAAAAAAGCAAAAAGAACAGTGAGCTGGGAATAAATTTCACTTCTTGGGAAATCCAATAATGTGCTATGAGCTTTAATGAGATGTTTTAACCTTTTTTAAACTAATTTTAAACTAACTTATCTTGTTGCAGCACTTCTGTCAAAACATACTCTTTAGAGCTGGGGCTCCCAGGTGTAGTGGGAGGAGGACCTGGGTTTCTGTACAGATGACATTTTTATCTTCCTAAAGGTATTTTAGTTGTGTCCTAAATCCTAGTCAAAGTTCTTAGAATCATAGAATCATTTCAGTTGGTAGAGACCCTCAGGATCATTGAGTCCAACCGTAACCAAACTCCAGCACTAAACCATGTCCCTAAGAACCTTATCTAAATGCCTTTTAAACACCTCCAGGGATGCTGACTCCACCATCTTGTTCTTACAGAAATTCTTTTCAGAAAACTGAGATCAGGAATACCTTGAAAATGAGATCTTAACTAGTGGCTTTTGTCAAATTTACTGCAAAAAGTAAGGATGTAGGAGCTACCCAGTATGCACCCATATAGGTAGCTTATAGTACTGAGTGTGCTGTAGTATTTGTTCCCAGGTAGAGTTTGATGACTGCTGAAATATTCATGCATAGTAAAACGGTGTTTCTAGAGTCCAGCTAAGCAACTATGTTAAGAATATCAATGAGTTGGGCGTTTTCTGCTGGAGTAGACTTAGGTAACCTCTGGGAGGTGATACAAAGGGAACTCATGGCTGGAACTAGAGATATTGCTGAAAGCTTAATGTCAGCAAGGAGACATGTAGTGCTCCTAAATCAGGTCTCAACTGACCAGTTTCGTGGTGGCCATAAATTCTCCTAAATGTGCTCCCTTTTCCAGAAATATCTCCACTGGTTTGCTCAGCTGTTCTCCCCATGCAATGGAGCATTTTTGAAACAACGGTGTAATATATCGTTAATATAAGCATGCGTCCTGTTACTGGTACTTGAGTTCATATTATGTGACCAGTGCAACTAGGTGTATGCCTTATCATAAACCCTTTAAGCTGGTAAATAGTTCAGTTTAGATTTTTGTTTATTTTAAAACTCCCTGCTTGCCTTACCATTCAGAAGAGTTTAAAACATCTCAACTTTCAGATTCTTTTATTTTATAAAGTAAATTGTGTTCCATGTCTGAAGTTCCCAGCTTTGTATTCTACTCTTGCAAATTTCTTAAAGAGCCTATTCTATGTGTTTATCTGATTGCATCCAAAGATAGATAATGTGAAATAAGTTGTCAGTTTATAGAATTTGTAAATAACGATAGTGAATTCAATGTCTCAGGATGATTTTTTTCTGTATCATTTTATCTCATTTTTAATCTGTTTTGAATGATTGCAATTAATTTCTTTGGCCTGTGATGTTGTGTTTAACAGAATATGCTGATGACTTCATACTTTCAAATTTCTTTCAACATTATATATGAAAACTGGGGCAATGCACAAGTCTTATCTCTGAGCTTGCTTGGATACAGTCATAATTTAATGGCTAAGGAATGCAGCTTTGGAAATTAGTAATAAGCAGTTATTTCTGTGACTTAAAAACATACCAGACTATTTGTTCAAAAAGAATAATCAAGCACAGATTTCTGTTACTCGTTGTGCAGAATAAAAAGCAGTGTCCTTTGAGGTCTTTCAGATACTGTACAAAAAGCTGACTATGAGTCTTTCTAATCTGTAAAATAGTATTATTTACATTATCACTTCCTCCAATTTTCCATCAATTATAGTCCTATGTTTTTCTGTCCCTCTCTTGCTTTTACATACTATCTACAGTTTTTGTCATTAAAATACCAATTTAATCCTGTACAAGTAAATTAAAACTGTGTGACAAATCTTCCAGGCTACATGTTCTTCCATTTTTGTGGTTTCCTTGGGATAAATATTGGCCATCCTTCCTTTTCTCTTAGTTACTTATTAGACACAGTAAGATATAATTACAGTATATATTGCACTTTCTGAGGTATACATTAATTTGCGAGAGAACTTTCTAATTAACGTCTAAGCATCAGTATGTATTAATTACTTTTCATATTATTTTTGAAGGAGTTAACAATGTGCTAGGTGACTGCATGTAAAATGTTATTGTTTGAGTCCCAAAGGACTAATAGCAGCTGAAAGTGTAAAGGTTAAGAAAGGACAATGCTAAAGCAATAAAGAATGTTTTGGGTGACTTATTTCTCTCTTACATTACCTTAAAATTAAAAATACTGAACATTTAATACAACATTGCATGTCTAGCATCCACTGAATAGAAATTATAGGAAATAATATGTTGAGATTTATGAACTTTTCATAACAGTATCATCTGCAATTTTCATAGTGGATGAGGCTGAAAGTAATGTTTTCTTGACAGATTTTCTTAATCAGGGTCCTATATCTAATGCTGCCCCAAACTGTCCACTTATGTAGACTGTATTTATGGATATTAAATAATTACATAGTAATATTTTTTTTTACCTTTTCACTTAAGGATTCATTTTCAGTTAGTAACAGAAATTATATAGCTATTCTTATGCAGTAGTTGAGAATTATATGGGAGCTGCACTGTTGAAATAATAACAGGACATTGTCTGCTTCCAGTTATATCACTGTAAACATGAAGTAAAGATTTTAAGCAGTTAACCTCAGCTGTAAAACCATGTACCTGCAAAGTACAGTCTCTTATTTTGAAAAGTCATGAATGAGGACTGACATTGTATATGATCTCCCTAAATCAGTTACCCACAGAAGGACAATGAAAACAAATTTAATTCAGGAAATACAGAGTCCCTTTTTTTTTTTTACTGAACAAATAAAGCATTTAATTGACTTCCATATGGTTTTGTGGTTCCCCCCCCCCCTTACTTTCATATAAAACGAGACCCCTTTTATGGAATTTCCGTTTTTATTGCTGTATTTAAAAAAACCCTAAAAGCAGCTATTATGAAGGAAAAGCGTAACAGGAAAACAGATCCAAATACTCTGCGCCTGAGTGCTGCTGCCTGTGTTTGAATGAAAACAAGCCCCAAACCTTCCCGTGCCTGCCCTTGCTCGAGCATTGTTTAAACACTGAGGTTAGTGTGGCTATTGTAAAACAAATGATACCAATGAAATGACAGCATATTTTTCTCTGAAAAAAAAAATGTTCACCCGTTGTTTTTAGGACCTTCCAGTCCCTTGTAAGTCAGTTAATGGCACAATGTAGCTAATGGTGCATTAGGGTCCTAGCAGGCTTCATGTCAGCTGACAAATGGCTTCAATGACTTCTCCAGTAACAAGCATATTCCTCTAACATATTTCCTGGGCTTTTGCTAAGTGCTTTTTTTCCCCCTCTTGTGCTTTCAAAACAGTTCAAAGTATATGCTTGCCCAGCTCTGCTTCCATTTCCAATCTTCATTCATTTTCCTTAAGGGTGACTTTTTTTTCCTCAGGCCAATTTGTTCAATTGAAGTTGCCACGCAGCACATTACAAGAGTTTACTTACCCATAACATGTTTCTTGACTCCAGGTAGTTTTTGATGTTGCAGGTGGTCTACACAGAAAATTCAGAACTTGTGGTGCTTTTCATATCCCACTACAGGACTCAAGACCACTGTTTTGGGGGATATTTTCCTTATGAGAAGGCTACTTAGGCAATCATTTCGTTTATAGTCCTGTTTTATAGTTGTTTGAGAAACTTGAAGCCTTATTTTTAGAATATGGGTTGTGGTCTGCTGGCAATGAGAGAAAATTATAACTTGTATTTGGATGGAAAAAAGCAACCCACCCTACATGCTCTATGCTTAAAACAGAATGAAGAAAATACTCTCGCTGACCTATGGATTACACTTTGGGACCGTATCACTCCATTTCTGAGTGCTGGAGTGCCCATGTCAGAGACTCCATAGCAAAGGGGGGTGCAGTTACCCCCTACTTGGGGTCTGGGCTGGGGCCTCCGCTGAGCCTGCCCAGCAGCTGCAGGGTGTTCTGCCACATCTGACTTCTGACTCAAGGGCTTATTTATTATTGTTCCTCCTTCCAGCTAGCTAATTAGCCTGGACCATTAGTACGTCATGGATTTTAGTCCCCATTCTATTTCTTTTTCAGGCAGAGGTTTTATAACTGCAGACTGATGAAGCGTACACTGCAGTTAATAGTCAGGTCCTGGAGATGAGATATCTGGTCATGTAGGCTCCCTGAGGCTCTGCTCAAAAACATCCTAGGGTGGAAGGAGGAGTCTCTGAGAGACTAATGTCTCTCACTGACTTTACAGTTTACCTATATCCACTCTTTAAAGTGGACTGCAGGAAGGAGACAAGAACTCCGTAATTGGTCTCTTTGTTTCCATTCACATCCCCTATACATGCCATCTGATCTCCAAAGAGAAATAAAGTTCAAGTAAAGCTTGTGAGCAACCTTTCAGTGATTTAAGGACCCAGCATCTAGAGCTCAATGAAATTCAGTGCCATTCTACCAGATAAAGTGAAAGATGTAAGGATGGTGAATCATCTCTGTCCATCACAAGGCCTTGTTTTCAGCTGTTTATATGTTTGTCATCTTTAAATATATGGGCTTATACTTTTAAGAGAATGTTAGCTTTTAGAAGAAGTTTTAGATAGATATTGATAAAATTATGTTTTGTTTGTTTCTGAGAATTAAGATGAAATGGAGACAGGCACTACTGTGCTGGATAAAATAAGAAGAGTCTTATGGCTTATTTCACTAAAAAGCTGCAACAACTCTATTTTGGAGGAGAATCTTTGAATCTAGCAAGGGAATGCTGGAGGGTCAGGAAAGTGCTTCTCACTCCTTCCCTGTGAAAATTTTTCTGAAATTTGAACAGGATGTGAGTGTTGGAAAGTCTCAGTTCACACAAGCTTAGCACAGACTCAGAATTTAGAAAATAAACCACCCATAATTATACTTGTACTGAACAGGCTTCAGTCCTTGGGCTTGTTTTCCCCAGCAATCAGAAACCCCTGTGATACTGGACACAGCCACTGAGAAAATTAAATCTCTGCCCTGAGCAACAGGATTTATTTTCCTCAGGCCTGGGCGGCATACAGGGAAAACAGCATCAGTGAAATAATGAAGAGGTGGTAGTTTAGAGCTGTGCTGAGGAGGGAGAAAAGGGGAAAACTGAGGTTAGGAGAAAGCTGGGGCTAAAGGAATGAGTAAGTGAGAAAAGAAACAGGTGAGTTATGGAAGCTTGGCAAGTAGACAGAGGAAGTGTTGGAGGTGAGAATTAGGATATGATGTTGATCTTAGCCTTTTGCAGTAAGGCCATGCCAGCAGTGGAAAAGGAAGCGGTCAAAACTAAGTGTTGGGAACCCTGATTTGATAAACTCCTGTGAACCCATGGTGTTTTTGTAAGTTAAGACATTGCTAAGAATCCTTATTATTGAACTAGAGGCTAAACTGCAGAAAAGAAGAAGGCTGGCTGAGGCATGGAAGATTGGGTTGGCATTACCCGTGGCTCCCCTTGGTGCCTGGCCCCTGTCGCCTGAGCTCCAAATCCTCTTTGCCAACAGGACATGGAAGCCTCCGAGCTTGCTGAATTGGCACTGCTTCTCTGGGAAGTGCCCTTGTCCCTGTTCCGTGGGGGTTCCTCCTCCTCACTCGCCCATCCCTTAAACAGGGAGTGGAGTCTGTCCACTCAGGTGATAAGAACATTTTGCAATCAAACAAAAGGACTGGTATATTTTTCTGAACATCTGATTGAAGCCCTTGCTAGGCTTTGTAGGATTCTTCTTAGTCGGGTCACTTTTAAAATTTGTGAGAGAAAAGTCTGGAAATCATACTGCAATATAAACAAAATTCATTGCACAGATAATTTTTCAGAGGCTTCAGTCACAGAGTCTTGACACTGTTTCCTAATTAAATATGAATCTGGTTCACCCAGCTGTTTCTCTATTAACACACTAAATAATCCAGTACTTCATCAAGTTTGGTCACACACCCGTAGAGCTCAAAACATCGTAAAACTTTTCCCCTTTGTATAGTGACTGCCTTCACTTGTGAATGGTCAGCATACCTGGCTATAGAGATCAACCTCTTCTGCGAGATACTGAGAGCAGAGCGCATGCACACTTTACTACTTTGCTGTATTATAGAGGGTTTTATTTTGCTCTCAGAAAAGATAAGTATTGATTTTACACAGCAGTGTATTTTGAGTGTTGCATTTAATTTTGTGACCGAGTCATGAATAATTTGCCTTTCAGTTAACCTCGTTCACTGTGCGAGTATTGCAAACATTTTCTTTGTAAACTGTGCATTTGCAAGAGGATTTTGAGGCCCCTATTGGGATTCATTTGGGTCTGCATGTAGAGACTAGCGATTCAGAAGAGTGTAAAAATAGGGTAGCTCGAAGAGCTCTCTCTGCATAAAACACCACTGGGATTATATCTTGTAAGCAAGGGGAGGAGTTGCAGAAAAATAAAATCTCCCTTATGGCTATTTAAATTACAGTTTTTTGCCCTATTCTCACTTTGTTCCCTGAATGCCCATTTCTATTGTCTGGTGCCTAACACTTGCTGAATAGTCAGTGGGATTCATTTTTCTCATTGTTTTGCATTTTTCTAACTCCTCTGCTCTTTACACACATTCCACTCACGTGATTGTCCAGGGGCCTCACCCCCACTTCTGGGCTCAGCAGAGCTCCTCTACTTGCTGGTGGAAAAGAGGATCCAACTTCTTGCTATCTCACAGCTTTCTTGCTTTTGGCAGAAAGTCAAAATAACTGTCACAGTGTGTCTCTACTTAATTCAGAAGTATGGAAGAGCTGCAAGGATGAACAGCTGCATTGGAGGGAGAGAAGGGACATGCTTTAAAAGACAAACTGGTGGAAGAATTTAGCCCTTTCTAAAGCAGTTCATCTCAAGCAGCCATTCTCCAGGCAATTTGAGCTTTCTCCTTCACCAAAAAGAAAAAAAAATCCTAATAATTCTTTTGAGAAAGAGTTTATGGGCTTTTTTTTTTTCTCTTTTTACGTTGTTGATAAACAGCTTCAGTGGTTATTTCTCAGATGGTGTACCAGCTGGCGTTTTAGATCTAGGACAGGCAGACACTGCTCTAGAAGAGGAGGGTTTTCTCAGAGTGCAACACCTTCAGAAATTTCTTTTTCAGGAAGTTTACTGTTTAAGAAGAAATGCAGTGGTTTTCCTCATGCTTTTCCCCCTTGCCTTTGTGGCATTGGCTCAGCAGAGTGTTCAGCAGAATTCTAGCATGATAATTTTTGGTGACAGATTATAAAAATAAGATATATTTTTAATTAGATGACACACTGATGTTAGTCAATTCCCATTCTGGCTTCAATTTCCAATATTTTAAAATAATAATTAAAGCATGTTCAGTGCCAAGCCACTCATGATGTGAGAGTTTGAGTGAATGAAATTTCAAAAGATATTGAGCATGGCTGGAAAAACTCTGGACCATCTTTCACAAGAGGGTGAAATAGCATTTAAATATAGTGCAAAAATAATCCAAAAGAAGTGCGATAAAACATGAATGAGGTTGGGCAGATGAGCTGACAAGATTATTGTGCTAAAAGACAAAAATATAGAATCATGGAATAATTTTGGTTGGAAAAGACCTTTAAGATCTTCGAGTCCAGCTGTTAACCTAGCACTGTCAAGTCGACCACTGAACCATGTCCCTAAGAACTTTATCTATGTGTCTTTTAAACATCTCCAGGGATGGTGACTCAACCACTACCCTGGGCAGCCTGTTCCAATGCCTGACAACCCTTTCCACGAATAAATTTTTCCTAATATCCAGTCTGAACCTTCCCTGGCACAACTTGAGGCCATTTCCTGTTGTCCCATCACTTATTACGTGGGAGAAGAGACCAACACCCTACATGCTACAGCCTCCTTTCAGGTAGCTGTAGACAGCGATAAGGTCTCCCTTCAGCCTCCTCGAGGCTAAACAGCCCCAGTTCCCTCAGCCCCTCCTCATAGTAATAATTGCTGTGAGAAATAGAAAAATCTTAAGTCTAATAGGAGACTCTTATCTAGAGATATACTATGCATTTAAGTTTCAGCAAAATAGGAATGATCTTTCTTCCAATCTCAACATGGAGCAAGAGGAGGACTTCTTGGACTGTGTGAAAAATAAGATGTAAACCATTTGGAATTTTCTTATGTTTATCACATTATCCCTGAAAACTGCCTTCTAAGCAGGCCAAATAAGTTATAGGGTCTTGACTAAGCCTGCATGACTTGAGTGTTAAAACATGTTGAGTATGGTGCCTAAAGTAAACCTGATGTTCACTGTGCCAGTGAGGTGCGGTGAGTGTTGTCTGCTATAGTGACCTGTATTACTGCCTCACGCATGCCCAGACGGTGCTGCCCTTGGTCAGGTAGAGACCCCATTCCTGTGACCTGAATCAGTACTCCCACATCATGCCCCACTTTGCCATTTGGATTAGTAATTAAACACCAGACAAGCATGAAAGAACCACAGCTGGAGACTAGGGTTCATCCTTCGAGGGACAGGACGTGTACCCCTCAAAGAGTATTTCCAGGGAAATACAGTTTGTCTGACTGTAACTCCAGTCATAATGTAGATGTGTCTGGCGTTCTCCTAAATATGTCTTTTTCTATCCATCTGCAATGTTCTCTCCTGTTGCTAGATCTCATACAATCTAAGGCAAGAAATACTTTTTTATCCCCTAATTATCTAGTTGCATTGAGGATACTGGGGTATACTAGGGCTCCTTGATGCTTCAGTACTTTAATTAGTAACATACATGGTATGTTGTTTAGCTGCTTCTAGAATATTTTTGGCTCTCTGGGATGGGGGAGTGCTATAGTTTAAATTATTGCAGCTGCTGTTTTTTCTGAAGTGCATTTCCAAGGCAGTATGGAAGCTGAAATCCTCTAGTTGTTTCTCCTCATTAGTGGTGCTGCACTGGCTCTAAGAGCCATCTGGGGAACATAACAGGTGCCAAAAAGAAAGGACTTGCTGGTGTAATTGCAGAGAATAGTCAGGCTACTGGGAGGCAGGAATAATTTTTTGTGTAAATTCCAGATGTCTGAGGAGCATTCAGTTTCATGAACCATTTTCCCTCTACTTGCTAAGCTAAGATGGTTTGGACTGTGCCATGTTCTTCCTGAAGGAGACAGAATACTGAGCTTTTATTTTCATCAGCTTTTTAGAAGCCTTGATCGGCCCTGCAGTATGATAAGAAAGGAATCTGAAGCTCATGTAAGACTGTATAAGGTGGCAGAGTAGAAATCGTGTAATTATCATGCAAGGGGTTTTCTACCACTTTATTTCTTTTTCCAGTGATTCTGATATAGATTCCCAAGATTTTACTTTGGAAAAGGGGTGGTGCTATTACCTGAATGCGATGAGCTTTCCCCAAGTGTTGTTTGCCATGTAAGCTCCCTTCCTAGGACCACTCCTTATTCTATCAGCCGTGCCTCAGTGCACCTGATTGACATTGTTTGAGATGAGCTTGCAAGCTCCTCAAGTTAGAACTTAAGCTTGCCTTTGCCTTTACCTTCCATGCAATTAAAATGAACGACACGCTTCAATGATAAAAAGGTGCAGGCTGTTCTTGGGAAAGCATGGATCAGCTGGGTACGTTCAGATGGTTCCACAGGTTTCCAAGCAGAGTACATGGGTCCTGCCCATCAATTCAAGCTGTCATGTGAAGTACTGTTGGTGATGAGAAGGGCTCAGGAGCTTTTGTAGTGGCAGTGGCTGTTTAAGGAGCCACTTTGTTGGGCTGTGTGAGGAACCTCTTTGAGTCAGGAGTTGACTGATGCAGTGTGGAGGCTTTAAGGGAAAACGGATGATATGATGACAGGCAGAATGGACTAAAAGCATATACAGTGTGTTAGTTTGCTGCAACCAACATCTGGTCTGCTTTGGGAGGTGTTTGAATGTTGCCATTGGATAAAACAAGACTATTTTTTTCATCAAAAACACATTCCTGGCACAGTGGCCTCATTTCCTCCCCCTGTTCTGATTTGTTTTCCTACTGAACTATGAAGCTGATGGTGTGGGTGGGACGAGATTTGTGGTTCTACTTCTCCCTGGTTCACTTCTATCCAGCTGTTGCTTTTCTTACCTGTGTACACATGCTATTTTTAATATTTTAAAGTTTTTGTTAATGCATTTATAAAAGGTTTTTTTTCCTAAGTCAATGGATATTTGATGGTATTACAGTTTCATGAGTCTAAGTGACTGAGCAGGATTTTCAGCTCAGTTATTTGGATTTTTATCATATTTTGAAATAATAAAATCAACACATTCACATGTTATGATTTCTGCAGCAGATATCTTCTTATACCAAATAAAAATAAAATTATAATTTTTCTGTATGTGAATATGCTATGATACTTGGGCCTGCCGAGCACCATGCCCTATCTACTTTGGTAGCAAGTTAGATAGGCAGAGCTATGACTGAGGAGGGATCTCTAGTTGACAGACCAGCTAGCCAGTCAGTAGGTTTTTCTCCCATTTTTTTTCCAGAATTTTTACTCAGAAAACGTTTCACAATGGTTATGCATCTCTTTCACTTTTTCCTCAACTATATCGTTCCCGTTTGTTTCACTGTTGACATTAATATTTTTGTTTGGTTTGATTTTCATCTCCCCGTCTGCAGTACTTCCCTTTAGGAGTTGGATATTTTCATCATTTTTTATTATTGTGCCACTTGCCTAATCAGTGTAAAAGTCTGTGTGTCAAGTACTTGATATATAGGAACACAACTGAATTTCAGTCCTCTATATAACTGTTAGTGGATTACGCATTCCAATGTATTAAATATTAAGTTTCGGTCTACCGTTAATTATGATTTCTGGCACAGGGAAATATTAATTTAACATTAATTTATAAAAGATCACTGGCTGGCAGAACAGTGTCATACACATGTGCAGGGACTTGCTGATTTCCCTATTACCAAATGGAATAGCATCACAGTAACAAGGAATATAGAAAAGACAAAGCAGACTTGGGTCTGCTGCTGTCTAAAGGCAAAACATATTTCCCTATTTGCTTCTTAGATTGAGAGAAATTTCACATTTACTATAAGCCAATAAAGATTTTGAAAGAGAAAACTTCAAAAAGCTTACCTTTACTGATTGTCATAGTGGGTTTACCTTTTTTGCTGTTAAAAACATAGCAAGGCAAGACTGCTGAATTCCTATCATCACTATGCAAATGTGAAATATATTTCTTATTATATACACTCTATATGATACTTCAGAAAAAGAGATAAATCTGTTTTACAGTGGACCTTTCATGGTGCAAGACTGATTTCTTGCTTCACGTTCAAAAGGCAGGAGCGAAGAAAGCAGTTCTGACCTGGTTTGGGGTAGTTTTTCCTTTTCTGGATGCCCTGCATTCATATTGACTTTTTTCCAAGCAGAGAAGCAGGTGCTCTGCTAAATTTTAACACTATCGTTAATGAGATTCTGGCTTACGGTATGTCCTGGGAGGTTTGTCGATAGATTTATTCATATGCCATTTAGATACTTTTATTAATTCTTCTAGCCCCGTGGAAAAGAGTTGATTATCTCATTTTATACTTGATTCTGCTCTAATGCAAAAGGGATGTTATGTATTGAAAATAAAATATTTTTTTAATAGGATGTCATGGGTTATATTCTGGATTGTTTAAATGCAATGCAAATATATGCTGTTGGGTAAAGGCACCTGTTTAGAACATGCCGTGGCTCTGGGCTGATTATGAATGCCACACATTTTATTTACACAAACCTTCCCTTGAAAGAGCCCCTTTAGAGTTAATAAAATTTTGTGACCATCTGTGGCTTTGAAGTACAAAATGACTCGACCAAAAGTGCTCTTGAAGCAATAGTGAATGAGGATGTGGGGATGGCCAGAGGAGAGTCCGGCAGCAAATGGAATTGCTGCTGTTCAGAGGATGCCACTGTTTGAAAAAGGAAATTGATGGTAGAAAGAGAGTTACAGCTGCACGTCAAGAAAAGTCGGTGTATGTCACTGAGTTACCTCTTTGGTATGTTTTGGGATAAAAGTGCCATTCTTTCCTGCAATCTGAAACACTTCAGTTGTCAGTGTAAGCGGATGTCTATGTACTTCTCCTGGGCTGTACTCTTACCGCATGTGAAACACTCTGCATTTGAAAAAATATATGGAGTCCAGATTTTACCAAATAAACCTTTCCAGATTCTTTCTGCCAAAAATCCAAGCCAAGAAAATGCAGCACTCCCATAATACTCTAAGATGCCACTTAATAGTGACTTTGTCATACTCCTTCCAATTTTCACTCTCATTTAGGCATCTGAGTGACCCTTCCAAGAAGCAGCCACAAATTGTACACGGCTTCCTTGTACACAGTGTAACAAAAAAACACACGGCAAGAACCCTACAGTTCGTATTTGTCTACAAAAGTAGTTATTTTTACATGCTCATAGGAGTTTTCCCTTGTGTAAATGAAATGTGTACCTAGAAACAAATGTCCTGGGAAACCAGGCTGGGAATATTTCTTTCAGTAAGTTATTGATTTGTTCAAAAAGTTGGCATTGATATTTGAATGGATCACAGCTAATTGCGCTGATAATTCCCTTCCCTTTCTCTCACTAAGGATTTACATTAAAATAAAGCTTACCAGCAGCTTTAGTTATGTATGTATGCACTGTTAAAATGAAGCTGAAAACACTACATCAAAATATGACCTTTTCTCTGAATACGCTCCCCCAGTGCTGGACTCTGAAGTTTGCATTCTTGTATAATCAGATGAGTAACAATATATATGGTTTAAGTCAGACTTGGCAGGACCCAGAGCAGCTCTAGCACCAGATAAAATAGTTATCACCCGGTGAGGGCCCTGGGGAGGACACCCAGTCTAGTGGGCTGTGGACCATGGAGCACCATGACTGCTGGTAGGTGAGGTAGAGCTGGTGGAACTGGTGATTGCTGGCAGCCCCGTCATTTGTGAGAACTATGGGACGCTCTAGGCAGCTGGCACAAGGTAGAGCAGTTTTAAGGCTACGTTAATTGATGCCAAAATATTGGCCTGATACAGAGCTGGCCCAGGATCAGAGGAGAATGAAAGCAATTTATTGTGTTCATCTGTATGTGCTCCGTGTATGTCATATAAATGTATTAATGCTGCTTGACATGTTTATATTTTTTGTATTGAAAGATTGGAAAGCTCTAGAGTAATTTACTGCTGTTACTTTATTTCTCATACTTAAGTTTTTTATTTCCATAAATGGAATAAACTGATCTTGATACAAGCAGTTGACTGCATTTCTATGCTCTATCAGGTTAACACTGTTGACAGTGTGCTGTTTGACTTTTGCTGTGATGTGGTGGTATTTTGGCTGTAAGATTTAATCTCAGTGTTTCCCAAAAGGTAGTCTAAGTTTTATGCATGCCTATATTAAATTATATGTAGAATAGGAATAACCTGATTGTGTTTGTCCAGAACTGAAGGTAGTTAGAGTTGCCCAAAAGCCTAAAATTGAAATGGCAAACTGGGCCTTTGCAGTGAAATCTGGAAACTTGAATAGGATGTTTTAACTTCCATAGTATATGTAAAGACATATTTAACCCCACAGAATGTGACCTAGATCACTAAAAGCACCTTATGTTGTGCCTTATTATGAATAAGATGGTTTCATGTCTGTCTTCAGAATAGTTTTTACTCCTGAATATTTCAATCATTTTAAGTATTGGCTTCATAATGCATTATAATGATGTATTTCAAATTCTGTTCTAGTGTCTTTGCTAATCTTAAAAAAAAAGCTGAATTGGCACATACACGAATTTGTAATTCTCGGATATTTGGTATAGATGACTACATGTATTGCATCTTTGTTGTCTTGCCTTTCTGACAAGACACAGGAATACATAAAGGGATTAGGTAGCTGGCAAGGAAAATGTTGTGAGAAGCAAAATACTTGAGGCCAAAGCACTGGGATGTCAGAATAACAAGGAGCTACTACCATCAGGGACAAAGGGGATTATTTAAGCGTTGAATTATTAGGCATCTTTTAGATGTATACACATTCTCACTTCGTTAATCTCCCTATCACCTCCTTCAGTGTGATAAACCCCCAAACAGAGGTCTTGCCACGTTATGAAATCCTATTCTCAACAACTCTCCCTGTATTTTTATTCCTAGCCTTCAGTTCCTGTTAAATATGTGTACACTTACTTGAATGTGTGACCAGCTTGTTTATACCAATATATGTGCCAGGCCTGGGGTGCTTTTTAGTTGTGCAGCTAGAAAAACAAAAACAAGACAGTGAAATATGGATGTTTAGGGAATCTGGAATAGCTGTGTCTCTAAAAGCTTCTGCTTTGCAAATTCCTGCTGTCCCTCAGCAGGAACAATTCGATTCAAAACAGTCGTACTGTGTTCAATCTTGCTCCAATAGAAATCAACAGATAAATTCACACGATTTCACTAAAAATAAAACTGTGAGGAATGGTGTCTGCTGTGCACTCTTTTTTTCTATAGAGCCTCATATTCCACTTACAAATATTTAGCCAGATGCTTCCAAAGTCAATTGCAGAATCAAAGTTTGAGTTTAAAGACAGTTGTGCGTTAGAGGTGGAATCAGTCTCACTAATTTTCATCACCTAAAAATTAGATATTTAATTTAAAGTAGTCGTCAGGTTGTTTTTATGGCTATTGAAAGGCATCTTCAGAGAGGAATCAATTCTTCTTGTATTAGGCTCCTGCATGGGTTTAACTGCTTCATAGTTTCCTGTTTCTCTGGGCACTGGTTGTTGATGGAGCCTAGATACTCACCTCAGGCAGATGACTGCATTTTGGATGAAATTATCTTGTCCCTTAAATACTACTGACTGAAAATGATTAGCTGTATTTATTTCCATACCAGACAAACTGGTATGGAATATGCAAATATGCATATATAAATGGAATATGAGTGTGTAAATAAAGATGCAAAATATTGCAGCATAGTTATGCAAGGTATATATTCTTTGATACATTCCATTGCAGTTAGTTGTTGTGTTGAGCCACTCAGCTGGGAGCAGTGGAGGGCACAAGAGGACTGAGCTGGGACTACGTGCCGTTGCTGGATGCAGCCGGCTTTTCCAGAGGTCCCTTCCTGTGTAAATGCCTTCTGCTATCGCTCCCCTTCCTCCTCTGTGTCATTAAGCTCTGGGACGAGTGACTAGCCCCATGTAGGGGTGGAAGGTGACATTCCTTCCCCACCACGGTTAGTCACCACACGTCCTGCACCTCAGCACTTCCCCTGAGTCACCCCACGGCCTTGGTGCCACCCCCTGCACCGAGATCTCCCTTCCCAGCCTTCGCGGTGCTTCTGGGGGTGCTGGGCTTCGTCTGCCTGCCTGGAGCTGATTTTGGTGCCTGGCAAAGATGACAGTGCCAGGTAAAGAAGTTCATACCACCTCATTACACATGAAAAAGCGTTAGGATGGTGCAAAGTCTTGCATGGCATCAGCGAAGCAATTGATGCAATGTAGAAACAAGTTCACTTTTTAAGTATCTGCAAACAAGACAGAGCATCAGATACTCATTAGTACCATAAGCTTACAATAATCTGTGATGAACACTTCCATTTGTGCAACAGTGCCAAAGAGAGATGTGGTTAGTTTGTTTGTTTGTTTGTTTAGCTCCAGGCCCTACTTCTTACCCTAAATGCAAAAATCCTTCTGTTTATATTCTGTTTTCAATTGAGCTGTTTCTGATTTCTTGTGGTACAGGTAGGAGGATGCCAAAACCCAGAAATTTTAATGAAAGATTCAACTGAAAACAGATGAATATGTTTTAACTCCTTTGTGAGGAAAGGAATGTTGTTTATTTTTTGCATCGGTTTATGCTGCAATTGGACATTCTGGATGCGAGTGAGGAGGATCTTGCCTATGCTTGACGTTACTACATTGGGCAGTCTTCTGGTAAATGGATTTACTGAAGTACATCACTAACCCTTTGACTTGAACAGCTAGTAAAAATTTCAGATCTTAGTAGATTATTCCCAACAGAAGGAAAAAATCAGATTTTTTAAAATTTCATTTTCTGCCTTACATGTACTTAGGATGCTCTTCTGTCTTTAAAGGGAAAAAAACAACAACAACCAAACAAACAAAACGACAAAAAACCAAACCAACCAAACAAACCCAAACAAACCCAAAAAACCCAAAAAACCTAGGGCAATTTCCTTGCCCATATCCCAAGATTGTTTCAGCCATACACTTAACATGCTTAACATGAAATATTTATTTATTCTGCACATGGGTACTATTCAGGTCATTCTGTGATTTTTGTTTTTCTGCAGTGGGTTTTCTGTTCCTGCTTTTCCTCTTTGCTTCTTCTAGTCAGCTCTTTTTTGTTTTTCTTTGTCCATCATCTCAACCAAAACAATTTTAACAAAATCATTCTACCCAACTTATTTGAATCTCTGGGAGACATTGTATTTGCCTTTGGTCAAAGAAAAAAAATTGTGCTTAGCTGTCTCTTAGAGATACACCTTATCTCCTAATTTAGAGATATCTTCAGACAGACATCATAAGTCCTATCAACCTTCTCCCTTCAGGGAAAAAAACAGTGATGAAACCTTTGATATAAGGATCTTTGATGGAAGGAAATATTTTCTAATTATTTTCTTTCTTACTTCTCAATATTTGGTACCATATGAAAAGCTCAGTCTTTATGCTAAGATTCACAACACATTGTACAGCAGACCTACATGAATCAGTGTACTGGTTTTTAAGGCATCTGTGAAAAGTAGATGAATACTTGCTGTCAGTAGTCTTACATTATTATACAGAAGTTAAAACCATTCTACAAGAATGGTTTTGAGGTCAGCAAAGTGTTTGAGAGCCACTCTTAGTCCATCTTAAAGGTAAGACCATACATAAGTTCTGTTCCTACTGCGGTGCCGTAGCTCATAACTTTCTCATCAGACAAGAGTATGATGAGAAGTGCTGTTCATTTTTTTTTTTCTTATCTCTTGCATGCTCTCTATACTTACTTGCAGTTTACTGCTTTTTATGTGAGTAGGTTGTTATATCTGCTGCCAGGTAGGCTGTAGCTTTTTTAAATAGTAATTGTCCCTCAGATTACTTTAATGAAAGTGTGAAAGGAACCAAGTGACAAAGCCAAAGTGGTGGCAAAAATAAACTTTCATGGCAAAATCAGATGAAACAATTACCATGCAATATTTTTGACTGTGGTTCTCTCCAGGCTTAGGGCTGTTTACTCTTCCCAAAGCTGAGTGAAGAGAGTAAGATCAAGGGGCATCCTAAAGCTTAAAGATGGTTGTGCTAGAAAGGAGAAGCATCACTATGAGCTAGTAGGTACAGAAAGACAGAAATAGGATAAATACTATTTTTAAAAGGTTGCTGAGGCCTTTTACAAAAGCAGATGGTCAAAAGGTCAGAGCACTTCCAATCTGATCACCCAGGAGAGGTGAACACAGAGGCCCAAGCTCCCCATGGACCACTTCCAGGGTTTAAGAGGCTGTTTCCTCTATGAGCAGCAAGTGGACAGGTTTGGAGTGGGCCAGGCCATGTTGCTTCTGGCACCGCTCTCTAAAAACTCTACGGTCACAGTCACAGAGACAGAGGAAAGAAACTGAGGCCAAGAGCCAGCACCTTCCAGCCAGGAATCGAGAACAGCCCCAAGTGACCTTATAAATGCTTTCAAGGAAAATCGAAAACTTAGGCTATGGAAAAAAAAAAAAAGTGTTTGTTGCTTTAATCCTTTGTTCTGCCTCCTGACTTTGAGTGAACAAATACATTGCATTTGTTTAGAAGTGTTTGGGTTTCCCTGCAAACTGAGATTCTGACAGCTTTCCACAAAGACGGTTTGCTTGTGCCAAGTTCAGACGGTCCAGTCAGCTGAATAAACGGTGTAAGAAACTGTGCAGGGGAAGAACTAGTTTGAGGTTTTTGCACCACATGAAGGGCACCGAGAGGGGTATGCTCACAGCAGAGGCCTTGCACGACTGCAGACTGGCTGTGCTGCCATCCAGCGAGATCTGGACAGGCTAGAGAGTTGCGCAGGGAAAAATTTAATGAAATATAATAAGGGAAAATGTGGAGTCTTACATCCGAGCAGGAACAACTCCAGGTTCCAGTATAGATTGGGGAATGACCTATTAGAGAGCAGTGTAGGGGAAAGGGACCTGGGGGTCCTGGTGGACAGCAGGATGACCATGAGCCAGTACTGTGCCCTTGTGGCCAAGAAGGCCAATGGCATCCTGGGCTGTATTAGAAGGGGGGTGGTTAGTAGGTCGAGAGAGGTTCTCCTTCCCCTGTACTCTGCCCTGGTGAGACCTCATCTGGAATATTGTGTCCAGTTCTGGGCCCCTCAGTTCAAGAAGGACAGGGAACTGCTGGAGAGAGTCCAGCGCAGGGCCACAAAGATGCTGAAGGGAGTGGAGCATCTCCCTTATGAGGAAAGGCTGAGGGAGCTGGGTCTCTTTAGCTTCGAGAAGAGGAGACTGAGGGGTGACCTCACTAATGTTTACAAATATAGAAAGGGTAGGTGTCATGAGGATGGAGACAGGCTCTTCTCAGTGACAACCAACAGTAAGACAAGGGGTAATGGGTTCAAGCTGGAACACAAGAGGTTCCACTTAAATTTGAGAAGAAACTTCTTCTCAGTGAGGGTGACGGAACACTGGAACAGGCTGCCCAGGGAGGTTGTGGATTCTCCTTCTCTGGAGACATTCAAAACCTGCCTGGATGCCTTCCTGTGTAACCTCATCTGGGTGTTCCTGCTCTGGCAGGAGGATTGGACTAGATGATCTTTTGAGGTCCCTTCCAATCCCTAACATTCTGTGATTCTGTGATTCTGTGAAGTTGTCCTCCAGCATCACACCTTCTCTAATTTTCATAGTGTCTCTGCACATGGCTTTGCTGTTCATTCAGTTGTTAGATTCTTCATGAACTCTGCTTGTATAGTGTATGTTTAATGATTGCAATTCATAGATAAAACAATTAGATGATAATCATACCTTTTACCTGTGGATTTTAAAAAATTATCTCAAGTCTTAACTTTCTTCTTGGTTCTTTAGGTTTTCAGAGCACAGGATAAAAAAATCCATTCAAAAACGAAGTGTTGGCTGGGGTTTTTTTGGTTCTTTTTAAATAAATGTTTTACCTAGTAGCTGCTGAAGGACATCTGTTAATCTCTCATGTAAACTTAAATGCCCATTAAACTTGTAAGCATCTCTTTTGCAAAGAGTGGGCAACATGCAATTAGACGTGCATGTTATTGCTTTAAAATAACCTTTGCTTCATATCAGAGAAATTCAAATGGGTTCTATATTTTGTGGACAGTTTTTTAATTGCATATTGTTGCGAGGCTGATTATGCAGTATTGTCATGTGCCCTCTATATCACTGCAAATGTTGTGTGATTGGAATTTGGAGCATGCTAACACAATTAATTGAAATATCCTGTTCTTAAGATAATTGTTTACAGGACTGTGTTGTATCATTGTGTATCATTGTGAATATTTTAAATAACATTTTTAGGATGTAATGGTTTTTAATGGCTTACAGTACAAGACCTTTTATCATCCATTTGCTAAAGTATGCATTTTATGACAATATTTTCAGACTTTTTACACTGTTCCTTGGGGATCCAAATCCTGCAAGTTTGTTTCACATGTACCGAAGTCACCTGTTTTGCACTGTGGTATAAATAACTGATTATAAGAGAATACACCTGGGGATTTGAAGAAATGAAGTACATTCATCTACACAACACAGAGATACATAATATTTAGGGAGAGACTCACTTAAATCTATCTAGCTGAGTTGGGATTGTTTTACTGTAAAATCAGACACCAGAGAAGTCGTTTGCCCACTTTCATTCTTCTTTAATGTATGGAACATATCTTTTCCAGTCAAACAGACACAGATTAAACTTAAGTGGTTCAGCAGATTCTAGACCAGATCTTGAGACTTAAAAGAATTTTACTGCTGTGACTCAGGAATAATTATTAGGCAGGTAATGCCAATACCGTTATAACCCATAACGAGATAATGACAGTAACATAAATGAAGCACTGATGTTAAGTATAGGATTTTATTACTGATATTGAAGTAATGTGAACCTGCCCAGGGAAGCTGAGAACAAAGCCATCTGGTGTGGTATTTGAGAAGCTTTTCTGTGGGACTGCATAACTTGAGAGGTACATCAGTTTGATAAAATTTCAAACTTCACTTTCCTGTCCAACTTTTAGTTCCCAAATGTATCAACTCTTCAAAAAACTGAATAAAAATGTATTAGAGTTCTATATATTTTCAGGAAGTTCCTCCAAAGCATTTCTCTGTACATTTCCGTCAGAAATAAGTGACATTCAACAAGTTCTGCTAAAAAGGTAATCCTCTGTTATCAGAGGCCATCAAGAACAACAGTAAGAATTTAAGGAAAAATTTATTTTAAGGACTATTCTGTTTCATACTTATTTTATACACTAAATAATTTATTAAATGGTTGGACTTTTAGCAAAGGATATCTTTTGTACAGTAATTCCTGAAATGTGAGACCTTCCCTCCTCCCCCAAAGAATTCACGCTACTTTGACCTACCTCACTTGTATTTTAGGTGCCTATGCCCATCATTCTCGTCCTCAGAACTCCTACTCAGCAGCTGCCTATTTTGGCAGCATTTGTAGTCTGTCCCGAGCCATCCCAGGTTTTTACATTAGGAATCTGTACAGATGTGAAGTTATACTTCTGAGAATGCTCAGAAATTGCGTTGGCTCAACCCAGTCAAGCACCTTACCAGCAAGATTTATTTAAAGGGCAGGTGAAATAAGCACCTGCCTACTGCGACAAAAAGTTAGACCTGGAAAAAAAAATGGCCAGTGTTCCAGAATAAGATATTTATTAGTCATTGAAAATAACTGTTTCATGTTTAAAATAAATATTTTTTTTTAAAAAAAGCTAGCATGATTAAATTCTTTTTCTTCTTATTTTATCAAGAAGTTAGGAGGTTAATGGGAAAGGTCAGAAAAAAAGCAGTTTTGCTTGTTCTAAAAAAGTAGAGTAAATGGAGAGCTGTCAACTGAAGTCCCCAAAGTAACACTCCACATCTCCACATGCCTCCCTAGGATTAAAGCAGCTGTGTGGGCTCTCCTGGAGTGCCAGCCTTCTCAGACAGAGCTACCTGAGGAGCTAGTGGTGCCATTAGTTCCATCCTGCACCAAAGTCCAAGATAACAACTGAGCATAATGTGGGATGGGACACAAGGTGGTTAGCTACTGATTTAGGGACTCATTTGAGAGGATATACGGTGCTCCTTTTACTAGGATCATTTTCTGTTAAAAGGCTTTTCAAAGGAAAGGCTGGAGCACAATGTCCTTTGTACAAAACGAGTGCTGTAGTCTCTAGACAGCAGAGTTATTTGTTTGTGTTTTCAGTGAGTCCTTCTCTTCTTCATCCTCTGCTTCCTGCTCACAACTTCCCAAATCTTGAAACATTTTCTGCATAGCTGCAGTGGCTGCAGTGAGAGTATCCCTTTCCTAATCCTTTACAGAAGCGTTTAGTCCCAAGGGGTGATTGTGTGGGAGGTAGAAGCTATGGATTTAATTAAATTTAAAGGCAATGGCCCTTTAAAGTGAGATAGTCAATTCCTGTCCTTCATTTCTAGTCTGTTATCCAAGAGATCAGGGTATAACTAGAATGTGTATTTTAGAAGGAAGTATAGGACAGTGAGTGAGGGACTGCAGATGCGGAGAGGGTGGTGGGTGCCCTGAGTAGGGCCAGGCCTGAAGACCCAGAGAACAGATCTCAAACACAAAATCACCAACTGTTTTGTGTCATAAGAGTGGTGAGTTTGGCCTTGAAGTATTATAGAAAAAAACCCCATATGTCTAGAGCTAATAGCACCGTTTTTACTCACTTGTCAGGTGGTGGCTACAGGGGGAAAGAAAAATACCAGGTAATTGCTGAGCTTCCACTTTCACGCAGCTCTCTTGAGACCTTTCTCTTCTTCAGGTATCAGCCTCTTGCTGTTCCAGATATGTAGTAGACTCTAACAGATCATTTAATTTGGATTCAGTTCTAAGACATTTGTTTGTGCCTGGAGTCAGTGATGACAAGCACTTCAGTTAGCACGTATGTCCAGGACTAGGAAGTGTTTCTGGCTTTCAGCCCCACATCATCTAGTCATTTCTCTCTGGGCCCTAAAATTCTTGTCATATTATTGTGAAATAATATTAAGAAGAAAAAAATCTGCAGCTTGTTTGCAGGCGGAGAGGTACATATATCGTAGTTTGGATACTAGTTTAAAGCAATAAGGTACAGTACTTATGCAAAGGTGTCTGTGTCAGCTGAGCTGTAGACCTTAACTGTCTCAAAGCCTCCATAAATAACTTGAATGTTCATTTCTATCAGGGTGGATTTTTACATATCTAAGCCCTGATCCTTCGTAAACAGTTTTGCAATCTTGTAATGGAAGGTACTACATACAAACTTCAGATCATTATCCATCTTAATTATTATCCATCACCTAAACCTCCTTCGTCTTCAGACCTGAGGTTTGCATATCAGTATGTCAGTATTCAGCATACGAATGTGCTAGTTTGATATTAAAAACTCTTCAGTTGGAAGTGGTGTGTTCAACTGTTGCTAGATTTATTTTCCCTTTTTTTAGTGTGAGGAGTGGATCTTGAGATTGTTATTTTAATATGGAGCTAAGAGAGGTTTTTCATTGTCTTCAGAGCTAAACCATAGGTTGAAAAATTGTGAGTGGTGAATCACATATCTTTGATGTTACTTAGGAGGGTGGTGTAGTCCTATAGAAGTGTGTAGTAGAACACAAAAAGTGGGATATATGGTAGAAGATTTGCATGGGAGACTGCAGATGAATGCAGATGATGAACAGTGCCCAGGTCATAAGGATGTCACTTCTGGAAACTTTGCCTCTTTCCATTTGATGTGCAGCCTGAGCTTTCACTAGAGGTGTTTAGGCAGATCTCCCCTTTTATAATAGAAAGGAAGGGTGCTCAGAACATTTTTAGTAGGAATCTAGAACCCTTTTCTTTCTATTGTATGGTTCTTCTAGATCTGGTTGTGTTACAAAAGCTGTATATGAGGCAGGTGTTTTGTTAAGAACTGAGGAAGATTATAATGTTCAGTCTCATTTGTGATGAAAATTCTCTGTTGTCAAAAACTATGCTAAGATTATTATTTTCTCTTAGTTATTTAAGATTACTGTCTGGCAGAATTTACTTCATAGACAAAATTTATTGTGCTGGATGATTGTTAATTTAACTATTATTACCATCAGAATGGGCAGATCTTTATTTTAGGCAGTGCTTTCAATTGTGATCAAAAGGAAATAAGTCCTAAACTGGTATTTTTATTGTGCTGAGATGTGTCCTTAGTCTTTTAAGTCCTAAAAGTCAGTTTTACATTTCTTGAACTGAAGTTCGTGTGTAGTGTGTCATCTGTGTAAGCATAATTTCATTTCCCTAGGTAGCAAAAGGTAAAATGCTTCCATACACATGACTATTACTGCTCACATGCTCACAACCAAGACCTGTTTTAACGGAAATGAATGACAGTAAGAAGAGCCTCAGACCACTTATGCTTGAAATCATCGACACCTCACAGGTGTGCTGAACATGTGCAACACATTTATGGATATTAAAATTATAGAGTTGGTGACAAACAACTTTTTAACATCAAAACCCAGAGAAAAATTAAGCAGGAGTTAAAGTGTCTTGTTATAAAATATGTAGCTCAGAAAGCAGAGAGTTTATTTTGTTTATTTTGATTTGCAAAGCTATTCTTCCACATGAGAGGAAACCAGACAATTCAACTCAGTTTCTAAGCCTCAAAAAGTACAAGCTAGATGGAGGCTTTATGTTTAAAGTTAGTTACAGTCTTCCTCACCACTGTTTTCTCACAAGAAGAGAACAAAAGATTGTCTTAATATTTTTGCATCTTTATATATCAGAAATTTGCCTTCCCACACTTAAAAAGAAGTCCTGGAGAAGAGGGTTATTTTGAACCCTGAGCCAAGTTCTTTAATGCCAAATTGCAGTGTGGAAAGAATGTTTCAGTCCAAGCTATAAATCCTTAAAATGAGCTTTGGTGGAAAATCTGGAGTAGTTTCACACTGGAATCTCCTCAGCTCCATGTGAGGAGCCCTGTTGCTGCTTTGCTGAGGCAGGTGCCCACTTCATCCAGGAATGGTCTGGTTGATACTCAAAGTGGCTTCTTGTAGACAAAAAGAGGAATCAACAAAGCAAGGATGTTTTTGTTCTGCAAATTACATTATGATTCCCAGTCAGGTCTGAGATTGCAGAAGTGTTTTCTTCCTTATTCTGTGCTGTCATGACATTGGTGAGCCACAAAGGAAACTTGTGCAAATTCAGTCTGTTTTTCCCTTTATAGAAAACTTACCTTTGCTTATTGTGAGTTTGTTTATTAAACTGAATACAGGACTAGTCATGAAATATATCCTGGCAGTGACAAGACATTTATGAGACATAGATTCATGCAAGCTTTGAGTATAGGAAGTCTCATTCAGGGGAATAGAATAGGGCCTCTGGTGCGGAAGGCCACTATCACTACCCTGGATGCCCAGAAAAGTAGAAATATGGCTTTCTTTTTAACCCTCACATGGACAGGCACAGATGCTTCTTTTCAGACTACTGGCTTCTTCCAAGGGAGATTTCTTTCTCCAGTAACTGTTACAGACAACCACAGCCCAAGTTTGGGCAGGCTTGGATGTTGCTCAAGTGTACATGCACATATAGAAGAAAGAGGGAGATTAATATTTTTCAGCTCATTTATTTGTATCGGAGAATGCTGCCGCTGTCTTTCAGCCAAATTAATTTCCCCACACATCACCACTATCAGGATCAAAAACATGTCCTCCCCTTATATTTGTCACTAATATAGCATCACACTAGCTTACAGAAGCGTCTTGGTGTGTGTCTCACTATGCAGGACAGTCAGCAGCTTTTTCTACAACGTCACATCCTCTCTGCTCCCCATCACTTGTGGGACACACGTATGTCAACATTAGCAGGAAGGGTCGCTCTGTAGGGAAAACCGGTTTGGTACTAAGGAACCAGCATCAATAAGGTACACATTTTGGAGGTGAAGGGTTGCTCCCATTAGTTGTCATTTTGTTGCATGGACTGAACGTTGGTTAGTGACTGGAGTGCATTGTGTGCACTTGAAGTTCATCTCTCTGTTTCATTTCATATGCAGAAGATGTCTGAGAGAGCACAACAAGTGATAGGAGGCTGCCTTCAGAGGCACACTCTGTATCTGAAATAAAATGCTGAGACAGATCCAACTTCTGAGTGGTGTCTCTAGGCGTAACACTTAGGCCCAGTGGGTAATCCTGGTCTTCCTTCACTCTAATAAAATTAACTGATATGTTAGTTTTAATCGATGTTTTATGTAAAAGTATTGAATAATAGGTCCAGTATTTTATTGTAGTTTTACTGAACAGGTCCTGAAATGTACTTTAAAGTTTAAAAATATATCTACGAATTAATTCTCAAGTTGTACAGGCAAGTATATGGACTACATATAATAGAAAGTCAGTCTGAAGCTTGGCTGTTTTGGAGGATTTCTCTGTGTGGCACTTAGTCTTGTCTCCCTTTAATTCAGGACACTCGAGGCCACTATTAGTAACTGTGGTGCTGTTTCTCCCTTAACAAGTCCTGCTCCCCAGCAGCACAAATCTGCAGAGAAGCGGCTGCCTGGCTGGGTCCTCTGCAGCTGCAGGATGAATATCTGGCTCCTTCCTGTGGTACTTCATTGCTATTGCACAGGACTGAAGAGCAGTAAGAGTAAGCCAATAAACAAAATGATACGATTAAACTGTAAAGCCAATCGGTATGATTATTGTCAAAGGATGAAGGAGATATTCTATAAATAGTTAGATTTTTAAGCCTGCAACATACAAATTGCTTAGCAAACCTTGCACACAAATACACACTCAGAGAGGCTTATACTGTTGCTACCTTTCGCCTGGCACAGATGCATCAGAGTCTTGCCTCTGCGCCATTAGTGAATATTGGCCTCAAACACATGTATTACATTAATTCTGCATTGGGATTTGGGAAGAAATGGGAAGGAAGACAGCAAAGAAAGTCAGTACAAATGTTACTTGGGTGATCAGGTCGCAAACTGTAAGTGTAACTTGGAAATATAAAACAGCCCCCTTAAAGCTGGGTAAGTCATCTAAAGCTTGCCAGTGATTGTTGTAGAGCATTGTTTCTATTCATTTTCTATAGCTGGGATTAGTGGAGTTTTATTTAATTGTATTTTTATCTGAAAATTACTGAGTAGTGTTGATGGATACATGCTGCTATTTACAAAATAGAATTGTACTATAGGGATTCTGACATTTTGGTTAATTGGTATGTATCCCTCTAAATGGTTTCTATTCCTCAACTTATAATTGTTCTCATTTGCTCAGTGGGATTCAGAAACAGGGTTTGTGGAATGTCATTTAATACTCATTTCACTTTGTTAAATGAAATGCATTGGCTTCTATCTTGCCTATAAATTGAGTCATTCTAGTTTCATTTTCTGGCCATATATTTTTAATTGTGTAAATATTTTTCCTTCTCATGTAATTTGCTTAATGTTGCAAAAAGTGCCATCCCCAGACCTCAGCTTTACTGTATAGCAAATGAGTCACAGTGTGTTTTCTATAGTCAGTTATATCTGGATATGTATTGGATGCTTGATCTGTCTCATAGCATTCTAAATGTGAACCATTGTTTTCAAAGTTAGCCCTTTTCCTTGTGAAGTGGAGGACTGAAAACTAATAAATTATTCCTTTGCAATCCATAGAAATAGCCTTCAATGAGAAAATATTTAAAAAGTCAGATCCTGCCTTCCAGTTGATTTTTCCTTAGTGTAAAGGCGGTGGGAAAGAGGAAAGCATCTCATTGCAATCTGACTTCTTTACCCTGTTCTAACACTAGTTAATAGGTTGCCTGGCTTCTCTTCATAAATACAGATAGCTTGAGGGACACTCCAACACGTGGTTTGCTACCCACAATTTGTTAGCCAGGAATAGCTACGTTGAAATAGAGTTGTGGTCATGCCCTCTTCTCTGGCAAATCTTCTTCATCAGGGACTTTGGGACTGTTTCGTAGGCTCTGCTGGGTGTTCAGCAGCCAGGGTAGGCCACACACTGGAAAACCGCCCAGGAAATAGATATACAGCCTTCCCATTTTGTAGCATACTGGAGAACAACAGAAACAAGTCATCAATCTCTTCTACAAGTATGATTTGAACAAGCATCTGTGGGTGAAATGCTCTAAGTGCTATTAACTATCAGTTGTCTCCAATGGCAACATTTTAAGCAGAGTGAATACATTATGCTAGAAAGTCACATAGCCCTTTTGTTAAGAGTGCCATATTTCCACTTCGGCTGACTGTTAAAATTCTGGTGTTGGGGCTTTTTAATGATTTCATTTTCCTTTATTCCAATATTTTTAAAAGAAGAAAATAAATTTAAAACAAGATGATGAAATGTACTGATAGAATCCAAACAGAAAAAAACACAGAATCTTGCTGTGCTAAAAAGTAGTATTGCATATTGTTGTGAACCATTGCAAACCGGTTATATTGCTAGCAACATTTTTTGAATTAAATAACTTTTCCTTCCATTTCTCTAACTCTTGATTGCTACAAGATAATGAGGAAAGGAAAAACTGTGAAGAGCTTGCTGTTGCCTACAGATTCCTTTAGGGAACCTGAGTTCTTAAAAAGAAATTGAGTACTTAAAAAGCCCCCTCACCCTCCAAGGTATTAGGGTAGTATCACACATAGAAGAGAGTGTGAAAGTGAGCACTGGGAGACAGCATTTCTATTCTTTTGTGTTCATAAATGAGGATAAAACTGTCTTCTAGAGAGTATTTTAAAGGCCAAGTGATAGGAACTGGATATTATGTGTTTATTCCCACATATCTAGGAAGGAAACTTTTACATATAATGGACAAATATTTAAATGTTTTTCAAATATAACCTATCCTCCTAAATGGCATGGAAATCTGTCACGAGGTCTTGGCATAGCTCAGTTGGCAGCAACTGCTGGTCTTCCTAAGCAGCAGCAGCATTGGCACATAAGGGAGTGACTCTAAGTATGGAAAGCTGTCTTCTCGATAGCAACAGGAGACCATTTTCAGATCTGAAACTCTATATTCTGTAGCAAACAAACAAAAATATGCAGAAGGATCCTGATTCCTGGAATATGCATTTTCCCAGCAAGCCTATTTATAAAACTGCCTGATAAAAAAGTATATAGAAGAAATGATTGTAACTCAGAATATCTGGGTTGTATTTCCATTTCTGTTTGCCCTTGAGTGAGACACATTTAAAAAAAAAAAAAAATCAGCCGAGAAAGCCTTTAAAACTCAGTTTCCCCACATCTACAGAAATAACAGATAATAGGGGTGATCTCATTTGTGCCTGGAAAGCATGTTGAGCTGATTTTATGGAAGACGCTAACGAAGTGTCATGCGTTATTATTGCATTAGGCTGACTGTACTTCTGAAATTCATCTGACATTTCTCACTTGGCATTGATTGTGGGTGGTGACATTTCTGTATTAATTTTAAAAATGATGCATTATAGCACTGCCTGATGTATAATTACGCAGTTCATGATTAAAGCATTTTCTAAGAAAGGCAGTAACCTGTGAGATCCTCTCTCTCTTTCTCACCTCATTAAGCTACTGCATTACAAAGTGAATTGTTATATTAGAGATCCTGCCAAGCAGCTCTGCTGTGCTCCTTATAGCTACGTGTGAAGTATTGAGGTGAAGTTCATAACTATATTTGGGTATCAGAGTTTATTTCCTCTAACTCTGTTGAAGGTTAGCGTGACGAGCGGCTGAGGAATGCTGGGGGAAACCGTTGTTAACACGAGCAGGCTGTGTCCGAGCTCGGATCGCCCCGCCGAATCCTCTTGTCGTGCTGCAAGCAGTCAAATCACCAGGCGCCGGGACGGGACCTGGACCCCACACAAACACAGATTTGGGTCTGTGCCGCTGTCGTGTCGCTGAGACCAGTGCTCCACATCGCAGATAGCAGCGGCTCTGCCGTACGCTGTCAGCAGCGGGAGCCTGGCGTTGGAGTCAGATGCTCCCCAGTCAGACATGCCTGTAGAGCTGGGTGGCAGGAGAGGAAGCCTGGAGAGGAAATGAGTAAGTCGGCATCCCAGCCCAGCGTGTAGCTGTAAGGCCGGGTTACTGGAGCAAGCGGTGGAGAGGAGAGGAAGTGTTGCAACAACTAACCCTCATGTCTGTGTTCTCTGAAACAGCCTCATCGTAGAAAAATATAAGATAAGAAGACTTGGGGGGAAAATTACTGTACAATTAATGCAAGACGGAATGGTCCGTTGAGAGTTCTGAAAAGAGGGGGAGCATGCACAGCTCTTCCTTAGAAGTGCTCAGCACCCAGTGAAAGGGGAGCACCCATAAAAAGCAGACGGTTACATGAGGTTACTGATTTTTCATATTCTGTCCTGCATGACTTTTCTATCCTTTGTGAACTGAGTATTATCAATGATGATGCACACTGGAGCTTTATGTTTTCCTAAGGAGTTTAAGATAAAATTTCAAAGAGGTGCATAGTTACATTGATACTTAAAAACTGCAAAGGGGAGGGTGTTTCAATTTCCCATGATATTTGAGTCAGAGAATTTAATGTAAAAAGAATATACTGGCATATGTACTTTTTGTAATTTAATGTGTCTATCTACATGCTTCTCATTTTTTACCACTGACTCCTGAGCAGTTGGGTCCCCGGAAAAATGATATGAATGAGAAGGGCATCCTATGGGGAAGGGGGGAAGCAGAAACAAGTGGTGATCCCTACAGAAAGTGAGGAAATTAAATATGACATTCCACTGCCAAGTGGCTATTAGTTTGCTATATTGTCTCCATCAACAACTCTTCACCTTTTTGATTTTTTTTAGAATACATTTGAAGTGACAAATCTCTTTCGCCACTGCATCCTCCCAATATTTTTTCCACCACATCAAAATACAGACCATCCGTAAAGTTTGGGGGCCAGTGGTAGGATGTGGGTTATCAACATTTGTTTACAAAACACTGTTTGCATTCTTTATGCTTATCACTTTTAAATTAATGACGAAAGAAAACTACGGAGGGAGTGGGTGGGTGGATGAAGTCCATTCTTTGAATACTAGATACTTGCAAAGCAGCTGCTAGAATGAAATTTTCCTGGCTGCTTAGGGAGAGGATAGTTCAAATTGTAGTCAAAATTAGGATTGGTATACCAGATTATGTGTGGGTGACAAATGAAAAAGGAAAGGCCTGGTAAAGTATTTTTATTTGTAATGTGAAACTGACCTAAAATAATATTAGTGGGTATTAAATTCTGCATGTTCCAGTGGATCAGTTTCATTGGAATACAGAAGATAGTTCTGCTTATAGTAATAGATCAGAGAATATTTCTGAGACACTACTTTAGAAGAATGACTGAAGCTGAAATACTAGTAGTGGGGAATATATGATGCTATGGGTGTGGTATGTGACTTTATCACTGTGATTTCATATTGTTCTAAATATGTGTTCATATAATCTCTAGACACTCCACATTATATATTCATTATATATGGCTATATAGTTGAAGAAACAATTTGTTACCTACGGTTAGCTTTAAAAAACCTTTCAATGGAGCCTTTCATGTCACTCACCTGTAGTGGTGAAAAAAGACTATCAGTCAGTCAAAATACAGGTGACTGAAGGAGACCTCTGGGTGCAGCAGGCAAATTTAGGGCCCCATCTAACAGCAGCATCCTTTGGCTATGGAAGGGCTGAATCCATTTCCACAGTCTAAAGTTCTACAGCTGTCAAGAAAACTATGGCAAACCAGCTGGTGGTCAACCTGCAGGAATATGGGAAGAAACAGGGTAGACCAAACAAGTTACAATTCTGTCTCTTTTAACGAAGAGGGAAAAAAAAAGGTGACAAAGGTACTCACGTAGTGGAGTCCTTAGCATGTGAATGTGGACTGAGTGGTGAAACTTTTGCTGGGTGGAAAGAGGATGTTGGTTCTCTGGGTAAGACTCTAGACTGGGAACCCCATTTGTCTTCCTCCCCTGGCTCTGCCACAGATTTCCTTGGTGAAGTAGGCAAGTGGTTAATGGCTTTGGCCTCTGTTTTTCTACTAAAAAAAATGGGATTCTGACCCCTTCCTCCCCAGGGTCTGTGAGGTTAAATAAAAGGATGTTTATAAAGTGAGCTCACATTGTTTTTGTGGAAGAGGTGCAGTTTCAACATTTTCAAGCAATAATCTCACCAGAGATTTACTTATGCTCATGATGCTGTCCTACGTATAATAAATGCCTTCTTTCAGTGGTGACATCCCATGGTAGCAGGATGGTCTGTACAAGTCCTTTCTTCTGGGGTGAGGTGATAGGCCATGGATACCCCACAAAAGGGAGCCAGTGCTGGCTGCCAAAGGCTGCTGGTACTCTTAGGCTGAGAGACTCCCCTTTGCCAAACTCCATTAGTCTGAGCTGCCTCTGTGCACTGGGGACACCCCGGGAGGGCGTGAGCACCTCTTGGGGTGCACTCTTCTGTCGGTACATAGGTGATGGTGTCCCTTCCTCTTAGTCTTTAGATGAGGTTCTTAGGGACATGGTTTAGTGCTAGAGTTAGGTTAGGTTAGGTTATGGTTGGTCTCGATCCTGAGGGTCTCTTCCAATGGAAATGATTTTATGATTCTATCTCACCCTAAGTGAACTCGGTTCCCTTTGTGCGCACACTATACGTATTACCAAATGCTCTCTTGGCTAATGTGTACGCCTTATGAAATACTTTCAACACCTCTCTTCAACCTCTATTATGTTGAAGGATGTACTTCAGCTGGTGCTTTTCAACCCGTTGTTGACAAGTACCATTTTTGTGCTGCCTATTGCTAAGTATTTAGTGCTGCCCAGTCTCACCCTTCCCCTCTCCTCTCTTGGCAGAAAAAGGACCGAAAGTATTTCCAGTATATACACTCTAATTCCAGCACTGAGACTACTGTATATCTAGTGCTCTCAGTCTCCTCTGTGCACACTGCAGCACGCTGAACCACAGGCGAGGGGACAAACGACCTGTCCCTGCATGGTGGGACGTGGTGATCACTGCAGAAAGTGTCACCGAGGCATCACCAGGTGCTGGATCACCAGCAACAACCCGATGAACTCTTAGCAAAACACACATGCATCTCTACTATCACTTTCTCTTAGGCAGCCTCTGGGTGTAAAAGTTGGTGGTGGGGCTTGAGTAGAGGTAGAAACACGGTGGGAGGTGAAATTGTGGTAGATGTGACTGATTTATGACAGGAGTTTCCTTTACAGTCATAAGGGGAATTTTGCTTGGTCACAGCAAGTTTGAACCCTCGTGAAACAGCCTGAATCATTTGAAGTTAAAATAAAACAGAGAATGGGAGGGGGAGAGGCATGGCCATTAAAAAAAAAAGAAAAACAGAAAAAGCAAGAAAACACTACATTAAAATTGTTTCCTTTGCTGCTGACTTCTTAAATGGGAATGTGATCTGTAATAGTTCTGGTGTGCAAGCCAACATTTGTTTTAAGAATTTTTATTGTCTTCTTTTCTCTCTTCCCCTTCTCCCCCTTGCCCTCCCTCTCTGCTCTGCAGATTTACACTGACTGGGCTAACCACTACCTAGCAAAATCTGGCCACAAGCGGTTGATCAAGGATTTGCAACAGGACATTGCAGATGGAGTTCTGCTAGCAGAAATCATCCAGATCATCGGTAAGACCCGGGCTGAGAGAAGCACTGCGCGCTGACTCCTTGCATGGGGGAATATATAATTCAAGTTGAATGTATTTAACAATAAGATGAACCCTGAATAATACAATTTGACTGGGTCCATATGTCTCTGATATTTGTGCGGTTCATCCTTGTCTTAATTAAAAAATATGTTTATGTGAGCATGTTTGGAAGTTGCTGTTTAACCATACTTTAAATGGCCAGAACTGTATCTTACACACTTTGAATTGTCAGAAATGAATGCTCTATTAAACCATATGTCTCCCATGTGTGCATTTTGTTAGCTGGAGTGGCTCATAGTTTCTGGGATGCCTTGAAACTGTATCCTGACCCTGCAAAGACAATTGTGGAAGATTTCATGTCAGCAGTTATTTTGCAGGGGCTGAAGAATTACCAGCGACCTCCTTCGCACTTCCCCCTTTGCATGATTTGGCATGTGGAAGCAACTGCTGCTAACAAGAGTGTTGTTACTGTATGACTGAGCTTTACTTAGAAAGGAGTTCTGTGTCAACAAAGCCCCGTACACTTTATTGCTGTGTCTTTTCTGCTCTTCTGATTATTTTTTTTTTTTTGGTTATGGTTTGAGGTTTTTTGAGGGGTTTTTTGTTTTGTTTTTTTTTGAGGGGAGCTTTTTTTTTGGCCAGAGGGTGGAAAGGAGAGTTTTATCTCCCTGTTCACTTCTGCTTTTCTCCTCACTGTTTTTGTTTAGCAAATGAAAAGGTTGAAGATATCAATGGCTGTCCCCGGAGCCAGTCTCAAATGGTAAGAATAAAATATATTTTTAGTTTATGTTGGCACCTCTGCACTTTCCTAAAATGCTTTTTAATAATGATTTATTTAAACTGTGAATATTCTGTCCCACATTTACCATGAAGTCCCAATTCTCACGTAGTGTTCCTGGTAGTTTTTCTTCCACATGTGCTTAGTGTTTGTCACTTCATTTCTGTGCTTACTGACTTTGGGTCTTGAGGTAACCCAGCAGCAAAATTTAATAACTTCTAATTGATCAAGAACTGCCTTAGCAGACTTGTTCTTCTGATGATCCAGATAATTTCATTTAACTTCATTTTTAAGGGCAGTAAATCCAAGAACAATTTTTTAAGTGGAGTCTTTGTGTCTGGAAAACTGGTTTGATGAACAAAACTTGCCAAATTATTTTTGAATATAAATAGCCTTTTGCATTGTCCACTGTAAAGTCCAGTTAGATGCTCTGACTTCAATACTTTCAGAAATAGCACTTTAGTCATATAGCTCTCTGAGCTGTAGCTGGCAACTGCTTAAAGACATTTTAATACTCTCAGGCAAGAAGCATTTTGTGACTATGTTTCATATGGAGTCTTATTAATCTTTTACTGTGTTTATGGGTAGTCAACAACATTTAATAAGATAAAGCCTCCTTAGGGGAGGCTGTGGAACTGGCGGGTACAAAATCTGAGTCTCAGTAACATCATCATGCATTTACTGTATCATTTGCAGTTCCAGTCATGCTCCCTCATGCTGAGGACTTTTTTGCCCTTCTGTTCACATCCAAATAGTATGTGAATAAGGTGCACAATTGTGTAGCTGGCAAGGATTTTGGAGTCTAATGATTTGGATGAGCTCGCATAATAGCAAACTGCTGAAGCTGGACTTAAAAATGAAAATGGAGTAGAAAAATAATTGCACTTATTCAGTGCATTTTTGAAGGGGGAAGGAGTTTGGAGATTTTTTCTGCAAAGTTGCAAAAGGTTAAAGAAAACATTTTGAGTGCCAGTGAAGTGAATAATCAGGTCTTTCGGTTCTTACTTCTCAAAAAACGTGCAGGTTTATAATAAGTTTTTTTTTTTTCTGTGGTTTTCGGGCTTTTTGAAACAGTCCACAGCAAGAATATATACAATTTCCTTAATAATAGTTATTATTTTAATTACTCATATTACAGCAGCATCTAGTGGCCCAAACTGAGAACTCTGGGAACTCCAGCATAAAACTCTAATATTACGCACACAGATTGAGTGATAATCACTCTACTTTAATCACATTAAAACCTACCATTCCAGACAGAAAAGATAAACAAGAAGAGACAAAAGCACAGAAAAGTGATATGATTTTCTGAGGTTATATAAGTGGTTAGTGACCACCTAGGATTGCTCAGGGACCCACCACTCTGATGTCCATCAATAAAATTATTCACTCTAGCAATGTTCGTGTGTCCAAAGTGACAGCATTTGTGTATATTCCCTGTTGACAGGTAAATCTTTATGTGGCACAGGGATTCGGGATTTCATCTCTAGCTCTGCTGCAGTCATGAGGGAAACATGGTCAATGCATGCCCATACTGCAGCAGTAGCTGTGGGAATCTCTTTGTGTCCATCTTCCCCCTTTTCTAAGCACATCTCAGCTCAGCCAGGCCAAAGAGTTTGTCTCAGGTCCTCTGGGTCTCCAACCAGGTGCTTGGAAGGTTCTTGTGCATAGTCATACATCAGTGTTTGCACAGTGCTAAAGCATCATGTTTAGCCACTTAACTTGATAGAAATATAGAATATATTTTTCCATCTTTCTTTGATTTGGTCTCTATACTATATTGTTTTATCTCTACCGTTTGATCAGATTATTTCCCTGCCTTTTGACATACCATTTTATACTGCTGATTTCTTTGACTGAGCTAGGAAACTTAAAATGTATTGAAGCTAAAGTAGTTCAAACTTGTCAGCTTTCCTCTCAAAGCATCTCAGAGATCTCAGGTATTGAGTCTGCTCTCCATTTGTCTCCTTTGGGTTGTGCGCTGATCTGGCCTAGCTGAAGGCACCATCTTATTGCATTTTCAGGTAACTTCCCCTTGCAGTGCTCAATTTTGTTAGCCCACCCAGTTAATGATAGGTCAATTCTCTGCTATTTGTACCAGTGGAGTCTTGGTTGTTTGTAATATACGGGAAAATAAAAGTAACAGTTGTCGAAACTAGTTTACATATTTGACATATTCTGATATGTAGCAATATGTCCCGTCAGGATTTGTCAGAAAATCAGACATCAAGCCAGCAACAATCACAATATTCCTATAGCATGCATGTTAGCCAGTCATTCACTGTTTTCATTTTAATATTTTTAGTTTCTAAACCTCAAGAATCCCACCACCATTTTCTTTCACTTATGTTTTCATGATCCTTGCTCTCATAACCTGCAATTAAGGAGAAATGTTTTCTGTATTCATTTGCTATTTGATACCCTTCCCAGGAAGAGAGGTCTAAGATATCTTGCTAGCTTAAAAGAAGCTAGAGAGCACTGACATGGATTGTCTGCTGCTGGAAATGCTTCATATCCTCTGTAGATTATATTGATATCAACTAATAATTAATCACTACCAATACTCTCAAGTTCCTTTCCATGCACCATTTGGTTTTCCTCTTGCCAATGACTTCATCTTTCAAGTGATTTTTAAGGTATCTCAATTCAGCTGCTACCTTAACCTGGAAACAACTTTAAAATATTATTTTAAATATGCATATAATGCTTCTTTTTAAGTTTTCTTTTAGTTAGGTCTGTTGCAATGTCTTGCACTCTGTGCTCCTCTTGGCAGTGATACATCAAGTACTTGCAGACAAGTTGAACTGGCTCCACAGGTCCAAGTTCATAAAAATGAAAACCTGTGAACCCCAGCAGCATCCAGTTTCTGCATAGTTAGCTTTACCGGGATCCTCGTGGCTGTCATTATGCTCGCACATTTGATGTCACACACAGAATCTGAGAACCTGAGAGGTACTGGGGAATAAATTATTTCATATTCAACTCTCACAAGCTTTAAAGAAATGAACCTTCAAGAGAATCAGCAAGATTTCTTGTTTGCTGAGTAAATGTACTGTGGTAAAAAGATTTTGGCATTTCTTATGAGTGGTTTTAATAAATATAATAAGGATTTAAAACACAGTATTATAATATACATTGTCTGTCTACAGTGCCATATAGAGTCTTCTCCTTGCCTATTTTTTTATTCACAGTATGCATTCAAGGAGGAATATGGCACTGCAAGCTTTTTTTCACCATCTCTTTCGAGACCTTCAATGGAAGAAAACACATTCATTTCTATCTTTCCCTTGTATAAATTATTCTATAAGCTACCAATTAAGGCAACCTAGAATCATCTTTCTTTTAGAAGATAATGGTCTTTCAAGGCTTTACTTTTTGATGTAGCCAAAAGCTATTTCTTTTTCTGCTTCTTTATAAGCCATTTGTTTCTTTAGTTTCTATTGTGAGTTCCCCCATCATTAGAAAAAGCAGGATAGTGTCCTGTCTAGAAAATATGTTATACAGCTTTTCTCTAATTGTCTAAAGAGAAAGAATTCAGATTTTTTTTCTTCCTAAACATATTAAAAATATACTGGAAGACCTCCACTGTTTTTTCTCTAAACAGATCATATCAAGCATATAATAAACATACAGATTATCAAATGCAATCTGTCCTGGAGTTTTCAGAGAAAATTCAAGAGAATCAAAAAGTATTGGACAGAAAATATTTTTGTGATGACATATGCAATATTGTTCCTTGAGAATTTTACAAAACTAATGTTTCTATTCCTTCCTTATGCAGTCTATGGTGCTTTCAGCTGCATAAATATTAAAATAAATTCAAAGTTGCCAAAACTTTTTAATACACTATTTTTCAAGTTGTTTTTTCCATCAGAGATTGCTATTGTCTTATTAGCTGTCCTTCTTCCTTAGAATTAGCTCTTGCTACTTCCTGCGAGAATTGTCAAAGCCAGTACACATCCATGTATTTACACATATATAATGAAGGGTAATTTTCATTTTGCCAGTCTTATCTTTGGCACATTTTTCTACCAGTTAACATAACCAAAAGTATGCTTCAAAGGTATTTTTTATAGTTTAGGATAGACATGCGGCAGTCCAACAGTGGAGCTGAATTCAATAAAAATACAGGTCTTGCTTACCACATCCTGGAAATTAGGGAGTTGGAAAAGGTGTTGGAGCCACAGCACATTGCCAAATGAGTATGAACATTTAGTAAAAAGCTGCAGTTAGCAGAACTTACACCGTTTTGGTAGAATAGTAGTGTATGTGTTAAAAGTGGGAATCAGTGTGACCGTGCAGCACTAATAACATCATTTCTATAACATTGTACTAATATCATTAATAATGCCTTTAAAAAGATGTTAATAAATTGGAAGTGTTTCAGGAAAAAGCCACAAGAATGCCAGCAATTTTGCTATATTCTAGGAGACTGAAGAAAAATTGTGAGCTTTAGCAAGAAGAAGGTGGAGTGAGTGAATGAGTCTCTGTTTTGTGAGAGAGCTTTCTCTAACCTGGTTAAAGAAGTGTGTGAATTCTGAAGCTGAATCAGTCATAGAATAGGTCAAAGTGACCATGTCTATACTGGTAGACATTGCTTTTTAATGTATTAGGTAGATGTGCTTCGTAGTGTTTCTGCAGTGCCACAAAAGCCCCCTATGGCTCCCTCTCTGCCCATATGTTTGGGGTTTTCTCTGGAAGAAAACAAGGTTGCAAGGGGTGAGGTGCATGCAAATCTCTTCTTAGCAGGGAGTCAGCCTGTGGTCAGGATAAATAGCTGGAAACTGGAACTTCTAAGTGTGCCACAGAGTCTACCTGCCCTATAGTATGTATACTTCCCTTCAGTATAGACATCTGCCTTCAGATTTCCCCTGACATGGGCATGCTGGGCAGACACCTGAGTAGCATTCCTCGGTATCCAGAAATGTCAATATCCAGGGACGAGAATATGAGCATCAGCATTCTGTGTCTAAAACTGTTTGTGAAACACAGCAAAATTTTTTATATAGTAAGTATGGTAGGTACTACTAAGGCCCATAGAATTCTATGTTAAAATGTGTGGAGTATGGTTATATGAAGCTCTTTGAGGACCAGGAAGCCTGAAAATATCATCCCTTCATTCACTATCAAGTGGGTCCAAATATGAGCTCTTTTTGTCTGCACAGTGTTGAACTGTGCAAGAATCTTCTGGCTTTGCTGTTGCAGTTGTTGGTAATTAGCTATATGGATTCAAGGTATACTTAGGCTTTGGAGCAGCTCCAGGTAAGCCTTCTACTCAAGCATGACATGCTGAAATGCATACAGAAATTTGGCTATTTGTAGAAATCTGGTCCCTTACAACTGGAAATTCAGTCTGAGTTTTGAAAACTAATCCCAGCTCCTTCCATGTGCAGGCCAGTTTCTTCCTGCAGTGACACCTGTGCGATCCCCTTTTGTTTAAATCCTGACTGCCACCACATGGCTATCGGAGGATCTTCACAGGTTTAATGCCTGGCTTCTATGGGAGTTTCATGAAAATACGAAGGAGAAAGACACTCTAGTTTTCTCAGCTGTGCAGGTTTGGTGTGCTTAAATGAATGAACCACACGACAGTGATCCAGTTCCTGTATTTCTGTGGTGCATGCTTGTGTACTTAGTTTTGAGAATTTCAGTGAATAGCCTGAAGTGTGTTAGTTGGAGTGTATGTACTTCCATGTAACAGCATGTAAGAGAAGTAAAATTATTTCACCCTAAAAAGAAAGAGTACCATTGGTCTTACCAGGTTTTCAGTAAATTTCTTAAGATAGTTGAAATAGCCGTCGTGTAAGTTGGAACTACAGACAAAGGATCAGGTATAAACTGCTTCTTGGTGATCCCCCAAAATGCCATTAACAACTTGTTAGGAATGGAAAACAAGGAATAACTTGTCACTGTTTGTGAAAAGAAAGTCTGTGATTTGTGATCCCAAGGATCTGTGCGTCTGTGCTTGTGATTCATTCATTGTGTTCAAAAATGACCTGGAAAAACGCATTAATAGTAAAAAAAAAAAAGTGAAGTGTTACTCAGGTTAGTGAAATCTAAATTTGATCATAAAGCTGCAGAAAGATCTTGCAATTCTGAATTAAAAAAAGGTGTGTTGAACTCTTATTACCCTTTACCAGTGAGATGTTAACACATGTGCATAGAGTTTTCTTGATGATGAGCTGTTTTGGGGAAGATGCAGTTTGCATAAAAGATAGAACAGGGCCTGAGAAAAGAGCTTTAGTTGGTACAAATATCTGTTTGAAAATGTAGTCAAAAGGGATGGCTTCTTGCAATATGGGCAGGATAGAGTCAAAAGATCATTTTCTTATCCTCTGGCAGGCAAGAGGTATCTGGGATTTGATAATGGAGTAGTTTTTAAGAGGGAGAAAAGTAGAAGTACTTTTAGAAAAGGATGACAGGTTCGCAGCATGATATCTAGGGAAGTGATCTCACTAAAGCAAGTGAAAAAAATGGCAGTAATTAAAATTTGATCTCCTGTGAGAGGTTTCCTGTGTTTATAGATAGGAAAGCTCATGTTTTGGCTGTGTTACATGGAAAGAATCTGCAAGACATAGTCACAGCTTGTGTGGGAGTGTTTGGGGGAGAGCATACTTGAAGAATATGCCCAAGTGTTAGGTAAAGGACTGTGTGGAAAGGATCAGAAGGAAATTAAGAGTTTTGCTCATGTTGGCAACTGGTGAGAAAGATAATTTTAATTTGGATGAGAGTATTGAGATCTGGAACAGAGAAAGAGATTATATCCTCCTTGCAGTGACACTATACCTGTACTCCAGATTACTGTAATCTAGATCATCGGCTATTTGGCATGTCCACATCAGGAATATGCATACTTATTTTTATTTATCAGAGTTTTCAATGTTCCACAGTGATGATAAATACTTCTTCTCACAGTCTGTTCTTTCTTACCTTGTGGCAGCTCTGGACTGAAACAGACAAGGCCGTTACAGCTCCATTATGAAAGGATGTAAGCAGATGCTTATTTATGCAGGAAATTATGCTCCTCAACATGGTGCATATTCAGATTTCCGATTTTCTGATGGTGGTTTCAAGTAGAGCCACACAATTTTTTACTTATCTAGTGATGCTTTCTGAGATTTCTCACTAGGTAGGTGATTTACATTTAACTTGTATACTTACTGGAATTCCCAGGAAAGTGACCAAGACTGTCATAGCCAAGAGCATATCTTAGCTGTCCTTCTGAAGATCTTTTCCTGGACAAGTCCTCTCATTTCCTAGGTAGGATCGGAGTGGCATCTCCCCTTTGAGAACCAATGGCTTTCCCGCACCCTTCCCCAGTGACTCTCCTCAGCTCTTCCAGGGAAGACTTTCTTGGACATGTTTGACACATCCAGCCACTTGCAATGCACTGTGCTGTGTACAATGTACAAAATGGCTTCAAAGCATTTACAATTTGTTTAGTATTCACTGAGTATTCAAGCTGACTATCCCATCGAGGCCTCTTGTATTTCCTTTGTTGGTGATAGCAATGTTAACTACTAAGATGCATTTTCGTTTAGCTCTTCTGTCCAGGTTCATAGGGCCCTGAGGCTTATTTCTGCTGTCTGAGAACTCATGTGGCATACAATTCATATGTCATGTCCTGGAGCTCAAAGTAGTTGGAAATTATTATCAAGCCTTCTACACATGTATTCATGTTGCCACTTAGAAATAATGGGGGTGACAGCAGGAATCTATAGAAGATTCTCTTCCATGTGCAGGGAAGTCTCCACTGTTGAACGAGCATGCTAAGCATCAGGTTATACCTGACTGCTTTGAATTTGCTCAGGGTGCTGAACATTTTGGAGAATTAAATAAACCTTTTTGAACTCTTGAATTATAAATAATAGGTGCAGGATGAAATTTTAGAAGTACTGGCTTCTTCCTCTTTCCAGCAATGCACATAGGTGTATCTACAGTGTAAGTATATGAAGCAACATCTCCATCGGTGTAGAAATTGAAGGTTATTTTTTTGTTTGCAGATGAAATTAACCTGACATAAAGATTAGAATAAAAATGAAAATCAGAACATCAAAACTACTGAGGGTCCATTTAAGTATACTTTATAGGAATATTGTGACAATATGAATGGCGGGAATAAAGAAAGAAAAGAAGAGATTATTTCTGCAAGGGTAAGGCTAAAGATGTCGATGTTAAAGTTGGTTGACATTCAAGGATGAAGATGTTGGAATTCTGGTTCCAAGTTTCTCTGAAAAGAAATTATTAATGGTATTAACACAGCCACTTTGAGTAAGATGAGAGACAAATTGGTTTAGTGTGGAAATGGCAGAAAGAGGAATTCAGGCTGCTTTTCTGAAAAAAACTGTAATTTCTAAAAGCTCTTGAAATGGAAGAGAAATTAGAGGTGGCGTGAGAGCTGGACAGACAAGCAGATTAACTGTTGCCTTCTGAGGGGAGACCAAATATTTTTATTGTGAGGGACAGAGGAAGCTAAGGAAAGGATGAGGGGAGTGCTGCAAGTGTTAGATGTAGAAGAGCATAAAGGATAAGAAACTTCATCCATCCTGCCTAAGTATATTACAGGCACGGAAAGGGATGAGAAGGCAACAAAACCGTCACTGTTTTGATATGGTTTGATTCTGGTTTGGCCTTTTGTTAGACCTCTTTATTCTTCACTGAAACAAGCAGTTCTCTTTGCATCCAGAGATCTGAGAATATTAAAAGAACCACAGGATTTATGACAATCCCTCTTCACAGAACAGCTCAGAGTTACTCACTCACACCAGGCAGTGAGATGCATAGTCCCCTGAGTCACTTACATTTGACTCTGAAGTCATAAAAGAAAATGCCACAGGAACACATCCTGGGTATTATTTTACTAGGCTGGAAGAAGTACATTATTCATTAAATAGAAATTGCATGCAGTTATTAGCCTTTTTGTTTAGGCTTACAAATTCCTTCTCCTATTAATGCGTGGAATCACATGAAGATAACTCATCTAGATGTTCATGAAATAATCATGATATAAGAAGTACTTATACTGTGATGATATCAGTGTCCATGAAATCTACTGAGTAGTTTGGTTAGGGATGGTTTGCTTGATTAGGGGTGGGATCAGGATTATGCACATTTTGCCTCTGTAGAGCAAGATTGCTGAACACAAAAAGATCTTTTCATTACTTAAAATTAGCTACTCCCCAGCAATTTTTGTTCCCGCCCGCCCCGCCTCCCCCGCCCCACCCCGGCCAGCAGTTCCTTGGAATCCCTTTCCCCTTAATCTGTGTCTGGAATATGCCACTACTTCCATGCCTCTGAGGCACGCTCATCTCACCCATCTCTTCTCCCCATCCCTCTGCTGCGTTTGTCGGGAATATCAGCCAATCAGAAACTCATGCTGTTAAACTGTATTGGGAGGATATGCAGAGATTAAATACTGGAGTACTTTATGCATGAAGACTAATGGGTGACATACAGTGAAGTCTTTATTATTTGAAAACATGTAGTTGACAGGTTCCTCATTTCTCCTTATCTGTTGCTAGTGTCCTACCCTCTTCAATTTTCTGGTTTCTGTTTGGTTTATTTGTTTTCCCTAAAAGATGTCACGTAGACATTCCCTAATTTTTTAAAATAGATCCAATATATATTTTTGATACAGATGCTTAGACAAAGAGATGATGAATAAATGGCCTTGAAACCTCCATTAATAGAAATGCACTGAAAAGTTTTAACACAGACAGGGAGTTCAAATACATACACACAAATTGACTATGACATGCATTTTAGAAAGCACCTGTTAGTTATAGTCATTAATACATTTTTCCCAGGATAGTAGCAGCAGGATTACAGTAAATATGTGTGCTTCATGATGGTGTATTTTTAACATCTTCTATAGGGAGAGTATGCTATAAATACTAGGAATGTCTAGAATGTTTACTGGATTTAAATATAGAGAAGAAAGTGCATGATATTTAGCTGAACAGCAAAAATGCATATTTAAGCTGAATAAGAAAATAAACAATGTCTCTGAAGTGGTTTTACTTTACAGTATATCCAAACAAGGCTTTTTGGTAATTTTGAGTTTTTGTCAGCTTTCTAGATTTTTATCAAATGTCTGATTATTTTGGAACTGTGGCAAAATGCCAGTTTTCTTATGGTTAGAGTTGAGGACTTACTTCTATTTAAAGATTTTCTAACCACTCCCTTTGCAATACTTCTACTTAGACTGTCTTATAAATTTGTGTTCTGTATGTTAGTTAGAAAAGGTTATTGTTACATGTCTGTGAAGCTTTGAATTTCCTCAGAGAGACAGACTTCACAAAAGAGCATTTCTTAACATTGAAGCCGAGTTCCAAGGTAACTCGTCCTTCTTCCTAAGATAATCTGCCCCTTCCTATCTTGACAACAGTGAATTCTGCTGCTTCAGTAAATTGCAAGGCTCCCAAGAAACAATGTGGACTTGTGTTTTGGTGCATAGTCCACACACATGGACATGCATTCACATGAAGTACCTTGAGTAATCCTGATGATACCCCAGCGATTTTATTGACTCTTTGGCTGATTTAACCCCAACCAGTTACTAGGACCATGCAGCCACTTGTTGATTCTTCTCACCCCCCAAGGGGGATGGGGGAGACAATTGAAAGAGAAGGGAGGAACCTGTGGGTTGAGATAAGAACAGTTTAATTGGACAGCAAAGGAAGAGAAAAACCAAACCAAACCAAACCAACAAACCCACCAACAACAGCAATATATATATATATAAAACAAGTGATGCAGAATGCAACCGCTCTACACCCAGTGACTGACACACAGGCCGGCCTTGAGCAGTGATCGTGGATACCGTTCCTGTACAGCCGATCCTGGAAGAGTGGAGACCCGGACACCAGTTCACACTTGAACATGGTCACAGCAAACAGCCAGTCCTAGAAGAAAAGAGAGACAGGCTGAAAAGCCATCTCCAGATGTATATGGAGCATTAAGCTACTGGTAAGGAGTACTTCATTGGTCAGCCTGGACGTCAGTCTAGGTGCTGTCCTGCTATGCTTCCTCCAAGCTTCTATGTGAACCTGCAGCTGGAAAGCCGAACAAGTCCTTGGTCTCTGTGGCAGCAGCCAAAACATCAGTGAGTCCTCACAGTCTTTTCATACCAACTGCAAAACATAGCCTAGCTTACTGAAAGGAAAACATAATTCTGTCCCAGGTAAAGGCATGGGAAGTTCAGTGTGTTATCACATTATTCTCACACTAAATCCAAACCAAAAGACTGTGCTACCAACTACAAAGAAAATATTCTAACTACTATGAATAAAATTAACTCGATCCCAGCAAATCAGCACAAGCATTTAAGACACTCTCCCTGTCTCTAATTTGTGAATGAAGGTTTGTGGGTTCTTCAAAATTCTAGAAGCTTTGACGCACCATTGTATTTTCTGGACATCTGTACAGTCGGAGATGGCCACTTGTCTAGTCTACAGAGTGACCAGAGCTACTAGCTGTGTTTCTTAGGGAGAGGCCAGATTAACTTTACATAAGAGATACTGAATATCATTTTGAGATATAAGCATCAAGACCCGCAAGCAAAAAATGAAGGCACACACCAAGTATGAATATCAGCATTTTTTATTTTCTTGGGCTGGGAAATCCAGCTACTGGGAAGATGTTTTAACAAAGGCACAGGAACTGCTCAAATGTCCATAAAATGCTGTCTGTGGTGTAAGACGTAAAGCAGCAGAGGGTGCCAGAAAGCAACAACTTGTGGCTTCCATTATCGTTAATGGGAAAGGGAGTGTAACTAGCAATGTTAGGGTGGAACGTGGTTTGCATTGTGAACTTGGCTCCAGAAGAGAGAGAAGACGCATTTCTTGTAATTTTAAGCACTCATGCTTAAAATTAAAATAAACACTGTGCAACAAATTGTGAAGCTCTTGCAGGTATTGTGTTGCGCATTATGCTGAGGTGACCATGCTTGTCACTGAATCATCTATACAGCTATATATAATCTACATAATATGCAGCTATACGTACTCAGTATTTCAAAGCTTGGCCCTATAGCAGAGGCTGCAAGACAGAAGGATAATACAGTAGCACAGAATGTCCCAATGATGTAGTGTGTTAATTACAAACTAACATGGTAACAAAACCCACCCTGTCCTTCTGCATTTGTAATTGTTAAATTCATTTTAAAAGACTTGACAACCTTCCGCTGCTCTCCTGCTGGAATGTAAAGTACCAAAAATTTGATGCCAGATAAAGTTTTTTCAGCACAGATAAAACTTTTTCAGCAATATTCCATTACTTCCAGAATATAATACAATTACAATGTTAGAAACTGAAAGGAAAGAACAGAAAGTAGGTACATACTGAAATTACTACGATCAGTCCAGATGTATTTTCTCACTCTGCCCTTGATCTTTGCTGGAACAGGAGCTGCCTATATCTGCTGCAGCTAATGTTAGCCAGTTTCATGGAAAGAATGCCAAATCTGCGTGATTTTACAGTGTCTTTTACAGACTCACCATTTTGAGTTCCTTGACTTTTATGCATAGTAACCCGTCTAGCCTTGCTCTTTTATTTGGCAGTAATTATACCCAAAGAATAAACTCCTCTTTTAACCCCGTTGCAAATCCCTTCCCCCTACAGGCTCTCCCCAGTGCCCTATTGCTGGCACATAAGAATGAGCATACACTGCTGCATCAGAGCAGTGTCCGTCATGTCAATATTCCCCCTCTGAGAATGGCAATGCAAGCGATGATTTAGCAAGAACAAGTGACCCCAGCATTTTTTTTTTTTGCTCCATTCTCCTCCTTTTCCCCCAATATCTAAAGTTATTGTATTGGGAGGACTAGAGGGTACTTCTTTGCCTGCTCTTTCAGTACTCATTTATGCACTACTGTTGTGATCAGTGCTTATTCCATCACATGTCAAAATGAAGCATGCTGGGTTTCTCAGAAAAAAACCTTCTGTCTCCTATAGCCATGTCCACAGCCATGGGACTGGGTGCAGAGAAGGCACTTTTTTTTAAATTGATTGCAGTTACTGCTCTGCCAACCTTCTATTGCTGTCAGGAGCCCACAGATCTGACCAGTCTGGAATGGCATAAGGTACCATTGGGCAGCTGAAACTCTGTGTTAGTAAAGATTTTGGCAACAATGAACTGAACTTAAACAGTGATGTTAACTCTGAATATAAATTCTGTTACAGCTGATGACCCTATTATAGGCAATACTATTAAGGTACACAAAGGTAAATTGGCTTAAGCTAGTGGTAAAACAGACAAGTTACCACAAAGACTGCTTATTTCAACAGTATTAACTAATCCTTTCTCATGTAAAGGCTCTTGATCAGGTTAATTAGTATTAACATAATCTTCTTATGTTTTTTTTTCTTTTTTTTATGTAACTTGTCTGCTTAAATCCACTGTGACCTGAAACTTAATATACAAATCGTTAGAATACAGTACAACCATTTTTATTTCAGCATAAATAAATAGCATAAATACAGTAATCTATCTGGCAGCTTTCTGATGTTCAGGAATTATTTAAAACACTCCCAGTCTGAGGAGTCTGCTGACCATACGATCAACAGATGATCGTATGACATAAATCAGAGATATGCTTATTTTAAGTTGCATTTATTTTAAGTTGGCCCAGTGTCTGGATATGAATTAGTCTGGGCAGGCTTCAATTTTAGAGTCATGCCAAGATATATTTTTTGTGCTAGGACTTGATTGTATTCAGTCTTACAAACTGATCACAAATATTTTTTGCCTTTTAAAAAGTCAATATCAACTTAGAGGATTTGTTTACCTATGCGGTTCTTATCAATTCTTTCAGATGGCACCCTGACCGGCACCAAACCTGTGCAGTCCTTAAAACTGAATCTGAACAGTCTTCCTGAAATAGAAATATGTTTGTATTTTAACTTGTAGCTTTTGGCAGTCTTTAATTTTATAATAAGTATAATATGCTTCATTTAGGCTTGTATTGTCAGCTAATTGAAACCTTATTTGAATTATTCGTACCTCTTGATTCTTTAGAGTTTCGTCAGAATTACAATGGGAGCGTACCAATGACATTCTCCTCTAGGGAAAGAAATGCCACAAGAATTTTCTTTGTCCCAGGGTTTCCACACTTGAGAGCTGAGACCTATTTACATGTGATATAAATAATAGTTCATGAAGTTAGATAGCTAAAATTTTGTGTATTCTAACTGCACACATAACTAGCTAACCAGCATTCCAGTCGAGTGGGCTGTTTTGCCTGTCATTCACAGATTTTCTCAGTAATACCTCCCAATAGTAACTTTAAATTAGTTTAGTTTAGTTTTGTTTTGTTTTTGAAGCTCTCAGTTCATAGACAGATCAGCCACAACAGCCCACAGTAAACATATGTGCAAGGGTGTCTTCACAGTTCTTGTATATGTAAGGGTTCTATTTGGATTTGTTAACATAAACAGTTTTGAAAGATTTATGTTGTTACATCATATAAACTAATATATTTGAAGACATGCTCCCCCTCCAAAGCCCAGCAAATGCTCATTTTTCAAGTAATACTGGCTGTATTTTGTAACTTGAAAACACTTGGATAAGTATTTAAAACATTGCTTCCTCCTACACTTCACACTTCATTGCCTACAACTGGAAGTGAAGTGACAACGAGCAATAACTGTTCGTTCAGGCCTCATTTTATAGGCTCGAGTACTTCTGATGTTTGTTATAACATTCGGCTAAGAATTCAAGAAAAAATCCTGGCCCTATTGAACTTGAGAGCAGATATCCCATTGCCTTCCAGGCACTTTTATTTTCCTTGATTGAGAATCCGGACACAAGACCTTGTGAAAATGTGTAAAATGTTTCCCATGGTTATTATCATAGAACAAAAAGGTACCTCTAATGGCTGTTTATAAGCATGGTATAAAACATATGCAGCATCACCTTTTTTTTTTAATATATATATAATGCTAAACATGGTATAAAATACAAGGCTCAGGCACACTAGCAAAAGTGAAAGCCTGAATCCGAGTCTTTCAATTATGCCTATAGCTTAATTTTAAAAGTTTTAATAACCTATGACATCAATTCATCATTGATTTTGTTTCTTTTGAGTCTTTTTCTTCAGGGTTTAGATCCACTTGAGTCAGTAAAACGAAGACTAAACATAAAGGAAAATCAGCAACTTAGTTATGTTCTCTCCTGCATATAGTTTCCCCAGGACTTTAAGTTCCAGCTGGAGGACCTGCCACATAACTTTAGACCTACAGACATCTCTGGGCTGTACTTTTAGAGGTTGTTAATAACAAGTATTTTTATCACTTTCCTTCTGATGAGCTCAATGTCTATAAGTATTTTCCATGGTAATATTCAAAATATATCTAATTAAAAAAAAATCAAGAGGCTAGAAGGATAAGAGAAAATTATCAGCGTCTCTCCTGCAAAACTGTAACATTATGACTCTTGGTGTAAGCAAGAAAGCACAAAGTGCATCCGAATGGTTTCCATTTGCAAAGTTCAAGAGATGCAGTGAAATACCTTATAGCTTATCTGTTTACTTATCTTTTAAAGGGCTCATTCTGTCACTGGTTGTAATTGCCCTTGCTTCTAAAAGCTGCTTTTTTTGATGGGAGAAATGAAGGTGCTATGTACTAAATAGCAGTTAAGGTGGGAACTTGAATGCTTTCAAAATTTTAATTAAATCTAGTAAATGAACACTGTGTTGTAGACTCTCTATTGACCTAATGAAGAGAAACTCCTCTGTTTTAAAGAAGTGTGCATTTTCACCAATTTTTGGAAGTTGCCAAGTTCCATAAATATTTAGATGCTTGTACCTTGCCGACTCAGAAGTGTTGCGTAACTAAAAAACAAATTGTAGACTGGCTCACTGAAGTGATGCGTCGATTTAAAAGATACTGTGTTTGAACAGGGTTCCTTTTATCATTGCCTTTAAAAATGTCCTCCCAGGATAGTATTTACCTTCAATTTAGTGTTCTTAGTGAATGTATAGGGCGCTCTCACAGCAGCGGTCGACACAGGCCTGTGGAGATGGGAGCACTGAAATAGGGAGGTACTTTGCAACCTGTAAGAGAATTTTTCCCTACTCTTCTCTTTTGATCCATGTTGCTTTGGAGCCATATTTTAGCTTTCTAAGAAATTCATGCAAAGATATTGCAATACTTTCATGGTGTTCTGAATCCAAATCCAGTAGTCTATTCAGAACCAAATTCAGCATTATATTCCAATCAAAAATCTAACACTTTCTTCTCACAATTTCTATTATAGCAGCTCAAAAGCACTACAGAAATTATCATCATCCTATTTTGTGCTTTACAATGTCTGCTGTAGAAACTACTGTATAGAACCGGGCAGCAGAAATGCAGACAGGACACCGAAGGAAGAGTGGGTAAGAAAGGCAGACAAGAGAAGCAAGATCACACCATTATATAGGTGAACAGAGTAAAATTTTGCATTCATGGTTATTTTTTTTTTTAATTTGAAAATGACCAGCAGATGTTCATAATGTTATGTTTGGCCATCTAAAAATTATGATTAAGGTTAATGCTTGTAATAGCCAAATTGTTCATTAAATCGTTGATGTGCACAAACAGAAAAGACATCAAACAAAAAAAATTGTATTTGACATTACAGAGAATATCTCCCATTCACCCCAAGTATTCCAAGCACCAAGCCAGGGACTGGGTGAAAATTTTGCAACACCTATGGTTGCTTTTATGTTCCTGACAGGACTGACGTGACAAAAGGGATAGATTTCCCACTGTAACATTTTATTTAAAATAATACACACTCCAGCTTATACTCTAACCTCAACAGTGACCTCATACATTCTTTTATCAGCAGGTCAGTACATATGTCTGTTGAATTCTCCAAGTATTTGAGAAGTTAATTTGTTTTCACATTTCTGGGTTTACTGGTCATATTTCATGTTTGGAGTGCATTCTGGAAGAATTTGATGTGCATGTTCCTTAATATCTATTGGAAAAGGAAGTGGAAGGTATTTCAGTTTTAAAAAACACCATCATCCTTTCCTCAAAAAATAACTAATAATTAAATAACTCCAGCATCATTTCCTAAAAATTTTTGCCTGGGAGGCCTTCTACATACCAGTAGTTATTATCCTCTAAGGTAAAATTCTCCCCAAATGCCTCCAGTAAATCAGTTTTTAATTTGCATATATGGTCTCTTACTGCAAAGTCAATCCTGAGTTTGGAACAGTTTTTTGGACTGATGTTATATGGTTCGCTGATAGTTATTTTCATTAAATGTTCCTTATATTATTCACTGCAAGTACCGAGGAGTTTGTTAGAAAACAGTTAAGCCAAATGCATGTGCGTGTCAATGTATTCTGCTTAACACCATGAAATATGCTATAATTTCCATAGAAAAATGGAATGTGCCTTGCATCTGAGTGAGGTAACAGGCCATGTGCAAGAGCAAGTCAGCAAAACGCACTTAATACCTCCCAGCAGGACTGCTAACACCTGTTTTATCTGGGTGGGTTTTCAAATTTACACCACCCATGGAAACTTGACATTGTCTTTCAGTATAGTTACAAAAAAATATTGCAATAACCTGTCATGTTAGGAGCCCACGGGAAATAAATTATTAGAACATAAATAATGAGATTTTTAAGTCTCTGCTTTTCTTTGTATTTTGCAAGTCTTACTGGAGAGCTTGTGTCTTACTAGAGAGCTTGCTTATCTCCCAGTTCTCCCTTTCTTCAAATTTCCTCCATTTCTACAAAGTGAACTGAGAATTCATGGCAAATTTCACCCAGTCTCTGTAGTTTTTGGTTAAGGGAACAGTGCAACATGCAGCCTGCCATACCAGGCTCTTGCACAGAGACTGCGAATTTGTAACCACAGGTTCCTCAGTCAGGTCTCTATAAATTTTGTGTGACTCTGGGCCACATTTTTCCCATTGCATTTACTTTGGGATTTGGAAAAATTTGGGTGTGTACTCTAGTCTTCAAAGTGTCCTTATTAAGTAGTTCTAGAAGTAGCAAAAAATATTCTTATTATGTAATAATACTATGCACAGTTTCTCCACGGGGAATCTTGATGGAAATAAAGACTTTCAGACAGTCTTGCTCAATAAAAACCTTTTAGTATTAATTTTGTGTGTACACATATATATGTTAATAAGCATACCCAACTTTAAATACGCAAGAAAGAAGAAAGCAGATGACTTGCTTTCAGATGTATTAAACTAGTTTAACCTGTGGAATATAAAAAAAAACTAGTCTCCTTGTTATATTTCAACTATAATACTTGTAAAATAAGCCCATAGGAATTTACTCACATTGTTCACTTTGAAAGTCTTTAACCCTACTATTTTGTTCTAGCTATAGTAGAGATAAATTTGAGATGAAATGTTTTCTGCAGCAGGATCCTTCATTTTGGAATACCTAGGATTCAGCTATTGTTGATAACATCGTACAGCAATACAGTGTAATGAAAATACTACAACACTTTTGGAAGTAAAATTTCATGACAGCTTTACACAGAAAACAGGTAAATCAACAACAATGCCAAACTGAATGAAGCACATGGCATAGAGGGTGTTTTGTATAATGATTGAGGGTACTGACTGGTACTTTTACAAATAATTAAAATAAATCTTACCATATTTTATAAAAAGTAAATCGAAATTGGTCACTTTTTATGGAATAGATACCTTTTGTCCCACAGAATATGTACAATTACAAACACATTAGGGATTTTTTATATTTTAATTGTATTACCCTTTATAATTTTTTTTTCTAAAGAGGTGAGCAGAACTTCAGATGTGATTAACATCTGTTTTTAAGACAAGAACAGGGGATTCCAGTTACTGAAGATTGTTTCAGTGATCATTTAAGAATCACCTAGACTCCGAAACACTGTTGAATATATGGCATTTGAAGAATGGATAGGCAGACGGATAAAGACATGGGACTGGGTAATCCATTTTGATACAGTAGTTTTAATTTGGAAAGATGCTTTTGGCTTCTGTTTAACATCCTTGGTGTAAGCCAGCTATCAGAAATGCGTGTTTGGGCCCAATACTCAGCTTGACAAAATCGTAGTATGTACAGCGCAGATGTGATAGTAAGTAGAACAGCAGGGGGTGTATTCAGTTATCACTTATTTGAAATGGAAAAAATTCCTGAGTTGTTTGATTTTTGCTTTTTGGCAAAGAAAGTACTGGAGCTCTGCCTATTTCGTACATAGTGAGAAAAGCTGAATGTCCACCTGCCTGGTTTATGAAATCTGGCTTTGTTAAATAATCTTAATGATAAAAATGAGGATAAAAAAATATGTCAATATAGTACTGCAAGCATATTCTCTTTATATCTCTGTCTTCTAGCTTTCTGTCCCTATGCTTTAAAGAGTGTCATAACAGGAATATGGACTAGTGAAACCAGCTGGGAAGAAAACTCAGAAAGAGCAAAGCTACAAGGGAAATGAAAAATCTAGGTGTTTCCCACACCACAAGTGACTAGTCAACTAGTCACATTGTGCGCAATGGATGAGTCAATTAAGAACAGAAAGTGAAGCGAACTTGTCCTTCTCAACCTCTGAGAACAGCTTTAGGTGTAGCAGGTTGTGCAAGACTGTATGTTTGGCAAAAAAAAATAGACCTTTTGGTAGTGTGTGTGTGTGGTAGGTTTAAAGAGGTATCTGTGAAAGTGTACATGACCAGTTCTCATATTGGTCTCTATTAGGCAAGGGAAGATGAGAGCTTAGGCCATTCCTACAGCAAAAAATGTTCCCGTTTCTTCCGGAGCATTCAAATAACTAAGTCTACCATGAAGAGTTTCATTCTTTCGCCAGCTCCAACATGTGCACCAAGAATGCTTTTATCCACACATGAAGACATATTGGTTACTTGCCTGAATCTCTGTTCTTTTTAGAGCCTGCAATTAAGACTAGAGCACTGGCACTTCACCTACTACTAAGGAAGTAGCAAGAACTCAAAAGCTAGTGTCTCCTTCCATGTTCGGCTCAAGTGAAAGTCAGACAGACAAATAGTATCTGCTCTTTTATTTTTCATTTGATTAATTTTATACTGTGTGTGTGTTGTGAATATTTAGAGTCCAGGATGCTACCTGTAAGGCCTGAATTGTATTTTTATTTAATTTTGATTCTACTAGTGCTACAGAATTTGAATGAGAATCAGCTGTTTAATAACAATACATTATTTTCTAATTTTAGATTAATTTAAATCCATTGACCTCCACAAATTTTGTTAGCAATGAATATCCATGGGAAAGAAGGAGTCAAATACAGGTCTCAGCTCAGGGTAGTACTCTGGGGAAATTTAGGAAGAAATTTTGCTGGTAAAGTGTTTTTGAAATACAATTACTGTGACACAGAATATCTCACGCTGTAATACTAATCTCAAAGGGCTACAATTTAATATTGGTATTGAAAAAAAGGAGCAACAAATACTGAACAGTTTTATGGAGTTTCTGTGCTCTGGCAGGTGACTATATATGTGGCTCTCTGGGTTTCTGTGACAGACTATTTCTGTAAGTGTCCCTAATCAGCCATCAGCAGAATTAGAAAACTTCTACAGAGCAAATAATTTACCAAATTTATCTGAGGCTTTAGGTCATGAATCAGAATGTCAGAACACATACAGACCTACAGAATATAGTGCTGAATGAAGTGCTAACAGAAATTACTATTTAACTTTTGCTGTTAAAATAATCAAGAGTATTTTAGGAGCATATATGTATAAAAACATTGTGTAATAATAAGGTGTCATATTTGTAAAGGTATCCCATTCTTCAGCAGGAGGAATCCAGCTTGAAGTATTCAAATAACAACTAACTTGTATATGTGTCTATATGTTCTTGTAAACCATGCTGTCATAAACTTAGCTAGAGAGTTAGTCAAATCAAGATATTTTTCAAGAGCTTATAAATACAGGAAAACGTAATGCTGTATTAGTCATCACTACTTGTCTTCTGAGCATCCCACAATTAAATTTGTTTGGAAGTGAAGAAAGTGTTGTCTGCCAGACAAGAGAGATGAAAGCTAATCTTGGTAACAGCAAAAATAATTATAATATATAGACGTATTCTATATGTTGAGTCACTGGTGAGTACAATCCCACAAATGAGCTCTTCCTGTAAGTCTGCTGACTGCTGGGTATTAAGTACTACTGTTTATCTACAAGCAAGACCCACAGTCTGGTTTACTGATTTATTTCTGTCAGTAAAATTTCAAATAGCTTCCAGTCAAAAGCAGATTACCCGCAACCACACAATGTAATATGTTGCAGCAGATTTGCGATGTATCTTCTTTGTATGCCATGTAATGTATTAATAGTATCAGAGTTGTCATATTGCTGCTTAATTGTACATCATCATTTGCTGAATACCCCCTTAAAATGTGGATATAGAAATATCTTGGGGCTCACTAATACTTACGACATAAGTATTTCAGGTGCTTTTTTTATAATGCTATGTGTATGAACAATTTTAAAAGGATCCGATTTATGAAAGAAGCTTCATACATTTTAAACATAACTCAGTCGGCTTAATTTAAAAAGCGTCAAATGACGTTATCTACCTGATGATGACTGCAGATCTTAATTCCTAAATTATCATCCTAGCTGAGTTTATCTGTACCCGTGATGTCAAAACCTTTCTTCAGTTTTGATAAGAAAGTGATTTTATTATCAGACAGAGAGGTTTTACCTCTTAAAATTAATCTCATATAATATTGATTGACTTTCAACACAGTTGAATAGCTAAGTGAACAAACATCTACATAACAATTAAGGTTTATTATATCGTTAGTTCTTTATCCCATTTATAGATTTTAAGCTTTTTAATGTGGCAGATCTGCTGTTCAATATACTGCACTTCTTCCACTATTTTGAAGCTTTAATATAAAATCAGTTCCTTGAAGCAAAAAATGTTAGGGATTGACAGTGATGGAGAGCTGTTCAGCAGCAGTCTGATTGTGGCAACCTCTACCTGTAGAAACAGATTCACAGATTTGAGTCAGTTTCTGTCTCTTGATATGTAAGATTTCAAGTCAGTCTGTATATCCTGAATTCTGTACTGTAATGAAAAGCATCTTCTGCTACAACACTTTGTAATTCTGCTGATACTATTTTCACTAATGAGGAACAGCAGCTCTGTTATAAACCCATACTTTTTGCAAGCAAAATTTATTACAGAATTGTGGGCATATGTGAGAGATAAAATTTTTTTGGCGTCTATGTTAAGTGTCACACTGAAAAAGCTTCAGCCTTTGGTGTATAAGCAGGTAGAGTTTTATATGCTCAGTGTCAGCTCTAGGAAGAGTTTACCCCAGTGTATAACCACCCCGCCACTAACTACTTAAATAAACATGGACTTCAGGGATTCATACCACTCTTGATTGAAACAGTACTGAGGAGTGGAAGCTGCTTGAAATCTCTTAGAACTTTTGTAATTGCAAAATTACTCTCATCTGTTAGTAAGTTTGAATAAGAAGTGTTTGGGGCTGCTAGGGTTTGAGTTCAAAGAATAACTGTGGTTTGCCATGGCAAGAAGTGGGTAATTAAAGCAACGTTTAGAGACATACTGAAAGCTTCAAAATGAGACAACTTTAAAGCTAACATTTTCTAGACTGAAGAGGAAAGAAAGTGAAAATAACCCAAGAATGCGTTAATGCACATCTCGTCGAATTTCCTAACAGTTCCTGAGAGTTCTATAGTAACTGCAGTTATTATCAGAAAACTGACTGTAAGAGTCATATTCTGACATTTTCAGTGTATTATATGGCTGTGACTTGCCACACTAAACTTGCTCAATTCACGAGTCAAAACAAGACTTTATTATAATGTTAACAGCGCAACCACAGTCTATTGTCTGAAAGTTGGCCACTGCTATTACTTCATACACCAACACTGAGCGGGATGACTTTGGGCCTAGGGCTTCTATCATAGTTCTCTCAGTGAACTACGAAGGAAAACAGAATTTGTTTTGTAGTTCTGCGGTATACTGAGTCATTGGTGTTCATAGTAATGACTAGTTTTGTCTGAGAGTTTGAGTCGTGACTTCAAAGACGTGCAGTAGAAGTAGACACATAAAGTAACCAGGTGTCATTTCTATAGGATATTGTTTCACCTTAAATGTATGTTAAGATTTATGTATTAGGTTTACTATTTACTAAATATTCAGGATTGCAGATAGATATTGAGATGTTTTCACAACACATTAGTGTTCAAATGTTCCCTAATAAATTAGGTTTTGTTTATAGCTATGGTCTCCTGAACTACTGCAGTGGGCACATGCCGATAATGAGAAACATCTTGGTTACACTAGGAGATCTGTTAGGAAATGTTGTTTCAGTTATTTGGAGATGGACACTACTGACGTCAGTCTGATTTTTCTTTTTTCTTTTTTTTTTTTTTTCCTTTGTCTTCCAATACTTAGTCGTAGAGCAAAATTTCCCATCTTTGAAGTAGCTGATTCTGCATTGTGGTTGATTCGAAAGTTCAAAGAGACACTCAGTTATACAGCTAATATCCAAACAAATCTTAATTTCTTTTAAATACTTCAGGACAGGAAAATTTCCATTCAAATTGTTTTCTTACGCAGTTGACATTGTTTAAAGGTCGAGTAGAAATATTTTCATCATGTGTGTTAATTTCACGAACGATGCAGGGCTGTAATTGGAGGTCGGGGCTGAGCCATCCCATTACCTTCCCATTGCCATCATGAGTGGCACCACTTTTCCTCTCCCAAACCATGCCTGACTCAGGCTGGGACATGCTCTCCCCTCTGCTGACTCCCGTGCTCATCTAACCACATGGGAAACCAGAGTGACTAAAATACATTTGCCTTTTTTGCTGGGCGAGTTTTCTGCAGGGAGCCAGCTCCTGGTGCGCTCAGAGACGCGCGGGAGCCCAGCAGAGGCAGCAGCAGCAGGGCCCGGTGCCGGGGAGGAAGAGGAGGTGAGGAAGAAGCAGATCTTCCTATTCTAGTTGCAGCCAGCTTTCAACTGACTTAGCCATGTCACAGCTCTACACCTTATGAAATGGCCTAGTTTTGTGGGTTATTTGTTATTTTGTTTTTCATTTTGGTCTATGGGGGTTTTTTGTGTGTATGTTGTTTTGTGGTTTTTGGTTGGTTGGTTGGTTGGTTGGTTTTTGTTTGTTTTTCTTGGGTTTTGGTTTTTTTTCTCATGATGTAAAACTATGTAAACATTTAAGAAAACAACAGAGGTCAGGCCTGACTCCTGCAGTTACTGTACTATGCCAGAGTTGGAGTAACCCCATTGATTTTAGGACGGCTATTCTGTATTCATAGCTCTACCAATTGGTGACACCTACCAAACTGATTTATTAGAGCGTTACGGTAAACCCCAATTTTGCAGTAAATTTAGTTAGTGTTAGCTGCAGTGTTTTTTCTGGTTTTGGCATTTTTTAAAATTGATTTAGGAGAGAGATTATCATTCCCTATAAATGGTGGCATGTCTTTGAAAACATGTGTTTGAAAAGACTTTACTAAAAATCTGTTTACTAATGCTTTGGAGCTTATCGTCCTTAAAAAACACATATACAAAAAATTGCAGGTATTTATAAGTTTATAAAGGGTACCTGTGGATCAAGAGAGTCTGTGTGAGCTTGTGATACAAACTTCTATGGTTGGTAGTAAATAGAACATTTATCTTCCTTTCAGTTAATACCAGTGTCTGAGAACAAAGGCAGAACTACAGTCATAGAAAGATGACAATAATAAAAGTCCTTCCTCCTAGGAGAGAAAGCTACTGCCAAGGATCGTGTAGCTTTTGTTCAAGGAATGGATTTACCTATCATGTTTTGATGGTTGAACACTGTTGATATGAGTTATTGTAAAATGTGTAAACATACAAATAAAATTAACTGTGTGGACTTGATGTACTGCAGGCTGATGGTTTTGTGTTGAATATTTCTTTCTTTATTTTAATGTTGTCTAGTGAAAATAGGTATTTAAAATATATTGTTAAACATTTAGTTTTATTTCTGTGGTTCTAATTGCCTTGAAAAAATCCACCAACATAAAAAACGTATTTTACAATCAAGTCTGTTGAAGGTGTTTGACATAGGACACCTCTCTATACATATTTTTTATGTTTTCATAACAGCATATTTAAATACAAAGTTGTTAGTTAAAAGATTTTACAATTTTAGGTGAGTATTTGCTTCATGTAGTAGATCCTCGGAGGGCTAGGGGAACCAGCTTGGGATGGTGATTCAAGAGAAACTTTTGGAATATTCTGGCTCCCTAATCTATTAGAAAAAAGACATATGAAAGGAGTCAAACTAGTTCTGTGATTACTCATTTTTGAGGCAGAGGTTTTATCCTTTAATTGATCTACATTTAGGCTACATGTTCTTCTCTTATCTAAAGTTCTTGGTCTTAACTGCAGATTTCTTATAAACTGCCAACAGAAGTCTGCACTGTGCCCTTCATTAAGCAAGCACTCTTCAGAGAAGCATAAATGTTAAATAAATTAAAATTATTTAGCATAAGATTTGAAGGAAAAAATAGAATAAACCACTGCTGTTACATCATTTTCACAGAATTTCTACATTGTTGCAAGGAAATACATTTACTAACACATTGGTTGGAGGTTTTTGCTTACATTTTTTAGTTAACTCTGTCACCCACATCTCCAGACGTATATTCTACGGATGCTTTCATTGCTACTTGTTTGTAGAACATAAAATTCAGTTTCATGTTAAGTAGGTGGGTTGCTGATTTGCCAGCATGCCATTCTGGATCGGGCATTTATGAATTGTTTTTAAGCACCAAAGTGGACAATGAAAGCTTTATATCAATTCCCCAATTAGCAGTAATCATTCTTGTTAAACTTTGGTAAAGAGCTGTACTATGCGATGAATGTAAAGTATTCATTCCTGGGCTGTTTCTTTTCTTTTTTTTTCTTTTTTTTTTTTTTTTCTCCTTGCATTTCTACATTTTGTCAAATAGTCTTATGCTGCTTGTTATTTCTGTTCATATTGCAGATTGAGAATGTTGATGTCTGCCTTAGCTTTCTGGCAGCCAGAGGCGTAAATGTCCAAGGTCTTTCTGCAGAAGGTAAGAGAAACAGATAATGAGAACAAATAATAGGACTTTTTTCTGAAAGCTAATTTTCTTAGTACAAATTATTTGCACCTAAATACCAAACACAGCTATCTTGAACAGCATGCAAATATAGATTAGTGACAGCGAGACAGTTTAGATTTCCTTTTTATTTTCCCTTGAAATTTAACACAGAAATTCAATATGTTTATGAAGCCTAAAACCATATTTTAAAATAATATGTTTTAATAGTATTAATCTTTTCATGTTATCTTCACAATATTAGATAGGAACAGAGTTTCCCAGGCATACTTTTTGGCTTGTTCGTATATAGGATTCAGAACAACAATCATGGATATGAGAGTCTCGCTCAGTTAAGTAAACGCAGTGAAGACTATTTTTTTAAGCATATTAGTAGTAGTAATGCCAGTAGGATGAGTCCAAAAATTATTTTATTCCTTTGATGTTAGGTATTAAGTGAAAGACTGAATGGTTTTTCTGCCTATATTATAGCCCTTTTTGTTGTATTACTCACCTAAAGTGACTGCCTAATGTGGTTACAACTAATTTAATAAATACATCAAATCAAATCCATTAAAATGTCTATTGTAATCATTAGTATGTAAAATTTGCCTTAGTAATGTAAAATTAAGTAAGGTGGATACTTTATCTTGTAAATTAATAAAATGTATATAAAAATTTGTCCTGTAACAAATTAAGCAGTTCTGCAAGGTGCTGTGCGCCTTCAAAATCCCTCTGATCTCAGTGACAGCTGAAGGCAAGAGGTATTAATGAGATGAAATCCTATATTTTTATTTTGCTTATAGTACAAATAAAAGCTAGAGGGATTTTTTTTTTTTCAGAGATGGTAATTTCACTATATTGAATGCTAACCAGTGTTTGATTTTGAAATGAACTCAAAATTGTTATCTTTCATGATCTCCACCTTTCCAGTACCTTAGCAAAAGTGTAACGTGGCCACAATGTGTACTGTCTATTCCTTTTGTCAACTTATGGAAAGCTCCTTAAGTGATTTCAAAGAACCTCTGTATATGCTGATGAAAGAGAATATCAAACATTTACATGTTATTGTTCACCTCAAAGCTGTTTAGAACTTGAAGGTTCTAGTGTAGCCTATTTTTACTTGCATATGAAATAACAATCAAATGTGTGAATAGAATTAATTTATTTCATGAGGATACTCTTCATTGTTTAACACCATGACACAGCGCATAACACTTTCTTTCTATAATTTGTTAAATCAACATATGAGTGCATTCTGTAATAACATCCTATATTCATAGCTTTGTTTTGCTTCAGAAAATAATTTTTAATACTATATAATCTTCAACTGTATAACTAAAAGCAATAATGCTACATATTGTTAAATGCAAAGACTATTTTTAAAAATTTCCATTAATCTTCAAAACCAAATTTTAATGTCAGACCTTGAGTTCTGAAGTAAGATTGAAAATAGTTTTGCTGTTTTGCAGTCAGTCATTAATCTAGTGTAAATCCTCTAATAACTTTATAGTGATGTGAGTGCAAGTTGTCACTGAAATGTGATTCCTTTAAATATACCGTTTTCAGCTTGTTCAATCTTGAATATTACAATTTCTCTTGAGGAGAAGAAATTGAGAAAAATAGACTTCTTTATAATGAAATTGTCAAGTTACCTTCATAGCATTTTGTCGGAAAATTAATATTTAAAAATCCATTCAGTCTAGAAACCATAACTCTGTTTCTTGTAAGAGGCTTTGGGAAATACGTCTTGTTACTACTGGGTGATTTATTAATTAGCTGTTTCATGAACAGTAAACCATGACCTTAACAAGGACTGAAGATTTCACAACAAGTCTCCCACCTCATTTTGACAGTTGAGCAAGGAGGTCTAGAACAAAAGTAATTTTCATATCTTGACTGCAGAATTTCAACTAGAGAACTCAAATGAGAAATACTAAGACAGTTACTATAAACACTCTTCTCCTCTTCCCTGTAAGTGTTTAGCAGATATTAGAAGATTCTGGATTTTTTCTGTTGAAGAGAAATCTTCCAAATTTAACTTGTATAAAAGCAGGAAAGAGAAAGAAGTTCAAAACTGGTAACATTAGAACTAGTAAAAAACACAGTTTAACACAAAAAGAATGAAATTTTATGTAAAACATGATGAGTGGGATTTAACAAGCAAAGGGTTCTTTTTCTGAGCATTGTGATGCAAAAGTATAGCAATAAATAAACTAGTATCACATACAGAAAAAAGAATGAGAGCAACTTGAATATTGAGAGCTATGTGTTTTTCTTGGGTATTTTAAAGGAACTTTTAGATATAGGTTTTATGTGTTCCTTCATAATGATCTGCCTTGAAACCAATGTGACTGCAAAAGTCACTGTTGCTTAAAAAGCTTTCTAATTCTGAGAAAATTCTTCTGCCTATCTCTGGTGGTCTCATGGGGAATCAAAGGTCCTGAAGGAACTTCATAGGGAGGATGAGAAAGTATGGATACTTGAAACAAATTTTCATTTTGCAAAGTATATTCCGGTGTCCAGGATTGTGTTTGCTTTTGAAGAAAAGGGTTGAAAGTATAACAGTTCCGGTGTTTGCTGTCTTGGTGGTGTATGTAGTAATATTTCACCTAATCATATTGAAAGGAAGTTAATGTGGTTTAAAGGACATAAATATGACAGTCATTGTTTATAAATTCTGCTTTAAATATTATTTAGGAATGGTTGTGTGACACATACAGCTCAGTATTTAGATTTGCAGGGAAGGCAGAAATTTTGGATTGTTGCATGTTAGGTTACAAGGCCACAGGCCTAATGAAAAAATTTCACGAGAAGTTCAGTGTCAAAGAAAATTAATAATGAGGTTATGAACAGACCTAAGTGCTGCAGATGGTTTCATTAAAGCCTCCTGAGGCTTCTTTTTTTGACACAGAGATGCTTTATGAGCAAATGATAACATTATCCTTTTAAACCTTCATCTCAGTCTGGGGAAAGACTAAGAAAGGAATAGGAGACTTGAGAATGCTGTAGTGGCTCACCAGAATGTCATATGGGTAGCTACTTCAAAACTCATGTGAAAGCTATAGTTTTTTAAATCTTCATTAGTCAGTAGTAATAGCAGTGTAAAATGGAAAGCTAGAAATTCATGAAATTGGGAAAGTTCAAAAATGTAATCATAAACACTACGGTCACCTTTTTTAATATGTATTTTCCACTGATCTGCTTCTTTCATGTTCCTTGCAAAGTCTTCTGAATATATCTGTGCTCATCCACAAGACTGTCACCATCTCCTCTTTCTGATTTTTCTAAAAGTCATTGCTTACTCCCGGCACGCACAGAATGTGCCCAAAAAGCGAGAAGAGTAATTTAAATCCATGAGGTAGAAGGGATGTGTACCTAAGGCCAGAAAGATTTCAGATTTTTCTGAATGCCCCTCTGCTTACTGGGAATATTTGTGCTGTACTGAGGCAGGAATATTCATTTCAGATCACGTATGTTGTTTAAGGTTCAGTGTGCTCTTCTTTATGGCCATCTACGTATGACTTAATTAGAACGTTATCAAGATATGTGTGTATTGCAACAATGATACCTAAATATGCAAAGATTATAACAATCAATAAAGTATCAGTGATACTTAACATAACCCTGATATTAGAGACAAATGAAGATATATAAGGCATAAACACGTATAGCTATAAGTATGTATGGAGATGTTTTAATGTAAAATTGTTACAAAACTGAAGTCTAAACCCACAGTGTTTTCACTTCTTTTTCCTTCTTTTTTAAATAGAAATAAGGAATGGAAATTTGAAAGCCATTTTAGGGCTGTTTTTCAGTTTGTCTCGGTACAAACAGCAGCAACATCATCAGCAACAGTACTACCAGTCTTTGGTGGAGCTACAACAAGAAGTCCCTTCATCGCCAGCTGAAATCAGCCAGTCCAAAACACACCAAGATATGCAGTCAAGGTAGGTTAAAAAGTTAATTTTCTCAGGTGTAAAAGCTTTTTCTTTTGTCTGTTAAAAAGGACACAAAATTGCATCAAAAAACTAGGCTATCTTAAAAGACTGGATTTTTCCTTTTTTTTAATCTATTTTTGCAATGGATGTAGGAAAATAATATCTTAAATATTTGTTTGTTATTAAGCTTGCATTTCTTGGAAGTAAAGCTAGAGAGAAAGCAGAGAGCATGCCAAATTAAATTTAGTTCAAATTTTAATTAATTTTAAGGCATTATTACACTTTATTATTGATTCTACCATCCTTTGCACATTAAGCAAACCCTGAGGTTAGTATACAAGTTATTTTCATGTTTTCCTCACTTACACAGTTCTACATCTAAATAAGCAAGTTCAAATGATTAGCAAAATACATGGGAAAAAGGCACAATTATTAATTTCATTCGTTATAAACTGTTTGCATCTGCATTCGTTCTGGTTTTGAGTGCCTAATTCTATTTGGATGTTTTCTGAAAGGGAGGAGAAATGGCCTCAATCTAGTTGTTTATTTTAAGTGACCGGTTTATGGTTTAGTTTTAGGAAAGCAAAGCACCCAGCAGAATCCTTAACCGCTGAATTACATTGCTTTCAGGCTGAAGCTGAAAACATATCTTTAGAAGGTAGTTGCTTACTGGATGAAAGAATTAGTTTTAAATGCAAGTATCTATTTAGAAAGAGTATTAGCAATGTATACTTTATTCAGTAAGTAAAAAAAAAAAGCCATTCACATGTAGAACTATGCAAAGTGTAGTTTACTGAAGAGCTTTATATACTACTGTGTTGGGTTTAATACTTGTGTGATATTTTTGTTTGCTTGTTTAAAATTTTTTGCATACTTACTGAACAATTATGTGTCTAGAATGTGATAAATCAATGACCTATTAATAGGATGGGTTAAAAGTATCAGACTGCAATAAAGAAATTTTGGCTTTTCAGTCCACTCATATCTAAATTACCTTTCCATGTTTATAAACACTTCAGCTAAGAAAACTTTTCACACTTCAGCCTCATAGAAACCTTTTTCTTGAAACTGGAAAAGGTGTGAAAATATGTTTATAGGACAATGTTGCTGATGGCATTTTAGTTACTTCATTTGATACAAAAAATGAGATCCATTTGTGTCTGCCTTGGGCATTACAATGTGAAATGCATTTTTTTTTCTCTGCTACTGAAAAATAATGTTTTCGAATGCTTTGTTTGTGAAGTTTACTATTCAAGTGTGATCTAAGGAATTATGGTGTGATCCTAGAAGAATCTGACCACTCTCAACATTTTCTGAAGTTGAATTTCTGTTTTCTGAAGGATATTTAATGCTGCATAAGAGGCAATAACGTCTTGTTATTCAGAAATTGTTTTTCTTACTGTAAGGAAGACACTTTGAATGAAGGTCTACAAGTGTTCATTTCTTTAATCACTGGAATTAAGGGCATAGCCAGCTTCATGTAAATACCTTTGGTTATTGCTTTTCGCTCATAATTTAGTAAAAGAACTGAAACATTTCCTGCTTTTCTAATTTGCCCATGGTGAATTTTTAATACAAATATAGTTACCATGTTCCTTTATGCATCGACACTATTGCAAGGAATTCTGTTAATCCAAAAAAGCTTGGAGCAAAGCAGTTGTTTACTATTTGGAAGACAGCAATTGCACACTACTCCTTTGTCTGCTCAGGAATGGTAGGCAAGAAGGGGATGAAGTTTTTATAAAAGTTTCTTTTCATTATAATTCTCCAGGATCTCATAGTCCTTCATTGCCTTTTCCTACTCTTCTATTTTGCTATGTTTAAATATACTTAATCAGGAGGAAATTCCATGTCCAGAACTGGAGCATTCATGCCTTTGCAAAGTGACATCTAAGGCTGGTTTAAGAACTTTTCTATGTCCAGCAGTGTGCTTTAGTATTCTACTTTAATACCAGGAGTTTAAAATTCTTTCATTCTTTGATTAAATTTCTATTCATAGCTATGTTTCAGCTACAAAATATTTCTGCGTAAAATATTATTATGCTGAGATTGATATCATCTTCCTTATTTCCTGTTTGTAAATTGAAAGCAACATTTTTTCTGTTTGCTTTCACATACACAGAAGTTCAGTGTTTGTCACCATAAAATTCTGTACTGCCTGAGAGAATATGATCTCCTCTATCCATATGTTTTTCAGTGAAACCTTTAAGGATAAAGAAAGGTCCCTACTTCTAAAAGCTTTCCTCTGTATGAAAGATTTCTATCATTTGCTACAACTACATGTAGTATTCTGAGCTTCTAGCAAAACAAGGAGCTCCAGGACTTGGAAACAAACAGAAATAGATTTTTAAATACTATTTGGCATTTTCAGTTATCACCGTTCTGAAGTAATATTAGGAAATTAGTCCCCTTATAAGAAAAATTAGTCCCCTTCTAAAAACAATGAAAACCAGGTTTTCCACAAATAGATGGGCATATACAAGTATACATTGACATGAACTCTGTGGTGAACTTAGCAATCCTTCTTTTCATGCCAGTCATTTAATTTAATGAAAATAATTTCCCAAACAGCTTTTTAGTTTTAAGCTGTTAATGAGTAAATAAAAGTATCTGTTTAGAAAGAAGCCAAACTATGAAATTAAAAAAGAAAAGATGCCTTTGATGGGATTCATCTTGCATCTTGCCTGCCTTTTGTGATCTGAAATGTGGACAGGTAGCTTACATCACTCCCAAGACTGATTTTGATGATATGATTGCTTTCATGGCAACTGTATCTCAGCATTAATAACAGAAGGAATCAACATGACTGACTGATTTACGGGGTAGGAGTTTATGATTAGAAGGTCCTAAGAAACTCATAAGACTGCAGCACATTTGAGACTTCAGAAGCTTTTGGCAAAAGTTGTTTCATACAGATACTTAAACCTTTCTCTATTATTGAACAAAGAGTATTGAAAAGTGATAAAGTCTAAGGTCTGTAATAATGTCACATTTTTCACTTTTTCCATGTGAAATTATTAACTCAGTAGCCAATCTAACTACTGTCAATAACAGAATAATTTTACTTTTTGTTTAAAGTAGTAGTGATAAAACAAGCTATTTTATCCTTTCATAGTGGATGTTAATCTTTGATGCAATTTATTATTTCACTTTTACTGTGCAGCTATACCTCTCTTTATTAGCCTGTTGCAGTTCTGAATATGCTTTTAAAAATTCTTAATATTTTCCATTTTCTCACATTTTATACTGTGAAAAGAGTTGGCATGTAAAAACCTTAAGGCAGCAAATTGTTCATGGTGTATATGTTGGAGAAATTGTTTGGCAAATGCACACAACAGAGATTATTTTCCATTAATTTGGTCTGTGATCCTTTATTACTTCTTTCAGGTTTTTGAGAGGAACAAGAAAAATTATCTTATTATGGCAGAAGCCACATAACGAATATAGTGTTGAACACCTGAATGGCACTTTCACCTTTATTCAATAAAGGCAAAAATCTTCAAACCCAATTAGAGTAAATGTTCAAGTGTAATGTGAAGATCATTTTCTGATAAATATGAGTATTTTATTTTACTGGAAGATTCTTCTATTTCTACCATGTTAAACACCTGAGAAATAAAGCTGTCTTTTTGAGGCACTGTATACATTTAAGTGCGTTTGATATGCACGTTTGTATGTGTGCAAACATATAAAACCAAAGTATATATACTGAAAAAGGTGGATACTTTTTATAGTCTTTGTACTTTCTTAAAATATTCAGTAAGCAATCACATTTCATGTTGTGATTTAAGCCTATGTGTCCATAATTGCAGTTAATTTAAGTTAGATTATTCCATCAGAAAAGTTATATTCTTTGTTGCTTTCAGCTAAGGTTTAGTAAGCATATTGCTTAATTTCAACTTGATTCCTAGGAGGTAAAAAGCCATTGTGCGTGCTTTATTAAACAAGTATGAAAAAGCGATGCTCTCCACTGCTTCAGAGAGAAATATGGACTATGCATGGGAGAGGGAATTACCTGTTAGAAGTCACATAGAAGATGGTCGGGATACAGAAGTGGCAGCATTCAGGCCCTGCTGAAGACCGAGGAAGTTTTGTGTGTACAGGGCTAGTATCTCACCCTCGTAGGTTAAGACAATTGTCCTGATGATGATGATGACAATGAATGTACTCTCATTCTGATTCCCAGGTTATGATGTCCTCAATAATGATTAATGTCTGTGATCATTACTGGGTCTGAGTGCATTCTACACGTCACTGAAGCAAACCTACTTTAGTATCAACCTCAATGAGAGAGTGTTTGGTCCCTTTGTCAACAAAAGCTGAAACAGTCACAAAAAATGATATTAGAATTCTACAGCTTTCATAGCCAGGTTGTTTTTGTATGGTAAACAAACAGAAGCCCCAGGGGAAGGTTATAATCTGAGTATCATGAGATTGACATGATTAGGTTTGTGCCAAAGTGGGAGGCTAGTTGTCCTTGCATGACTATGTAGTCCGTGTCTCCTACAGGAGACAATATGGATTAGGAATGTAATTAAACTGATTTCTGGAGGAGCCTCTATCCCTGTAAAGTTTGGATAGGAGGATAATGGATTTTCCAGTGCAGGCTCCTAACGAAGTTATCTTAAATTGGTCAGTGTAGCAACACTTTAACAGTTCTAATCCCATGTAATCTGCCCATAACTAAGTTTAGAATTGTGAAAATTGTGCACACAGAAGAGGAGCAAGATTCTGCATCTGAAAGAGTATCATTGGCCTATCTAATCCTAGGGCCAACAGCAACATTTCAAATTAAATGTAAAAAGAATGAAGGAAGTTGATTTATAGTAAAGGAAATTTCATTGCAAAGACTATGCTTTATTTATGGAAGATTATAATTTTGTACCACTAAGTAGAAAAACTCTTAAAATCCTTTAGAAGATTAGTGGAAAAATCTACAGCAACTAATAAACTGTAACGTAAGGGAAAGAATGGTTTTAGATGTGATTTCTGCTTTCTTTTTGTCCTAAGATTTCCTATATGTTTAGCTGTGGGAATTGAATACTTCAAATTCTGAGGTAGGCACTTCACTCTTTAGTTATGACTTTGTTGCTGCTTTAAGATTTAGTTGAAAAAATACAGTGCTGGTGGCCTTATTTCTATCTGTCAGTACAGATAGATGACAACAATGGTTACATTATATTTTTATGCTTTGCTTTGCTAGTGGATTCCATTATCACAGCAATACATCTAAACTTTCTGCAGTGATGATCTTTCAGCCACCCAGATACTAAGAGAAAACATATGTGGATGAAAGAATTTCTGTCTCATTTATGGATTAGGCAGTAACCAGTTTCAGTAAGCTGTCAGCAAAATTCCCCAAGATGGACAAACTATTTTATCACGTACAGCAATGATGAGCACAGCTTGAGGTCCAGATGGATTTCGTTAAATTTGTTATATTAAAAGAGCACCCTGGTTTTCCTAGGCGCATAAACAAAGTTAGGTAGCTGATTTCTACAGGCAGTTGCGTATATAACTACTGCAATGATCTGGGTTTCATGTTGTCTCCTACTAAGAAGTACTAGGGAAAAAATGAAATATATTTTACACACAGCTTGTGCTGTGTGAAATACAGTAATGCAAATCTAGTGGTTATGATTATGAATTTAAATAGATCCATGCCAGAATACTGGCATTACATATGCAAATCTTGGTTACACCACTCTCAGTTTAGAAAAAGGCCTTTGTTTCAGTGTTCTCAAGGCTTAAAAATACGACCTTAAGAGTCTGCACCAAGTACACTGCATTGACATAGGGTAAAATATGGAATGTGTCAATAGTCACGCGCCTTCTTTGGTTAACAGAAAGGAAAGCGAAGAACCAAGTCTCCTTGCTGTGCTTACCTCCTGCCATTGCTAGTCACTTGGTTTTAAGGGAAACAGGTAATTCCTGCTTTTCCCCAGTACAGATTCATTAGCTAATGACTGCGAAGAAGAAAAATTAGGAAAAGGTTTTTTGTCTTCTTTCTGTTTTCTCTTTTCTAATAAGGGTCTGAGAGAACAAACTGCTATTAGCCTCATCTGGTGTATTTTTATGAGTCTGGGAGATAACACAGAATGAATTGCTTAATGTGATTGCACCAGGAGCTGCAGCAGCTGACCTTCAAATGGGCCTTAGGGATTTAATTTTACTTTAATTGAGCTATCTTTCTATTTCGAAAACCAGTCTTGGCCCCATTCTTTCTTTTGTCCTATGATTAACTTTCTCACCTATTCTGAAGCAAAATGTTCTTTCCTTAATCCTATTTATTCCTTGATTGATCCCTTGATAGCAATGTGTGACTCAGTCTTTTCCTTGCATTCTTGCTTTCACTTAAGTCATAGTTTTATATTTGTACAGCTACTTTCTTTGCTACTGTCAGTCTTTTTTACCAACTTCGATCTCTTAATATTTTCAGAGATTGAGCAACAAACATGATATTCTACATATTGTTGTTTTGAAGATATTAGTTAATAAACTAACAGTACACTTTGCAGCTGCTATGGAGAAGACGACTTTCTCTCTTCATTGGCCAAGAAAAAATTTTACAAATCCTTACACTTACAAAGATGCACAGGTAGTGCTGTTTATAATAATTAGTGCCCATGGAAAATGGATTAAAATAGAAGTAAAAGTGGGGTTTTGTTGTATTTCAAATTAATCTCACAAGAAATAAATTAGTCACTTAGGAAAATCACTTATGTATATATTTGTGTTTTGATCTGCTTTTTTGAAAATGCTTATGGGAACATAGCTAAAACATTGGCAGAAGCTTTTGTAATTTTTTTGCATTGCTTAGCTCTTTACTGTTTTATAGTCAATGGGGAGATCCAACAGAATGCACATGAATGTACTTTAATACCTTACATAAAAACAGCCCTAACTGTGTCTTAATTGGCTAACCGATGCAGGTTTACAGGAACCTCAACTATGCTTTAGAATGCATTTTTTCTGGAAACCTATAAAAGGGTTCAAAAGACAGGGAGTGTAGGTTTGAAAAAGTGCCAGCCTCAGGCTTTCTGGCACCCCCTTTTCCATTCTCTCTAGGAGAAAACTTTGTTACAGTCTTATTCTATCAGACTGTGAAGCAGAATAGTGGCATACATCACTGTGCACATCATCTGATATGAAGTTGTTCTAGTGCAAGATCATAAATGCTATGGAGATAAGGTCACAAAAGGGTACGATTGGTCCCTAAGGGCATAGTCCTGGTTCTGGCAGCATGCAGTTATCTACTTGCCTGATTTGTTCAGAAAAAATAATGATTTTTAAAAGATTGTTTGGACTACTTAAGGTAAGTTACAGTTCAGGTTAACTACAGTGGCTAAGTAACACATTTATTAGTTGATATGCTTTTTGTTTCTTTAATCTTATTATTTCAAATATTTTTTCATTAAATTCTACAAAATACCTATAGCACAAATACTGGGACCAGGTTGGGTCACAGTGGTTGGTGATTCATTCTTATTACAAGTCGCTGTATTCTGTGAGAACATAAATGTTGATGCAAAACTGGGTTATCTGAGTTTTGGTTTATGAGCTGTGAACAACAGGAAAGCATTGAAAACACAATTTTACTTCTGTCTCCAAGCCTGAATCAATTGGAGACAGACTTCTCGTATGAGATGACAGAAGTTCAAAGACTGGAAAGGAGAAATGTCCACCTAATGTGGAACAGATGACATGGTCTGAGCTAGAACTGCGTGAGCCACAGACATTTTCTCATGTGAATGATAAAATAAATGTGTGTTCCTGTGTTATATATATATATTATACTTCTATAAAATATAAAATATTGATATAGCTATAAAATGCACATACATATCTAAGATTTAGACATAAATTAACATTTTTTAATATTCTTATGTAGATAGATCAAGATGTGTAGACATACGCATATATTCATTCACTGGGACTGGGTTAAAAAGGCAAAAGAAATATCTCAAAAATATTGTTTTTTGGAAAATTCAGGTACCCTGGTTACCTCCTTAGTCTTCCTTGGCTGTCTATTTGAGGAGTCAGGGATCTTTTAGCTGCCCAGACTGTTTGGTATGGTGAGGAGTCTGGAAAATTTTGTTTCCTGTGGCATCTCTCCAGGCAGGCTTGGGATTTGGAGTCAGGTGAAACTTAAAATACTATCTCTCATGCATTTTGCCAAGCAGACTGATGAGAAGTATGTAGTCAAGGAGTTTGTTAAGTAAGTAAGTAATAAATAAATAGAAATTTTGTACAGAACAATCAAGATCTCTGGGGAATTTTTTCCATATCAGATTTATCCCTTTTAATCTAGGGGATTTTGGGGAGGTGAGTTTGTTTTGGTTTTGTTTTTAGGTTTGGTTGGTTGGTTTGGTTTTTTTGAGGGGGAGGTAGGAGTGGTTTTTGGTTTTTGTTTGGTTTTTAATCAAGGAATTATTCTAGTAGAAAAATCTCAAACAGTTCTAGAGTTTAATCACCCTCATGATAGAAATGTACTTTATAAGATCAACAGCATATTCGAATTCAGGTATGCCAGTAAGGTAGAAAGACTTTAGTTACGTACTACAAACCCCTTGGCTTTCTGTCAAATTTTAACAGATCACATAGCTGTTATTGTAGAACCATCATATGACTCAATATTATAGGAAAATGTCAGTATGATGTAACATGATCCTTTTGATCTTTCAGAAGACTGTTAATGAAAAGTAGATTATATTCAGGGTGATACTGCATGGGTTACTTTTTGGAGAACGAAGTTAAAATATTTTCAGCTTGATTCGTGCTCTGTCTCCAGGTTTATAGGAGCTCCGTCCTGCAGCTTTACATGGTATATACACTTCCAAGGTGCTGCTTCTTTCCTGACATACCGTGCTATTTGTATAGCAGCAAGACTGACTTTCTGGCATGTCAGTCCAGTGTCGAGCAGTCATTCGCCTTCCCTCTTCATCTTTGTTCTTATTTTCTCATTTCAGTTGAATATTCCATTTCACTTTCAGAGGGAGGGCATTTAAGAACCTTTAGTATTGTAACTTATATTGCTTATAGGAGCGTATATTGCATGGCCACATGATGCAGCACAGAGCCCTGGTTCCTGTAACCAGCATGGCTGTAGCACAGCTGTGCTGTTCCCCATCAGCACCTCAGGGTCAGGACAATCTTTAATATCTCGGTGGCTTCCTTCTCAATACTTCCACAGCTACCTCTGTGCTGAACTGCCTTTCTGGTAATCTCAGCGTATTTATTTCATTTTCTCATGGCATTTCACCAGGGGAGCAGCAACAGAAATTACCCAGTGTCACCATTTCGTATCTCTTGTGTAGACTAGTGTTTCCTTGGTTTGCAAGAGAAAATACAGGGGCTTGATTTCCTGCTGGAATCCAGTTTGCAGAATCCAGATGATTTCTAAGGGTTTGGGATGAGACGCATGTATACCATCTTACCTCTCTGGAATAGGATTTGCTTAACTAGGAGCATCTGCCTGGTCTTCCCCTGTGCGCTAGGTGAAATGGGAGAGTTAAGCACGATGCCGGAGGCCAAAAGGACTGTTCCTGGCCCAGTTCCTCTGTGTGGATCTATAGGCATAAAAATGACTGGTTTAAGCAAAACAGTTTTGGTGAGGAGTTTTTTTGTTTGTTTGGGGTTTTTTGGTTTTGGGGTTTTATTTGTTTGTTTGGTTTGTTTTGTTTTCCTGACTGCTAGATGTTATCCACAGACAATTATTTGGTAGGATGGAGGGCAGCAAGTAAATGTTTGTTTATACACTTAGAAGAGTGGGTAGACTTTAGATGTGTTGTAGTTCACATCTATGACAGTGGGGCCAGCAGTTGGGAAACAGGCATCTGTGCGAAACTTTAATGGGTCCAGCACATCCAGTGCTAATTGAGGTGGAAAACCCCAAGTCATTAGGAACTTGATGAACCTGGTTTATGAGCTGTTAAAGTTTTGTTTTTCCCTTTCATTTGTCACATTACTTTAGAAAAGAAATGTACCCTGTCGTGGTGGAAATGATGCTTTATTGATATTGGCGCATCTGTCAGAGCCTTTCAAACCAGTGTGGAAAGTTTGAAAGCAGTCAATAAGCTGACGTTTCATTAGTTTGATAGTGAATGAAGTCCCAAGTATCAGGCATGGAAGGAAAGCATTCTATCAAGCATTTCCAGATAGGTGCTTCATGTATTTATTGTTATTAAAAACAAAAAGGGGGAAAAAGTGCCATCTGTCTGTGAGCTAGCTTATCAACAACTTGGAAACATTTTTTGATCTTTCCAGCTACTTTGGAGTTGTGTTGTTTGAGGTAGAAAAGCTACGACATGGCAAGGCATCCTACTCACACAATTTTTCCAGCTCACTGTCCGTGTTGCTTGCACTGTGTATCATTTTACCTTTTACGACATAAATGCACTAAGATTTTATTTGACATACCATTTTTCTCACAAACTTCTTAGTTTAGTTAATGCAGATAACCAACTAACCATTTCTAGATTATTTCATTTAAAATATCTCAAAAAAACCCACGAGTGGAAGATCAAAAGATGGGCTATAATGCCAGACACAAAGGTAGCAACTTCAGCAATCATACTATGTCATATTTGCATCACAAGTCTAGACATTCTTAAGAAAGATAGCTGTAAGTGGAATATAATTCAATATACTAATAATAGATACAAATATATAAACAGTAATTATTATGATACTATTATAATTTATTACAATTCCCACAGAATTTGTGATCATATAAAAAACCACTTTGTCAGCATTGCTGTCAAGATATATAGGAGGGAATTGAATACTTCTTTTATATATTGAATGATTCCTTTTTGCGCTCTTAAGACTGAAGTATTCTTTTTTTATATTCATTGTGTGCACATGTGCCATTTACTATTGGCAGGCACAGAGGCAATGCTGAACCCTTCAGTGGGGCTTAATTTGGTAAAGTAACAATAATCATGCATCCTACTCAAGTCTCACATTGTCCCTTGGTTTGTCTCTTCCCCTTGCCTCTTTGGGACTGCTGTGCCAGTATGGAAAGACCTTTCTCCCTTGAGGGCTTCTCTCATCCACCCTGCACTCAGGCTACCTGCTTCAGTGGACTAGCAGAAATTGCTTAACACTTCTCTGGTAGTTGCAATATCACCAGGTGTTTCTTGTAAGTGCCGCCAGCCTGTAAAGTCAGGACTAGAGGACTGTGGTTTCTGCTGCTACTCAGAATTGCTGGAAGCTGCAGAACTGTAAGAGACAAAAGCAATATGTGGCTATCAGAGTTTCTGCTTACTCAGTTCTCCGTCGCTTCCTTAAGAATACAAGGAATTTGATGTGATTGCACCTGGCTTAGGCACCTGTCTGTACCTTTAGGCTGTGTGAATCCCAAAGGATGCACCTGTACATAGTAACTGAAGTTATCTGGCAGGAGGACTTACCTTGGCTGTAACTTTGACATATACCCTATGCAAATGTCTAAAAAAGTAGAAGCATAAACTTACTGTTTAGTAACGACACCTTGTTGGGTGTCAAAAGGAATACACAATTCTTAGCCCTGTAGCACAGCGTATCTTCTATTGCAGAAATACTGATCAAATGCTTCAGCAGACAAAGATGCATTTTCTTATGGAATTTAACTGGGAGTCTAAGCACATGTCAAGGCTTTCCTAATGAAGCCTCTGATCCATGGCCTGGGTAATGCATCACATACATGACCTGTGCTGCTGTAACAGTAACGAAAATTATGATGGGATGCTTCTTCCATATAGCTCTACTGTCGGAAGGGTCACCTTTTTTTAGTGGGAATTTTTCTAAGTTCACATTGGTTCTGGTATAGAAAATTAGTTCCTAACTGCCAGACTGTGAACCTGTTCAGGTTGCTGGAGAAACTAGTAGCTGTATATTTGTACTTAGTACTTTTAGTGGATTTAAAAAAAAAAGGGGGGGAGGGGAAGGCACAAAGTTTTGAGGTGCACTCTGTGTGAATTGAGCTAGACTTCAGTAATTCAGTCACTGGAAATTTGCCCACATTGTCTATTCCTAAGATAATTTCTAGCAAATGAGACAAGTAATAACAATATCCATTATTTCATAATCTGTGCATTGCATCTCTCATAAAAATCTGCATGTTTGCATTATTTCATATTTTTGCCAGTGAATTTGTGTTTTCAATCCATGTTCAATTGCATTCATTAACTCATAGTGTGCTGGTAAGTGTGTTCTTTCTATACATGTTCAAAGAAATTCTTTAATTCAATTTCTCTGTTTCTTCTCATACAGTCTCACAGCCAGATATGCAACTCAGTCTAATCACAGTGGAATTTCAACCAGTCAAAAAAAGGCTTCTAGGTCAGTTAAATATCTCTAATTTATTGCTTGTTAGTGATACTCAAGCCCATTGATATTTTATCCTTTCGACATAAGTAGACATTAAAAAATGTGTATTTATGTTATGCGTGCAAGCTTTGCAATGGTGAGCTTTGCCATGGGAAAGCCTTGTATGGACTGGAAGAAGCTGATTTGTACTGTATATTAGTAATATTTCTGGTTGTTATGTATCCTGCATCTTTGTATCCTGCATGTAAAAAACTGAACGTGAAGGATTAGTTGGTGATTTTAGTGCTCTCTATTCTCTGGCTCAAATCCTCTACTTTAGTCATCAGTGAAAAGAAGTTTGGAAGTCCATCCCGATTCTCATTTGCTGTTTTACGTGTACTGCAAACCGACCTGAGAAGTTGAGTTCACAGAGCCAAGTTCATGCAGAAGCAAAATAGCGCAGAAAAAAAGAACTACTTCCAAGACTTCTGCTCCATCAAGAGTAGCCTGCACACAATCTGCATTAACCAGATGCTTTGTTTTGGCAGTGAATTTGACAGAGCTGTGTGTAGGAGCTGACCTGTTTCAGATTTCATCAGTACTTTTACTTTGTCACTTCCATGAGCACTAAAATCTACAAGTCAGATTGCAGAGAAAGGAACGGAAGTCTAAAGCTTAATCTTGTTTCTCGCTTTTTTTTTCCGGTGGAGGATGATTAATGTGTTCATTAATTATACCTTTGCTGTGCAGTTCATTGGTGAGAGCAATGAACTCTAAATTGCATAATCTACAATGAAGGTTGCATTTTGCAGTATAGCACACTAACACAGTTTGAGTTGCTGGTGATAGCTTGGAATGAGCTATACCACGGCCCGGTTTCTTTGCACCTGCATCTATAGGTCTTCAGTTTTCCTTATTGCTGATGCTCCTGTCTTGTCCACATTCAACATGTCGGGGTTAACAGTCTTATTGTCTAATACTTTAAATCTGTGGCAGTGTTTCCGAAGCCTGTTCAGAGGTATGTGACTTGTCCCTTATTTGTTCTTCTCCTCTTTGCATTTCCTTCGCTGCTTAACCTGATTCTGCAAGAACAATTTAAAACCTGTATTCAATTAAAAAAGACAGAAAATGAGGTAAACTGGAAAGTGTGTAGAGCAAATGACCTCATGTATATTGTGCTTACTGTGGCAAGTTCTCAAATTCTGGCGTGCAGAATATATGCAAAAGTATTTTATATTTTAACAGAACATAGGATTTTCCAGTGTTGCACATACCTTCTCATTGCTCTTTTCATTACCGTTGACAAACAATCTCAGGGCTCTTACTGCCTGTCAAATTAGGGTAATGAAAAGGAGCAAATGGATTTTTAAGTTTGTTTTAGTGCATTCTTCAGGGAACAGAAGATCACTCTAATTCACGGTTCACAGTAAAGGTTAGCACGTGTACAGCTGCGGAGCAGAGACAGTGTGCTCTGGGCTCGGCACAGAGACTAGCAGGGCAGGCTGGCAGCCAGAAAGAGCCATAAAAATAACTAATGGACTAGCTCTCTGAGGCTTAAGTTGGTAAAGAGAGAAAACATGGAGCTGTTTACATATATTCGTTAATGAAAATAAAATTATTTGAACATTTCTGTTATACCAGTACATTAAACTAAAAAAGTTTGGATTAAATCTAATGTTTTTTAATTCTTTGTAACGTGATTTTTTTCCTCCCTTCTGATGCTGTTCTTTTGTAATACAGTGAAACTAACAGAATTCAATAACCCTGCTATAATTTGTATTGCCACTATTAAAATCATCATAGCATTCCAGTGAGTGAGAAAAAGAAGAGAGATATTCTTCTCCTATGGCAAAAGCCTTCTACTAATTTGAGCATTTCATTTTGTCTATCAGATAACAAAATTGGAAAGGAGTGGGGGTGCCCACAAAGATGCTGCAGAAAGATTGAAGTAATTCTTTAATACGTTAAAGAATCTTACATCAGATAACTGATTCAAACAGAAAAAAAAAAGATGCAGGCTTACACATGCCAGGGACAACAGATCCTACATTTTTTTTTCCTTAACATAGCCACACAGTAAGGTTCAGATGGTGGCAGCAAATACTAAGAAGTGAACTGTATAGTCTACACCACATACTTGTATCTGAAAGGTATACCTGCATCTGTAGCATCTATAATAGCTGAAGTGTGTATTTTCAATATTTTTCATTTAAAATAACAAGGTGGAAGTGCTTTAGCCAATAGTCCTCTGAAATATAACCAAAGATAAAAAAAAGCCAGCTTTTGTGCTAAACACAGCTGTGAAACATTCGCTAGAGCAAGAGAGATGAAATATTTCTCAACTATGTACTGTTGCACTTCCTAATCAATTTCTGTAACATATCCTCCTCAAAAGTGACAGATTTAAATAACACTTGATATTGCAACTTAATGGTTTTTTTAGGGTGAATCTGTTTTAGCAATGTTAATGGCAAATGCAAAGCATCTTCTTACATGTCTTGTGACTCTAGAAAGCATCTTTTTCCCTTTTGTGTGCGTAAGGATAAGCTTTTATTTTCATTTGTGGAGTCTAACTAATTTGAATCCTCCTGTCGTTGTTACTTACATGAAATCATTGTTTTCAGTTGTTAGTTTTAAATTCTGGTCTGATATTTGCATATTGCCTCCTCTATATGTTGCATTATATGAAATGAACTGATTTGTTATTCTACCATTCCAGGCTTCCAGGACCCTCAAGGGTGCCAGCTGCGGGCAGCAGTACCAAAGTCCAGGGAGCTTCTAATTTAAATCGGAGAAGCCAGAGCTTTAACAGCATTGACAAAAACAAACCTCCACAATATGCAAATGGAAATGAAAAAGGTAAGCAAATAAATGTTAGTATACTAAGTTTACTCTACATAACATGCAAGGGGGGCGGGGGAGGAAGATATAAAGAAAAAAAAATCCTCGAAGATCAAAGTGAAAGTATTATTAAGATTTGGTAAGGAAGATCTGTGGAAGTAGGTCTCTGAATTAGGACTTCTGGTTGAGTTGGGATTCAAGTTCAGATCTGAAAACTTTTATATTTTATCCCTCTTCCATGGAAGTATCACTGAGTCATATTTCTGAAATGAATCCATATTGCATGCCTATAATCTCGGTCCATATTCAAGTCTTCTCGTACCCAAAGGAAGACTGTCATAATTTTCGGGAGACTTTTCATCTGAGCCTCTAATGGAGAAGAATTAGAATATTATATTTACATCAGAATATTACATGCATCTATTCTTTCAGAACCTTATTGGGTGTAAATATGTCTGAATAGAGGACTGGAAGGTAAGTCAAATGTAATAAAACTTTTCAGGGATTTGAATTCAGTGCTCATGGTTTATTGTCAACTTTAAATATGAATGTACATTTTGCAAACAAACTGAGTTTCCCAAGTCCTTGCATTCCTCCCAGCCCAACACTGTTTTCCTGGAAAATGTGCCTCTTCAGGCTTTATCTCAGAAATAATAATGCAAAAATTCAGCTTTCTGAGTTGTGTAACTAATCCAGCCCCTTCCCCCTCCTTCTTTCTCCCTTTGTGTAATGAACAGCATTTTATTCATATCTCTGAGTTAGAATACAGTTGAAAATTGTACAATATACATAGTACCCATCTGCATCCTTGGGATCTGTGGGAGGAAGAAGTATGCAGTGAATGTTCTTCATCCAAGCAACAGGCAGCTATCCAAATTTTTTTTTTTTTTTACAAAATTCTGATGAACACACTTTGCCCCTAGCTGTGTCTGAAGATATAAAACCATCCTTTCAATAGTTATTTCTTTATTTTTACTATCAGGGCTGAATGTTTTGGATAGTTCTATAATGGTATTTATTTTATCAAGGACTTGTTTATGGTAAGACATCCAGACTAAAACCAGAAAAAGATCAGAGTGAAAACTGAGCAGACACTGTAAAGTTCACAAATACAATAGTGAAGTTATGAAGTAGGAGATGTGGCTGCTTGAGTGAAGGTATGTACAGCAGTTTAGGTTTTAGAATTGCTTCGTAACATTGATGTAAGTTTGCCACTGAAATATGTGAGAGTGTGAAACGATTCAAGGTGCGACATGCTTGTAGATCCTAATATTCTTAGCTCATTACTTGGAAATTGTCTTTTGACTGCTGGGTTTGCATTGCATCAAACATTTACATGGCTTTTTGCATGATGGATTTCTTACTTTCCCATTTCTTCATAGCACAGAATGAGAACCTCGATGAGATTTTTAGTGAAGTCATCACTTGCAGGAGGAGAAGGGGTGGCTTTGTTTGTGTATAATCATTCAATTGACTTACAGGATATAGAAAATTTAATGTTGCACAACTACAGAGTACTATATAGACATCTCAAGGATGTTTCTATCTGCTCTTTTTACCTTCTTTCAAAACAGCAGAATGGTTGGAAGAACATTGTTTTCACATGATAATTTAAACCAAATACAAGTTTGTTTTAAATTATAAAGCAGAAGATAATTAGAGAAAATGACTGTTGTGAGTGCAAGGATAGTGGTGTTATTTTTTAAACCCTAAAAGAATGGATGAGAATCTGCATTTGAATTCACCATGCTACTTCTTTGTCTAAAGAGAAAAAAACCTGAACCATGCTATGTTTTAAATGTTATTATTATAGTGGCAAATTTTTGAATATTACAATTAAATTTCCAAGTAATCTTTCTTTTTTTCAAGTATTTGAAGATGTTCTGTGACGCGAGTGTTTCTGAATAAGTTCTTTGGAAACAAACTTCAGCCCTCACAATAGTAATAGTAATAATAACAAACTCCTCTTAAAAAAAAAAAAAAAAGTGTGACTATACATTGAAAAACTGTTTTTTTCCTTACAATGCGACACACAGAATAAACCTTATATTTCAAATTCTGCATCTGATGCAGATGCCTGGATCAGGATAACTCTAACAGCTTCCATTGAATGGCTATACAGTCCATACACTCTAATTTCTGAGACGTAACTTATATAGTAAATAGCTTGTAATTTTGCGTTAGTGCCGAATAAACTGAAGCAGAAAAAGAGATGATTTGCACTATGTAAATAGTTGTTAGAAGTTGGAACCTCTAGACCTCTTCAAGGAAAGACCATTTTTGGTACATTTTTCTCTGCTGTACATCTTACAGTATGTGCTATAAGAAGACCTCAGAAAAGGTATACAGCATAAGGTGTTGTTTTTATTTTTTTTTTAATCCAGTTATATGTAATACTAGAAATCCATTCCTGCATAACACAGTTTCCAAGTCAGTCACAGTGGGGAATAGATATATAGCCACAGAGTTAAAGGTGACCTGAAGGTGATCCTAAATAAGATGTGGTATGTGCCTTTTATTTAGTATTTCATTATTTAGTATGTCATTAATGTTGTCTCATTTGAATGTTGCTTAGGGAGTAGTTCACCCAGCAAGAAACCTAGTCCCCTTGAGTGAGTGCATGTTTGCTCTTTATTGAGTACAGCCCAGTTTTCACCCACAGACGAAACCCATTGCTGTGACACAGGTAACTGCATGTAGCTGTGGTTAAGTCAGGAACACAGAATGCACCAAAAAAATAAATATGCCATAATCTGGAACTCATCTGTGCACCTTTAGTGAGCTGATTTTTTTTTTTTTTTGGCTGAACTTTGCAGCTTATGGATGGGTTTCAAGGAACACATCTGTTTTCCAGGTCACGTCACATCTATTTGCTTCTGACTTAATAAAATAAATATGAAAATAAAACTATGAAAATGCAACTATTTGAATAAAGTAATTATTCACATTGCTAATAAGGAAGGTACCCAGGGCATTTTGAGTCAAGCAAAAACGAAACGCTTTAATGCAAGTCAAATTTTAAAACCAAATAATTACACTTTAGAGCTTAGAAACACTGTGTCTGAACACTGATAAGGGTCTCTATGTCATGGAGTTTAATTGCTTGCTTTTCAACATAATTTAATAATATAAAATGGTGTTTGTGTATTGGCCAAACTTGGTTTCACCAGTATTTGGTTAATTTGCCCATACCTACTCTAAGAAACTCTCCTGGAACTCCATTGTTTGATGATGCAAACTGTCATTCATCAGTGGCCAGTATGTACACATCTATAGCTAATTTGTTTATGTTTCTTCTGGTGTCGGTATTTTGCCAGTTGTCCCTGGTGGTGTTCTCCTCCTGTGCCAAAAACGGGGAGCTCCTTTCTCGTGGACAGCTGGAAAGGAACAGTTGAACAAGCTGAATTCTTTTATCTCACCAAATAGACTTCCCATTCCTCCAAACTTCCTTATAGCAATCCCTTGCCACTCTTCCATTTTCTACTAACCTTTTTCATTGTGAGTGACTTAAAACTGGATACTCCAATCTGGGCACCTGCCTGCTACAGAGTATCTAGATTATCAGTACCTAACTATTCTGCAGTGGGGAGATGTTGTCACAGAGGTCCCATCTTCTCCAACAGCACTGAACACAGCGAAGGTCACAGACGAGAAGACAGTAGAGGTTGATTATATATTGAGCCCAAGTTAACCCCTCATGTGTCCTTTATTTGTGCAACAGCCTATGAAAAGTGGACTTGAAATTGTCCATTCTGTTGTCATGGTCTTGCTGGGTTCTGGTAGAAACTTCTTTTTTTGCGCTGAACACCTGGGGGTGTTGCTGCTCTGCTTTCCCAACACAGGTTGGGCTGAGCTCTGAAGCGCAGAGCTCTCAAGCAGAATGCAAAATTGTTTTCACCACAAGCTGACTATGCATTTCAGCAGTGAGGGGATTACAGGCTAAACAGAAGATTGCCTCCTTGCAAAAATTTAGCTCCCAAAAAAAAGGAAATCCTTGTCACAGCTGGGATTCGCTCTGTATGAAAGTCACCACAAGGTGGGGACAGATTTCATGTAATGAACAGCTGAAGCTAAGTCTGAACTGAACGTGCAGAGAGCCATGAATGATGTTCAGCTTGAAGTAATGCATTCATTCTGAGAGGGAAATAAATCTTTTTATTCCACATCTTTAAACAGACAGACAGACTCTCAATATTTCTTGAGAGCATGCAGTCCACATTCTTTATGGAAACATTAAGGCTACACTTTAAATTGAAGATTAAAGGCAAGTTAAAGTTCTCTGTAACTTTTTTGGTGCTCTTTATGGTTTGTGTCATAGGCATCAAATAATCACCAGTGGTTCCAGGAACCTGTGTTATTTTGCTAAATGGGTAGCAGATCAAGCTGTTGATGAAACAGTAAATAATCTTCTTGTTACAGTTTTCACCCCCAGTGAGTTTAATATTATATGGCAGGAAATATGAGAAGGCGTATATTCTTCTTTATAATCAGAACACTTTTTTTTTTTTTTTTTTTTAAGTAAAACTGGTAGCCTGAAGCCATACAAATGTAACAGAATTAATTCAACAGTGTCATGGCATCCCGCTCTTCACAGATTGTTACATGTATTCTCCATTAGTTTTGCATATTCTTGCAGTGAATTGTTCTTCTGCAAAACTATTGCGATGGCTAAAGACCCCAATCCTCCTGTGTAATTAAGACAAGCTTAGTGCAAGGCGTGTGCAAGAACATCCTTGTGCACACCCACTCCTGGGCTATCAGCCACTGACCTGATCCCTGGTATAAATTAAGGAAGCCTGAGGGCTGCAGTGATTTCTAACAGCTGTTGTTAGCCCCAGGCTCTCTTCCAGGATCTGAGGTTCACCAGAAAATAGCAGGGGCCCAGCCACAATTCCTGCCGTGGTCGGAAGGGAGGGATCAGCTCTGCAGCTGCCCACCAAAGCTGCTCCATGTGCATGGTGCTACCTGGAGCTGCAGAATAAGCCATAGCCTCACCTGTCCCAAAAAATACTCTGAGGCAACCCTTACTAGTTAATGTTTTCTTACCTGGTAACTGGACTCAGCAGAGCTGTGTGAAACCTTCTCCAAAGGTGGACTGAGCTCATTTAGTGCTGTGGGGTTTGCATATCGGGCTGAGGAGCACATGAAAAACTCTGGGCAGATGGAATTATACAGCATCTATTGAAGGTAGAGGTGATTAGCCTGCCAGGGTATAGCTGTTAATAGTGTTAATCCAGTAAAAGCTGTTACATTTCTGTTGTGTTACTTTTGTTCAGATTTTTTAATAATTATTTTTAAACTAGAACTTCTTTACGTGTTCTTTAGAGAAGTAGATTTTCCTATGTTTGCATTCTCTTTGTTAAAGAAAAAACAGCTTCTCTCTCAGAATGCTCAAAATCCTACTTTTTCTATGTGTATTTGTGGCCTTCAGACTTCCGGGGGCGTAGTCTAATCCATACCAGGACCTTACAGCTGAGACTGAAAAAATGAAAATGATGCATAACTTCAAACTCTGTGCTGAAAGGACAAATGTCTTCAATGTCCTCATCTACTGTATTTCTCTACTATTCAGACAGATGGGCCTCAAGGCATGTGTTTGTCTTCATGTGTGTATGTAACACATCAAGCACTGGGGTTTTTTGCCATCCCATGAATTATAGTTGCATTGCATGTTTCATAGGCTTTCTTGTCATACTGAACTTGATATACTATAGGCAGGCTAATGCCTAATTCACTGGTAGTCCTGAGACTGAATGGCAAGACAAGATAGATACATGAAGAGAAAATAGGTCATCTGCTGAAACAGCTATGTACCATGTATTTGATCGCTATTACCTCTTCACTTCTCTGGTATTCCAGAGTAATATGAATAGTGTTTAGATACTCAGACATATCTTGGAAATAAGAGTTTCATGAAGAAGAACTTAACCCTTTTGTGCATTGGTCTGTTTTTCTTAATGAGGCTAGATGACTCTGAAAATCATGGCCGTCAATTACCACAATTTTGGTATTGCAGAAGGAGTCTTGTTCTCATTCATTATGAACATTCACTGAAGTTTCTGGACAATGTAAGCGTAGTGAAGGTACCAGAGCCTTTTGTACCTACCTGAGCTTCCAGCCCAAAACAACTATTGTTGCTGTACCCATGTGGATGATATATCACTGTAACTTTCAAGTACTGACACTACTGAAATTATTGATATATTTTTCCCACCTATGAAAGTGTGCTGGGTTAAGTTCCTGAAATCAGCTACTAAAGGTCATTAACTATACTTAAAACCAAAATAGTATAGTGACATGCCTTTTTTGTTTTCTTTTATGAATATTGATCATATCCATTTAATTTCAATATTACTCAGTCTTCTGCCTCCCACCCAAAAGCTCAGCTTTCTAGCACATATTTTGCTTTCACTAAACATCAAAACTATCTTTCTCTGGTTTTGGTTTTCTTCCAATATTGTAGCAATCTTTGTTCTTCAATGTCTATGTGTTTTATTGTTAACATGTGATTGGAAAAATTTCTTTATGACTTATTAAAGATAAAGTCTCTAAAATGGTCCAGGCCCAGTCAACACCAAAATCTCAACTTGCATAATGAAATGGTTACAAGGAAGGTGTTTCCAAGGTGCTCTTGAGCTCATGGATGTATTACACAACACCAGGATGGTGGGGGAAAAAGGGCATTTTTGATTAGCATCCTTCATGTTCCATGCACACGTAAATTATGTTTGTTATAAATCACATATAACTGTTTTAAATGCTAGAGCAGTATGGTATCACCTTCAAGCAGGGGATGGGAGAATAACTGTGCCATATGTTTCTTTCTGTTTTTTAAGCAGATTCACCAAAAGGCCCTCACCCATCTGCAGGCATGAATGGGAACGTGCAGCATCCCACCAGCACTGGGCAGCAGCAGGTCTCTGCCATACCCTCTCCGAGTGCCAGCAAGCCTTGGCGCAGCAAATCCATGAATGTCAAACACAGCGCAACCTCTACCATGCTCTCCGTGAAGCAGCCTAGTCCCGCAACCTCCCCTACTCCATCCTCAGACAGGCTGAAGCCACCCCCTTCTGAAGGCGTAAAGCCCCCTTCATCTGGACAAAAATCTATGCTGGAAAAATTCAAGCTGGTTAATGCTAGGACTGCTCTGAGACCCCCTTTGTCACTGAGCTCAGGACCCAGTGACAGTGGGAGAGAGGATGATACTTTTTCAGAGTGTGGTGAAATGGATGTCTTAAGTGGTGGGGTGAACAGCGGCGGCTCCACAAGTAGCAGTCCTAAAGTATCACCGAAGTTAACCCCTCCAAAAGCTGGAAGCAAAAATCTCAGCAATAAAAAGTCTTTGCTACAGCCAAAGGACAAAGAGGAAAAGAACAGGGACAAAAACAAAGTTTGCACTGAGAAAACGGTCAAGGAAGAGAAGGACCCAGTCACTGAAACTTCTGCAAAGAAGAGCTCAAAAATCGCAAGCTTAATCCCAAAGGGAAGCAAGATGACAGCAGCCAAGAAGGAAAGTTTAATACCATCTTCTAGTGGGATCCCGAAACCTGGATCGAAGGTGCCAACAGCGAAGCAGAGCGCTTCATCTGCATGCATTGGAACTAAGGAGGTTGAAAAACTGAGGACTACAAAAGGAAACCAGTCCCAGGCAACACCAAAATCTCAACTTAGTGAGAAGGTTTCTCCTTCCTCTGGTCTTGCTTCTTCTGAAGGGAAAGAACCAAGCGCAGCTCTCATCCCGGCGTCCTCCACGGCTCTGTCGGCCTCAGTGGCTTCAAGCAGTGGCCAAGGCACAGGAAACGGTGTCGTCCAGCTTCCTCAGCAACAGCAATACAGCCACCCCAACACTGCCACAGTAGCTCCTTTCATTTATAGGTAAGGTCATGGAGGGAAAGTGGTTTTGTGTTACCATTTAGGAAAGAGAGCTAAAATGGACAGAGTAAAGGAGGATTGCACTGTTATGTTCTTTATCTCCCAGTTTCTGTCACAGCTTCATGCACGTGTTTTCCTGATGTTTTTTAATTAATGTTACTATATGAACAATTTATTCCAAGAACTCTGAGTCTCTACCTTGTACAAAAGCAATCCACTGCAAATATTTGCCATTTAAAATTCAGGATGTTTTGATTAGAAATACAAATCACACAACACGTTCCCTGTGCTGCTTTTGAAAGGTCATGGCCGAGTCAGGTTTCTGGTGCAAATATTCTTGTTTGCAATATAAGAACCTCAATATTTATTTGCTGATATTCAATAATATATGCTTAAAATACTCTGTTCTCTTAAAAAAATCCTAAAATAAGCTGCTGATGTTTTCAGAGTATGTAACAGTACTAGTAGGATATTAGAGGAAAAAACATACATGCTGTGTATATATGCAAGTATTCAAAAATATTTCAGTGTTTTAGGCAGAGAGAAAATGTCACTGTTGCAAGTCCTTTTCCTGTTTAGTTTTATACACAAACTAGGTATAGATTAAGTCCATGGAGGCAAGGGTTTTTTTATAGGTGATACACAGTTTTCTGATGGCCAAAGGTCTAGAATAGAGGAATGAATAGTTAAATGTATCAACCTATGTCTAAATTAATTTTGCTATATGATAGAGCAACTGAAGAGACACTGAGAGATTTCGTTGTTGTACAGCTCAGAAGACAGGAGTAAGTATAGAAAGACAGGCAGGCTGGTTTGAGTAATGATTTCAGATGTCAGTTGTTGGACGGCTTTAGCTAGAGTTGTGGTTAAATTTAACATCTGATAAAATGACAAATACAGTATTAAACATAATATACTGGCAGTTTTTATTAGTGAGTAGTATTGTAGATAATCTTGGCTAAAGATTAAAGCGGTGCTGAAGTAGGCTCTGAGGGAGTATATATTATAGATCATTACACACAGCTAAACATATCTTCAAAACCAATCTAGATGAGTGATAAAATGTTTAAGTTAATTCTGAGCAAAAGCAGTCCATAAAATTGTATGGGAGGGGAAAAAACATAATATAGGTTATATTTATTCTAATATGCAGTGGGTAGCCTCTTGAGTTTCAATTAAATGTATTGCTGAGTGTGCTTAATATGCATGTTTCTTTATAAAGAACTGAAATAATCTTGGTGATACAGACAATTTGCAGCATGGTACATAGGATGGCATACATATGTGTTAGGGTGCATATGTAAAGGGAGAGAAAGAAGCTCTGCTTTGCCTTCAGATGCATATGGTATTTAGCGGCAATTTTACCACATATTGATGTCATTTCATTGCATGATAGAGATATCTTATCATTCTTTTAAGCTTCATCATGAAGCAAAGTGTATTTTGAATTTTAAAGGGTGATAGAAGTATGATCTTCCAGTAAAATTTGGTATTAATAATCATTTCTGCTTCAAACAAACAGTAAAGGAGACTGTATTTGAAGTTAAGTCTCACATGAAAATGAAATTCTCAGAGCCAGGGTCTGATCCCAGAATGCCATAAACCCAGAGTAATAGACCAACTTTGATGAGGTTACTTCAATGTGTGTCTCTGTAACTGAGAGCAGAATCTGACCCAAAACCACACAGTAACTCCATTCCTTACTATTCTCAAGGGCTTTGTAACAGTACACAATGATTTCATAGAAGAATATAAATATAAGCATGGATAACATATCCACATTTCCAAAGTCAGAATATTTATTTTTGTGAACATATGGCAATTAGAAGTGTGCATGAAACTGGGGCACTGTATGCACACTTTCTTGCTCTTAAACATAACTGTTTTCTGAGCAGTCACTACAATTTATACACAGAATTGTCGGGTGTGCTTGTTAGCTGCTAGAACAGCTGTATAGATTAAGGAGTTAAAAATCAGTAGTTATCATTTAGACTAAGATTTTATAGCTAGAAGAAATATCTAGGCTCTGTACATTTGTACTGCAGTCCTTGTAAAAAATTGCAATATAGTTTAGTAACAATACAGTGCATTGTATCCAGAATTTTGCAGAATATTGCAATATACTGCAGTATACTGAAGCAATGAATTTAGGCTGATTACACAAGGATAAGTAGGTTAGTGTTTCTTCTTGTTTGTTTCTGATACCTGCAGATTTTATGTATTTTGCAATATTTCATTATTACCCAAGAGGATATTACTGTAGATTTGTGACTAAAAGAAAAGTATTCCAAAGGCTTTCTTTGAGGCCAGCATATATTTTGCTTAAACGGCGAATGCAATGCTTTAACAGTTATCAACGCTCATGTTTTCAAGGAGTTGTCTATTTTTATTAATGAACAGTAGGTAGAAATATTGTTTCACTAGGAAGTTCTGGAATGATATATGGCACTATTCAGCTTTTTACTCTTGGTGCTTTGTCCTATCTGATATCACATTGTATTTTTATGCCTCTTAAACACCATGGCATGGAAATTCTTATGGAATTATTACTTCTCTTCAAAGATTAGCAGCAACAGAGTTGCATTTGAGATAGTCTAAATGGGTATAATATAAATTCTTCCATCCTCCTCAGCAAGTGATTATTTATTTTCAAATGCAGTTGTGAATGTGTTATTTACAGCCCAGCCCCTTATGTGTCCCCTTTGAAGCTGACTGCAGGGTCCAACTGAAATGACAAAGGCTGAAGTAGATGTAATTTAGTTGCCAGAAAGCTTGATAAGAGATAGAGCAAGAAAAACTACTACAAAGAACGTGTAAGAAACTATATAATTGTTTAAAGTATACCAGCCACTACTTTGAATTACACATTCTTCTACACAGATGGAATTGGAGGAAAATGGAAAATTGTGCCATCTGCCAGAGGCCCTTAGACTTGTATCAAAATTGGCCATAGAATTTAGTTGTCTTCCTAACGGTGCTTAAATTTCAGATGAAGAAAAGTAACACAGAAGTTGAGTGCTTACTAGGTTACAGGGAAAACAGAAAAAAGTCAGTAATTTTAAAAATCGTAGCAGCAGAATAACGGCTTAATTGCTCAGTATTTAGACTTCCTAGCTTTCCTACGCATTGCTCAAAAGTGTAATATAACCTGTAATTCCAAACATTTTATTGCACAGAGAAGAGCCTGTTGTATGCAATCATTGCTTTATTTTTGTGAGCCAAATTGTGTAAGTTTGCACTATTTCCACAAAATGGGAAACATAACTGAGTCCCAGGAGGAACAGAAATATCACCTCACTCCACGGGGCAAATCCTTAGTTGATGTAAATCACCATAATGCTACATGAAGTATGTGATGTGTTGGCAATTAATATTTGCTGTGGATTTGCTCAAACATTAAAGGAAAATTTCACTAGGAAAACGTTGATCTGTAACTGGATACATGTACTGCGGTTTAGTTTTATTTTATTGACTCCTCCGGTAACTGCAGTAGGAGCTTAGGGAGTCTCTTTTCCATGGCTGGAATAGAGAATCTGAAGTGTCCAAATCCCAGGGGCTGTGGAGCTCAGAAATTGCTCCCTGCCTGAAATGCTGAAAATATAGAAACTGCTGCAGATAATCAGCTGACCACTCATCATCCTGAGCTACACTTCTGTATTGTGCATTGCTTAAATTTCAGTCCTTCAGCTAAATTTGTAGTGTAATGATAGCAATATCTGGAGGAAGTTTCAGCACTGTCTGAATTGAGACCTTGCAGAGATATTCTTTCCCTGTCAATGCTAGACTACAAAAACCAGTTTCGCACTCCTTTTGTCCCTGAAGAATAAGAAACTGGTAACTTCAGCTCCCTAGTAGTTGGTACAGTGAAGATGGGGCCAGACTGTTCTTTGAAATGCAGAGTGATAGGATGAGAGGTAAGAGTTGCAAGTTACAGCAGGGAAGAGGCTCATTAAAAGTTAGAAAAAATATTTTTACCTGGAGGGTGGTGAAATCCTGAAGCAGGCTGCCCAGAGAGGCTGTGAGAGCTCTGTCCTCAGACATGTTCAAGACTCAACCAAGTGAGACCCTGAGCAACTTAATCTAACCAAACCTACTTTGACCATTACTTTGGAACAGATGGCATCTAGAACATCTTTCTGATCTAAATTATGATTCTGTGAAGACTGAAGTGTTCACTAGATAGAGGCAGAGAAAGGAAATACCTGTGTAATAAATAAACGTGTTATCACATACCAAAATGTTCTTCCTATCTCCTTTCCTATATGGTGATTGAAACAATTATGTTATATTAGTAGACCATAGCTTCAAGGTTGCATGGGAAGTGCAGAGTGGTGACAGATGGAAAGGAGGATATAATCTGGTTGCACCTCTGGAGGCACAGTGAAATTCAATTCCAGCTGCCTGTTCAGGATGTTTTTTTACTGGCTTAGGGAAAAAAAAAATTAAACTATTCTTCAAGGATCCTACAAACACAGCATCTGCAGGGTTTGTTGAAGCCATATTTATGTCCAGTTTTAATGACTAGAAGCTACTTCTGGCCACTGATCGTGGAGTTAAAGTGAAGTTTTCAGTAATTGTGTTTGTTAATAACAGACTGTGCTGCTAAACATACTGCAACCCTTTTGTCAAAAAATGTGATGATTCAAATTATGCTGCATTCCTTTCTTGGTTTCCATTATTTACATTGCTGTTGTGAAAACAAAACAGTCACCACCAAAGTTTTACAATCATAGTAGCGCTAAACATTGCTACTGACCAGTTTTACTTGTAACAAAAACACAGTGTTTAGAGAAATCCTCACATTTGCTTATGCTTGGTTTTCAAGTAATTGTGTAAGAAAAGTTTCCAGTGTAGAGGCATTGGTTTGAGACATGGAAAGAAGGAAAATAAGTAAAGAAATTGTTATAAATACATACTTGATTAATGCTGAGTTAAAACAGTAGCTTGATAATTCAGTTGCTTGCTGTTTATGATCTGAAATCATTCTTTTAAATTGCTGTACAGTAATATAGGATAAAGGACCAAAAAAGATACTCTGTTCACTCTTCTGTTACTGGCAACCATATTAACCCTTTCATAAACCAACTGAGCTTTCTTGTAGATTAGTTAATCTCCTCTACTCCAATGGGAAGGTTCTCCCAGAAACTTATCTCATATCACTTTGTTAGAAACTGTTTATAACCCACATGATGAGACTGCATCCATTTATTACTTTGTTAATAATGTCCTTTAGCTTAAAATGTTTGTTTCCCTGTTTTTGATTGCTCTTTTTAAACATGTGGGGGAATAATTCTACCCCCTTCCTTCTCTTTTGCAAGGCTAAACCAAATAATCTATTTTCTTTCCTTTCAGAAGGATTTCTTATTCCCCATGAGCATCCTAGTAGCCCTTGCCTGCAGCTGTTCCCAATTTAACTCACATGTCTTGAACATGGGTGATCAAACTGCTCATATTCCAGATGTGGTCCTGCCAATCTGTTACACTGACAGTGATACACATTCAAGACAGCTGCACCTCAGAGAGTTGTTGGAAAAAAAAAACCAAAAACACAAACCCCAGCATTATTCATCTGATATCTTTTGGAATGTCGAGTAAAAACCAAACAAATCTTTGATGTTATCTGTGTTTATCAAAGGTTGGCTGTTTCTTTAGAGGCAGGAAATGACTGACTGTGTTAAAGACAGCTTATTAAGTAGTGTTTCAAATTCTGTTCTTAATTACTCCTGTACAGGCTCGTTTTAATCAAACTGAATGAGCTTATGCAGGTGTGATTGAGAGCAGGATTTGTCCCATTAAACAAGTTTCATGCTCTTAAAAATACGTAGTATGTAACTCAGTGGGCTGGGGATAAATATGTTCTCTGATTGCCATGATTAAAATAGAAAACAGATTGTCCTGTTTTCATTATGATTGCCTAGATTAACCTGTGCTGCAGATGCACAGCACTGGAAGAAGTACCAACAAGGTTGCTTTGGCTAAACAGAAATTCTATTCGTTTTCCTTAATATCAAGAGAGATGCAAGAATTTAATTTTTTAAGGCAGTGGGCTGTGAATGTGTAGTGGATAGAGGGGCATTTATAAACAAAGAGGCATCTACATGCTTGGTCCAATGTATCACAACCTGTGACAAGCCTAGAGTAACGCAACTTGAGGTTTTAGGCACCCAGTCTATACCTGGACCTCCTTGTTCCTCAAAAGCTGAGATTCCTGCATGATTTTGCTTAGAAGTCTTTCACCCGTAGTCCATTCTCCGCCCACCTGAGCTAACCTCGACTCCAGAAAAAAAAGTAGGGCTTTGGCCATCTTATACCAAAAGGCCAGGGCTGCTGTGGAATTGCTGGCAGCTGGCAACCCAGTGGAGACGTGGTGGGAGAAAAGCTATTGATAAAGACCACATCGCCAGATTCCTCCTTGGGGTACCTCCATCACAGCTGCCCAAGGGCTGGGCAGATGCCTTTCGGCCTATCGCTTCCACAATAAATAACCAATTTTCTCGAGTAAGCAGAATTTAGACTGCTGCAAAATCCATAGTCCTCTGTGAGATTTCTGTTGTTGCCTCAGATAATTAGAATCATTGATGTTTTTACCAAATTAGACATAAAAATGCTGAATTAAGTCAGTACAGCAGTTTCTTTGTCATTCGTTTTGATAGCAAATCACATTTATTTTACATTAAATTTAAACTTTAAAGTTTCAAGTAAGATAAAAGGGACATTTAATGCTTCTTAAATGTGTTATTTCAGGCTGTCTATAAAATTAGGAAAACTACATCATATTTATATTTGGGTTGTTTTTCCACGGTTTTCTTTGTGTAAATTAAGTCAAAAATTTTAAAATTATTAGTATTATATAATCTTTGCCATTCAGTATTTTTGAGGCTTAGAGCTATTTAAGGCTTAGATTCTAAACCTATCTTTTGTACCAGAAACTGGATTTTGTGCTGCAAATAATCCCATCAATCAAATTCTAAAATTTGGAATGGAATTGTTTGCAAATATCTCTTCTCACAGTGTTTCTCAACTTATCTTCCTACTTATAGCTGCATCAGGTTTTTGAAAATGGAAGAAAAGCCACCAAAACATTGAAGAATGGAAATGTGCTTTATTGCTATTTGGTATATCTCTCAATGTTTTGGGCAAGCAAAGCTTTGAATGAGTGAAAACTTGTATTCGTTGTTATTTCAAGTAAACAGATTCAGTCATCATGCTGAAGTTTAATTAGTTGCTGTAAGTCACTCATTATTTGTTTGTATTCTTGGAGGGAGATCCAGCCCTTTTAACTTAAGCATCTGTGTTCCCATACAGTGAATAATGAGTTATGTATTCAGCTGTATTGACTTTATAGGCAATAATCACAGCCAGAAGACAATCTAGATCATCCACGTTCTTTTTCACCTCTACCTCCCCTCCACTAGATGAAGAATCAATGCAAATGTTGTCTCAGTGGCCAATGGGGGTCAGACCACTTAATTATTTTCTGATGATAGATGTCCAAATAAACAGGAATGGATGCTTTCTATCCTTTCTTGGAAGATGATAGCTTACATATAAGGCTCTTGATCATTCAAGGAAGGGTTCGCATCACCCTTCTGGGCTGATGCAGTGATTGGTGGTTGAACAGTTGTACAATTAGGAATGCAGTACCATAGGATCAGAAGGAGAACAGGCAAAAAGGATCTCTTCTTGTTTCTTACAAGGGATAGATGGATGTAAACTCTGTATATATTTTGTGGAGAAAGCTAGAAATACTTGAACTGCACTCACCTAGCTGGGTGCTCTTCCTACAAGACCAAAAACAACCTACTTTTTTCCACTGTTAACGAACTCCAGCCTTGCTCTGGCTCCAGCCCTGGAAGCTCCGTGATCTGAGTTTAACAAAAAGAGACCAGACCACTTCCATTACCATTATTATAACTGCCTCTTTCTGAGATGTTTTTGGGCTGATAGTTTGCCCTGGACTGATCCAGGACTAAGTCTCAGCACTAAACCCAGACAGGAATACTCATGAGCATTCATGTCTTCTCAAAGTGGCTTTCAGTAAAAGCAGACAAACCCCTCATTCGTTTTGATTATTTGAAGCAATAGGGGAAAGTAAGTTGGACTGTGGAATTTCAGTGTGTGTTCATTGGGGATGGATAGAATGGACTTTTTGTTACTTAAGATGCTGTCCTCAAACACCAAATGTAAAATTACTTTCAAGGTCAGTAGGACATAGTTAACCTTGCAACACGCGCTGAGCTCGTGTTTTCAGTGGTGTGTGACAGAGAGAAACAGTAGAAGAGAAAAAAAATAGTTTTTTATAGGGTAGTTAACTGTTTCCAGCAACCCAAAAGTAGAGAAATTGATAAGACAGACAGTGCATCAGATCAGACATCATTTATATTTTTATATCTGTGAAAGTAGAGTCAGAGTTAAATGATTCTAATCAACAGATTCCACCACGACAGTACTGGTGCTGTTGTATGTGAATATATCTGCTCCTCCAGTTACTGTTATGATTTACTGAACAAATCCATTCAGTAAGTAACTTTGAATAAAATGCTAACTGGAAAGCTATTTCATAAAATATGTTTCCATAAAATTGTTTTGAGAAACAAGTCACTGTTTTTATCACTTACATTTATAAAATACACATTCATCACACAGTTAAATGTTTGTGTTTACAGTTTAGTTGGTCATTGAAAACACTTTGTGGTGAATTTAGATAACTGAGATATAAATGTAACATTTTAAAATTAGAATATAAATATTTCACTAGTCTTTTAAGAAATCAAAAGACTGAGTGCATGATTCATGTCAGGAAACTTGGAAGAAATTAAGCCCTCAGTGAAGATTTTTCCATTTTATTCCAAAAAGTGGCTAGTATATCTAGATGTATCCTTTTACTGTATACAAATGCGGTACATGTTGCTTTTTAATGGCATCATAGTTCAACAGTTCCTGTGTAAACTAGATGCTACAGTTGTTCCTTAAGAAGGGACAATATTTGTGTGATCTATTTTGTATTGTAATCCACATGCTTGTGTATTTCTTGCTATTTACCATTGTGCAACAGCAAATAGCTGTATTCAACAGAGGGTACTCATTCCAATTGTCAATGATATCCACAGAAATATACCATCAAAGAAAACATAGGTTATTTGCTAGCAAGTTAATGAAAAAACTCATATTATCCCATTACCCCAGAGTTAAATAAGAGGCTTTATCAAAAGAAGCTGCACATAGATTTGAATATCTGGGCCAGATTTCCATTCCAGCCTTGCATAAGCTTCTTCCCACATGGCCTTTCTCGCTTAATATTTCAGCAATTACAAGTTTTCTTTTCCCTTATATGTGTGCAGGGATGTGACTTAACAAATTTAAATGGATTCTGCCTATATCTGGTTGACATTTCTTGCAGAGAAAAAGCGAGGTAACAAAATGGCTCCAAATTTCCCAGCTTTCACTCTGAGTTGTTCTTGAAGAGGGACACAGAGAGTGTTCCTAGTTGCTTGCAAATTTGTGTAGCTGGAGTCAAACTAACACAGTAAGAATGTGATACTCATGGTATTTTCAGCATATAGTGACATGATGCTAGATGGAGCTGCAAAAAACATTCGTTTTGATTAATACGTGAATGACAGATAATAATAATAAATCTTCTTGCTTGATTTCAGAACTCTCTCAGAAAATGACAGTACCTCTTTACCACCTGCTGATTCCTGCACCAGTCCTACTAAAACGGATTTGTCATTCAGTAAGACTGCCAAACAGTGCCTAGAGGAGATATCTGGTGAGTAACAATAAGTCAGGAGAAGCCTGTTAACTTCTTTATTTACATCTGTTTCTTACCAGGAGCTTTGCAATCAGCTGAAATGATACTTCTGACCTCTATTCATGAGTGGTATTAAATATGCAGAAAAATTAGGTCATGAACACTCAGTGCTTAGAATGCACAGTTTTCTTATCTGAATTGTCTCCTTCTGTTGAAATATCCTCTTCATCATTTTGCAGAAACTGGGCTTTCACAAGCTAGGGTTTCAAGTCATTATTGTTAGAGTGATATTGTGTGTTCCAAGAGGAGTGGTGGAAAATTTACTTCAGAATGTTTGACACTGTGATGCATTTAAGATCATCAAATAAATCATACCATCAGAATTGAGACATAAATTACACAAGATATATTTTGGTTTTATAAATGAATCTCTCTTCAGAAAATGGGAAAATGAACAAGTCCTTACTATTGTACCTGACTTTTAAGCTTCTGCTGGAGTTAAAGCTGCTAAAGGTTGTGTTCTGGAATTCCTTGTAAATCTGGAGTAAAGCCTTTATTAGGTTACAAATGCAAGGGGATTTTTTTTTTAATCATATTGAAATAATTCCTTCGAAGTCCACAAAGCCATGCTGATTTACATCAAACCAGGATCTGGCCATAACTCTGCCTATGGATGCAAAAAGCAAAGTGTGTCACAGCCGACTTTCTCATCAGGACTGAATCGCACTGCAGGGGTGTGTGGGAGTACTTTCAAAGGGTCTCTTCACCAGAGCTGGTTTTCTGGGGCCTTGGGGTTTATTTTTTTATTGTTATTATTGTGGGGTTTTTTTCATTGGCATCTTTATTCTTATTACCATTTTTATGAGAATAAAAGGTGAAATCCTCTCTCACTGGACTCACCTGTAGTTTTGCCCTTTTAATCCAATTTTTTTAAATTCAAATGAATTTATAACAAGTCATGTGGTTCTTTTTGCACAGGATATAACTCACTTTAAAGCACTCATTTGACACATCAGCCTAAAATTATCTCTCCACCAGAAGGGAAATCAGATGCCCAAGCTTCGTGGGACTGCCTTGGCATTTAGCTGACTCATACTGAAACTAAGGTTTTGTCCTAGTTTGTCTCAGTCCCTTTGGAAGTTTCCCAAGTCTAACATCCCTTATTTGCACAGCCAGCTTTTATAATAAATGTGTTACCTCAAAGCATGGTGAAATGTTCCCTAGAGGAGATGCATGCCTGTTAAAATTAAGGTAAAATGTTACATTTAATTAATCCAGAAATCAGACTCCTTGGTCTTGCATGTATAAAGAGTATAACTGAAACACTTGTGTGTTTCAATCAAAAGATGTTTCAAGGAATTATCCACAGAGATGCTAAAAAAAAGGAATTAGTGGATCAGGTAGTATATTTGCTGAATAAATAGTTGTCTGTGTTGGTGAACTGTCACGAAGTCATTGGTGATTCTGTTTTTGGTGAACCTGCATGGAAAAAATTTCATGTGATGGCTGCTCAGGGGAGTGTTCCATGATGGATTAGCCATGGGAAAGAACAATTAAGTTCTGTTATTTAGGAGCATCTTTATTCTGGTATGATCAAGGGATTATACCAGTAGTAGCAAGGAGGTAAGCAAGGGTTGTTTCCTTGTTCTGGTCACTTATATTCAGGGTCTTAAGGGATGAATCCCACCTGTGTTATGTAGTTTCCAACTCTCCTTTGCTGTGTCTTTCTCCCTGTTTCTAAGGGAGCTGGGTACCTTTAAAATCTCATGTCTTCCACTCTGCAAGTAATCACCTGGTTTTACTTGCACAGCCATGAGAGGTGGATGGTGCTGTAAGATGAGAGAGGTGATGAGGCTGGTGTAGGCATGGACCCAGAAGTGCTGCCCTGATAAAGAGAACAACCTCTTTATTGTTAGCTAATCCCCATAAATCTGCTGACCTAGGTAATTTCCTGCATGGCTTATGCCTAAAGCTGGTTCTGCCTCTTGGTAGAACTACTGTAAATCTGAGTTTCTTCACTGTTCCTCTGTCTCCGTGAGGAATTTGTTCCAGATGTGATCTGACGTGCTTCAGACTTTTATCCTACCTTTTTTTTTTTCCTGTGAATATTCCACAGCTCAGCCATAGCAGACCCAGATGTTTCCATGATGCACATGCAGATCAGCGGCACAGCTCATGTGCAGTAGGTGTGAGGCTTCACACACACCTCGCGTCTCCTTTGCATTCACAGTGCCACTGATACCATAACTGAATGAGTCCCAATTGTAGGTATGGGTCACCCGTTCAGTAGTTTTGGTGCATTCTGTGTACAGTAAACTCATTGCACATGTGGCACACAGATGTGTAGACTTCTGTCCAGGCAATCCCAGACAGAAATGTGGGAGTCCTAACTAAGGACCAGTTCTATAATCATGTATGAACACTCTTTCTTGCATGTACTTTATGTACCAGTTGCGTCAAAATGACTACTCAGTATCTTTGTTTCTGCAAAACTGGAGAGGATTTTAAAACAAGAATGAAAAGAAAAGCTGATAAAGCAATCTACTTTGGCACTTGTTTTTCAAGGTATGAATATAAATATGAACAAGTTGTTCAGACTTCCTTACCCTGTATTCCTGTTTGTAGTAGCTGTGGCATTTATCAGTCTCTGCTGCAAGTTTATCGGAGAAGGATGTCAGTAAGTTAATTATTTAATAATCCATTGTAAACTGTACATGGCAGTAACTACAAATATTATGTTATGAACTCAGTGGTAGTGTTTGCCTTTAACAGCTGTTTACATGTTCAAAGAGCTTAATGCAAAGTGTTTGATTAAATATTTATTCATGAATTTAAAAATATTGACTAATTACAAAAAAATCTGAGGGGTGAAACGAAAATGAAAGAGTTATTTTAAGAGTTATAGGTCAATATCAATGGCAGGATTAGCATAAAAACATTCAATTTTCAGTCTTTTATGTTTACCGTTCTTCTTTTCTGGCCTCTGAAAGAAATAGTTAATAAATAGGTGTGGAAATAGTTTACAATTTTTTTTAAGTAAGCATAGCTGAAGAGATTCATAATCTTATGCATTTGCACATCTATTACATAATTCATTCATAAGGCTCCAAACTATGCATTGAGACTTCAAAGAAAGTCTTATGTGACAGCAAAATTTGTCTCTAGATTATTAGTTCTTAAAACCTTTTTTAGAATTCCTTTTATGAAAGAGACAGTAAAAATCAGGTACGTTACACTGACTATGATGTGTTAGGGAAATTCCCTATGCTGTTCTTGATTTAAACTTATTCCCGTGTGGTGGGTGGGGAATCCGTTGAATTGCAAGGTAGTTGGAAAATACTACTCTGTCATGACATTTGCTCTCCTCTAGTCTCCTATACTGTCTGCTTAGTTTGGAAAGCTGTATTTGCTTGTTGCTATATTACATAAATCTAAAATGGTGGGATTAGCTTCACAAAGGTATTTTTCAGTAAATCTGACAATTTTCCACATTGCAATTTTATGTTTTGTTGAATGACACCCTGCAGGGAGGTGTGGTAAAGCAGAAGGATGAATTCGGTGCTCTTTGTGCTGAGCACTTGGTCCAAGATGTACATGTGTTTCTGCTGCATCTTAGGATGATCATGATGGCCTGTCTACTAGGTCAGGCCTTAATCCTAATGGGAGAAATGTTCAAATAATCTTGTAATTAAGGCCAGTAGTATTGTGTTTGTACACATGAAGGCTGAATGAAGGTTGTGTGAGTAGCCCCAGTGCCTCCATATCCCAGAACTTGACTGACTTTTTAGTGTATGTAGAAAAAGAGACAGGTGGATGCTGGAGCTGCCAGATACCCCCACAAGGCTCCCACACAGTTTAGGTGTCATTCCCATGCCTGGACGATGGCCTGTGTCCTGCTGGAGCTGGGCTGCAGCAAATAGCTCAGGCAGGAGAATAAACAGGTTAGCAGAGACACTGAGACCCACTGGGTTGCCCAGGACCCAGCTGTACCCCTACCAGAGACTCTTCCAGCCTGGAGCGGTGGGTTACCTATTGCCAACACCATACATGAGGTCTGGAATGGCTCATTGGGTGAAGACATTTCATCCCATGCCCTAAGTTTTTTTCCTTCCAGCTGGAAAAAGAACTAAATATACCCCACAAGTTCTGGCAGCCTTGTGTCTGGTCTATTCATGCTCAGAGCTGAGCGAATGCACTGGGCATTGCTTCCCTAGCAGAGTAAAGCTTAGCACGAGGGAGTACACCCTATCTACGGGGCTTACTGAGAGCAGACACAGCACCGCCGGAATCGTAGAATCATAGAAAAGTTTGAGTTGGAAGGGACCTTCAAAGCTCATCTAGTCCAACCTCTCTGCAATCAGCAGGGAGACCTTCAGCTAGATCAAGTTGCTCAGAGCCCCATCCAGCCTGGCCTTGAATGTCTCCAGAGATGGGGCATCTACCACTTTTGGCAACCTGGGCCAGCGTTTCACTACCCTCATTGTAAAAAATTTCTTCCTCATGTCTGGCCTGAATCTCCCATCCTTCAGTTAAAAAATGTTACCCCTTGTCCTATCGCGACAGCTACATATGACCAGGCACACACACCATGATCTTGGCATGGACACAGAGCAGGTCCGTACCTGCCTACAGCTCAGTGTGGACACAAGCCACTGACTGTAGCTCTTTGGGCTTGAAAGAGCAGGTGAGGAAGTTACCATTAATTTCTTTGGAGTATCAGATCAGATTCTGCCTTGCTGTTTATGGTAGGAAAAGATCCTGTTCCCTTGATCCCAGTGCACTGCGGTGCTGCCCAGGGCCAAACCCTTGTCTGTCTTCTTCATTCAAAATATAGCAACTGAGAATACTGTACCGATTTGAACGCAAGTTGAGGTTTTAAAACCACTGAGTGGGAAAAGAGTGAAATTACCCTTCATTTTGCAAACTTGCTATTCTAAATACAGCCCTGTGGAGCCTTTCTAACAACCTCTACTGCTTCTAGGCCATGCTGACCACGGGTGCTGGCAGCCCATTGCCGTGTGGGAGCACACGGGCGATGCTGGAGCTCCGCTTCCCCAGCCAGGCCATCCGCACCAGTACCTTCATAAAAACCTTTTAAGGGCCCATATGGCAGCCACTGCAAGCGGCAAACCATGGGAGTAACCACAGCAGTCTTACTTTTTGTTTCCATGCCGAACAAGTGGCAGGCATTTAATATTTGGGAGGATTTTGTACTCAGGGTGACAGAGAATTCTTCTTGTCCCCTCTTCCTTTGACTTTTTGAGCTAGGTGGGGAGGGGAGTGGCATCTTCTCTTCTTGGGGACCTTGCCTTTCTAGGAATGTATCAGCGATTTAACAGGGAAAACTGTCATTGCTTAAGACTACTGAACATTTTTCTAGCTTAATTCTCTGTGTATGAGGGTTACCTAGGAAAAATGTACCCTTACTTCAACATTTCCAAGAAGTTTCCCTCATGTATTTTTCCTTAGATATCTTCAAAAACTGTAAACTAAGCCAGTGAAAAGCATGAAGGGCACTGAGTCTTCTTTTAACACCCATTTATTCATATAGGAAATCTGCAAACAGTCTGTGATTCTGAGGGTGGCATTTTTAAAGGTTACTTCCCTGTCAAGGCTTCTCAGATAGGGATTTGAGACAAGTATATTACCACACTGACAAAAGCAGCATGTTGTTATATAACAATTTTCATATTTGTAGATTTCTACATAATGTTTTCTGAAATCAATTGCTCCTAGATAAAAAGTTCGTGCCTAATAAATTGGATTGAAATTTAGCTAGTTCTTTGTTCATCTGTCTGTTATTTCTGGAACTAATATCTTTTTGCCTGTGAGAAAAGGTAGATTCTTAAATGTAAGCCTTCTTTCTCTCTTCAAAATGTATTTAAAAACAATATTTAGAACTGGTAAACTTAGTTCAGACGTGGTATCAGTTGCTTTATAAGAAAATTACTATCCCATTAATAGGTTTTCTTCATAATATTGTGAAACAATGATTTTATTACAGCTTTTCAATTCCATACTACCCTCTGAATCTCACAGAGGTGCAAACAAGGTATATTTTAAGGAAGAAGAAATGAAATATTTCCTTTTATAAATGACCTTGCTGGTTAGATACTGTGGCGTTCCATTTTTTAGCTTATGATCTTAAACGATATTTTTTTTATTTAGAGCAGAAATTGCAAGAGTGAAGGTCCATTTGCAAATCTGCTTTTAGTTTCGTGCACAGGGAGTAGCAGTGATATGGAAGAAATAGTTCGTCATCCTTACCTTCTGGGGAGAAAAATAGAATTTGACCATGAGCTAGGTCTGTTACTGTAGCATCCCGTTCAGGTGAAGCCGTGTCTTGAAACCTGTGGCACTGTAAACTGGGCAGAGGCTTCTGTGTCTCCGGTTTAATTCACTGGGATGTTTGCTGCCATGGCAGCCAGCAGCATTCGCTGCAGTAGCAGAGAAGAGTCATATATCTGGGAATGCAGGTTGAATACTAAAATGTAAGGAGGCTTGTGCAGAGCTTTGCTTCAGTGGTTAATTTTGGCTCTTTATTGAGCTCTGACGTGGAGGCTGTACTTGCAGTTCTGTGTCAGCCCATCTGAAGTGAGGAGCCGTGCACTGGGATCAGTCATGATCTGGTGAGAGGGGGGAGGAAAGCCCGAGACAGCACTTGTGCCTACTTTGGATTTCAGAAGGCAGCAGCTGTAGACAGAGATGCAGGCCCACCGCTCCGATGAGACTGGTGATTGGATGGAGAGGGGAAAACACAGTTGGCTTTTGGGATTACTTCTGTGCTGGAGCAGAGTGTTTGATCAACTCGCTTCTGCTTGAGAGAAGTCCAAGTGAAAATGACTGTAAGTACTGCAGATTAATGTGACGGGAGAGAAGTGGCTTAGCAGAGGCAGCAGCGTAATTTTAAGGAAAATGACTGTGCCTGTCTAGTCATTTACAGTACGTACTCTGCATGTTCGAGCTGTGCTTTTCATTGCGAGGGCAAGTATGTGCCACCTGGGATGTGCAGCGTGTGGTGCTGGAGGGATCACCTCCCAGGCTTTTCGGGAGAATTGAACTGCTGTCCATCTCTGAAATATGAAATCTAACTGAGGCGAAGCCTCAGCTGGAAAGATGCAGCGACCTGCTGAGCTGTCAGTGTTTAAAGGCACGGAGGTTAGAAGAGGGTGTGTTCGTCTTCAGAAGCAGAAGTCTCTAACCAATCTCACGCTCATCAGCGAAGGGGAGAAGAGGCGATATTCATACAGGGAGAACTGGTTTGGAAATGCCTCCAAGTCCAGCCAGAGTTACCATCAGCGGGAGGCAGAAGCTGAGAGCAGAGGCTTCCTTTCCAAGGGACTCTCCCAGTCTGTGCACTCTCTCTGCCACCCCAGCCTCACCGCACCCCAAGCATTTCAGGCACTACCACCTGCTGGAAGCAGGACATCCAGGAGGCCAGGAGGCCGGCATACAGGTGAAGGCTTCAAGATTGACTATGAGGAGGAGGGGAAACCAGATGATGAAAATGCACCCTGCATGGCCCATTTCCCCCACAGGAACTGGGCAGAGGAGGAGGAGGAGGAAGGCTGCTTGCGTGAAGGGACTGCACATCTGGATGAAGACGTCATAATAACAATGCTGGGCGACCTAGAACAGGTCCTTTATACTGATATCTTAGGTAAGTCAACTTTGGTTTGAAATCAGAAAGGACAGGAGGAGACCCAAGTGTTAGCACATATCTGCATGAAACAGATTTTTTGATCTTGACAGTAATTTCACAAGACACAACTGGGTTTATTTGCAATAGTATGCAAAAATAGGGTCTAGACTCTTCTTCCTTGTTTGCTTCCTCTTACCTCTATAAACTGTATGAAGACAAATATCTAAATCACTTTTGATGGGTGCATAGGCAGCAACAGCCTGTGAATAATTGAGCACAGTTTGCTTATCTGTTTGAAAAAATAAGGTGAAACATTTACGTGCTATTAGTTTCCTTACAAATAATTTAGTTTTAATGACATTTGTTCTCATGAATCTAAAATTTAAATCTTGACTCCAAGCTCTGGTTTAGATAGAAAATATCTCGGCCTACCTACAAACTGTCCCTCCAGTAAGCTTCCCCCTTACCCCCTCGCTGATACTTTCATCCATATACATGGAATTGTGAGTGCCAGGGTTTCAGCTTAGTTTAAATAGCCAGTTTAGTCACATCAGTGCATGCCAGTGAGCATTTGAAGTCCACAGCCATAGGTGCTTCAAAAGGCTTCTGTGTTACTGGCTTCGCTTTTCATCTCTCAGCCCTTTATGAGAGTGCTCAAAGTGTTCATTTCCAAAGCTTTGTTCTTCAGCCAGTCAAACGGTTGAAGTGGCGGCTCGCTTTTCCAAGGTTATGTAGCGGGTGTCTGGCCCGGAGGCTACTTGCTGGTGGATATGTGAATCCTGATTGTGTTTAAACATTCGGGATAATTTTTTGCTGTGTATGTAGTGTAAAAAGCTATCATCTCGAAATAACAAAGAATAATATCTTCTCTTTTTACACATACCTTTTATTACTAGGCTGTTCCAGTATGCTGAAAGGGGCTTGGTAGCAAAGGAAGCTGAGCTCTCCACTTGCTCCTGCCCCTCTTCAGCTGTGTGTCACTGAGCAAATCCATTTTTTCTTGTGAGCCTCAGTTTCCCCATCTGCAGAGTAACACTTGTACTTTCCTTTGTGAATAGTATTAATATCTAAGAATGCACAAATCTCCAAGGAACTGATTATTACTTGTAAATCCTTTCATGAAAATCAGACAATTAATGAAATTATTATTCTCCTGTTCCTATGCTTTGTGCTGTAATTACACATGCGGAAGTACTGAAATGATTATAAATAGTATTATTAAATGTGCAAATATGGGTGAGCTTCAAAATTGTGAATGTAGAAGTTTAACCTAGAAGATTAATGATTTCTGTAAAATGTTTACTTAAATTTGCTATGTACATACCTTATACAATGGAAGAAATGAATGTGTTCTCTAGAAATTTGTTGAAAGAACCTGTTATGGTTCACTGCTAATAGGCAAGAATCTGGGGACAATCTTTTGGAATACTCATGTTTAACATATGATGAAGCTTATAGTGATTTGAGCAGATTATATTTCATGGAGTCAGTAAAATACTTACATGAAACTTTCTTGTAAGGGGAAAATAATTTGGACAGAATATTTCAGGGCATCCTGCTTTTGGTCTTTCTTGTCCCAGTCTCTCCATGTATGAAATAGAATAGTGTTTCTTCAGCCTACAAACCAGAATCACTCGAGATAACAAGCTAGGAAGCGTTTCTAATATGTTAGGTCATGTAAATATGGACAGACTCTATGCTGGCAGCGGACCATAGCAATAAGGAACAAAGTGCCTGGGGAGACTGGTCTCCCTTTGAACCCATACATTGTGTCCCAGTCCTGCTGCAATAAGCACCATAGTGTTTCTTCTAGCAGGTAGGCTGTAGCTGCCTTTCAGAATTTAAAAACAAACAAACAAACAAACCCACGAACAGCATTGATTCATCATCCCTATCATCCTTGTACAGAAGAAGGCTTGATCTAGATGGGGAGCCACAGTGCTCTCCTGAAAGTGGAGGTAATGTCAGATGCAAGTTTTAGGTCTGAGGATCTTGCACTCTGTGCAGAAAATTTCTCAATCATCATGTTCAGCTGTTTGTACTTTCTGACTTGTTCATCCATGGTACAACATGAGTCCATTGATAGAGCCTTAAGCAAAGGATGGAAAGAAGAAAGAACAATTCTTTTAAAAATACTTAATAGTTACACTTACAAGGATTTTGTATGTAGTACTTTGTAGTATTTTAAAATCATAAAACTCCAGTTGTATCTTTTTTTAGAAAAAAATGGTGAAGGGGTTTTGAAATTACCCTTTGTGTCATTGAGAGATCAAAAGAGATTAGGCCTCGAACTTTTCACCTTTCCAGGATAGAGTAACACCACTTCTATGCTATAATTTGTCTGAAAGTGAAAAATTCTTCTCTGTGAAAATATATTTTGGCAGTTTGCCATATATATGTACCTTTTTATTTTGTATTGCAATTATACCTTAAGGCTTTGTTATGCTGTTTACTGTACAATATATATTTAAAAAGACAGTTGTTGTCATTTTTGCTACAAGAATTTGTAGTGCTAACATACAGCAAAGGACAATTGATAAGGATAAACAAGGAAGGAAAGGGCAAAGTCACTGCAAATATGAAGTATATTCAGTTCCTCAAATAAATATAAAGTATTGCCTTGGCTTTAATTCTGCCTGCTTACACCCTGGAATTTGTATTTCTGTGTGTAACAGAAAATTGTCTTATACCAACATGTTACTGTTTCACCTTTGGTTTTAGGCAGGCAGGTGCCGGATCCTGGGTCTCCCCCATATAGGTGTTGTGGCAGGAATGTAATGTGCTCCTGGCAGTGAATTTGCGCCCATTTGGTGAAGAGGAGAAAGAAAAGGGCAGCGCCAGTGAGGAACTGAGCACAGTGCAGGAGCTGCCTGGAGGCAGGCGTGGACAGTCTGCCTGGGAACTGTTTGGGCTTCCAGCAGCAGGTTTAATCTAACAGGACTTAATGGTCTCCAGCTTTGCTTTGGCGTGAGCCCTTTTGCCTTCCGGGAATCTTCAGGATGGTGCAGAAACCTCTGCAAACAGTACACGGGACCCATGAGTAGGTTGATAAGCAAGGTGCTTGGTTGAGCATTTTGAGCTTGAAACACAGTAGCGGTTGCGGTAACTTCAATCTGCATGTGAACATTTGCCTCCTGCAAGGTATTACATGTAAAAATGCACACATGTAGTTTATTTTATGTAACAAAAAACAAAACCAAAACCAAACAAAAAAGTAAATGGGCATGCCCTTGGGGTGTGGCTTGAGAAGATGGAGAGTTCGATAGCAATGCTGAGCTTGTATCCCCACTTCTTGTCTCCACTCTGTCTGCTGTTGACCCCACTGTCAGTTCCACAGTGCCAGCCCAGAGGTTTATGGACTGCTGGACCATGAAACCACTGAAGAATTGATTTGGAGTGATAAACAAGCAAACAGCAGTTCCTGAAGGACGGTTTGGCTTCAACAGAGAGGACAGAAGACTTAAGCAGGGTCAGGGTAGATGGGAAAAACTCAAACTGGCATTTCTGTTAAAGCTAGCTTAACGTTGAGCCACAGCTTCAGGGTATATTGGCTACTACCATGCATCATTTGCCTATCAGGGAAGAAAAAAAGCATATGTGGATTGTAAATCAAATTATTTATTTCCGTTTAATGTCAGGAACTGGGATTTTTCCTCAGTACCAGCAGAGTGATCAGGTATTAAGATCTGGGCTGCAGAAGAGGGTACAGTAGCAATTCAGTTTATCAATGAGCTCAAAGTCTTCATCTTTTTTTCAAAACTCAAAATTAAGGAGCTTAAGTGAACCATTCTTCAAATAAACTTTTCTTCTGTAAATTGCCCCTTATATTTGAAGTAATTGTCACTATATATGTTAAAGCAATTTAAACCCATGCTTAGAGTTCTACTGCAAGTCCACCTTACTATATTTTTCCCATGCCTTCAAACAGATGTTGTGTTGAGATCTTTTTGCCTTATCAGGAATTTGTGTGTGTGTGTGTGTGTTTTACTTTTCTGGAATACTTTGTTATATATATAATTTTCATTGTTTCCAGCCCCATGTTGAATATTTCCCAGCTCTCTGTCCTATGCAACTTTTCTAACTAGCTCTACATTAAATTCTCCTTCCTGTTTTTCCCATTTTTTCGACTCGCAATTTTTTTCTTTGGGTTTTGTTGGTTTTGTTTGTTTGTTGTGGGGTTTTGTTTCCATGTTTGTTTGGTTGGTTTGCCACCTTGTCGAATGTCTTCTACATGCTTTTTCACCTGTCTCTCTCACTTGAATGGCATGCCATGCTTTTTCTCAGAGACTTCACTGTTGTTGAATTTATATATTCTGTAAACTCACACACAAACCTGTGAGGAGTAAAGGTGGCAACAGAACGAGGAATACAGCAACTTGAAGATAAGTGTCTGCATGTGTATTTTACATTTTACAGATGTGACATTTTATAGTGATATGTGGTATTTTGCCTCTGCTTGGATTTCTGATATTGATTTTTATATGATGTTGAGTTTAAATTCACCAGACTATCTCTTATTACATGTATTCAAAGATGAAACAGATTCTTGATGTCATGAAGATTCCAAGATTAGAGTAAAAGCTTGTTCTGGATGAGAATGCTGAAATCTAGAGTTAAATATTAGAGATAATTTTAGAGGATGCCCAATATCATTCTTGATAATAACATTTCCAGAATGAGAACTAAAATTACATTAACAAGGTAAGGTATGACATGAAATTTAACAGTGCTAGAGTCAAAACAAAATTGCTTGCACTCCATGTTTAGCATTATACACATAAATAGAATAATGATGCTTCTTGCCAGCCTTCTTTCAAGCAACAGATACAGGTCATGACCAGAAGCAGAACACCAGCCTTGAACAAATCAGTAATTTTACCATAGATTTTCTTTTGAATTTCTCTTATTCTCCAAGAGAAAAATGAACTAAAATTCCTTGATATATGGATATGCTTAGAAAACATGCATTTCTGTATCTTCATATATAGTTTTTGGAGGTTGCTTTGAGGCTTATTGCATTTTCCTTTTGTAACACATATAACTTTTTTTTTCTTCTGTATTTTGTTGTTGTTGTTATGAAGTAAACATGACAGAGGATGTTTGGTGAAGTTCTGTGTGCTTTGCTATTCAGGAGATGAGACTAGCTTCTCATAATGGATCCTTGAAGGCTGTTAAAATCTGTAATTGTGTAAATGGCACATCTACTTACAGTGTTCCGATTTTTATTCCAAGAAGAATACTTTTTTATCCCCTATGAAGAATAATCTCCCCCTTCAGGAAACCATTACATTTCAGGAAAGATGCTTTATTAAGTGCCTGACTTAAAGAGTGCTTTGAAATAGCCTGGATGTTAAGTGCATACTGAAGAGTTGTTGTAGCAGTCATCCCACTTCTTTCCAGACACAGATTTACTGTGGTTTTATTTCCTACCAAGTCATGTAAAATGTCAAGGAGGAAGAAGGGGCTGTGTAATGTATCAAGTGATCTGGGGCTGCATCGTGCCTTGATTACAGAGGATAAAAATCCCAACACTCTGAGTTTCATTAACAGATTTGGGCCCTGACAGAGATACTTCACCAGGTTTCTTTCCAGTGGGTTTTTTACATACCACATGTTACTTATAAGCATGTGTAGGTTTTATTACCGAAAGGGTGAGGTTTTGTTTTTAGAAAGATTAAAGGGACAGGCCTATTTGCAATCAGATGTGTGTATTCTCAGCTGTGTATACGTGTGCACTTTATTCAACCTTATATGCTCATGTGCACTAAAATTTATGTTGGTTTTATTGTTTTCTTCCAGGGGAAGACCCTGAAACAAGAAGAATGAGGACTGTAAAGAATATAGCAGACCTGAGACAGAATTTGGAAGAAACTATGTCGAGCCTTAGAGGGACCCAGATAAGTCACAGGTATTTAGGTTTTGTGTAGACTGCTAAAAATTTGGATTGCAGGGGAGTATTACTAGTTGCTGAATGGATTAGAAGCTTGCCAGGGAAAATTAGCCATGATGCTAGCCATATTGTTTGCTAGACTGACTCGACAACTTAAATGTGACTTTAATATACTTTATACAGTCATTCACAAAAATAGTTATTGTTTGATATACATCTGCTTAGAAACCTGTAAAAGTTATTTTAGGTTATTTTATGAGTACAGGTTATTATATACACAAACAGATGTGTGCACCTGGAGAAAATCACACACACAGAGAACTTTTTGAAGAAATATATATTCTTCCAGCTTTTGCTTTTCCTTCTTTCTCACGAACAGAGAAAGCACAGTTCACTGACTTCTCCATTTTGTTTGGCAGCACATTGGAGACAACTTTTGACAGCACTGTGACAACTGAGGTGAATGGCAGAAGCATACCAAGCTTGACAAGCCGGTCCACCCCAGTGACCTGGAGACTAGGGCAGGCCAGTCCTCGGCTGCAGGCAGGAGATGCCCCGTCCTTGGGCGCTGGGTATCCCCGCAGCAGCGCGAGCCGCTTCATACACACAGACCCCTCGCGATTCATGTACACCACCCCGCTTCGCCGAGCAGCTGTTTCTCGCCTTGGAAATATCTCACAGATCGACATGAGTGAGAAGGGAAGCGGCGATTTGGACATGTCCTCTGAAGTTGACGTTGGTGGCTACATGAGCGATGGGGACATTCTTGGGAAAAGCCTCCGAACTGATGACATCAATAGTGGGTAAGTAGCATTTTCTCCCCGCTTGAACTAAGGCAAAATTGGCAGGTTTAATAGGATTTTTTGTAACAAATATTGGCACACAAGTAGAAGTTGCATCATGGTTGCTACATAAAAATATACATATAAAAAAAGAAAAAACCCAACCCAAACCAAAACAAATACCTAAGCTGCCAGGGATTTTCTCAGCTGCCTTCAAAAACAGTTTATGTCCTATAACATCAAGATGACTTTGCTGTCGACTGTGATAGGAGCACAGGTACTTCTTATTACTTACCGGAATTTCTTAGTTATCTGGTAAACCATAATTTTACACTGCTTGCCCTGGGATGGGTCTTCTTTCAGTATTTTTATGTTTTATTTGAGATGGTAGATATGGTATTGGATGCAGCTGATGAAAAGCAGTTGCTGACAGCACTGACTTTGTTTCCACTTCAGATATTGTCTAGTGTAGTCTGTGTGATAGGCCTTTATTGCAATTTTTCAACTGTGCATATCATCTGAGCTGTAGGAATATCTTTTCATAAAAGATCAGTCACTCTCCTAGCATACCCAGGAGGAAGAATGACAATTATTTTTATTTTTGTTTGCTTAATCAGTTGATTGACTTTGGGGTACTGCATTCACTGTCTCGTTACTATATAACAATTTTTATATCAATCTCATGAACATGGGTCACTTACCTATGTTACTGTTTTATTCATGCTTAAATTACTATTCAATGCTGTTGTTGGCATCTCAAAGCTGTTTGATGGCTGAGCTAACACTGGCTTGAACAAAAGTCCCGTAGCATACATAGCCATGTCACACCACAATACTTCACTCTGTATAAATTTAGGACTCCTGCTGTCAATCTAGTCTTTGAGTTTGAATATAGCTGCGATTAGAGAATGGTGGCTGATGAAATTGGATATGATACGTTCCTAAGGGCAAGTGTAAGTCTATGATCAAAGCTCTCTCTGGAGTAGTGTCTCACCTCAAGCACCATCCAAAGATAGATCTCTAGAAAGAGCATAACTATAAAGAAAGCATATTCCTATATCTCCCTGCTGCACTGTCTCAGTGCTCTGTGAATGGAACACTGCTGACAGGTTGTCCACAGCACAGCATTAGCGGCTGTCAAGGAGGATGCCATATTCTTGTGTGCTAGAAAAGGGAAAAGATATACAGAAAAGGGAATACTTAAATGTCTGAAGACCTTTTATCATAAACAAAGTATAAACGCTGCGTTTAATGAATGCACGGGTTTTTTTAAAAATTTTAAAAAAAAAAGATAGGGAATCCTTTGCTGTGCTGATGAGTTATATTAATTAGCTTATCACATTAGAGAATGAATATAGTCATCTTGGATGACTTTTCTTTGCATCTGTAATAAGGATGACTCAATAGAGAATAAGTTGCAATGTGCTCAGTTAACATTTTTAGGTGCAGTAAATGTTAAAAACAAGTTAATAAGCTCAGAAAATTCAGGGTTCATTGAGGCATGTAAAGTCTTATCTCCTTCATGCCTCTTCCATTTTCAGTTTAATTACTTTAAACACTTGGGGACAGGAATGCAATAGTAATTAGAATTTAGTGTGAGGAAGGCCTGTTGCACTTTTTAAGTCTCTCTGTTTAGACCTTACTTATAGAGGAAAAAATCCGTATAGATTGGATTGCATTCAAACCACAGCTAAATTTAATATGCAATTCCAGAGCCTTGGAATCTACTGCATAATTCACCCCTAGCTAAATAATCTGTCAAAAAGTCTAAATTTTGTCTTTAATAAAAGGATAAATCTACTGTGTGAGTATGACTGTTAATTTACCTTTCAAAACAAATCTGAAGTTACCTTCTGCACCCTTGGTGACATGTAGATCAAATCTTACCAGTGCATAAAATGCCTCAGAGATTAGTTGAAAATGAGCAAACCAGCCCTTTGTGTTTTAATGCACTTGAGGTTACCTTCATCTAGATTGCCACCCAGGACACAATTGGAATCTCAATCTGTGGGAGTGGAGGCTGGTGCTCCTGGGCTGCTGTATTAGCACTGTGGTCTCTGGGACAGTTGATATCAATTAAACCAGCTCCCGGAAGGAGCTGGAGGCTGAGGGCCAACAGAACATCTGGAGCACCAGCGGTGTCTGTGTCTGCCTTGGCTTGTGCCTGGGAGTCTGTAGAGTTATTAAATGTTTGTGTACTTGGACACACACTTCAACTGAAAGATAGATTTGAGTGACACCATTTCATGGCTCAAGGAGAACTTATGTTAAAGATTACTTGAATTGGGAATGAACTCCAGTAGATCATTTTAGCCATCGTCCTAGCATTGGGACTAGATTTATTTCAGCAAGCTTGTAAATTAACTTTGAGCAGGTTCACTGAGGTATACCAATTTTTTTTTTCTCTGTATGTATACTTCTGCGTTAAGTGCCATACATGTGCATGGTCCTTCACAAATAAATTTGTGCAAACTCTGCACTGGGATGTTACACTAACGCTACCAAAAACTACATGAGAGAAACATAAAAAGCAAGAGTCTAGGAGGGAAGACTCTTTAATGAACGGTGGTTTGAGAAAATAATGGACAGGTCTTGAGAGTAGGACAGGCTGTGGTACTGCTTGGTTGAAAGTGCCAAGACCTCCCATAGAGATATTAAACTGTAGGTAGGCATTCCAGCAATTATTGCTGCCACTTGAAATTCAGAAACTTTTAGTGGTTCTCTAGTGAGTAAGCTGCACTATACTGACTCTTCAATTCATTAGTCATTCGTTATAATGTGAAGTGATAGGAATCAAGCTAGAGGAACACAGATAGAAACAGATTCTTAAATGTCATTGTAAGGGCTTCAGTGGATATCTCTTTCATATCTGAATGAGTGCATCCCTGCTGGGACTATGGATTTGGATTCTCAATTTATGTTCCCATTTAGATGGATGCTACTGGTTTTTTTTCCTTTTTTTTTTCCTTTTTTAACTGGAGTTATGCTTCTTGCATCTTGTGCTATTATTTAACAAAACTGCAGTACCTAAAATGTTCTTAAAATTTTTGAAGATACTTGAGGGTTTCAATCTAATTATGTTTTAGTAAAACAAGTTGGCCTGTAAGCCATCACAGAAAAAGACAAATGATCCTAGAAAATAGGCATATATCTGATCTCCCTGTGCTGGGCACACCAAGTGAGAATATTTGGTACAAGTCTACCATCTAATAGTGTAGCCTGTACCTTAAACATTTGAATTCCACAGTCCATTAACTTTAGAGTGAAACATATTTGCCAGATGGCCGCATTTTGCGCTGATTGACCACACATTTATTTTCAGGTACATGACAGATGGAGGACTCAACCTATACACAAGAAGTCTGAACCGAATACCAGACCTAGCTGCCTCTCGAGATGTCATTCAAAGAGGGGTTCATGATGTAACTGTGGACGCAGACAGGTAACAGTGCTTTGCTAAGTAAAAAGCTCTCTGAGCTTTACAGGTATTTTTTGTTCTTCATACATGCTAATATATCACTGTTTTGTTCATAAGGAATAGTAAGAGAAAGCAAGCTGCTGAGACTGCTACTTTTCTGAGCACAAAATATGCCTACTACGACAATGAGTGGGGAAATAGTAAATTACTCACATGGGAAAGGGACTTAGAAAGAATTTGTTGTTGAAGGTGTAAGAGAAAGTATTAGGAACCCCAGACCTTATTTGCAATCTTGAATCTCTGAAATGGCACATGATTTTTACAGATTACCTTGTCAACTGATGGGCATAGGGAGGATCCACATGGTCTCTAGGAAGCTTGCGTGTGCCTGATGATGTGGGTCAGAACATGCATTTGGAGTTGGCTGGAACCAGAATCCTGGCCTTCTCTACCTGTTTTGCCCTCTGTGGGTGTCAGAAGAAGGCAGGGCCCATGAGCAGTGGGAAGCGAGAAGTGAGGTTATATCCCATTGTCTATGCAGTGTGAAAAAAGAAACAACATTACCATGCCCTTGTACGTGTAGGTATGTGTGTGTGAGCATAAAAATGTGCTCCCACTAGTACTCCTGCAGATTAGGCAAGTGTTTTCTGTTTCATTTCCTCGAGCTTAAATAGATTCATATTGGTGGCTTGTATCCATGTCTGAGAAATAAAAATTCATAACCCAATTTTTGCAGAACTGTCAGCTCTGAGGTTTGGTCAGGCCATCACAGAGATAAGTAGCATCTGTGAAATTTGGCAGTCTTCAGTTTTAGGGGGTTGATTTCAGTCCCATCTTTTTAAAATAAAGTTTTCTTTAAGGAAAAATATGTATTTAATCAGGAAAGGATAAGAGGTTCACAGAGCAACTCTGGTTTTACAACACAGTAAATTAGTTGAAGAAGTTCTAGGATATTAACCTAGATATGACATAATTTTTACTTTTCACCATTTTCTGGTGAAAATATATCTGTGACACAAGTCAGGGATAGCCTGCATTAGTCGAACACTGCATCAGGCTAAAGAAGATAATTTTCATGTAGAGAATCAGTTACTTAAAAGAGAAGATTGCTTTAGCTGACATATCGTTTATTGACCTCACAGAAAAAGCCTATTTTAGCTAGCAATTCAAATGAACACGGCCTGGTTCTGTGGAACACAAGCTTTGGCATGATGCGAAGACCAGAGAAAATGTACAGTAGGCGTTTAAGAAAATAATTTGGATAGAACTCAGGCAGTAACAGAAGGAGAAAATGAGAAATGAGATGTGGGCAGAAGGGACTTTTGTGGAGCTCTGTATGTGAGAATAAGAACCTTAAGCTCAAAGTGGGAGAGAGGGTGGAAAATTTAGAGGTTGGGAGTCATGTAATTAAAGACAGAGAATGTCGCTAGCGCCCACATTTTTCTATGCCTCTATATCTTTTTTTCACCTGGGAATGAAGTTATTAGAGCTGTTCCCACCACGCTGTGTTCACACCCAGGTTTCAAACCACGCATGTTTCCCCTGGAAGAAAAAAACGTCCAAATTAAGGCATTTTTAATTTTTTCTTAGTGTTCCTCAGCTCTGGATGCCACTCAAACACTTCGCGTTTGTTTTGCTTTGAAGTGTTATTTAGTAATATATGTGTTAATTTGTTCTATATAGTGTGCAGGTACATAAATGTTTTGCATGTGAAACCATGGGGATGATATTACCAGTTCTCAACTAATGAGATTGTCCAGCACTTCACAGTACATAAATCTGCTTTGGTCTGCTTATACAACTTTGACAGACTGGCTAAAAATGTTGTACTAAAAACTGCTCTGTTGTTTCTGAGTCTTTCATCTCTGAGTGTATTACTTGCCAAGTTGTGGAATTCAAACTCGTCAGGAGATTATTTTGGGCCTTGAGTGAAAAGGTGACCAATTTTATGCAAGATACAAGGCTTTTAAAAAAAGAAATTCATGTGTATTCAAGAAAGATTTATTTGATCTCAACAACTAAAATCCCAATGTATTCCATCCTCACTGTGCGTTTACAAACTGCTCTTGACATTAGCAGACTGCATGAACAAGCCCCAAAGTCATATTTTAGCTTAAAGCTTATAGATATGAAGTAGGGTTTACCCTGTAATGACTGCTTTCCCTTACACAGAGAGTGAAAGCAGAACTCCTGTGCTCTTCTGGACCCTCTAAACGTGATGTCGCCGGACATACTATACGCTATCATGTCATTAAAAACTTTATCGTAATGCACAGGCATGAGGAATTTAAATTATGGATGTATAGACAATTCTGGCATTTTCTGACCTTTCAGTGCTTGATTTTTACAACCTTAATCATGCTTTGTTGACCGATTTTTTTGTGTATAAGCGTAAGTTATTCCTTGAAGCAGCAAAAAGGTGTTTAGGAAGTGGAGAAATTAAAATATTTTTATGAATTCTTATGATAACAAAACACATGCTTGCCAAAATAGTTCACAGAAATCCTGTAGAAGGTCAAACACCACACACACATATGTTTATGCTGATCTTCAACAGTGCGTGACATTTGTGGTATGAAATCAGGTGGTAAAAGCAATACAGATTTCTGACACTCTCGCTTTGTTTGGCAGGATAGGCTTTGGACCTTCGCAACAGCATGAGTACCTGAGATTTTGTCTTCTCTCACATAGCATTTTAGATCTTATTTTTTCTGCTCTGAACAAAATTAATAGGATTTTTGTCAAAGCTTCAAGGCATGCCTTGCCACTGGTATGATGAACTTCCATGAATGAAGTTAATTCTCTCCTCTATCATTCTTGTAGATATGTGAAGGACATATGCATTTTCTCTATGGTATCATTAGTATAAGCCTTTTTCATAATTGGCATGGTTTGCCCTGGCCTTTCTGTTGTAAAGGACTCTGCCGGCAATTCTGTGCAGGCAGAAAAAAAATGATATGCTGCAAATATTTGACTTATATTATCAGTCAGGTGAGAAGTTTCTGTATTCTGTCCATCACTAGAGCCAACAACATTAGCTGACAGCAACCCCATGTTCTTCACAAAAATTGAACTTGGGTTTTCTCTGAAAAACTAAATTACAGCTCCTGCTGTATTTTTTATATTTTAAAACTTTTTGTGAGCTGGCAGTACAATATTATTCAGATAGGTGGGCTGACGATATCTCTAAGGGTAATGTCATTTCTGGCAAATGTATACTTTCAGACTGATTCTCATTTCAGGGATAAATCAAGAATATTTCACTGAAATTAAGGGCATGGAACTGGTGTAAAAAGACAATCAGCTCCCCAGTTTGATTCCACTTGAAATTTATTTCAGATAGTACTTGCATCTCCACTTCTTTGGTGAATGCCAAAAAGCAAAGGGTTGAAGGATCTCCATGCGGAAACCTAGCTTGAGAGAGCTCATCCAAATAATAATATTAAACTGCTCTTTGAACAACTTCATAAAAAGTTCGATTAATGTATGTAACATAAACCAAGGCTTAAGTGCTGCTTGCATACTGCCCTGGAAAGCATATTGGTGTAGAAAGGAATACAGCATATTTGCTTGTTCTAGGGAAAGAATTGTAGTGGTTCAATGAAAAGCTGAAGGGACACTGGCAGCATCAGATGTCAACAGTTGTATCATTCTTCTTTTGTTTATCTTTTTCCTAACTTGGACTCTATTTTTTGGTCTATAAATGTCTATTCCTTGCAACTGACCTTCCTTCAGATACCATAAGAAATTAATTAGAGAGGAAGACACATTCTCTGCAGCGGGTGTAACTTGGGATGTACGTGGGAGAGTTCTCATTTGTATGATATTACTTTTCATTTTTTATTCTGTCTTCCTCCTCTACAATCTATCATTTGCCTTCTGGGACTCTTAGAGGGAGTATTTGAGGAGCATTCTTGGAGTTCAAAACCCTTTTCAAAGTAAAATGAGCCAAAAGATATCAGGCATGAGAACAAAAAATGAATTATGTTCTTGGAAAGAATGAGGTTTATTGAAGAGTAAGTTGCAATGTTTGCAAACTACCCTGTGTTGTCCATAAAAAATTGTTAGGGAAGTTTAAACAAGCCATTTTAGAAGAAGATATATAATAGCTCCACCGAGTTCAACCATTGTCCTTCCACCCCCTATACCTGCTGAATTTAGTGCACCACATCAAAAGCCACATTTTCCTTCACTTTCATCAGTCAACAGTCAACTTAAGTTGTGCAACCAGTTTCCCCTCACATCCCTTGAATGCACTATTCTTTTTTTTTTTTTTCTTCACCTTTTCTTTGGGTGAAACCCAAGGCTTTAAAGGTAGCTTATGCTGCTTATCGTGCTTTTATCACGATCCACTTCAGCTACTTTGCTCTTGCACTGAATCTGAGCCCCCGTTACACAGAGTTCTTGTGGACAGGGAGCCTTTAAAATGTTTCCACCATCTGTCACATGTGCAGAAGATTTGGCAGTTATCTCGGACTAGCTCAGGCTGGCCTGTTCGTTCTCAGCCAAACCATAATCAGCATAATACATTATTAATTATAATTATAATAAAATAATTCCAGATTTTGCCTGCAGTTTATTAACTAACTTCCTGCATGAATGACTGTAAGTCTTCTTCTGGTGTTTGTCTGATGAGCCTTGAGTTGGAATATTGTACTTTCAAAAAAGGAACTTTTCCAGAGTTCAAATGACTATTGGTAGTATCAGAAGAGGCTCAGAGACATCATGAACAGTAACTTAAAATCATAATATAATACAATGCCTGTTCTCATGCTGTAAAGTTTTGGCAGCACATTGAAATAGTTGATGTCATTTGGAATTTAACCCTTTGGGATGTTGTTCCGTGGACAGGCATACTTAATGTATTGCTTTTCTATCCAAATGCTTCTGTATAATGTGTATTTCAACACCGCACTAATGCTGTGCTTTCTGCTGTGTGTCCCTGCAGTTTGGTGTTGATGTGATGATCACTGTTCTGCCATGTTGCAACTATTACCTGTTCCCTTTGCTGCCTCTGGTAGCGGAGTGGGATTTACTATGGATAGTTAAAGGCGTTGTATATAGCATAGTGTTAGTGATACTCACTGTGTGCACACATTCAGCCCTCTGCCCTTAGCTCTGTCTCCCAGCATTTCAGCTGTGTCCAACTCTGAGTACCAGTGTCTATGGCAATAATACAAACATTCATCCCACAGATATGAAATAAGGAAACATAAAACAGATATACCTGTTTCTTGCTGACTAAGACTTTCTTGGGCAAAACTGAGTTTTGCTACAAATCGACTACACTGTGTAGGGAGACTTCCTATACCTTTACATCTGCCTTCACCACTAAGTATGTCTGTGATTGCTATTCTGTGTAGAACATAAAAAAGTCATTATAGACCTTAAAGTCAGCATGGTTCATCCAGTCGTGTGATCTGATATAATTTTCCTATCTGTGAGTTTATGTATTAGTAGGTTCTTAGGATACTAAAAGAATTATGAATATCTATACCTCACTGTTTTTGCAGCTAGTACTCAAATATCTCCAAAAACCGTAATTAAGGAATCTCTCTTGAGAAGCACTTTAAATTTTAAAGAGTTTTTACTATTGTTGCTCTCTTCCATACTTTTAATCTTCTATAATTTCTTTTCACAGCTGTTGCTGTTAACATTTTCCACCATTTACTTTTATTATTCTCAAATGATCCCGCATTTTCATAATCTCTGGTGTAAATCTTTCCTCATTTTGGCATCTGTTAGGCTATCAAGAAAGTTACTAGTTAGTGGTATCTAGTTCAATGTGTGTCTTGGTTTTTATTTTTTCTGCAAACTAAGGATGCTATATTTGAGTATCTAAAGCATAAATGCATGTGTATCCGTGCGGGAAGAGCAGAATAATTGCGTCAAAAGGAGCACTCCTGGTTTTTTGGCTCATTATGTTGTTAAGTATTCAGAATCCTTTGAGGATAAATACCTTATTTTCAAAGGCATAATGAAAAGCAAAATTTTCAGTAACATGTTTTTGTACAGCACTATTAATTTAGAAAGAATGGTATCTGAATTGAGTATGACTTTGTTTCTGGTCATGATTTCAAAAGTAAGGATTTGGACAATATAGAGTCAGCAGAGCAAGTGGACTCTGATCTAATTTTGTGAGATTGTCTCTTTCCTTAGTGGTTTTAAATATCTATAGAAAATGCCCATAGAACCACAAACCAAAACATGGAAACATTTAACAGCTGTGTGAGTATTTAGGTTCAGATACTTTATTAATATCAGTGACATAAGCAAACTGCATTGTTAGCGTGCTGTCATTAGTGTGTTAAACTGTCATGATCCTGCCGCATCATGTCTGCAGACACATTTCTTTGCACCCAGCTTACATAAGGAAACGACATTCAGAAAAGGCAGGAGCGGTGCATGGCAGATGTTTTCTTTAAAACAAGATCGAGCTGCAAGTGATTATGTGAAATGAATGACAAATCAAGTTTTCTCTTTTTCATTTCTTGTCAAGTGACAGAAAAAGGGACAATATCAACTAATTTCTGTTTATATGAAAAAGAAATTCATGGAAATAAGTTTTTAAACTTTTGCAAGGAATGGAAGTGAATTACATTCTCATGTGATGCTAAATGAGCTGAGCATATAGTTTGCTGTAGGGTCATTGAACTCAAGGCTGGTGGTTTACAGCTGACACATTTAACATTCTTATAAATCTACTTTTTCAAAGTGGGTGGTGTGGAGCTAGGTATTAATGTCATGCAATCTGTTTGCATTCTTTATTTCTGCTTATCTTGAAGTTTGGTTCAGATAGTTAAAATTTACTTGAAGTGAGGATGGACTTTATTGTGTGTTAACAGATTGCTAATACTTCCCATCAGGAAAAATGCAGATGGTTTATTTTCATTGTAATCTTCTTCTGCAGGGAGTACCAATGTATTTGATAATAACTATCTAAGATGGAGTTTCCAGTTTCAGCAGCAGTATCATTTTGGTCTACTTCTGTACTTCATTGTTATCAGCAAAGACTGTTGTACTGCCTCCTGTGTGTTAGTACAAAACATGGCCAGCAAGATTAAAATCATTGCCCAAAATACCCCAGGCTTGAATACAAAATTAAAGAACTTGAAACTCCCGTGTGATACATATTTGAGTCCTGAAGTCAAGAAACATATGAATGTCTTGATTTGTTTGATGGCTGGAAGAAAAAATGTTATAATTTTATTCTCCTGCATGGCTATTAAAAAAATCATATTGAAATTTGCTATAAAATAGGTGCAATTGAGATTACAGTTCTAACATTAGCAAACATGGCATATTTTAGACGTATGCTTCATGAAACTCAATATAAAAAATGTGATTTTGATAATTTAGTGTTGGAGATGCAATAGCTTGTGATCACTAAGTTGTCCTTCCTTCTAAATTGCCTCAGAGAGACCTACCTCCTTGTGAAGTAAAATATTCTTGTTTCTTAAGTCATATATTAAAGAACTTTTTTATAGTAGCTACTTCACAGATTGAGGTTGTTCTTGGTACATATATATATGCATGCTGGGTAAACAAAATATATGAATTAGAAGAATGTTCCAATTAACACGTTCATAGAAAGTAATTCGTTCGTAACACTATAAAGATCCTTTGCCTTGGATTTATTAGGCATAAGTTCACTTTAAAGAACATTTTGATTCAGCAGCTTCAGCAGACCTCTAAATAAAACGATGAGAAGCATGAAAAAAATGGAGAGCGACATTGTGGTGAACTTTTTTGTACCCACAGGAGGCAATGAGAAAGGGGTAAAATGATCTGCTCTGACAGCTACTTGCTGTTGCTTCGTCCACCTGCTCTTCCTCCTACTTGGCAGGTGGACAAAACAGGTAGGTGAAAGGAAGGATAAATTTAAATTAAGCTTAGCATCTTAAGGGTGGAAGTGCACATTTGCTGCTTGAGCTGTATGGCTGCCTGCAGTGCAAAAGAAGAAAATTGCAAGGTTTTGACCCTTTCCCTTGCCATGTGCTGCACTTGCAATAAAACAGTATTGCTCTCTGTCCTGGGGCTGCAGGAAAGCAGTGGTGTTCGAAGCATTTTGGATTGGCAAATGCATTGCAAGATAACTTCATCATTAGTGGCTAAAAAAGATAGCTGGAATGTAGCTGAACCCTGGTCATGGGTTATCTATTAGAGAGAATGAAAAGAAGCATGTATCTAAAGCTGTGCAGGTTAAAAAACACGGGAGACTTTTATTTTCTGGAAAAAAAGAAATGAACTTTCAACCTTGTAGGCTGGTTGAAGACAGTGTTCAAAGGGAGAGAGCATGAAGGGAAAGCTGGGAAGGACACAGCGTGGCAAAAAAACTGCCAGCCAGTGCAGAGAATACCCCTCACAGCGGGACACTCGCTGCAGAGCACAACATATGTTAACTTTCCTCTTTGAAAAAAAAAAAAAAAATCCCTCTGTTTGCTTGTATCAACATTTTACCTATAAATCTTCACTATGTCATCTCTGAGTCTTCTTTTGATGGAGTGAGGAAAAGCCGATCCTCCCTCTTCAATCTGTTCTCCAAGCGCCGTTGCGGAGGCTTCCTGCCCCTCCTGAGCCCCTTGTGACAACCTTGGCTCCGCACAGGGAAATGTTTGGCGCAGCAATGTGCTCGGAGTTTGTTTTCTTTTGAAGTTACAGCACTAATCTCATCTGTATCTAATTGTTAAAATAGCAAGTCTTCAAAGATTTCCTTCGTAAACAAAAGATTGTCATAACAATTTAAGCAGGATCAGATGTGTAAACCTAAAGAGTGCAACCCTGAACGCACTTTACAGAAGGTTTTTTTACAAAAGGATACAGCGTAGCTTTAATTCAAACCTACTTAGTGGCTTGATTAATCTAAAACACATTATTTGAATAAAACTTTAAAAATAGCTTTGCCTAATTACAATTTGCCTGAACAAATAAGCTTTTAATTTGTTACCTGTGTGCATTAGCTTTAATGTCCAATGTGATAAAATTTCTCTTATATTCCTTTTGTATGCATTATGCTCAGGATCCATTTCATACTGCAGAATAGAATATAAAATGGCTGATAGCCCTATTAACTGCTGTGTAGGTAAATTCATGAAAGTAAACATTACTGCCATTTAAAACGTGTATATTTGGAAATAATTGCATTGCCCCAGGAGGTACAGTAAGTGACAGAACAGGTGTTTGTGATTCTTCAAAGTGCTTTATCTAGAAATAAATCTTACTGATATAAACTAGAGTCTTTTATATTATAATATCCTGTCATTTTTGTTCAGACACTCAGTATTCTGACTTAAAAGTGAAATAAAGATATTTCAGATATATAGGATTTGAACCAGTTTCTGGAAAGGAAAATAGAGAGACAGCAAACATTATGTTGTGTATTACATATCTTTGGACTTTTTGTCAGTGAACAGATTAATACTGGTAGCCAGTGCCTAAAATCTGAAAATTTGCTGATTCAAGCTAGAAATTCACACACACTGTTCGTAGCAAGATTGCTAACTTTAGGAACTAGTAATGCAAAATAAAGGTAGGATGTACTTATCTTGATTTTTTTTTTAAATAAAGCCTGAATCCTTCTATAAGATACTTATTGCCAGATTCAAATACCAAAGTAGACAAAATCTAATGAGTAGTCTGTGTCTGGGATGACTGGAGGACATGTAATACTTTTATGAGAGGCAAATGATCGATAAAGGTGTATAATCTTCATGACTCATGAACCACCATCTGGAGGCTCTTGTCTCTTTCTACTAACTGTACCAGGAACATAGCTAGACAGCTACCTTTTGGTTTATGTTAAGATGAAACATGTCTGTTTCAAAGAATGAAAAAAAAAATCAACAAACAGCTGTTGTTTTTTTTTTTAAAAAATAAAAGAAATTCTAGTGGAACACTGCAGTGAAATGACAAGCCTCTATGTAGTTACATCAGCCACAGCATGACATGACATACTGTCACCCAGGGATAGTCCCAGAGTGGAAGGCATTACCTTCCGAGAGATTTAGAAAGGCTTCATTGTAGGAAAAACAGTTTCTGTACAGCATAGCTATTGAAAGAGAAATCATTATGTGTCTTTGAGGTTAAAAAATTATTCTTTTTTCTCTTTGAGTTAAAATCCTTCCCCTCCATGAAAAGAATTGCCTCAGTGTGCCACATATGACACAAATCTTTTGATCGGTAAAAAAATAACCAAATTGGCTCTATTTTACAAGTATTTTCCCTTTGTTCAGGCTAGAAATAAATTTATAATCCCCTGTTTTTTACATCTTTCTTTCTCTTTCTTTAATCATTTAAATTAATGATACAGCAATACCTTTGAGAAACAGGCGAATATGAAATGGATAAGCTCAATGGAAAAGCATGTAGGAAAAATATTTTTTTGTATATTAAAACTAAAGTCTGTTGCCAATGACAATTTAGAGCCTTCTAGATAAATTGTGAAAGCTAATATCTTAACTAGATTTTGAATAGCTGTCCCTAAACAGCTATTTTCCATAAAATTACCTATCATCTTTTCATTTGGAGTGATTCTATTGAATTGGCATTGTGGGAAACTTGAAGAAGACTGGGCTTGTGTCATTCCAGCCTGCCACTGAATTGCTGAGTAATCTTAAGTGAACCCCAAGAACACTGACTCAAGTTCTGCAGATTTCCAATGCGGGCAGTACGAACAGCCTACATCACAGAAAATTTATGATAGATGGTTTATTAATTTTGCATTGCTGCTTTGGTGATATTTTGTCAAATTCTTGGACCTGCTGCAGTTATTTGGTGCAACTCAGCATAAAGGCAATAAATCCTGAAGGAAGCTGGTCAGCAATGCTATATGCAGTACTGGTCCTCAGTGTGTAGTGGGTTTGACTAGCGCTTACTCAGGGAATCATAACTTTTTCCTTGACAGGAGCTCCATTTCTTTCACTAGCCATGACTCTGATATGAGGGAGAACTGAACAATGTGATATTTGTTGTCTTAAAGCTGCAAGTATCTTTTCCACCATACCCCGCTCTGAAAACTTTAGCCTCCATAAAAATAACAGTGAAACCCAAATACCGAGTTCGTTTCACTAAGTATTGAATTGCCAAAGGAATAAGTTCTTTCAACTTCTCTTTCAAGAAGGTAGCAGTGCTTTCCTGGGTTCACAGCTGTGGCCTTGACATAGGTAATTAGGATGTCAAATTGCTATCAACACTTCAACTTTTTAAAATTAAAGGAAAAGATGAAAAATAGTTTATTCTTTATTTTTCAGTAAATCACAGGTTCTGAAATAAATGTCTACCTTGATAATATATCCTAAGTAGCATTAAGAATTAATCACCAGCTGCAGCTTCTTAAATACAGTCTAACTAAAGGGAGCTGTGTGGGTTTTTTTTTTTTGTGCATAACCTTTCTAGAAAGTGAATATTACTTATAAAGCTAACTTGAAGGGTGTCTCCTGCTTTCCAACCTCCTGCCCTGTTCACCTCACCATCACCCTTGTAGTGGCTACCCCTAGAGGAAAAATCATAATGACATATATGCGGATATTCACTTAAACATTTGAAAGAGCTCTTGTGAAATTTTCTTGGTATGGTATGAAACAATCTACTGGCTGCCCTATACTACAGGGTGTTTCAAAAAGATGGACCCAATTTCAATAAGAATCGTATACCTATATTGGTTCCATTTTTTTTAAACACCCTGTACATGGGCAACCAAAGCTGCCTCCCATCAGTCTCATGCTCAAGGAAAATACACAGAGGATATGAAGTCATCTTTTTTCCCCTCTCTGGTAGCTGTGATGTTTTAGACCAGTGTCTTAAAAATGAGGATTAATTATCAGTGCCATGCTGTCATTTGTATAACGTATCAGAGAACAAAGGACAGTGTTGATTTGTATGTGAAATAATTCATATATTTGAGAAGAGACTAATTGAGACTCCAAGTTAATTTCTTAGGAAATTCTGCTGTTCATGCCACAAGTTTCAGGGAAATGACCTTGTCTTGAGTAGCAGTTTTATGTTTTGTTCCTGTTATTTCAGTTGCATTTTGCGAGAAGTTGGGATAAAAGTCCAACATAAATCCTAGGAAGAGTAAATCTAATTTAAGTATCTCACATCTGGATGTATATGATTTGTATTTGAAAACCTGAGCCCAGCTATCAGGAAATAAATATGGTTTAAAACAAAAAAAAAAAAAATAGAAGAATTTAGGAAAAATAAATAAGAACCTTTTGATTAAAAAAATGAGGACTGTGAGCAGCTGATAATTTCAAGATGGCTTGCATTATAGAGGTCACAAAACTGTATATAAAACTAGATTTTCAGGGGACACTTTAGATTTCTACGTGTTTACTGTTCATCTAGGCAAACAGAAATACACCTGAGTGATCTTAAAACAACTGAATCTTCCATAGTTAGACTTCTACTTTATCTTCAAATGTTTTTCCAAAATATTGTTTGCAAAAGTGTGCCATAATGTAGAGATTATGTTGGACGTGTTGTCAGTTCTCGCAGAGTGGTACATGATTAGATCCAAGAACTGGATGCTTAAGTTGTAGATTTAGCAAATTAATTTCTCTTTTCATTTGACCCTGGAGAATTCCCTCAGGAGAAATTTGTAGATTAACGTACATGTCAGAGAAAAGCTTTGCTCTTTAAGGAAAGTCAGTTAGACACGAATCTTACTCTTCCTCTCTGTCTTTTTCTTTTCCTAATAGGAGGATAAACACCATTAAGTTGAGCCACTATGATTTTAGAAGATGTGTATGTGTTTTTACTGGAATGATCATATGATAATATTGTCAGTCTGTAGGATATTTTCTGAGCCTAACGTTTATTATATGCATTTTAATACTTGACTCCAATGAAAAAGATTGAACAGCTCCTACCCAGAGCCCCCCATGATACTTGCTTTCTTGTGGGTCTCTAGCACATACCCTACATGCAATATTGTACTTGCCATTAAAAACTTCCCAAAAAGGATCATATTAGCACACGGTAAATTTTCTTTAGAGTTGGCCAAAGAGTACTCAAAATGATTTAGTACTTTCCTAAGCAGTTCTTCAAAAGGATTGTACATTAAAAGGGCAGTCAGAATGTGGTCAGGCAGAACCTGGAGCAGGAAGCTTCCAGAGACACGGCAGAGAAGGGACTTCATCGTGAAGAAAATGCAAACCGCATTACTAATTATGTACCAAAGGAGAATTATGATACGACCACTGTTGGGATGCTCTCAAATTATTTTATAGGCTTTTGACTGAAAAGAAATGCAAGTATTTCTGTTGTGTCTGGTTTTGGCATGGATGCTATGGCTTCTTTTAGAGGAATATGTTCAGCCCTTTGTTGCAGAGGATGTTGGTCAGGTGCAGAGAGAGACCTAAGTGTCCCTGTAATGCTGCTGGCAGCTCCGAGTGATCGGAGAGCTCAAGCAGAGGTGGTGTGGCTCCCTGAGCTTCATGCTTCAGCTCTTGCCAGCTGCTGTGTGCAGCCAAATGGTCCCTCGAGAACCCTCTGAGATGTTCTCAATTAGAAGAAGCATTTCACTAATCTTATCCCTGGGCTGTGAAAATACAGGTGTGGCCTGGAGACATCAATGTGTTCTGAGTGCAACTGGGATGGAACCAGACAATTTAACCTGCAGTAGTTGAGCATGTAAAATTTTAGCCAGATAAATGAGATAAAGGAGGAAAACTGTATTAAATCTAGATAAATCAGTGCTGTATTGTGTCAGGAATGAAAAGACATTTATCAGCATAGTACTTCAGAGTCATATGCTATAGTGGCAAAAAAGTACTGTTAGGTTTCCTTTGTGCTGCAGTTTCAAAGTTCTCTGATATATATTTAGTTGCCAGTATGTAATCAAGTATATGTGTCAGTGCCATCAGGACTTTGTGCAAGCCTTAAGAGTTGGCTGGCTTCATATTCTAGTCAAAGTAAAATCTCATGAAGCAATGAGGCTATACAAAAATGTATGACAGCAACTTTTTTTACTAAAAAAAGATATTGAATGTGTTGTGTAGCAAGTTGTAGTCTTTAACTTCACACACCATTTCACTTTAATACTCAGGTTCCTTTAATTTTTCACTAGTTAAAAAAGCTTTTTTGGTTTCCCAGTATATTTTCATTTTTGTATTGTTAAGTGACTTATTTTTGGCAGAGAGAAAAATAATTTGTTGGAAAAGAACATATAGAACCATTCATGCTTTTCCTGAAAGCTGGTATTATGTTGCTTTTTCTCTATGAAGATGTTCCATCTGCTATTTTTCTGTAAATTTTAAGAGAACACTTAGAAATCTTTTTTTAAAAAATATCGTTGGTAAAACCAGGGTTTTTTAAAGCCAAACTTTTGCCAGAGTTTTAATTTTTCTTGTTAAAGATAGACTTTTTTTTTTTTATAGCCACTGCCTCAGTTATTTCTGAGCCACTGCCTATTTAAAGTCAGACCCTTTTCATTGATGGGTTCTCTTCCTAGTGCTAGTTTTTTTCCTCTGATATTTTTATAAAAGCCTTCTGTATTCCCATTTGGATAGCATTACTTCACGATGCTTCTTGTCAGGCGTTATCTCTTGCCTGCAAGACTTGGCTGAAGCCGTATTATTAATTGGTTTCCTTGCCGTTTTCATTTTACAAGAAAGGACTTTTTAACCTTTGAACTTTGAAATCACATTGGTCATTTCTTTCTCCTTACATTTTTCTTTTGAAGCAGTATTGAATTCCATTATACCTCCTGGGGTGTCTTTTAGGTTTGACCAACTTTCCTGTACTCTAGTAGTTGTGTTATTTGGGTCTGATTTGTTGGGTTTTGGTTTTTGTTGGGTTGTTTTTTCACATTTTCCAGCTACTTTCATTCTTATACTCAACATCTGTTGGTTTTGGTTGGTTGGTTGGGTTTTTTTGTTTGTTTTAGCAAAGAAGAGAAAGTGAAGCTCTTTCCTGTAGTTTTGTCTTTCTAGGATAAGCTATAATTCAAAATGAACTCTGATTCTCCTTGTTGATGGATATTTGATTCTATTAGTTAATCAGTGATTAGCTATAAGACTTTCCCATAGCGATCACGTCTTTTAAATTTATCACCACTGAATTTTTGATGCTAACATTACAGCTCAGTGATGGCTCCATTTTGAAATTTCACCATTTTGTCCCTCCCTTCTGTTGCTTCAGTACATATGAGAACCTAATTTTGCTGTCCAATTATATTTGTGAAGATGATTGCCATTCCTTTGCAGGTTTGCTTTCATGGTCTCATATATTTACCTAGTGTACCAGTTTCAACAGCTCATTTTTTTTTTCCATTTTATTTTTCAACCTCTTCTACTGATCTCGGCAAACTTGAGTTCATTCTGGTACAGTTGTGTAATGAACACTGGCAGGACTTTCTGAGAAAGGAGCAGTAGTCAGGGATGAGAAAAATAGCAAAAGGCTGTTATCAGTATTCAATTTGCAAAGAAGCCTTTGACATCGTGATAAATACTGCTGATGTGGAAAATTCAAAGAAATTAACTCAGCATTGCAAGGTGGGTGGTAAAAAACGCAATAGCCAAGAAGGCTGAAGCGTGAGAGGGGGACAAAGTTTCCCAAGTTGGCAGGGAGTTAATTAATTGCAACAGGCTTCAAATGTTTTTGCTGTCTGCAGCTGTATTTTTATTTCATCTCTCACTTGCTAGCCTGCTCTCTAACTGAAGTGTTGCCATCACCTATTAATACAGAAAGAGGGAAAAAAAATGTTTGTAATGAGGGTTTTTTTGGTTTGTCTTTTTCCTCCTATATATCAAAACCATTTGTGGCCATCTCCATCTTTATGTTAGTGACCTGTCTCTGAATCTTGGGAGTCTAACTGGAGTGAATTATGGTCTAGATGGGATGTGCCATATTGCTACTATGTCTTTCTGAAGCTTTCTAGCTGATAGAGGATGTATTTATTTATTTAGTTTGGTTTTGGTTTGTTGGATTGATTTTTGTTTGGTATTAAGGTTGGGGGAGTGTGCGTGTGTTTGATTGTTTGATTTTTCTTATTTTGTTTTGGATTATTTTTTTGGCGTGTGCCGTTTCAGCCAAGCAGTAACCCTGATATTTTGGTCTATTCTGACTTTAACTCAAGATGACATTTATGGGAGATGAGAGAGCTCCAGGGTACTGGGGAGAGATCCAGGGTGATTGGCTGCTGTTCTGGCAGAGATTTATTAAAGCAGCTCCCCTTATCTCCCTGACTGAGATTCTGGCACATTTACTGCTATAAATCCAGCTGGTCAGAGGTCTCCTTACCTTCTCAGCAGAAGTGTGTTATGTCATAGAGTTTGACATCCAAGTTCAAAGCCTAAAGATTATTTCATTTTTAATATCAAAAATTGATAGGTTCCAACTAAACTGTGGACTTTTCTTGCAGCAATGAGCCATTTTGCGTGCATATTGCCCCTTGTATAATTTAAATGCAGAGTCTGCTTTGCTTTGTCAGACAAAATAACATATGCTTTGCAGTATTTTTGGAAAAGGATGAACGCTCTTTGAGTCTCAGCCAGACTCTCGGTATTATCTGCAGGTGCTTTGGGGATTTAATTATTAGGGGACCTTCTAGCAGAAGAATCAGAGGACAAGGCAGGGAAATTACTGCGACGTGGGTTGTCTTTGCCTCTACAAAAAACCCTAACCTTTCCTCCATTAGCTAATAGAAAATAGTAAACTTGCAGCTGTGTTTCAGCCCATACTTATAGGAAACACAATACAGAATTGATGGGAGCATTAAATCATTATTAAATATGTTCTATTTCCAGCTACCTCAATTTAATTGCGTTACCTTAAAAAAAAAAACACCAAAACCCCAAACTAAACATTAACCTCTAATTGAACAGGCAAGCAGGGCAAAGGTCTGAGGTTTGCCTGGTTAATACTATGTCACTTACTGATTTTAAATTGTTATAGTACAGTAAATTTACATGGACTGTTTTTTTCCCAAGGCCAACCAAAGAAGAATGCTTTCTGTAGCAGGCAAGTTTGCTTCTTTCTTTACCATGTCCCACCTCTAAGCCACACAAGATTTGAATGAACTCAGATGTTACTTTTCTGTTCTGCCCATCACAGTAAGCCACCAGTTGGGGCATTATCTGTACATTAGTAAATTAGTGGGATGGCTGAGAAGTGCCAGGGTAGGCAGAACATATCTTTCCAAACCAAGTCACAGGGAAACACACTAATATGGTGTGAACACACTCTCATGTACACACCTATATGTCAGTGTCTCTCTGTATGCCTAGGGCATAGGAGCACATTGTTAGCGGAGGTGGTGGTGTTCACAAGCTGTGCTGCCTTTTCGTGCTGTCGCCATCCGTGCCTAAAGCTGGTTGACTTTGAATATCACCTAGCAGACTGGCGGGAGTTAAAAGCTAAGAGGATGTAACCTTAAATGTTTAGCAATGACACAGCATGCTAAGTTTTCAGCTCGTGAAGGATAAAGCATAAGACTCATCTTAGGAAGCTAACAGATAAATAATGATAGTATGAGCCAAGGGGACAAAAAGGCAGTGAAAATGTTCTTCTAGTGATTATAGATACAGTAAAATTATTCATCAAAGCCCTTTGCAGAGATGCATTAGTCCCAAGAAGCTGTTTTGATTCTTACAGTCTGATGAACTAGATAATTAAAAATTTACCCTGACAGTGTTGTTCAGACCTTGTAATTATTTACCAATTTTTGCTTGACAGCATGGTGCTGTGTGTTAGACCTAATTGACATTATATTTTATTGTATATATAAGAAGTAGAAATGGACAATAAGCATATGCCAATATTTTCCGTTCACTACAATGACAAAGGAAGGAAATGTTCTGTTATTACACTGTCATCACCATTCTTAGGAAGTACCTGGTATTTAATATTTTGTCTTTTCTTCATTTACAAACATTCGTTGATATTCCAAGCATCCCACTGCTGAGTATTTTCCTTATTTTGCAGTAAGGAAATAGAGGAAAAAAGGTTCTATTTGTCTTAAACATTGAATTACTGAGTCTGCTGATATGTAAACTGGCTGTTCACCCATTTTTGCCTCAGAAGCACCTATATGATTCCTGGGCTTTATTTCTTGACTGGATAAATGTATACTTCCTATTAAGCGTGATAAATCTGCCCTTTACACCTTTACTTCTCATGATATTGATTAGGGAAACAACTTCTGTCTGGCTTTTTCATCTGCTCCTTTGCTCAGTTCTGCATCTGATCATTACTGACTTTTCTATGCTCACCCTGGCTGTTTTCTCATCCTGTCATGTCTTAAATGCTATAGAAATCATAAACTTTCTGGAGCAAAGACTCTTATTTGCATGTTGCTCCAGTGTGCAGGCAGCACATTTGACCAAGATATTTGATTATTGTTTCTAGAAGATGCCACTATATGTCTTATGGTAACTATTAGTAATAATCACCCAAAGCAACCTCTACAAATTTAACTTTACAGTCATTATTCAAATTCAGTCAAAGCCATCACCTAATACTATTCCTTAATGATTCAGTCATGCTCGTCTTTCAGAGCACTAAGTGTTATTTTCTTTTCAGAAGAACTCTTCCTTGAAATAGCCTGCTTAAAATAGATGGAATGAAACCATTCATGAAAAAGTTAATTGAGGGTATTTTGTACTGAGAAGGTGGGGCTGTGAAATTAGAGATTTGAATTGGAAAGCCCCTTTGTTGTTCCAGCTAGTCTAATTCTGCACTGTTGCTGAATAGTGATATTTGGCTGTCTGTTCTCACCTTGAATACTCTGTTTCCCTTACTAACAATTTTACGGTTCGCCCACAGCATCTTGTTAAATTGCCTCTTCTCACTTGGTGGTGTTTTTATACAGATTTTCTCAAATGCAGTAACATAAAACATTAAAATAAAAAATAGCAGTAAATAGTAGAAGGCAGGAAATTTAAAGAAATACATGTGAGATAGCTATCAGGAAAGCAGTCGGAACACAAAAGGAAAAAAAATAGAGAGAGAGAAATATTATTAGACCCAGAGGTGGAAGGGAATAAGAATATAGTCTGAGTTCGATATAAATAATAATAAAAATATCACAATGGAATAAGAAAATGATTTCACAGATTTCACATAGATTTCACAGTCTTGCTAAAATTGAATTAGAAAAGATGCTTTTATTGGATAGCAATAGTTGCGTCCCTTTTTATAAAGCATTTCACTGATTTTCTGTAAGACAGCAGTTAATTATCAAGGTACAATTAGCACTGAAGGGACAGGGAGAAACATTCCCTGACAACTGAATAATCTGATGTAAAACACCCAAGCATTTTAAAAGGTAAAGCGGGGAAACACTTTAAAATGATGCTCAGTGAATTTGTGAAGGCAGGAAGGCTGTATCAGTCAATTTGAGAATTTAAATGCAGAACCACCCCATGGGAATACGATGCACAGGGAATCAAGAAGTCATTGCTTAGTAATCCTGACACTTTGTTCAATATATACAAGCATATATTATTTACATAATCCTCACATGTAGAGAGGAACATCTTATATTTGACAAACAGCCAAGATGTGATGAAACAGAGCATGCCAGGCATATTGCTGCTTTTCAGTAGTTCTGCTCCCTTGCATTTGCTATAGATTTCTGGAAAAAGCTATTCAATAAAGCTTTCAATACCCTCTCTTGCAGATAGTTAAATTCTGCTGTAAAATAACAGAGAGGCCTCCCAGACCTACTACGTGAGAAGCCAGAAAGATCTTCTTATTTAATCAAGGAGAAGAATCTCCTGACTCACTTAATGGCATTATACAACCATGTGCATGCTGTAGGTGGTCTACCTATTGAACACTAACCCCCAGACCATGCTATAGTAAACATTTTTCTAGACAAAATAGTAAATTGATAAGAGATTTAGCAGTTTCAAAATTATTCTTGGTACATAAAACAAGAGGAAACATTATTTCACAGTGAGTTTGTCACTGATGATATTTTTAATATTCATAGCACTGATAATATATCATTAAGGTAATGGAAATATTCATAGAATAATGACAAAATACACTACAGTAGCAGAAAAATGTTTAAAGATGTTTTCACCTATCAAATATCCAAATATTGAATTAAATTAGAGGAATTCACAGTAAACTGATGAGAAAACAGTAAGAACGAAGTTAGGTGAAATATTTCAATGTAAATCAGAATAAGATAATTTTTCAGAACACTGTTTTCAGGTTCCATTTTTCTGCAGGCACTTTCTTGAAAACAACAGCAGCTACTTCTTTAAAATCTTTCCTTTTAATCAATGTTTTTTACAGCACTCGAGATTAGGTTATTCGTTGTAGTGACAACAATGTCAATGAACTAATTTGGCCTTAATGATTTGTCTCTGGCAGCAGCTACTCATTCTACTTACTAGGAAACGTGAGGTTTTTGTGCAAAGGTTAAAGACAGGAGTGGTTCCTGGGATGGCTGACAGGGTGGATTAGTGCTGCTGAACCCTGTAGGAAAAGGTCACTGCTGCAGCACTCAAGGGAGGGTTGTCACTGAGGGAGGTGAAGTCACGTACAGCCTACAAAGAGAGGCTCGGACTTGGGTAAACTAGTCATTGGCAGGTATAAGTAGGATTTGCTTATTGTCTCCTGCTTATCTTTGCCTACCAACGGTGTTCCTGGCTCCTAATCACTGCTGCCAGGCAGCCATCACGTTGATAGGGCTGTCAGCTGCTCTCCTTCCTTCTTCCTGCTCCCAACATTATTTGTTTGTGACATTTCCAAACAGAAAATCTTGAGCAAGCACGGCATCGCTGTGTGAGCAGGGGAAAATGAAAGACCTTTATCTTCTGACAGAGGTTTTTAAGCTATGGAAAGCTCCTTTAGGTTTTTATTCTCTTTTTGAAGTTGCATGCAGTATTCTGCGCTTACCTATATCTCACTGAGGATTCATGTTGAGTCCTAATAACTTTCACATCCCATTTAAATGGGAGTAAAAGAAGATCTCATTACTTACAGCTTTAAATGATTAGTCATTGGGGTGTAGGTTCTCTGAAGAGTCATAGAATAGCATAGCACATAGTGGCCTTAGGAGGCAATTTCACTCAGTTGCACGAGGTAATATTGGCTATGAAATATGGCTTGCTAGAAAAACGATGGCTCAGCAGTTCACCTTGAAATGTCACGCCATTTCAAAGACTTATCTTTCATGGTGCTGCGCCTTGCAAACTTACTAGGCTGTACATTGAAGCCTACATACACAGTAAGGATACTATGTGTAAATGGGAGTGCATGAGAAAGTGACAGTTAGCAAAATGACACCTAAGTTGTAAGAAATAAGAAGTGATCGCCAGCTTTTGATTTGCGTTTAATGGTGCCAGGGTTTACCAAGTCTTGTCTGCAGCTGCACGAAGAGTGATGTCTGAATTCGATTAGCTGATGGCCTGGTCTCGTTCAATATGACTAAATTTGTTCAATACTGCACTAGATTCCTCCTTCTGGGTTGTCTTTTTTCTTATATCAGCTTTATGCTGTGTTCTCTGTTCAGTCATTCAGAGGGTCCAGAGTGTGCGTTTTTTTACGAGCTCTGTATGCTCCTCTTATACTGCAGCACATTGTAAGGTAAAACAGAAACTTTCTTAACTGTTAGGAGAGCAATTGCACATCATTATAGATGTTCCCTCTCAGTCCCAGAAACTAAACATCAGTGTGGAAAGAGACCTATTAAAATACAGGTATCCAGACTTCCACTGATTTTAATGACATTGCATACAGATAGCCCACATAAATACTCTGCAAATGGCAACAGGAGTCCTCAAGGTTTGTACACAGCTCCTGAAACAATATAACTATACAATCAATTTAGGAACTCATCTATTTAAGCCAGACACCATTTCGGTAGATCCAAATATATCTATAGAACTATAGAGCTTAGTTCAGGAGAGAAGATCTGGTCTGAAAAGATAATTTTGTGTGTTTACCTTTGTTTGTCACCCAGCCTCTCTGCAAGGAGCACTTAGTACATGTTAAAAAAAGGCAGAGGAAACCAAATGACTGGTTTGAGGAGCTGGGAGGCAGTGAATTTCAGTTTGGAACATGAATATTCATCAGGTCTTGCTTCCCTAAAATAATCATCAAGCACAACCTTTCTTTGGGAAAAGCTGTCAAGTTTGACATACTGCACATTCAGAACCTGACTGAGAAATGATTAACTTTGAAATGGAAGGATCTTTTCAAGCAGCATTAAACAGAGCATTTTAGCACTTTCCCATTAAATTTTCTTCAATATTTTTAAAGTTCATCGATTTCAGAGAAATAAAATTCAGCAATGTCTAAAAGATTGAGACTCAGTACTCTGGAGTAAACCAATGTCTCCCGCTTCAAACTTTAAAAATAAAAAGAGGATAAAAAAATGCATTCAACTAATGCAAAGGGATAAATCAATGTGTCTCATATATGGAAGTGCTAGATAGAAGCAAAGGCAAAAGAAAGCCTTCCTGCATTCCCTGCCCAGCTGTATTATCCACTATAATTTTAAGCAGACTGTCTCTTGACAGACCAAAGGCTGCGCAATAGCTGAGAAAATCAGGCCATTTAATGATGTCCTTAATTGCTTAGGTGTCATGTTTTCAGACACCTACACTTGAGAATTTTGATCCCTACCCAAATCCTACACGTCATAAAGAAAAATGATTCTACACAACATCATCAAATTTGGTATTTTGAATCACTCAAAAATAAGTGCCCAAAACCCTCTAAGTTACGGCTTAATAATAAAGGAAATCTCTTTTCTCTAAGGGAAAGTCCTAGGAAAATGCTAATCCTAGGACAAGGGTGTTTAGGGATGATTCATACCTCAGAACATAAAGAGGTTTTTTATGTTTACTCTAACATTAAAATGTATATTTTCATTATCCTTATGACTTCCTAATTCCTTTAAAAATACTAGCTAGGCATAGGCATTTAATCGTGGACTGCTTTATGAATTATATTTCATTTTTGTTGGTTGTTTCTTTTCAATTTCAAATCTATTTTGTCAAGTTGGTTTATGTCTCAGTTTGTTTCATTTCTTCCCCAAGAGACTTCTGCTTTTGTGAGTGTCCCAAATAAGGGATTTTAAAAGAAATTACTTTCAGTAATAGAACTATAAATCAAACATGGAATATTTCCTTCAGAGAAACTCTGGTAGAAGTTTGTGTATCATAAAAAACAAACAACCAGAAAGTCAGCCAAAATTTGTTAGAACGACCTAAACTGAAGTACTTGATAAGATGAAAGAATACAAAATGATAATCACATATCAGTAGATATCAGATTTGTTTATTTTTTTTTACAAAGAAATATCCTGACTTTTACTAGCAGACTATTTTGATAGTTGCAAGAAGAAAGATATAACAAGATGGACTCACACACTGCACAATCTAGGAGAGAGCCCTTAATGGTTTGTTTATTTTCCATGGTTGCACACTCCAGCATTCCCAAGTGTAACCCAGTGCATTTGACAGATCTGAGAATGACCAGAGGCCTGAACCAGCAGCCTATCATGTTCAACTAAGCCAAATGCTTTTAAAAGTGGTGTTAGAGCACAAGAGGGGAAGCCGAATGGCTTGTCAGTCTCGGGAGACTCCCAGACTTTGCTGTGTCACAGACCATGAATGTCTCGTAGCCATATCTTAATAAGAGGAGGGAGAAATCAAACTTAATTTTCTTCAAAGAAAAAGCTCAACTAAGTGGATAATAAACCAATGGGCCATTGGAGTCTGCCTGTTTGTCATAACAAGCAGGAATCATGTGGTGTTTTCTGCAAATATCTGTAACAATTGCATTCTCTTTTCTGTACCTGGGAGCAGCTGCCAAGAGCTGGTCAAGGCACGGACAACTCTATTCACAGACTGTTGCACCTGGCTTTGGGCTTGGACTTCGGTTTGGGACTCTCTTTTTTCACCCTTCACCAGCATTAATTCCAGTGACATTTTGGCTCAATGCCTAGGCTTCTGAAAAATGAATCTGAGGCCAAAAGCTAGCATGTGCTTGATCCATACACGAAGGAGGTCCCTCAGCAGGGAAAGAGAAGCAACACCAAGGGAAGGGAAGGCCACACACGGTGCCTCACTGCTGAATGTAGAGCAGCCTATGGCCGCTTTGCTTTGAAACAGCGTCTATGTGTTCTCGCCAACTGCCAGTCTTAATACAACTCTTAAAAGTGAATCTTTAACTCGTTTCACTATCACATTTGTAACAGTCATTTGTATTTAAGTATCTCACAATCAGAAAATCAGAATGGGGCTACTTGAGTACTACAAGAAGTTCACATGAAGTTCTGTTAGATGCAATGGCAACGTTAGAAGTGCCCATTGAAAATCAGAGCTTTGAATGAAGGGTAAGAGAGTAAATGTCTTTATTAAGCCAGTGAGTTCGCAAAAAGTGGATGAAGGTCAGAGGTCTTCTGACTCTGTTCTCTCTGTTTTTATATTCCTTTGGAAAAAGTCACAAAACGTACCAAGATAATTGAAGAATTGCCCTGATGAGACTGCTGCTCCTTTGCCTTTGCATTGGCGGAAGCAATATAGTCAAGACAAGCAAGCAGTGTTTTTGCAGGGGTTTCTTCTGCACTGCTGCAAGGGAAAAATGGTAGTCTTGATTTATTTCTTAGCAATTAAATATTTGCATAAAAGTTACTCCTCTTATAGTTCATCCTGTCTGTTTGTAGTGGTTTGATTGCAGGGTGACAATAAAACGTGGCAGGTGTATTGTTAACCTCCTCTCCCCCGCTTTCCCCTTCTGCCCCTCCCTCTCCCCGCTTCCCACTAAGGACAGGCGATTGGGAGGGAAAGAAGGACAGAGAGAAGAGTGTTGGAAAAAATTAAAAATGTTTTACTAATGCTACCAATAAAAATAGAGAAAATAATACAAAATATACAAACCCAATCTTGAAAGTCCCGGCAACTGCTCCGGCAGATGTAGGGCCGGCACCCCAAGTCCTGGACTGGACTCTGCAGCCAACCGGAGCTGGATTCAGTCTGTCACTGGGCCTCAGTTCGCAGGGACAACTCACAAGGTCCTCTCCCAATGTCGGCCATGAGGAAAAAGGGATGAGATCCTCATGATCTCCTACTTTTATACGAAGTATGACGTGAATGGGATGGAATACTTTAGTTGGTCAATTTTCAGTTCACCTCCTGCCTGCACATCTTGCAGGATGCACCATTATCAATGACCCTGCATTCCATTGCTATGTCTACCAAAACATGTACCTAACTTTCAGGAAAACTGCAGTTAGTAAGAAGACTTTAGCTGACAGGGAAATTCACTAAAAGAGAAATTTGTTTTTAACAAAACCAGGACACTGTTGTATTTTATATTTCCATGATTGTTACCTCATACAAGGTTTGCTATTTCATTTACCCCAATTATAGTCCTTCAAAACCATTTTAGGGCATTTTGTAATTTATATTTATGCCAGTAATGCTGTACCTGTCCTGGAAACTGAAATTTGGGTGGGGAGGCTACATACAGAAAGGAAGACTTTTTATAAGGGAAAAAGCTGCAGATATTATAAACATTGATTAGTTGTAGAAGATCTATGATCAGTAGTAGTGCATACTGTACATGTTGGGGATTTTAAGAGCTAAGTTTCCACAAGAGTTTGCAGGCTGCCATAGCCTGTTGTCACTGTTGCAACACCCTCTGCCCTTTAACTTGCGCTGCTTCTGATAATTTTATGTGGTCTGTCAGAGAGCAAAGATTACTTGAATTTTAGGTTAAATGAGAGAGAACGGGGCAATTTCAGGTGAAAAGTAAGCACACAAAGTACTTGAATAATGTAAAGACAACAGACTTTCTCTGCTGGAATTGCATGGGAGGATTTTTGCTGCAGGCTCTGTGCCGCTGTCTGTAGTGCCCTTTGTCTCAGCTCTGTGTGTCTAGGGCAGAGACGATGCAGCAATTCAATTCTCCAAACTCTCTATTCCCTGCTAACGTCTAGAGCTCTGACCTTTGTAGGTAACATCCATCCTGTTTTCATGCAGGATTCAGGCTTCGTGTTCCTCTCTGCTGCAATCCATCATATTTCCACAATCTCTTGCTGTCTGGTCTTTTGATGTTTTTCTTGCATCCTAATTCTTTCTGCAACATTGCAGATGAGTATTTTCATCCTTAGTTCTCCTAGCAGGTGGTAAAAAGGACTCTAGTCCTTCCTGTTCTCTTTCCATCAGAACTGCAGGCTTCATGCCTATCCATTACAGAATTTTCTTCTCTTTTTCACACGGAAAAAACTGCATTGACAAACCATATGTATGTATTGTTTCTTCTTTTTCTTATAATTTTAAAGTCACTTCCCCGCTTTCACAGCTCTTCTGGGACTGAGTTTTCTGGGCGGTAACAAGAAATAAAAAACTTGCTTTTCTTATTACTAAGTATAACTAAAAATTCATGCCATTGCAAGGATAAGCTGCACTGAAAATGTGTCTTGGTTGGAACCCCTGTAATTGCAACCCCAATGTAATCATCATTTTGGAGAGATGTTTAAATTAGCTCTGAGATGAGGTGTCCTGAGCTGCCTGGAGACACCCTGCCTGCAGTGCCTGGCAGATAGCTGTGTCTCTGGCAGGATGCAATAGGCCTGACATGTACACCCCAGCAGATGAGACAAGGTTCCTCAACTGCCAAAATCTCCTCTCCTTGCTGTCTGTATCTGCATCTACCATTCCTCAAGCACATCTACACGGCTGTGGTGGGATGGGGAGGACCAGCCAGAGGGCTTTTGCCACCATCATTCACCACTTCTTGCTTGGTCCAACCACTAAGACCTCTTTCTGTCCCTTGGTGCCAACCTCAGTGCACTCGCTAGTCAGCCAGAATCCCTGAGAAACAGCCAGAACTAAATTCCCTAAACGTTTGGTAGATCCTGACATGTTAGGGGAGTAAATCCATTCGGGCAGTTATTTATGTGCCTACAGGGATATCAGGCCTTGTTTTTCCTCCTGCCGAAGAGGCTGAAATGGGTCCCCTTTTTAAAACCTGCAATCCAAACCACACTGGCAAGCTGTGTCAAGAGAGTCTTCAGTCTGTGAGCACCATTTTCCTCTTTCAAGTCAATCTGGCAATAGTAATTTCGGTACTTTCATCCCTTGGAAAGAGAGAACTCATAGCGAGATACATTAGTGCTGCCACCTTTTCAGTTGAAATGGGTGCTTTGAATGTGCTGTTTCTCTGAACTTTGAGCTAAAAACAGCCAAGGAAAATATTCTGTTATCCAGAAGAAGGACTGCAAGTTTCTAAAGGCTTTGGGTTCTTCTTTTTTGAAGGAAACTGTTTACAAAACAGAATGCAGCAAGGCCTTCAGGAAACATCTGTCACTGTACTAGGAAGAATATCGAAAAGTTTAGAATGCATAAAAGTTAGTTACTGTTGCTTGGTTGCTTGTCTTTAGAGATTCGACCAAAATTTGCCATTTCTTTTTAAAGGAATTGCTCATATTTTGGCTCTAAGTTATATTTTGGCATTAAGTTATGAGTGATTTTTTTTTAATTTGTTGCAAGAGAAATGGAAATATCTTGAAAGATCTTTTTCAAGTTTTGTTTCAAGCATCCATTCTATGTTATACTTATTTTTATTACCTATACATTTTTTCATATGACTAGCATAGGGTATAATATTTCATTGAAGATGCTTCAATTTAGAAAAAGGTAGATTTGTTTACTATTAAATAGAGTTCTCCATAATGATTTGAAATACAAAGTAAATTGAAACATCTGAAAACTAAGAGATAAAAAGAATACTTGCAGTGTCCTATTACACCTGTTTTCTCAGTGCAAAAAAAGTGTTATTACTGATTTTAATGACATTTTAGGTATAGATTGACTGAAGTTTATAAACTAGTTTATAATTTATTCAATTTTGAGCAAATCATGATTTTTTAAAATATTGTGGTGTGTTTCAATTTGTATTAAAAAATCAGCATATTGTCTAATATGTTTTGATTTAAAATTTCCAGCTAGCTTTATATCTGCATAGCTCCACAATATTTTGCCCTGTCACAGTCCAGAAATATGAGGATTTTATCTGGTCTGCAACTGACTTCCTACAACTCTCTCTTCTCCAGACTCCTACAAATTGGATGAGGATTAGGTTGAACCCCAAAGCAATAGTTCCATAAATGAGCTCCTATCCTCACTGACAAGATGATGAACACATGGCATAGGGGCTCTTCAAGAGATTAGGGGAGCAACAAAAATTAGATACCACAGGTGTACAGAATAACAAATATGTATGTTTGGAAACTTTCAGAGATGGAATCGACCCCAATTGTAATCTCTGATCAGAACCAACCTATTATGGCCCAGTGATTGCTGTTAGTGACAACGTGAAAAGTCGCAATGTAACGTAAGGTGCAACTGAACAGCATTTACAGTTGCTGCAAAAGCCTGGCACAGGTCAGCATTAAATATAACATTAAACTCTCCAACAAAATTTAACTAAAACTAAATAATGTCAATCATCTAAATGCCCAAATACCGCGTTAATGTAGAATAAGAGTGTCTTAAACATTTGGGAAACTGAAAAAAAAAATCAAATAAATGTTAGCATGACTGAATCTCTGCAAATAAGACTCGTTCTACAATCCATGTTTTCTAAATTAAGCAGCCTGACCTTCATGGGGGCAAAGGCTAGAAGGAGTTAAAAATTCAGAAAACAACTTCAGGTCTCAAAACTGAATAAAAATACTCCATACTATTTAAAAGAGAATAAAGATATGCCTAAAGTGCTTTCTTTTTTTTAAAAAAAAAAAAGTCCAGTTTTGTGTACGTAATCATGTATGTCTGATATATTTAATTCAGATTGCATATTTCCTCTCCAAGAGCCTTCTGTTTTGCCTCTGTCTTCATTAGCTCTATATTTTCATGAGCTACAAACTATAAATTTTTGAGCCGTTATGTTTTCTGCAAATTTAAGGTCAGTCAGCAGTTTTCACCAGGCAGCAGTGATGAGCAAGAGCCTGAAGGCCAGATGCACAGAGAGCATGGACGTTGAAACCTTCATTCCTTACTAAATGATGCTAAAAATCAGGTCAGGCAGAAACAGGAGAAAGCCTCTTTCTAATTTCTGCTAAAGCAGTAATCTGGGTCTTTACTCAGCAAAATCTGGGAAATGAGCAACAATTGTGAGTGACAGTCCTGGCAAACAAAAGCAGGAGAAAAAACAGCTTTGTGTTCTGCTTAACTTGTCCTTTCTCAGACAGGTTGCTGTTGTGATGCTGACTGCAGGCAAGTAAGCCTATTAGGCTTCAGATAATAGGCTTACCCTGTTATCTGAAAATATTTGTGAGGATCAAGCTCTCAGAGATTCAAAGGTGAAGATTTTTATTAAGATCCCCTTTAGGCATCGAGCTAGCAGCTTTTCCCACAGTTGCAACCTGTTGCTAAACTCCAGAAACCATCACCCCTTCAAAACGTCACGGTCTTGAGACCTGCAGGGAAAATCGACATTGAGTGAGGGTATGGGGGAGGAAGCCCGTTGCTTCCAGTTGCTTCTCAGATAAAATTCACCCCATGCTTTCAGAAGGGCTGCGTTTCTGACTGTGCACAAGTGTGGTGGGAGGCATCCCCCTCCCAGAGTGCTCTCTCCACTCCTGGGATGTCAGTGAAGGGCTGTGAGCTCTGAGACCGTGTTACACCGATGGGTAAGAAAGTTATCAGGGAGTGCTGCAACGAGGTGACAAGGATAGGTGGTGTCTGGCACTAAGTTGTTAGTTCCAGGTTGTAATCGTAAAGGCTTATTATTTAAAAAAAAAAATTCATTACGAATTAAATATGTATAACTGTTTTGTTTTAGTCCCTGCCTGGCATGTTTCCATCCTCAGCAAAGGACAATGTGGGGTGACACATGTCTCTCACAAGCTCCAGACCTTGCTTAACCCCGACAGTGAAGTTGCATAGAGCTGCTATTTTTAAGTGTTGCTATTTCATGGAGAGTTATAGGATGATTATCATGAGCAGAATGAACGGAGGTTTACTTCTTATTATTCTACTGACAGAGTTATGTAAGTTTTTTTCTTCAGGTTTGGTTTAACCAGTTGTAAGCAGGAAAAATAAATCCCTGCTTCTGCACACAACCAAAAACAGGATAGGTAGTTCTAGCAACAAATATTTTTAAACATGAGAGACTACAGGAGATTACCAGTAAATCAGGACTTTGACATAAGGCAAATAATTACTAGGAAGAGTTCTCCTCTGAGCAATTATCAGAAGGATCTGCTTCGTTTCTTCATATGCTGTAAAATGCAAGGTTGAGTAAAGACCTTTGATTTTTCAGTACCTCCCTTTCAGCTGAAGATCTGACGGGCACTTTGCAAAGGTGAATGGCAAATTCTGCTTATCTCAGGGTGTTTAAGGTGCTGGTTTTAATATGATTTTCCATCAAATACAAATGTGGATCCCATGAGATGTTTCTTTATGCTTGTGGGACGTCATTTCTCTATTCACTTTTGAGGATGTGAATTGATCATGTACAAAGAATGACATTTTTACTTTTTAAAGTGATGAGACAACAAGGAAAAGAGTTTTATATTGCTTTTGTACCTTCTGGAGAACTGTATAGGCACTGTAATTTGTTTATTTATGTCAATTCGACTGATGTTAATTAACTTGTCTGAATCTGCATTTGGAACCAAACAGTGTATTAAAAACATAACAAACAGAGAAGCGGGAAGAAAATTCCATCAAAAGCTTTTCTGCCATGGTTTGTTATGATATTGTCAACAGTTCTTGATGGAATTACTTCCTTACATCTCGCTTCAGCCCATATATTACTATTTTCCATATACTGTTTGAAATGTAATTAAAAATGGATGCTGTTTATCTGCCTCATGCAAAAAAAGAACTGTACATTCCAGGAACAAACTATCTTTTCTAGTTGGATATTTATTATTTTACTCAAGTAACACTTGCCTAAATTCCATTTTGCAAAGTTCTGTCTTCTGATTGTTGATACATTCTGTTATGAATTTAGAGCTAGTTAGTGACTTTCTGCTGTCCCTATCATGTCAGATTAAGCATTGTATTCAGAAATAAGTGGAAACCAGAAAACCAGAGCAGGTTCTGACAAAGACTTATTCAGATCCTGAGGTGTGGGTTTGCAGGTTTTGCAAGGTATACATAATTATCACAGGAAATTTAAATCTTCCATCATTTTTTTTTTCCCTGCAGGCTTTAAAACAAATTATTTCTTAAAACACTTATTAAATGCTTGGAAGAAGAAATATGGAAATACATTGACCTTGCAAAAATGCATTTTGCTCTACTTGTGGTCTTGGGCTAGAAGTAATTTCTGTAGTAGGATATAATTTTCAAATTGGATCTTCTTATAAAAAAAATGTCAAATGCAAAATAAAAAGCCCTCTCAAAATGATACTGTGTGGAAGCAGACCTATAAATGCATTGCTATTCTTTCTAATTGTAAACAATTTTCCTTAGAATATGCTGAATGCACGCATTTTGAAATGTACATGACATGATTTTCTATCTGTGACCTCAAAGTAATTCAGGATTAACGCTTCAGTGCCTGCCTTGTTTGGGTATGACAGGTAATGCATTACACTTGCTGAGGAAAAGGTGGTGAAGTACGAGTCCAACCGGCTATGTTTTAATTTAGCTATGAGGACAGAATAGCTGTAATGAAATTTACAGCCCTGCAAGTTTCTGGGTTGATTCAGGGCCTGGGCTTTTGCTTTCACAGTCTGTGGATTGAAACAAAGTATTGATTTTATGACCTCTGTGCCATCTTGAATCTGTCTGTGAAGGGTCAGTGTAGCTGTTTTATGAATAATGAACAGCTGATATCACAGTAAAAGATTTAAAATGGATTAATTCATGATGAAGTGAACTTAGAAGGAGAAAGTTTTCCAGCTGATATATCAGCACCCAAGTGAGGAGTTGCTTTGTGTAAAACAGTCCAATTATTTTCTTATCTTTTCCTTTTAATAAGCTAAGAGATCATTTCTGTTCTCAAAAGTCAATTAGGGGAGTAGCTCTAAAGTCTTTATTTTAGGCTGAATCTTGCATTACTCTCCTGAAATATGTCCTGAAATATGGGTGTCAGAGATGGTGGTTCATGGCAGCAGACTGGACTGCAGGTTAATATTCACTTTTTTAGTGTGCTGTGGAGAAGTAATGTCTACCTCCATGGAGTGTGTTGTGAAGGTTCATTCATGTATCATGTTCTCTGTTATATGGATTTTACGTGCGTGGGGCTAGCTTAAGCACAGACACAAGGTCAATGAGTTCTGTCTTCTTCTTCCAGGGCTTAACTTGCATGAGTAGAGTAGGGAAAGGTAAGTTCAAGCTTTCTACTGTGGGCATCTGTGTTAAATCCTCTATACCATTCACATCTCTCCAGTCTTTCCTGCTGACCCTTTGGAGGTACCTGCTCTTGCCTGCTGACGAGGGGATTAAATGCCAGCCTTTGATTTCCTGAGACATTTAGGGTAGATACCTTCAGCTTCACTGACACCAATTGTCTTACACCCTGCGTAGCTCCTCATTTCATGGTTAGCTACATTTTGATATTTTGCTTTTTTAGGGCACTGTTGGCTAATTTAAATAAGTATCCAGTGTAACTGAGGTTGTCCCAGTCCTAGCCACCACAGTAACGTCCTATCATCATATTGGATATGTGGAAGTAGGCTATACTAATCAAAGCAATTGCTTGTGCTTCATTTCTCATACCTCTGCTGTTTCTATGAATGACTGTGTAGAGACATCCAGAGGCTGTAATAGAGGGACACGGAGACCTTTATCATCTGAGGATTTGGTTATATAAATCAGCCAGCTGTGTGCAGCCAAAGGAAGGGGATAGCACCTGACTGCTCATCTTTGATCTGCTCTTATTATGAATTTGTAGATTTGTAGATCCTCACACACACACTCAGGAGTTAAGTTTCCTTTTAGCCCTGAGTCTTACTCTTTTGTCATGATCTCAGCTATCTGATTTCTCCTCTAAGACCATTCCCCCAAGCTGCAGAAATACAGGTGGGCACTGCCCTGTATATACCCACTATGGTAATGAATGATTTAGGGATGTTTGAAAGTGTTTTCACATTTTGAGAGCTTGGAGTTGCTGTAGAAAGCAGGCGAAGGTTGCTTTGCTAAATGTGTTTGTTCAGATTCCCAAATCCTACACAAGTCCCTGAGGATATGTGAGTTCCACTGGCATTAGCAGGATTGTGACTAAGTATTTCCCATTCCTAAGCAAGACATACAAGGATAGTAGGTCTTCTACCATGGTCCAAAGCCTTTCATGTGCAGTACAAAACATGACAAATAAAGCACTGTTTTTCATTCAGAGTTACAATTGTCCCTAGATAGAACAGTTATTCCAATTAAATTAATGCTTATAAGCGAAGTTTTTTGTTTTCTAGAGTTGTGCTCTGCAAGCTGTAGTTCCTGCTTCTTCTTTGAAAACCCAGTAATAAGCCAAAGAAAAAGATGCCAGCAACTTGTCAAACCATGCCAAGGGCTGGATGCGTTGAAGCAACCATACTTTTCCAGCAGACTCGATAGTACATTGATTGGAGTCTTGCTGCCTTCATATGTCTGATGATCTGCTTGTGAAAAGCTTTTTCATTTGCATGCTTAGGCCACTTTGGCTGGAGGCACTTTCAAAAATTAATGAAGTAAGCCAATGTTGAAACAAATTCCAGGCAGTGACCCAGCTTATCAGTATGGTGGACTTCAATGAGCTGGCAAGTTTAAGAGCTTGTAGGAAAATGCTGAAAATAGAAACAGGAAGGGTGGAAGGAACAATCATTGTGGTTGCGTGCTCCACTATATCTTGCCTGAAATTAGAGACTGCTTTGATTTTCTGAAACAAGTATTGTGAAAGGAGAATGTTTTAGGCATCCATGGAGCTAACACAGATTGTTGGTACCACCTCTTCTTGTCATGTACCTTCGGCATTCATTGCTTTCCCAATACAGTGCATTTTGGTTTTTTCAGCCATCACACAAAACATCTAGAAAAATTCGTTGCATGTTTCTGCAGGTCTTCATTATGTAGGGTACAATTAAGTATTAATTATCTGGCTTGTTTCATTGCATCTTTGCCCTAGAGCTCTGTTGCTTGCCCACCTGCTGTGTGAAATAATGCCTTATTACATATGAAGTATTCCTCATTTGGTCTGTATACCTTATCATGTGAACCCAGAACTGGATTTTTTTTTCAAGAAAAGAAAACTGAATACTTGTGGAAAGCAAACAGAAAAGTGTCATGAGCACAGCTGAGTGTAATTTATCTTTCTATTTGAGGGAATAGGGAATACTTGTGGGAATACATTTATAATCTTCATTCAGCTCTACATACTGATGTTAAGCACTGGGTATTTTGACTTCAAACACCTTGCTATTTCTAGAACAACTATGTGGTAGAAAGGTCAATGAGAGGATTATTGTGGAGAGATCTTTTCAGTACTGCACACTAGTGAAAACAAGACAAAGAGTGATAGTGCAGACTAACCAGTTATGTAGATAGCAAGTTGTGGATTCCTCAGCCCCATGGAGTATTTTATGTGACCAAGCATTTGGAGCTTTGCTTGAAGCATATGGAGCAATGTGTAGAGCACTGGACTTTGTACAATGCTCATAGGCACCTTTGGCGATTAGAGACAATGTGGAAGTGATGGTCTTTTCCAGCAGAAGTGTTATTTCTTGCTTCAAAATGAGCAAGAACTGTTCAGATTTGAAACGTGCAGGTTAGAATTAGAGGATGAGTTTTAACTAGGGCAAATAATCTCATAGGCCCACCTAGTGCATCAAAGAAAAACACAGATGCTCTGAGCAGAAAGAACATCAGTAATGTTACTGGAAAGAGCCTGGGCAAACTCAAAGACCATGAGATATGTTTCTGGATGAAGATTGTAACACAGTGGCCGAAAGAAGGCAGCTTGCTATACTGTAAAATTCAGATTAATCCCCAGAGCAGACCTCTTATAAGCCTATCACATGCTTGGGCATGATTTTCTGGCTCTTATGGTGAGGAAGCCTGTGTAACCTTAATCCAGATTTCTTGTGCACATGCATTTTCACACAATCATGGTTTGGTTGACAGCTTCTCCCAACCTCTAGAATCCTTATTTTATATAATGTGTAAACTAAGGGTGTTCAGTTTTAAGGAAGTTACTTGGCATTTTGTGTATTCTGTGTAATTTCTCCTGTTGTAGCCTCTTATTTTATTTATTACATGCTGTTTGAACATTTTTCTAAAGAGAAAATAAGGGCCTCTTTCAAGGTGCTTTTTAGTGTGGTGTCCAAGTACCCACAATTACCATAAACTGTGTTTTCAAGCTTGTTTGTGTATATATTGTGTCCACTTTACAGATGGAAAGCTGAGGTACAACGACTTTAATGCCAAAAATAACTGCTGGTTTTTGACATGCAGTTTGAGTTACTGGTAACCTAAATTTTAAGATAGCCTTGCAGCATACTGTAGCTTCAAAGCACACATTTGCATGCACTACATTTTTGCAAGTCAGATGCTAAGCTCTAAAGAAAATTAGAAGCACTTTATTGGTGTCCAGCTTGTTAAAAATGTTGGTTAAAGCAGTCGCCTAATATCTTGCAGGTTGCAGGGAGTCTGTTGCACCAGGGGCTTCAGTCATGCTTCATATACTCCCTTTTCTCATAGAAGTCTTTCAACGTATTTGAAAAATGACAGAAGGCAACTTGCTATAATGTAAAATACAGATTAATCCCTAGAGCAGACCTCTTACAAGCACTAAATTAATGAAGCATTTCTAGGGAAAAATATAGTATGTGGTTGTATTATCAAAAATGGTGTTGTTAGGTACATTCACAATGAAAGTAGTGACTGCTGGGCGGTTTGCTTGCTCTCCATTTGGTGATTTGAACCCAGGACTAGGTAGCACACAGCTGTCTGAGCTGAGTTGCTGGGTAGGGAGGAACCTTTGTCCAGTTAGCTGGGAAAAAAAATAAACCCTAAGACTCTGCCAGGCATGTGCAAACAGCGTTTTTGAAGACATTTATAATCTATCCATGTTTGAGAGGACGTCTCTTAGGAACAACAAAATGCATATCCTTAAAGTGAAGATTATATCTTGCTAAATTCCAAGGTTCTTCTCCAGCTCCTCTTGGGATCCAGGGGCTTCTCAAAGAAAAGGTAGTCAGAACTTGTCGAAAGAAGGCATTTTTCTCTTAGCCTCCGTCTCCTAGATAGCTGAACTGCATTTACTGACATTTTCTTTTGAAGAAATCGACCCGAGGCTGACACTTAACAAGAAATAAAAGCAGATTTTGCCATTGTTATAAGTAGCTAAAATGCAGTTTTAAAAAGGGAAGTGATGTCAGGCATTAATAAGCAGCAGTAGTAACCTGACCTGTCATAAACTATGCAGGATGCAAGAAAAAGAGAAAAGTAAATGAAAGATAAAATGAAAATGAAATATGAACCTTAACCAGGATATTAAAAGCCTATATTAAGTCCCTTAGGTACAGTTTGACAATGAATATTGTTTTGATGAGGGATATGAGGAAAAAGAACAAAAATTACAGTGAGAATTTGCTGCAGACTCCCAAGAATAGGTTTTCAAACTCAAAGTGATGCACATCTAATTTTACCAGATTTGTGTGTCATATCTTTGCTAGTTTAAAGGAGAAATTAATATGAATCATCAAGAATTTTTTCTAAATTTTAAATAAGGTGTCTTCATCATCCAAAAATTGTATTTACTCCTCTGATATATATATATACCTATACTATCTAGACATGGGGAAACAGGGCTGAAAAGTTAGAAACAGTAAGTGCTGAAAGACAAAAGATTCAGCTGCGTGAACAAGTTGAAAAAAACTCCAACAATGCACTAGAAACAACAGGCTTCATTGTGAAAAGGGTGGCTGAAATGATCTGTTTTGTTGGAATTTTTTATTTTTATTATGTATTTTCAAAAGGTTGGTACAAGACATTGTGTGAAGTAGGAATCTGTTTGTCCAATAGTCCTTTGAAAAATCCCATACAGGAAAGAAAGATGTTTTTGATATTCCTCTTTTTACAGGCATACTGAATATTAGCAGAAATTTTGGGGTACGAAAGCCTCCAAATTTAGAAAACATTTTGAGCACTTACCATAAGAGAAAAAAAATCCAGACAAATATAGTGATGACTCTGAAAGGTCAGTAGTGGAGGTGTCAAAATAATCTTCTATATATCTTACAAGATGGCCATGAGCATTCCCAGAACCTATTAATAATCCACTGGTGAGTGAGGTGTGATTAGTGTGAAACACCACAGAGAAGCCACAGTAGAAAGGAAACATGATTGTAGTCATTTTTGCCTGAAAACTGGAGCTGTAGAGAACATGTTTATATTTTGTGAATCAGCTGAACTATTTCAGAATCTAGAAAATGTGACTCTTCTTACAGAGAAAAATGAGCATGAAATGAAGTACCAAAAATTAAGACAGAAGAAAATAACAAGTAAACATGTAGAAACAGAATTAAATGTTAATCCTTGTCCCCAGGGTTTTGCGGCAGGCTTAGGAAATGGATGATCAAGTATTAATTGACATGAATGCTACTTGTGAAAGTACCGAATATATCTCATTTTGGATCTAGCTTGTGATTTTTTTTTCTTTTTTAAACTATCATTTTCTAAAACCCAACCACATTTAATATTATTTATATTTTTATCCATCTTTAAGGTTATCAGTCTTAACACTGTTATACAAGGTATATTCCCATGTGGTACATAGCATTTGAATAATGGCTTTTAGCATCAGTGAAATTCCATATCACATTAGACAGTGAAAAATACAGAAATTATAAATGACTAGTGCTTCAGAAGTGTTTCTTAGATGAACGTGGGCAGCCTATAAGGAGTGTTATTACAATTGTTTAGATGTTAAATTGTATTATTAAATCACCTGTGTGCATATTACCTGGAAATATTGCAGAAGATGTATTTATTTGTAGTCATTTTACTCAACAGTGGAAAATGCAGCACTGTAATAAACTCTTGCGTGCTGAAATATGTTTATCTTGTCACTCAGCTGGCTTACTAATGTGATTTTCTACCTTTTGCAAAACGAAGGGAATGCTTTCTGCTGTTGCTATGATACAAAACTAGTGCGCTGAACTTTCTGGTGCATCAGCACACATTTGGTACCATGCAGTTCACTCTTGCTGCTTTTATGTCTTTCTAAAGATTTCCATGAACAAGTGGACAAGTGAATATCATCTCCCAATACACCATGTATAAGGATGCATGGATATTTTCCTTGTTTGTTCTGAATGACTAGTAGCAGTAGCACTCAGCTGTAACTAGGCTGTGGGATTGAATTTTAGATTTTCTGGGGAGGAACTGTAGAATCTGTCCTAAAAGCTGGCTCCTGACATAGGCTACGGCAAAACAAAGATATTACGTACTCTTTCTTGTGTTTTGAACTTTACTAGCATGCACAAACGTGTCAGCTTGCTTTGTCTCTCCAGAAGCTATGTGTCTAGAACAGGCTTTATCAGCCCTCTTCTCCCTAGGAGAGGGAAAGGCATAAGGAGGCATCTTCAGTGGACAGTGTGTCTCGCAAACCTGAGATACTTTAAGACAGGATGAATTGCCTCCTAGAAGAGCCTGCCGCTTTGTCCTGGTTAGAGAGGGCACCTAGATAGATAGCTTAAATGAGATAAGTAACTTTAAATAGCTAAAACCATAGGAGACAAATCCCACTGCAAGTGATAAGGTGAATTGTTTTCAAAATCTGTGGCCTCGGAATAATCCAAACCAAGTTTTACAGCTGGAGATGCAGCAAAACTGGGAGTATGTGGGTGTATATGGCAATAAGCGAAGAACCATAATGTGACGCTATGGAGAAGCAATCATGTAGAGAAAGGTCTGAGAAATACAGATCAACCTCCCTTTCATGCAAAAGCAAGCCTTTTGTGAGAGTAGGTAAATGACATTTCTGTAAGAGTAGCCTCGCTCTCATTTACATCCTCTTCCTCCATCTCCCAAAGCAGAAGACTTGACAGCCTGTGTTTCTCAAGAGATGTATAACATGTTCTCTGTCAACTCTAGTGACTGTATTGTCAGGAAATCCTATTTTGATGACATTGCACCCACCAGACAAAGACTGAAGACATGAAAATAAAACTTTTGGAAATACTGGCTTCCTGCTGACAGTTTATTAGGCTGCAGAACAGATACTCTTTATTTTTCTGTAGCTTGGAAATCCATCAGGTGTTCTCCAAGCTATTAATAATGCTTTGGCTAGCAATACCAGCTTTAATGGATTTCCCTGCCAGTGTACGGAATGTGATTGCAATGAAGCATGAAACAACCTTTTTTAATGACTTACACTAGTGCTTGTTTAGACCTGATGTTAATTTTTTAAAAGGCACCTGAGTCTTTCCTTAATTGAACAAGCAACCACTTGACAGTGAGTGAATAATGAATTAAAGAGTCAGAAAACTAATATTCATTAGGAATACATTAGGAAATATTATTGAAAATTTTCTGGTAAACCATTTGAAGAATAAGTAATTGCATCTATTGATTTTGAGATGGTTTCTGCTTATAGACACACAGTATGTTAAGAGATGTCCTCCTTTCTCTACAGCTGGGATGACAGCAGCTCAGTTAGCAGCGGCCTCAGTGACACTCTTGACAACCTCAGCACGGATGATTTGAACACCACCTCATCTGTCAGCTCTTATTCCAATATAACTGCCTCTTCAAGGAAGAACACTCATGCTCAGGTGAGTAGCTTTTAATTGCCATTTCTTGCAACGCCTTGCAGAAGCATGCAGGATAAGAGGAGAAAATTGTTTGGTAATAATGCCTCTGAAAAAACCGGAAATATTCATATTTACAAATTCTTCTATCACATTTGTGTGCAAGAAGCCTATGGACCCTACTGAGCAAGGCCAACTCTCACCTGTGGGCTGATGCCTCAGATGCCCTGCTCCCAGGGCACATCCCACTGCCAAAGGTGCTGGCTGGCAAGACCCTGCTCTGCCCACCCTGGGGGGCCCCCAATGGTTCCAGCCCCAGGAAGCCCCCAACCCTTGCTGCACTCAAACACAAAAAATCCACAGTGTGATTGGATTTATGGTGAGAGGATTTCTACTCACTTCATCCCATTTGGAGTATCTCTTTCCACAGATAGAACAATTTAAAATAAGATAGTTTTCATCTTTCATGAGCTGACACATACCAGGGAAGAAACACATAGGCTCTACTGTTCTTTCCCTGTTCTTTCCCTGTTCTCTCCACTGGGAGAAAAGAGACTGAAGCAGGGAGCCCACAGGTGACAGAGCTTCTCTTCTCCCCAGTTAGGCCCAGGAATGAAAGTGTCACATAGGCACACAAGCTGACAATGCGTAGTGTCAAAATAGAGTTCTAAACAGGGTATAGTCACAAGCTATATACATAATACATATGTGTTTATATATATATATAAAGCCCTTGTGCCACGTATCCTAGTGTTTCTTCCCAGCTCCCCTCAAAATTGCAAGTGCTGAAAAAGACAATACAGAATGCTTGCAGGACTTGGTTCCCCCAGAAAAAGAAAGAAAAACAGAAGAGTGATTCTCAATAGAAAAGTATCTTCTGCCATCTCATCTCCTGTTTATAAGCAGGGAACTTCAAGACTGAACACTCGGCATAGCAGAAGAGTTGTTGCCTCCAGTGATTTGATGTCAAGTATTCAAGACACAAGACTGACACCCCCAGTTCCTGTGCCTGCAGTTCAGAGACCTTGTTTTGTAAGATGTGCATTGTGGCAGACCATGTCAACAGGAGAAAAACACATATTTGTCATTTCCCCCAGACAACAGGGAAATAAAGTTACTTTGTGAATGAAGATTAATCTGCAGCAGGAGAGATTTCAGGCCAATATCATAGTCATGCAAAGATACTCACACAGAGGGCAACATTCTTCAGCTCTTTACCATTGCCTTTCCCACCCCATCAGGGTCTCCCATGGTTGCTAACTAGAGATCAGCCCCTTCCCTCTCACATCAACAGTGATGGCCAGCTAGTCCTGGCTTAATTGTTCCACAGCGTTATCTTCATCACGATTGGGAAATGTCAGGCTGTTTAACCCTTTGTGGGTTTTTCATTCAAGTGATCTCATATTCTAGATATTTAACCAGATACTATATGCAATTTCTTTAGAGATAGACAGAGATGAGCATATGTTCAAATGTTGCTTTCCTGCCACAGGTGATTTATGTTATGAAAGCTAGGAAAAGACCTTTATCAGGTCTGCCTTTACCAGACAGATAAATCAGAAATTACTTTACTCCATGCTAGCCTGCATTCTTAGTCAGAAGCTGAGATGAGCACAATATATAAGTATTTTGCCAGCTGTTCTCCAGGTGTAGGATGTAGTCATGCAACACAGAGATCTCCTTTACAGTCTTTTGAAGTCATTGGAGCAGTGCAAGCTGGCTATAGCCTGAGGCAAAAATTGTATATTTTGTTGCTGTTTTCTTATTAAAAGAGAATTAACATTGCTTTTCAGATCCTATAATGGTGAAGAGAGGCTTTTAGAAAGTGTTATACTTGTCATTTCTTGGAAATGATGCAGTTTGCTTTAAAAATGTATAGCTGTATGTTTATTACCATTCATTCATGAGAAAAGTTCTGGAAACATTACACACGTTGTAACAATAACACCAATGAAAATTCTCTTCTGAAGGACACTGCAATATTTTTGTAGATGTTTGCTAGGGGTCTCTTCCCATCAATCCTTACGCAAAAAATAAGTGCTAGCCTCTCCAAAGCACATATGAAATTATGGAAGTGCAGAGAGCTTTTGCATTTTTTCTGCCTCAAGTGACAAATATGTAAACAGCAGCTGATTATTCTGTCGGTCATCTAATCAGTATTAATCCTACTTATGACAGCAGTGCCTAGGAAACTGCTACAGAGGGGTCTCTGTGGAGAACCAGTTGTGGCAACACAGAATAACAAACAGCGCTTCCTGAATGCAACCCAGTTTGCAGTCCCGCTGAGGCTGGCTGTGTGAGGATAGGGCTGTGGTTACATCAGACAAAGGTCATGAAGAGTGATACCTGAAAGCAGCACCACTTTTTTGCTGTTAAAGAGGGGCAGAAGGAAGCAGGAGTGGTGAGATGACGATATGCAAAGATGGCTTGAGGCTGGGGTCAGGAGGCTGCAGGAAAACACAGGAGGAAGAGTTACAACAAAGAGCCTGGCAACACAAAGAATGTGAGTCTTGTCAAACACAGAGCATAGGGTCAGTCTCTGAAGTTTCTATTTAAGCCACTTTCACAACTTTTGCATTGTCTGTCTTACTGGGCTGCTCCTTGCAGCACACCCTTATCAGCACTCACCAGGGAAAGCAGATGCTGCAGGGGTGTTAAGTCCTCACTAGGGCACCTTCCACATGGGTCTGAGTTTTGGAGCAAGTGTGGCCCTGGGTGGTTATCTTTAACCCACTGGTGGGTAGTGCTTGTGTAAGCCACTCTTCTAGCTGCTCTGCTGGCTGATACAGCTAGAGTGAGTTTCTTGTTGGAAACAATTTGTTTCAGTGGAGGAAAACCAGTAGAAAAGCCATCAGCTGTAGCACTGATAATTTTGCTGAAGATGTTACCCCTTCCTGCTGGTGGCACAACATACTCTGTGGTGCTGGAGCAATATTCCTAATTGGGTCAGTAGAAGGCTTGGGTAGGAAAAGGCGTGAAACCAGACTGTGATGAATTTAATAGTATGTTTAGGAATTCCCTCATTCAAGCTTTTAGTAACACTTCTCAGCACAGCAAAATCCAGAAGGACTTGAGGAGTGGTGAGAGTATCACCACTGACAATTAGAGTAAATTATGTTTCACTTCATTATGGTTTATCCATGAAGGGAAGAGTTGAAAGCTTTTGAAAATAAAAAAGAAAAATTTCTTCCCCAAATGGGAATGTTTTTAAACTTTTGAGACCAGGATACTAATGTTTTAGAAGGTAAATTTCCATGGCCCTTGCTACAAATAAATAAATATGCTTATCCTCCTCCCCTCCCGTGATTTAAGAAATCAGCAAATGCTGACAATGCTGGGACTGACCATTTCTCATACAAATCTCTTGTAGCTGAAGACGGACTCAGAGAAGCGCTCAGTTACAGACAGTGAAACTTGGGGCAGCACTGAAGAATTGAAGAAACCAGAGGAAGACCTTGACAGCAGCGTAGACAGCAGTGGCAAGTGGAAAGGCCTTCCCTCGGGGCTGTCCGAAGAGTCGGAGAAGGGGGGGCCGAAAGCATCTCTCTCTGTTTCACAAACGGGATCCTGGAGGAGAGGCATGACCGCACAAGTAGGAACAACTCAGTCCAGGCACAAAGCAGGAACAAGTGCGCTCAAGACCCCAGGTAGGAGAATTCTGTAGTTCAGATTACAGCATTGAAAGTTAAGGCTTTATATTTATGCTTCACTTACAAGCAGTAGGGAATCATTAGTGGGCCAAAAATAATTCACGGATAAGTGTGTGACAGACAGGAGGAACTGTAAGCATATTGGTAGTTCATTTCATAAAAGACTGGATTGTAATACTATACTAACTTGTTCATCTCTGTAGCTGTTAGTTTGCTTCACTGCATACTAATAATTTATTAATCACACATGAATGTGTCCATAACAAAAAATGTGACTGCATTTTGTTTTACTATCACTGGAACTTCTATTAAGGAATTCTTAAAAGTATTTTTAGACTCATCTCAGCCTTATCTTTGTTCTCTAGAAAACCTGTACCTTTGATAGTTGAACATATGCATAGAAATGGCCAAAGATTCAAAGTTGAGATAAAAATATTTAACATTCAAGTGAGTGGACTCAGAATGAGCATTTCTGAACTAAAGCTGAATTATCACATTCCAGATACTGTGGGTATTCTCTAGACAACTGTTAAGAGATAAAAATTGTAAAAAATATCTTTTTACACACTTTCTTCAGTGCTAGATGACTTCTTACTTGATTTTAAAAGGCCTTTAAGAAGTAGGAACCGCTTCTGCAATCTAGTCTTGAAGAAGAGAATCCAAAGTTGGTGGAAGGCACCATTATTAAGACCATCTAATCTATTATTTTACTAGGGAAATATCGATTCTTTGTCAGACGTTTTCCAGACCTTGGTCATGTCCTGACAAAATACTGCATGAGCATGCTCTAGCCCTTGGTTGTAAAGGCAACTATTGGAGATTTCCTCAGAATAAATTCAAATTCTTCATAAGCCTCTTTTGTTTCTTTGCAGTTTGGAAATGCTAAGCCTTGGTCAGCCTCTGATCTATAAGATCCCTGAGGAACATTGCCATGGGCAGTGGTCATATGGATGCAGAAAAAAATGTCTGTAATAGTAGTTAAAAAGAGAGATACTAAAAGGTCTACCACATGCCAAGCTAAATTTCCCAGATCTCTTTTGCTGAAGATCAGCATGCAGCTACTGTGCAGCACAGAACTGAGGCCCTAATTTTTAAAGCACATACTAATAGTCTGTGTGTTTGCCATGTAGGAGTCTGATCTGTATCTTGGCATCTGCATGGCTTTGTGTAGCATAAAACATGCACTGGATAAAAACATGAGTGTATTTAGCTCTGACTCGTAGGTGTTGCTCTTTATTACAATTTAGTTCCTTAAGAAAGATTAGGTCACCCACCTCCAAAGCTTCCATAATGACTTGAAGAGTTAATTAAAAACTTTATTATGCTGAATATTTGTTCTTTATTACGAGCATACAATCAATGTTTGAAGAGAAATTAGAATAGAAATGTCATTTTTTTCATCTATTCTTAAGATAGGAAGAGGGTGTTTTCTTTTAAGATAGAAGATATCTTATTTAAACCTTTCTGAATGTCAAAATAACATTATGTAGAAATATATGATATATAGGTAAGTCTCTGTGCAGTACTGAAGACAGCCTTTCAGAAAATCAAAAATCTTGAAACAATATCAAGGATATGACAAAGACTATTAACTCATGTAATTGATATCATTATAGATCAAGAAGATTCATGCCATGATAAAACGATCTCTCCCTGATAATTTTGTACAACAAAAAAATGAACAAACTTAGTTATAAGCTAAAAAAATTGTAGTCATTGAAAACCAAACAACTCAATTAGTATCACTCATTTCTACATGCATAATTAATTTCATACTACTGGAAATGTTAATTACATGTCATGTTTTATTTTCAATTATTTCTTACATATAGAAATACTAATAACAGAAAAAAAAAGGTGAGATAAAATCCTTTATAGTTCATTCAGGATAATTTTCTACATCTATGCTCTCCAGCCATATATGAAACTGGACGCTCTCAGGAGAATTTCAAGCTTTTAATACTTAATGTTTACCTGTAATGTATCCTACCTGCTACTGACCGCTGAATGTGGACTAAAGACCAAATTGTTCTCTTAGGGTAATTTTTCTGTTTATTTCTCATTTTGAAATTGTAAACATATAGTGTTAAAATTAGATATTGAGACATTACAGCTTAAACACAAGTGACCTTTTCAAATATACTTTTCTATAGGGAAAACAGATGATGCAAAAGCTTCAGAAAAAGTGAAAACTCCCCTGAAAGGAGCCTCCATTCAGCGCTCTCCATCAGATGCAGGAAAAAGCAGTGGCGATGAAGGAAAAAAGCCTCCCTCTGGCATTGGGAGATCAACTGCTACGGGGTCCTTTGGATTCAAGAAGTCTGGGATGGGATCTTCTACCATAATCACCACAAGTGGAGCAACTATCACAAGCGGGTCGGCGACCCTAGGAAAAATTCCAAAATCTTCAGCCATTGGCGGGAAGTCCAACGCAGGGCGGAAAACGAGCTTAGATGGTTCCCAGAACCAGGATGATGGTGTCTTGCACGTGAGCTCAAAGACGACTCTGCAGTATCGAAGTTTGCCTCGCCCGTCAAAATCTAGCGGCAGCGGGATCCCCGGCCGGGGTGGCCACCGCTCCAGCACCAGCAGCATCGACTCCAATGTCAGCAGCAAGTCTGCAGGTGCTGCTGCCACCAAACTGCGAGAGCCAAGCAAGATTGGGTCCGGGCGGTCCAGTCCCGTCACCATCAACCAGACTGACAAGGAAAAAGAGAAAGTGGCCGTGTCCGATTCTGAGAGTGTCTCACTGTCCAGTTCCCCCAAATCCAGCCCGACTTCAGCAAGCGCCTCTGGGACGCCGGGACTTAGGCAGCCGGGATCCAAATACCCAGATATTGCCTCACCCACCTTTCGAAGGTTAGTACTTTTCTATGAATTCCTGGAATTGCAGTATACAAAGCAGGGATTTTCAGTGTGTTATAGTACTGGGCAAAAAGCCTCTTCAGGCCATATTTTGCCACAAGCAGAGAACCAAATGCTAAATAATGAAAGGGTAATATTTTTTCACACAATGCAATTATTACTGTAAGACCTAAAGACCTCCCCAGACCTGGAATGGCTGTTCCTTGAGCTTTGAGGACTGTAGGTACATTCCCATAACAGTTTGAAGGCTAGAATAAGTCCTTATTGAATATTCAGTCACATGAGAAGTTCCCTCTCTGCCAAGCCCCCCAAAGAAAAGAAGGAAGCCACATTCAGGCACGTTCTGTTGCTGGAACAGGCAATGCCATGGCCTGGTCAGCGAACTGAAGAGCTCTACCATATTTGCTTTCACGTTGTTGGCAGCTCCAGCTACAAGCATTACATTATTAGCAGCTTTGTTACATCTTTCATTGCAAACATTAGCAAACTAAATTTCAATTGGAAATGCCCTATTGTAACGTTTCTGGAAGTATAACTCTGGATGAAGTATAAATTGGGATGGAGCATTTTGTACTGTTGGCGAAAAGGCCAATAGTGCCCTCTTGTGCCTCATTATCAAAACAGCATCTCCAGGCTGCTGGGGAGCTGCAGCTGATTTTTGTGGGCTTGGTAATAAGTAAAATGGATTCTTATGTTATTAACTGTGCTTACGTTGCACCACGATAAGTTTTGCATTGATTTCTTATTAATGTATGAGCTACACCTTAACTGTAGCTTAGAATATTTCCAGTAAGACATTAAGCCATCACATGACCTTTTATTTCAACAGTTTTAGAGGATTTGGGTTTTTTTTGTTTTTCATCATCACTGTAGAATTTTCTTCTACAGAATTACTGGAAGCAATTATGTGAAGTACACCTCTGTCTTGACTGCCCTTGGAGACTAACCAAGCCCATTTAGCTCCAGTGCAGTTTATTCTGTCTGAGTGGTTACTACATGACCGATGACCGCATGACCATCTGTGCAAAAAATCGATCAGAGGGAAATTTTACACAAACACTTAGATGTTTACTAAACTACAAAGGATTTTCCAAGCATTTGTTTCAATCATTTTAGCTGATTTGAGAAGCAAGGGTTTTAAAACCTAATGACTTAGCCGTGAGAACGCTTAATTCCTGAATTTGGGTGAAAGTGTAATCTGTTTATGCACTAATAAGGCAAAAATGTGATTATTTTACCTCTCTCTGGGAGGGTCTGTATGTGCAAAGCACGCATCTGAACAGGACTGAAAGAGAGCTGTTGCTAATGAAACAAACCCTAATTATTGTGATATGGTTAAGTGAATTTAATTTTGCAATGCAATTGATCAACTAGGTAGGCATGATTTTAGTAGCAGTAATTAAAAAATGTGTAGTTTGGCTCTTAGGATGTTACGCCATGAATGTTTAATGTGGCTACCAGTTTCTCTAAAGCTATTTGTTTTACATTTAGGTTGTTTGGTGCCAAGGCAAGTGGTAAAGCTGCCTCTGCACCCAGTACTGAAGGTGTGAAACCCACATCGGCAATGCCCAGCCCTAGTACCACCTTGGCACGGCAAGGCAGCCTGGAATCGCCGTCCTCGGGCACAGGCAGCATGGGCAGTGCAGGTGGGCAAAGTGGTAGCAGCAGCCCCCTCTTCAGTAAACCTTCGGACTTAAATGCAGATGTTGTAAGCTTAAGTCACTCCTTGGCTTCCAGTCCCGCCTCAGTGCACTCTTTCACGTCAGGTGGTCTTGTGTGGGCTGCAAACCTGAGCAGCTCTTCAGCGGGCAGTAAGGACACACCAAGTTACCAGTCCATGACTAGCCTTCACACCAGTTCCGAGTCTATTGACCTTCCTCTTAGCCATCATGGCTCACTCTCTGGACTGACAACAAGCACTCAGGAGGTTCAGAGCCTGCTCATGAGGACTGGAAGCGTCCGATCTACTCTTTCGGAAAGGTGAGCTTGCCTATAGATACAGTGACCACGAAACCAGTGAGAGGCAAAAGGACAGGAGCCAAAAAAAAAATAAACCCTCCACCTGTTTTCCTTAAGGGACGCTGTTTAATTAGCAGCTTAGTCCTTTATATTAAAATAAAAAAAAGAAGGAAGAAAAGAAAGCTGAAAGTAATCACAGGCACTGGATGTGGAATCAACTGCCTTTTAAGGTTTTACAAGCACATTTTCTATCTTGGAAAGTTCTTTTCTTCCCTTGTTTTGGAGAACAACCAGAAAAAAAGGAGAAAACTGTCTAATTAAAGGCAAATCTAAACAGTCACACAATGACTCCTGCATGCTGGATCTACTTGCTGTCTCAGCAACTGGCAGCTCCAAAGCTATATCACTGCTCTCTCGCTAACAAATCTTCCCCAGCAGTGGGACCCCACCGGTTTTCTTCCCATTAGCTCAAAGCACAGGCAGAGCTTGTGGAGCGATGCCTTCAACTGGCCAGTCTTGCCTTAAAATGCCCACTCCTGACAAGTTGCTTCTTACATGGTAATCATGACTCAGATCCTTACTAAAATGGTGTTTCACTGGCAGGGGGATGGTTTCCAAGTTGAGACCCTCACTATATGCACAGTCCTGCTGAGTGCCTGGAACAAACAGAAGCAAGAAAGGGTTTTCCCCTGCTTGCTCATTTTAACGTGCAGATGTTTTATCATTTATTTTATCTTACAAAGTGGTGCATCGACCCTGGCACACTTGTACCATTTGTGTGTGTGTGTGTGAAATATTTATTTGACTTTTGCAAGAGAATAAAAATAAGCTTTGCTAGGCACTAAGTAATTTTCACTTCCTGTGAAAATTTTCAAGATTCCACAATGAAAATCTTGTTTCACATGAGGACTGAAAAGTCAATATTAAATATTTCAATAGCCTTTGATTCAAAAAATAAAACTGTACTGAGTCAATCAGAAATATCTTTAAATTTTAAATGTTAAACTTAGTTATTTACAATATACATAATTATTTGAAGAAAAAATGGGGTTTTGTAATATATCTATGTATATAACATATATACATTTATATGTTATATATATTGTTGTGTATATATACACATATATGCATTTTATATATATATAGTTTTTTATATATATATATGCACTGTATCCCTTATATAAAACCAGAGATTTTTAATAGCAATCCTTTCCATGGAAAGATTTCACTTTCAGTGAATCAGCATTAAAAACCAAATAAAGAGACAAACAAACAAAACAAACCCCCCTAAACAACTGTTTGCCAAATCTAGATGGAAACTCTCCACAGATTTCATTCTCTTATGTTGCATTCATAAGTATTACTATATCACCTAAAATCACACCTCTCACTAGTATAAACACAACACTATAAAACATATGTTTGCACCAATATAATGTATGACAACAACAGTAGTTAAAAATACACTGATACATAAATGATTTGTAATTTGCACTGTGCCTTTAATTTTTAAGTAAGTAATTTTCATGATGTGCCACGAACCGAATGTGACAGTATTTCTTAGAATGTTGATTATTTATAGTTAGCTTATAAAAACCTTCACTAATTTTTAGTGCTACATTTATGGGTGGTGAGGTCAACAGGATGATGTTGAATAGTATGAATTTATGCCAAAGATCATATTTATACAGAGGATGTTCAACATCATACTTAAAATGTTAATGGTTTGGCATAAGCTTCTGAGCAACCCCTGCTACTAATACTTTATGTATTTGCTCAGTGACTTAATTTCAGTGGTTCTAAATACTTTGCCTCTGGCAATATTTTTAAGTTTCAGATCTGTCCATATGGGGATATTATGATTGAGTCCAGAGAGAGCCATTTATCGTGTTGATCTGGCCTCAAAACAAATATATGTACCTAGAGAAAATTGTGTCATTTCTTGAATTATAACCCCAATAGGATTTTGTGGTTTGATTTTTCTGAAAGGCCTGTTACAACTGCTGTGTTATTTCTAAACTGTTTTATACAGTAAAACCTACATGTAGCAAAGCATTTTTTCACAACAAAAGCATTGGTTTGCAAAGTTAGAGACATATGTTTGCCGAGAGATTATGTCCTTTTTCCTTTGTAAACTCAGATTATATTTGAGATGCCTCTGGCAATACTACTTGTAGCCTGGCATGGCATAAGAAATTATCTGCAAAGAGGCTTACTTATTTTCTTAAGTCACTATAGAGCTTGCAAAAGACTGAATGAGCAGTCTGTATAGGGAGGTATACTAATATAATGTAGAGAGAAAATCAGAAAGACCGAAGCACAAAATAAGATACAATTAGCAAGCGACATAAATTCTACACACAGAAAGCCTAGGAAAAGCTAAAAGAAAAGAAAGAACTAATAATAGATGATACAAATAAACATGGCTTTGCTTCGTTGAAGCATTAACTGCAATTTCATAGCTAAGGATTGCTAATGGCAAGCATGCTAAGAGGGAATGAAAAGGTTAAAGATTAGTCCAGTTTACTGGTCCTGATGAACTTTTCATTTCCCTGCTTGAGAGACAATCTGAAATAGCCCCACAGTCATTAGGACTGAAGAGGATTCAAAGGGTCTGTGCTGAGGAAGGAGTGAGGAGGAAGAGGGCTGTGATGGAGGATGAGGGGACTGTGGGCAGGGCCACTTTGCCTCGGTTCCTGGAAAGATACAGAGGCATTTAAACAGGGTGGGTTAAGTAACAGATAACATGGGATTTGTCATTAACAGCCTTTTAAATAAGATTAATTTAATTCCTTTGCAGGAAAAATGGGCTTTGTAAGTAGAGGAGAGGAATTCCATACAATAAGAAATCCTGAACTTAGTCAAGCTTTAGGTGCTGTTTCAGAGTACATTCTCACGAGCAAATGAAGCAAATAAAGTAAGATGCTTGACCAGTTGGGAAAGAGTTATCAAAGACTAGTGATCAATCATTTATTAGCCTGAAGAGGTATAACAGGGCAGGATATATTTGCACAAACACAAAATGGAAAATGATGAGGCTTTTTTTGCAGAAAGGAAACAGTGTCTATGGGGTTGTAGCACCATTGCTGGGACAAAGAATTTTCCAGTATTTTGAAAATGAAAGTATCACACATAAGTCTTAGAAAGTAGTTATCCCATTCTATTTTTTCATGTGAAGGCTTTAATGTGCAGACTTTGGGACATCAAGTTTTAGGAAACATTTGATGTAACTGGAAAGAACTCAGAAAATTAGACCAAAATCTCAGGGTACCTCTGTGTTTCCTGCTAAGGAGAGCAGCCCTTGACTGCCTCCAAAAAAGCAGTCACCTGCCATGGAGACAGCAAGTCTGCAAGGTCTCTGCTACATTTGCCCACACAGCCCTCCAGGGATCAGACATTGCCCACATCCAGTCTTCAGGTTACCCACTAAGCAATGGTGTGGCATAAACACAGTGCTCCCCAGCAACTGCTCTGTTGACACAGTGTCAAAGTTTACTTCAGCCAAATTTTGTGTCATTTAATGAGAATCTTTTTGCATTGTAATAACCAGAAAATGAGTTCAGGAAATACTAGCAAAATATTTGCTTTTTCAGCAGAATTTGCATCTCCCACAGGACTTTTGATGGTTTTGCACTAGCAGTATTTATTTAGACAAGTCTACTTCTGTTGTTATAGCAGTGTAACTCCCTATGTGGGAGGACACTTGTATTTTAGGTTACCACAATTTAGAGGGATTAAAATAAATCCTACAGGTACTTATACTCTAAAATAATATTGTCTATTGGGGTTAATTGGTGAAATATCACTGCTTTAGTTGATAAAATTTTCTAGGTGGACACATCACTAATAGTTATTTTGAAGCCTTAATTGCTGTTGGACATTGAAGACTTGTGTCTTTCTTATTCGTGGTCTGAGTGACACACCAAGCAATGTATAAAAATGTGGAAATATAGGAATTAACAATGGTGTCATCATCAATAATGGCTGCATTTTAAGATTAGCAGGGTGGAAGTAGTTTCTAATTACATGGCTGGCTTGCTCTGGTTTGCTTCAAAAAGACGTTTAATTTTAAGGGCTATGACAGTGCATTGAATACCACTTAAACTCTTCAACACTTTCAGTTGCTTTAAACTATCGCCATAGTTGATGGTTGTAGTTTTAAGGTGTGAAACACAGCATCATGTATCAGATTTTCTTGTGTGCTCAGCCATTTGCGAGTCCCATATCAGCTTGGCCCAGCCAACCCTAGACCTCCCTGGGTGCTTCTTAGCTTGCAATAATTTTATTCCCTAAGAGCTCTGTGACAGTTAGATATAGACTGAAGATATGGCATCATAGTCCTTTTCCAAGTTAACCTCAACACCAAGCACAGGTAGGAACCTGAGAACTGTAAGGCTCCCTGGAATTTCCTCCCAAGAACTTGCAGATGGTTTCAGCAGTGCAAAACAAACAAAAGAGAATGGAGATATAGTGGGCTTGATAAATTCAGCCTTCACCTGCATGCATCTTCCTGCAAGACTGCTTTTGGCCATTGACATGGCAAATGAAAACATCAGGAATATTACAATATTCTCAGCCTCACTTTGTGTTGGTAATTGTTTTGAGCCAAAGAGACAGATTCCAAGAATGCATTGCTTCTTTCAGGAAAAGACTGACGTTTTTTCATATCATCTTTAGAGATATTTTGAACTCTGCAGTCAGCGTCCTAATGGGATCACTGCATGTCGCAGTTCATTTCTATTTACCAAAGGTCCAATTTCTGTCGAAGTAACATACCCAGCTTCTTGATGGAGGAGTGCTTTCAGATACTAAAAATATGTGGGCAATTATGGGTCTGAATTAATAGTTAAATAGCACCATGCATGGTTAATACTTTCATGCAATTATTGAAATATAGGAGCATTTTCATATGATTTAGTATTTTTAAAAAAGCAAAACGAATCTTTGCTACATTCACTTTTATGCAGTTGCAATAACTCCATGCTCATTTTGAGGAAGATTTACCTCTGTTTCATTTGGGTATCTTAATTTAATTTTTTTTTAGCAAAATCCTGTGGTCACTGCTAGCCTGTTTATCTGACTGACATAACTTTTTGCCAGCGGATTACTTTAGAGGAGCACTGATTGGCTCCTTTATTTTTAGATAATGTGTTATAGATTATTTTGAAATACATAGAACTTCAAGTTAAAGTAATATTAGAACATGTATTATTCATTAGGATGTTTGAAGTATTTGCAGAAGAAACAGATTTTGTTATTATCATAATGTGTGTTTGGTTTGAAATTTAGAGGTGCATAAAGGAACATCAGGGCCTCATTCTTCTCTGTAAGGAACTAAAAAAACACATGAATCATGCAAATGTATGGGGTTTTTACCAATATTTTTTGGCCCTTTTAGTTGCGTTGGGAGCAAAATGCTGAAAATTTAGTCCTCTGATAGAGGACTGTTCTCCACATGGACCATGATAGCTGGTCCTGTGCTGAAATCCTGCAACATTTATCCTTCCATTTGCTTTCTCCCCAAGGCCCTGATTAAGCCAGTAAAACTGCCTATAAAACTTCCTGGTTGTAAGAGGGATTTATTTCCATTGGTCTGAGCCCTAATGGTAACCGATTGTTAACACCAACAGTATTTTCACTGCCTTTACCTATTTGGCTCAAGGTTATATGGCAGTGGGGCCTCCAGCACCCCCAGCATGATAGAAAACAATCTTTAATAATGTGAGAGTTTTCCTGGGTAAGAAAGGTCCTGAGTTACTGTTTCTCTCAGAGGTGTGATTATGATATGTAATACAGAAACTGTCTAAAGCCATTTCACAATTTAATCCATATGGTGACACTAAACATTGCAACACTTACTCAATGATAACTAGCTCAGATTCAACCCACACTAGTCAGGGACTGATCTACCAAGTCTTTATGAAGAAATGCCCAAATGACACTTATTTGAAGGAAGGCTACTGGGTGCCCTTTTAGTGATGATGTTTAAATTAGGAAAATTCCAGCTGTAGATCTCAGGTGATCAGCCACTCCCTCACCATGTGTGCATGAATATGGAACAACATCGTTATAGTGCCACTTTTCCTTGTTCCCACCATCACCTTACTATGCGAGCCCCACAACAACAGAAAGCCAAGACTCTTGTATATTTAGCACGTATTTCTACAAGCAGTGCTGTCATTTGGCTTCTGGCAAGGCCATACTGTCTCTTAGCAGGTGCCGCAACCTTCATTTCTTTTGGAAATCTATTGGCACATCATACACAACTGTGAAAAATAAAGATTCGTGCTGTGACCATATGATTCTCGCACAGATTGCAGGGTGAAGCTGTAGGAAGGTTAGAAATGATAAAGAAGGACTTGTTTGTGACTTGGACGGTCCCCAAATTACTATTGACCCAGCCCAGAGCTTGTCTAGATGAAAAATGAATGTGCAGTAGTCCATGTCCTATTGTCTCCTCCAATGAGTCAGGAATTTATCATGAAAGATATATTAAAAAGCATTAAATGACCTTCTGTTATGCACACATATCTAGAGCTTTAAACTTTGCAATTCTGAACAGTCCTGTTTATTGTATGTCCTTAGGGATTTTTTTTGTTTTAACAGCATGCAGCTTGACAGAAATACACTACCCAAAAAGGGATTAAGGTATATATTTTTTTGAGCATGACTGCTACTTCTCTGTTTTTCTGTAACTTTTTCTACACTGTCTTTCCTTTTCTTTCTCCTTTGGTTGATCCTGTTGACAACGACGTTCTTGCTACTTAGAGTCAAACCAAAAAATGTAGATTTTAACAATGGATTTTTCTTTCCATGTCTGCCTTGTAAATAAATATCCTTTCAAGATACATACCATGGAAAATGAATGTTGTTATGGATAGTTTGCTTATGCAATGAATCTTAAAAGGCATTGAATCCTGAAGAATTAAAAGAGACAGAACAAGATACGTTTGCAATTCAATGGAACTAATAGTTCAAAAAATAATTGAGCAAAATAATATTTTGGAGATGGATCTGAACTTGGACTCTAAATGCAAACACTCACGCAATTTGAATTGAAGATCTAGTTAAAGGGAAGGCTAGAAAATTCTAATTTTAGTATCGAAGGTTTGTAAGTATAAAATGAGCCCTGCTCCAGCTAGCCTGCTTGATCCCTATCCAAGCTCAGAGTCCAACTTTGCTACCAGTTCCCCACTAATGAGAGCTGTCTTCATTACAGAAAACAGAAGTCATCTACTCTCTTCCGTGCTCCATGGTTGGAAGAGGGGATCATTAGTTAACTTGTCTCATCTCATCAGGCATGGCAGCCTATCTCCCGAATCCAGGAAGATTTGGCAAGCCATAGTATATGTGATGCAAACGTACACTCTGCAGCCTTCCAGTCACTGAAATCACACAGTGAAATCTCTTAAGTTATCGATAAATAATATTTTATGAAATTTTAAGATAGTGTTAAAATGTTGTCACTAGATGTCACCTTCTCCACTTCCGTACTATCCGTTCCTTAAAGATAATTTAATCAAATTTCCCATTACCTTGAAACAATCACTTCAGATTGGGAGAGAATGGAAAAAGTGGAGGACATGAAAGAGGCATAAAGGGAACCCTGCAAGGGTAAAATGGGATCTTTGAGGTTTGTGGCTACACGATTGTAATGGTGGCTGAAAGCTGAAAGTGAAATGGAGTAGGAAAACCCTATATAGGCATATAATCCTGATCGGTTAACCCAGAAAGACCATCAGTTTGATTTGATGTGCAGAGGTCCCAGTCCAAGACCCAGATCTTGAATTCTCATTTTGCCATCTTTCTGATCCGATAACTAGTGGGTAACTCTGCTCTACCACATTTATAAGCAAAGATCATAGCCGTCTTTTTGAAAAGAGAGAGGAAGTAAATATTTAATCAGGACAAGATGTTTTAACGCCCCAAAATATTGTACAAAACCCCACACACAACATGAGAACTTACATGTTCATTGAATCTACTTTCTAAGCAGGAATCCTTGTGCCTTGCAGGCCTGAAGCCAGAGTTAAAGCTTCTGTTCTGCTGTTTAGGGAACACCGATGGCTCATGACAGTGGTGAAGGCGCTTGTTTCTCGGCAGGAGATTGTGCTGAATGAAGCAGGCTATTGCAGACATTTCTGAAAACAATCTCTTGGTTAAGACTGACACTGCCTGCACGTTTTAATGTTTAACCATGGCCAGAATGGCCCTTTCTTCCAGCCCATCCAAAAGAGGCTGGGCCAGTGAGTTACCAGTTCTCCCTCTTAGCCCATGTGTCAAATTGCACTTGTTTTATTGGTTTGCCACAGGAAGCAGTTGATTAATGATTCCACTATCAGACTTCTTCCTTCCAGAGAACTTGTTTCCCCTAATTGCAGGTATTTCCTGTCCCTTTCCCTCCGCCCCGAGTTTGTCGCAGGACACAGTCCCAAGTAGCATTCAGAGCGACAGACTGCACGTATGACCATGAGCAGCTGTTGTTACCAATGCAAACTCCTTCTTCAGAGCTGTTGCTCTGTTGCACTCCTGTCATGTCACCAATTGCCCACATGATCTGTGGCAGATGCCATTTTGTAAGCAGCTACTCCCATTTCTTGGCTTCTAGTCTGTCTGCTCCCCACCCAACATACAGCTTCCAAGCTTTTGCATCAGCCTGTACACTTCCTATAGCTTTGAAGTCCTTTCCTGTCAGCTCAGTTGTCTGTCTTCTATGATTTATCGTCATATCTCTTCAAAGGAAGGGAATGCTGTTTTGGGGAGGGGGATAAAGGTGGAAGGGGTTTCAAGTCCTATACTTTCTCTGTTGCAGTAAGATGATAAATTTTATCCTGTTAATAATTACTTGACTAGACTAGATGTTTTTCAAGGGTTTTGTTCTATCTAACTGGTGAAGGGGATTTATGTGACACCTCTTTCTTTTCAAACCATCACCTTGTCATTGTTTTGAGCATGTCAGCTGTGGTTTTTCAGATATACGCCATCATCCCGGCAGACAAGTCAGGAGGAAGGCAAGGAATGGCTGCGCTCCCATTCAACTGGAGGCCTGCAAGACACTGGCAGTCAGTCCCCGCTTGTTTCTCCTTCGGCTATGTCTTCATCTGCAACTGGGAAATATCACTTTTCCAACCTGGGTAAATGCTGTTTCCCTTCGCCATCTCTTTCACTCTAGAACAGAAACATAAAATTCAACTATTCATATTTCTTAGTTCTCCAAACTAGATTTTGATTTAACTAGATTTAATTCAACATCTCCATCATCATATTGTGATACCTCAGTAGTGAAGGGAAAATAATGGCGTTTTTCATGGAGTAGGTCAGATTACCTACTATTTTGCATACAGGAAAAAAGCACAGATTCTCTATGACTTGCCCAAGGAGAAGAAAATCTGAGGCAGAGGAGGAAATTAGCATCTAGTTCAAAGTTACTCATCTTCTAGATTCACCGTTGGTAGGATTCTTTCCAGTGATTTTAGTGAATGTCAACCCGGACATTAAACATTGCTTTTTTTCTGTATGTAGGTTTGCTTTGAGATAGGCCTTTCCAATGCATTTCAGTGGCTGGACCTGGCTTTAACTGCACTGGGCCCAATCCAGATCCTAACCTTTAATGCAATATAATATTTTGGGATGTGAGTCACATTTCACGTTTATTTGATTACAGATCAAGATTAAGTTTTGGTTCTTCTGGATCTTGTGTCAAGTTAATTCAACACCAATTTAGATTTGTTTTGGTTTGTTTTGTTTTTAATGCTTAACAGAAAAACATTTATTTGCACCATGCTGGACATATATCTAGGCTGATAATGAGCTTTTGTGTTTTAGGCCCTTACTGTGGAATTAGCAGCAACCTTTGAAGCATTCACACTTCTTTCACTCTGTCATAGCTTATGGCATGTGTACATTAAAATCACTCAAAAGAAATTTGATCAGACGTACAAATGTTGGTCTTTATTACATATGGGAAAAGAAGTTGAACAAAGCCACTTTTAAAAATGAAACTGGATCCTGGCTAAGTAAGCCACGGCTTTGGAGTTCTTCCATGTACTTGCAGTAGTTTTAGACACAGCTATTTTTAAGTGGTGTTTCTTTCAGTCTATTATTTTCTGCTTACAATTATCTTGTTTTTCTTTTTGTTCATAATTCTTGTACTCACAACAGAGAGCAATAAGATCAGGGGTTTTTAAAATTTATTTTGTCATTGTCCTTTGCTTCTTTCCATTATCATAGCCCTGTGGAATAATTTGCTCTCACAACACAGCTGCTCTGATAGTTTATGACTTAAGGCACATCTTGCATGATCTAAAATAAAAGTCCAAACACTGAGGCTGAATTTAGATACACAATTAGCTTTTTCTTCTAGGCATTGAGTTCATGTGGTCCTGGTGAACCATAACCAGGCTTTCCTTCCTACTGGCAAACAAACTTTGCAATATCTTAAAGTAAGTTCATCAGTGTTGTTCTGGATTTCAACCATGAGTGATCAGACTAATCCTGTTTATTATGATGAGATTCAACTGGCCTGTGCAGGAATTTTAACCTAATATAGTGGTAGGTGCTATGGAAAATCAAAGGATAAAAATCTTGTATATGCCAATAAACATGAGTCTTAACAGCAGTCATTAATATAGGTATAAAAATAAAATACAGATAGTGATTTATTCAAAGAGCTACTTGTAAAAAATACTTACTACTTCTTATTGTTTTTTAACTTAACTTTTGAATCTCTCCCATTGATTTTCTGTCTTGGGCTGTCAAAGTGAACAAGTGTGAATTCAGACACCAGTGTTAGCATTACCGTGTGTTTTACAGGATTAGTCTCATCCAGTTCCAACTCCTTGGATATCATCTGCTTCACTTTTTTTTTGTGGTGGCTTTGTATGTAGCAATAAAAGCCTTTCCTTTTCTTAACAGCGTAAAATCCACCTAGCCATGCTAGTCCTACATCACAATTTTGTGCAGAACCAAAATTCATTTAATGGAAATGTGCCTCACTAATAAAGCTTTGTATTCCAGTGAGTCCAACCAACCTATCTCAGTTTAACCTTCCTGGACCCAGTATGATGCGTTCAAACAGCATCCCTGCACAAGACACTTCTTTTGATCTCTATGATGACTCCCAACTGTGTGGCAGTGCTACTTCCCTGGAAGAGAGACCACGAGCAATCAGTCATTCAGGTTCATTCAGGGACAGTATGGAAGAAGGTAAGACTGAGTTACTATTTGGATCAGTGAATAAGTCCCAAAATAGGCCTCCAAAGTGTAGTAAAATTTTAAAATATTTCTTCTGCAAAATAAAAACTTAATTAATTTTGTGAAGTTTGGTTTTTTTTTAATTCTGTTGAGCTGGAGTCACACAGTAATATGCAATGCTGGGTATGCCATACATATATAAATCCTTAATCAGAAATTTTGGAGAAAAGGAAAGCATTCTTGGAAAATAATTTCATTGTTTTGCCTCTAAATTTGATCTGTCTGAGCACACCTTGCCTGCTGTGATTCCATGCTCTCTTAGTCCTACTTCCATATTTCCTTTTTTTTTTCTCAAATTCCAGTATTACTTAGTATCTCCTTTCTTTTGTAGTCGCTTCACTTCCTCACTTTTCTACAGCCTCCTACAGCAAAAAACACATGAATTTCTGTATTTAAACTCTGTCATTTAATATGCCCTCACTACTTTCTTCATGCAGATTATTAATGCTGGTCTCTTTTTTTTAATGCTATGTACAGCACCTGGAAGATGGGGAATATTTTTTGGTTTGGTTTTTGATATTTTAACTACAGAGCATCTGGAAGCGTCTAATTAAATGCACTGTAACATTTTCTTCTGCCCAACATTTCTGGTAAATCTGATTTATTTGCAGAATTCCCATAAGAACAAAGTTCTCACACCCTATAAAAAACTAACCAAACAAATAAATAAAATCCTAAAAGGTAGTGGAGTTTTATTCTATAACATCATCTCATCAATCTTGCTTAGTATTAAGTGATGACAATATAAACGGTCTTTATAATAAGCAAATAAAAAAGTCCCAAAGCTCATAGTTATAAGATAAAAGGGGAAAAAAAAGTCATAGATGAAATAACGGACAACTCACACTTTTACTTTTCAATTTCTTCTTCTGTATTTTAGATGATATGTCAGGCAGACATCTGGGTATGTAATACTAGCAGTAGGGTGCAGGACAGATCAAGCTGTGAGTTGTCAGCACAGAGAGAATGGCTGACTGCACAGAAGCATCTCACGTAATTCAAGGACAGAGGTGACTACAGACCCTTTGCTGAGGAACAGGAAACACTGGAAGAATAATAAAGAAAATAAGGCAAATAATTTATGCATAGAAAAAGAGGTGTTAAATCTAGAATATCAGTAATGGCTCACCAGTGGCCTTGATGAAAGCATTTTCATTGGTCATGTTTCATATCCAGCTGGAGTGGATAACCATGATCAGCCTCAGCAAATGAATGTTAATGCAGCAATAATAAACAGTTTTCAGCAGTTTACCATCATTAGAGATTAACATGAGATTATGCTGTTGGAATGCAAAATGTTTTTTTATTTAAGATAGTTCTGAGAAATGTTCCAGTGAAAGAAGTGAGGTAATGGGTACAGCCACTGTATACGAGACCAGAATGGGAGTTTAGCTGAGACATTTAAAGCAGAGACTGACAATCAAAGATAGATTGAAAGCAACAAGGTTTCAGTGTTCATCATACCACATCTTTTATATATTTACGCACTTACAAAACTAAATTTAAAGTCTATTTGGCTAATCCAAGTATTCTTGTATTTTCAGTTTGGCATACGGTTGCGAGGTAGCTATTAAAGCAAAATTTACCAAACCCTGGAAGATTATAAATATTAAACAAATTAATTTAAAACAAAAATGAAAAGAAGTAATGAAATAAATTATATTCTTTAAAGTTCTCTGTTGGTGTATCCTTTCTCAGGAGAATCATCAGAAGGAGAAGGGGTAATTTTGGTTCAGTTTAGTCTTCACTTGCCATTTTCAGAGAAGACAGGAACCCCATTTGTTGAGTTGAAGTCCTGCAACATTCACTCAGTGCTCGTGAGGCAGACTCTACTGATGATTAGTGGAAGTATGTCACTACATCTTGCAGTAACCCCTTCACATGGACCACAAATACACAGGTGGTGTATTGTGCTGAGGGGGGAAACCAGCTGAGGAAAGCCTGGGACCTCACCCTAGGGAATCTTAATGGTTTTGCAAAGCATAGTCTTTTATTAAAATCAGTTTGCTCAGCTTTGGACAGGTGTATAAACAGCTCAATTACTGGTTTCTCTAAAGAGTGTATTTATCAAGTGATTTGTTGTCAAAACAACAAAAGTGATGCTTGGTTTCCTGATAATAATACTGAACCTCACTGGCTCGCTCTCCTACCTCATACACAGGAAAGTGCTTTTTTCTGTACAGAACAATCTTTTTAAGTGCAGGAAAAAATATCAATAGCTTTTCTATACTGATAGCTCATAATTGCTCTTCATGGAAGATTGCTTCTCATTTTAAAAAGATGTTTATTTATTGAGCTGCATGGGGGAAAATGTATGCTTTCATCAATATTTCATATTATTTTCCTTTTCTTAAAGTACATGGGTCCTCATTATCACTTGTCTCCAGCACATCCTCTCTCTACTCTACGGTGAGTATTGACATTTCAGAAAAAAGTTCTGCCTGCCTCTGTTCTTGTTCATTGTTCAGGAAAATTTCAATACTTTGAGGTTTAGGAGGATTAAAATTGTACTGCAATAAAGCAGGGACATTTATTTTCAACTTTGGTATTACTGTCATGCTATTTTAGAATACATTATTTTCATCTTTTTATGTGACTTGCTTAGAATTGCTTAAAATCACACAGTGTATATTTTGAAAGCTAAATAGAAAGTAATGGTATAGGAGCTTCTCTTTAATGGAGGTCATTATCCTATCATAGTTGATAATTTTGAGAGATTTTGCTTATTTTCAGCTAGTTCTCTAATTGCACAATTTACAAAGTGTTTTTGTCATGTCACTGTTTGAGGTACTCTTCTTGAAAAACACAAGATTGCTTCACGGTAAAGGAGATACAATTTGCAGTTTAAGTGTCTACTGATCTTTGCTGCAAATGACAGCATTTAACTGTTATTCCCAAAGAAAGATTGCCTTTAAAAAATGATTAATCTCGGTTAATTAGATTGAGTAATAATTGTATTCTAGCTCAAGCAGAACTCCTGGGTTTGATCGTTTTCTCTATTTTTATCATTTTGGTATCTTTTTTGAGATCTGCATAATTTGTTGCTTCAGTTGCTCTTCTAACAAGAAATCATCCATATGGGAGGAGTTAAACATGTTTGGCCATTCTTGATGCTACACAACAGCTGTTTTGCAACCTACTCTCTAACTGCAATTACATGCTGTAGTAGCCCTTCTTCACATGAGAGCAACCCATTTATTTTTTTTCATATCATGCATTCACAAGTAGTCCATCTCCTCTCCATAGTTTCAGGTGTTGAATAACATCATCCTGGGAATGTCGTGGACTCATCTGCCCAGAGCCAACACCAGTTCTTGCCTGGGAATTCCAAGCCCATGTAATGTTATGCATTTGTACGGCTGGTAGCCCTGTCTCAATGCTGAGCTCCTGTTAGCTTGGAAAGTAGGTTGCATCCGTGCACAATGTCTACCACAATGGTGTCTCTCCTGGTTCTGTTTAATCATAAAATACTGTGTACAGGGCCATGTCTGAAATGTCAGGTACACACACATTAGGTTTGTCCAAGCCTTAGCAGCAAGCTGCAAACAGTTCCAGTACAGATTAGCCCTAAATTATTTTCAGGAGGTAGGATGTACATACAGACTGACGTGCATAAGGTATGACATGCAAACAAAGCTTCTCACATTCTGGTAGTGGAAAAATCTTTACTACTATTTCCCTGTCTATGAAGTGCTATGATGAATTTGCATGGGGAAGAGTCCAAAATTATTATTCATGCTTTGATATCAAATTTTAGAAGAATGTTATGAAACTGATAGATTATAAAAATCAAATTACAAAGTGACACAAGATGCCTTCAGTGTCCGATTAGTCTAATTTTGAAATATCTCTGCTCTGATGTTGTGTATTGTAGCAAGGGCTTACTAATACTTCCTATTTATATAATCTGCTATTATTCAAGATTACAGAGAATCTTGGAAGTATCACCTAAACCTCATGATATTAGAGAACAGTATTTTTCTTGCAAGACACACTTTTAAATTATTTACCCAAGTTCATCCCATAAACCACTGCAATATATTCTGAAACCTCTGCCTGTGAATGCACATTACAGCTAAGCCCCACTCCTTAAGTAATGGGTTATGTAGACAAGATAATGAAAGTTATAGAAAAATCTGTAAAGGGCAAGAAAGGAATTAGTATGACAAAATCACTGGGGTTGACCTTTAGGGATTACTTTTGATCAGAATTTCTTCTGCTTGTTCCCTATCATCCTGTGAAAAAAAAAATTAAACTTTTCAGCAATTAATCAGAAGATGATTCACAAGTGGAGTATAGAAACATGAAAGGTTGGCAATCAGTATCACATCAGCTGAAAGTAAAGAACAATGTTTCATTGTTCAATGATACAGTACAGTGCCTCATTTCCTTCAGAAAGGGATAACTTCACAGAGTTATGACACATATAACATGCTTTCAGCTATTGCTAGATTCAAGGAGTATTGATTTTGGCTTGCTTAAGTCAGGTAAAATAATCGCTAAACAGGAATTCCAAAACAGCTGCCTTTCCAGAAGTATCTCATTCAAATAAATATATTTATCAGATTTATCAAGCACTGCCTTAAGCCTTGGTGCTAGTGTTTTTCTGCAGCCTAATCACTAGAGAAATCCGGACAAAGTACTAAATAAAGATCAAGATCTCTATGTATTATTACCAAAGTGTAGTTGAAAAGCTTGAAGTTATTCTCTGAAGATTGTTTCAGTGAGAGTTAGAATACGAGATTTAGAAGAGACATTTCATGATTTGTTGTCATTGCAATGAGTAAGTCCAATGAGAAAGAAGTTCTACATTCACTAGTATTTTCTGTATGTATTGGCTTTCTTCTTGGTTTGCATTTGGGTTCTCAGGACTTACTTGAATAGACTGGAAATCTGGCTTGTAGAGATATGCAGGCAGAGAGACAAACGTTTGGTTTCCCAGGAAAGTATACCATGTGAGTGGATTTAGTAGACTGTAGGACTGAATTATTCATTCAGTTTTGGCAGTGAATATATCTAGCTCTCTGAGAAGTTGAAAAATATGTGTGATAGTGTAAATTACATTAGGTCGTCTCCAATTTTAATCTCAATTTTTAACCTCCTGCTCAGTAGGTGAGACAGTGCAATTTGCACATATTCAGTTAATTGCTATATTTCTCACACTGGTTCTCAGCATTAGCTACACTTAGAATCCCTAGATTTCATTAACTCTGCTAAGCCAAGCTCAAGGGAGATGTGTAAGGACATGTCATTTCTATGTTAATATTTTAAGTCTTAAAAAAACCAAAAAATTCTTACAAGGATGGGTTGCATGGATATGATGGAGAAGCAGAGGGAGAAAAAAAAATATTTCCTTTAGAGCCTTTTGAACCAGTAATTGAGTGCTGGGTTACAATGGTGTCAGCATGAACTCCTAACTACAAACTACTCAGATGTGTTTGGTTGTCAAATTTTATGTTTTAAGATAGTAGTATGCCCACAATTCTGTTCTTCCTCTTTGATTGACTTCTTCCAATGCCCACAAAAGCTGGCTTGTGGGAGTCACCTCTGAATTCTGAGACAGAGGCAACGCCTCTTTGCACCGTATGGGAGTCATCTGGTTACAACTTGTGCCACCTCCTTCATCAGCAGGGGGCATGGTCTAAGGATGAGGGACCACGTCCCCACATGGCAGTTTCAGGAAAAGGTCATCAACCTTGAATTTTTTTTTGCTTTTCTTGGCACAATAGAACTCATAATGGGACATGGTCGTTCTTGATCCCTTTGTGACTTTTCATGCACTGCGTTTGAAGAAAGAATAATGAGAATAGAATTTAAATTTCTTCTGTAGGCAGATCAGGTTTTTGTGAACATAGAACAGGAAGTTAGTATCCGTATGTGTGTCACATCAGTGCTGGTAAATAAAGCAATCATTATTCTAAATAATTCCCATGTAGTGATGTACCTGATATTACAGTAGTTTCAACCAAGAACAGTTCTAAGTGTTATACGGGGAAATATCATAGCATCTCAGTCTTTTTAGTGACTGTGTGAACAAACGCAGGCACTTCGCAAGAAGAGCCAGAGACCACGAATGCATTTGCAAAGAGCAAGTACCTCTCTGCTGGGGGCTCTCTGAAGTAGCACCTAAGCTCCCATGCAGAGGTAACACAAGCGGGGACACAGACGCTGCAGCAGTTCAGCCCTGTTAAGAAGATCGCTGGGCCTGCTGAGCTCGCCTGTATTTCAAGGCTTCAGGCAGGCACAGACTCCTGCTCTTTCTCACAACAAAGCAGGAATCTCAGACATAGTGATAAGAGGTCTAGAATTTCTCACAAGCCTATGTTATCTAACACAGAGATTCTACTCATCAAGCGCACAAGGTCAGTAAAACAATTAGTGTGATGTAGGTGCCTTTTTTCTACAGACAGCTGCGAATCACTTGAGTGTATTTACATTTAACCAACCTCCTTGCCAATCTCGCATTACATTCCCATGCAGTGACTGTTAACAAATAAACATTTGTGGAAAGAGACATTTTCTAAAAGTCTTCTCCCCCTACACCAGGTAGAAAAAGAAAGCGTTTCTGTAATCAATAATTAAATTTCTAACAGCACAAAAGTTCTGCTTAATACAGGCTTTAAAAAGAAGCTATATTGATTTGTAATAACACAGATACTGCCTAATGTCTGGGAATTTTCTGAGGAACCCTTATCTTGGGTTTTCTTAGCCTTTCTAGTACTATTTATAGCTAATTCTTCTACCCACATTGTCCTTTTACTGCTTACTTCAGACAATGTTAGTCTGCTTCTCTGAAGCTGGGCTACCTCAGATCATGGAGTGGATTGATTTCCAGTATATTAATTGATTCTTATTTTCTCTTACAAAAGGATTCCTCTCTCATGGCATGCCATTCCTTTCCATTAGAATCCCACTGAAGCAAGATTTTTCTGACAGCCAGATGCCTCCTAAATTAGACTACTCCCATGCTTGCAAATGTAATGACTTTCAAAGGTTTGCTTTGCAATGATTTAGTTTCTTAGTTTGTTGAAAACGACTATTGAGTAAATAGCATCATTATATGGCACAGAACATAACAATATGGGAAATACATAAAATCATTAAATATTATTAGGAAGTTTAAGCTGAAACTTTAGCAGGCATTGATAGCCCTTAATATTTTGATCAATATTCTGTATGGAAGAAATTACTTTACAGTGCAAGTACCGCTCTCCCCTCACCTTCTCCTATATATGTTTTACTGGTATGCTGCCAACTTCTCTTAGCAGGGATTAGTCTATTAGGAATATAGTTCCAGGAGCCATAATAATCATTACTGTGTAAAAGTTTGCTGGTAACAGACTAGGGTCCATGCAGTGATAGAATAGCAAGTTTTCTTTTGTACCTTAGAAATGTAGCTACAGTTTGTGCAATTCTATTTCTATTCTCCCTTTATCCACTGTTCCATATTGTCAGTATGCTGGCAGACTCTGGGGTTTCACCTGGAGCCTTGCCAAGTAAGTTGAAAAGAATTCCATTTATTGTTCTTACTGCGTACCTTCCTTCAATGTAATGGATCTGTGAAACTATTAATTCCACTTCAGTGTAGCTGGCTTTTATTTTCTATTACCGCCATTATGTTGCATACTGTTTCTAAGCCATTTCTCCTTTATTTTCTTCCAGGCAGAAGAAAAGGCACATTCAGAGGTAAGAGCTTTTCTTCATTTTTATATTTATGTTTTAAATGCATTATTTTATTTTAAAGTTTATTGTTTACCTGCTATGGATCAACTGCAAAGTCGCTGGGGAAAAGACACTCTATAGTCTCTGCACCACTTTTTGAGAAGTGTTGGTAAAGAGCTGAGGAAGCTTCTAGTGCAGTAGGTGTTTTCTTAGCATCATGCTGAAGGATGCCTCTTGGCTGAGGTTCTGAAAAGGTGAAAAGAATCAATGGGAATCGGGCTTCTGAGAGGGAGAGTTGTGATAGGTCTCATTTCAGACTTAATACCACTCTATACTGGATCTGAGGGACTGTGCAATTCTAGGTAATGTGCTGCCTTTCAGTAGAAAAATACCTCAAATGTTCGCTTTGAACTTCTCTCCCTTAAATTTTGCATTACACTAAATTTCTGAAACTGACCACTTTGATGGATTTCAGAGCAATGCAGATTGATTTCAGATATAAATCAAATCTGATGTGGAAAACAGCTTCTTTGTCCTCACAGTGTGTAAGAATGGGTGGCAAGCCCAGGTCAGCAGCCGGATACAATTACAGCCTTTCTCCAAATGAAGTTCTGGTTATATTAAAAGGGCATCAAGAAGTAGCAGCAATAAAATGTAGCACCAAGCAGGGCACTTCCACTTCACAGAGCCGCATGCCTTCTGACTCCTGTGTTTGTGCTGCTCCTATTTTTACTATTCTAATCTGAGAAAAAGTCAAATCAAAGTTATTTTGAGGAAGCTGAACAAATAAACGTATTCTTCCTTACTTGCCGTGGCATATTTCAATATAATTTCTACTTGAATTTTCTAAGATTCTTTCTCTGAAAATTAAAGCAAAGGAGCTGAAGAAGCCCACGATAGCTCAGTAGTGTAAATGGCAAATCCTCATTTCATGGCTCTTTACATAGGGCTGTATATAGAGGTGAAACACCGTTTCTTTCCTGTGTATTTCTACATGGTGTTTTCTCAGTATCCAGGTCTGCTCTGTGATGCTCTTGCAGGAGATGTTGAACAGCAATTAATGAGAACTGCCTTTGTATAGATGCAGGAATATGATGTGTAGCTTAAGAAAGAAGGTCAGACAATTACTATTGAAAACCACAGAGAAAACTTAGGATAAGAAAAATGGGAATCCAGGATGGAGAACAGCTCAATAATGTTTCCTTTTCTTGGAGCTAGGGTAAATGACCTAGCTATTTTTGTATCATAGATGTACAGGAACTTGTTCATTCTTAAAGCTCGTGCAGTATTCCCTGTTAGTTTTCATGAGACTCATAAAATTAAAGTACTGCAATAGTCTTTACTAGTGAATGTTATGTGCTCCCTTTCCTAGGCTAGTTTTAGAGTTTTTTTGTTTCTAATCTGGAAGAATTTTTTTTATGTCTAAATAAATGTGTTTCAAAGTGAAACTCCATGCTGTGCTTATGTTCAGTGCAATGCCCGTGGTCCCTGTAAGATCTCAAATAGGGGTAAAAGATCTTAAAATGCTGTGCAAGCTTCATGCTAGGTAATTATCCTAGCTGAAATGTAAACATATTTTTCTGAAGGATTCTGTTTTTCACTAAAGGATACAAGAACTTTGAATTAAGTGTATTTTCATGTCAGCTGTCACATTTAAAACTACATCTTTTTGAGCTGGCCAGCAAGTTTTTGAAATATATATATGATTTAAATAGGCTGAATATTTGAATCTCTGGGACTTTTGGAAGTATAGTGTTAGAGAAAAAAAAATATACTGTACCTCATGTAAGCTTAGACATCCAAGAAGCAAAAATCTGTGTCTGAGGTAGTCATCAAAGCCTTCTTCATGCTGGGCAGTGGGGAAGCACTTTTTGTCACTTCATCTGAATCTAATGTAGACATTTAACATATGTTGGTTGCATCACGTCTACAGTCAAGCAAAACAAACCTCACTCAAATTCCTTCATGTTTCATAATCTCAGGGCTCACCCAAGGCTGCTGTCCTTGATCATACTAAGGATATGTTTTGAGCTTATGGGATTTGGTAAAAGACCACAACATTTTTATATGGAAACAGAGGATTGTACATATGAAGCAATTAAGCATTTGCCCATATGTGCTGCCTTAACTGGAAACCTAGCTCATACACTGGGTACTTGCAAAAAAATCCGTTGGAGCAGCATTCAGCGTCACCTTCTAATAATTTGTATTTCTGAATAGTTCTGAGATTAAAATATGAAATGAAGATATTGTAAACCTATTAGCGATGCCTTAAGAAAACAACAAAAAAATACAACAAAAGGAAATTGCTGAAATACTGACAGCAGTCTTTTTTTCTTTTTCTAGCAAATTCAGAAACTACGGAGGGAACTGGTTGCATCACAAGAGAAAGTTGCTACCCTTACGTCTCAGCTTTCCGCAAATGTAAGTATTTTAGCTTGTGACCATAAACAGTATCAGAGAATACATTAGCAGATTAGCTAATGGTTGTTACTCAATTCAAGCACCAACACGTGATCTGGATCTTATTTATTTTTGTGTTTTTCAAATTAATTATTTCATTAAGTGTCTATATTGCCTCAGCTTCAAGCAGAAGAAATCTTGTAATCAAACACAGTGGAAATGAAAATGAGAGTGTCCACACTTTGGATGTGACAACAGTCCTGTCCAGTTCAGTTTCACTCTTTTGTCAAAATCAATTAAAAAAAAAAAAGCCCAAAAGTAAGGAGACACAACAAAAGAAAGGTCATGAATTGCAAATTCTTATAGAATTCATTATAGTTTCATTTGACAAAGATAAATGCTGCAAAATGCAGATAGACATGAAGGGAAGCACAGTGTACAATTGTATATAGAATTAACATGCTGCAATAGCTGTGCTGATACATAACTAAAGAAAACTGGGCTATTTCACAAATTGCTCCCTGGTGTTGCTTCCATTTGTCATACACTGGTAATATGAGTTATTGAACATGTTATCAGAAAGTAATGCCAGGTAGGGAACATGAGCTACAGTCCTGCCTGGTCACTATGGTTTCAGATGAAGTTACCCAATAGTTACTGAACAATCTGTTGTATAGTGATTTTCAGATGCAATTCGTGTCATAACTATAGTTGCCATTTCCAAGGAAAGCTGAGATGCAGTTGCAGGAGAGTAGCATTTTGCATTTCAAGAAAGCAGTTTCCTGAGGTCTTGGGCAATCTATTGAGTGCCTTTATTTGAAATGTAGTTTTACTGAGTACTTAGATCTACAAATACTGCCATCAGTTTCAAGAAATTATTTCAGTTGGTGAAGTAGTACTGTGTTCATGTTGTGGTAAAATAATCTCTAGCTGTGTAAAAGCTGCTTGTTCTCTAAGGACTGCCATACGCGAAAATGTGGAAGAGCTACACTTAGCACTTTCTGCTTCGTTCAGGTGGCTGCCGAACACCTCTGGGTGTTTGTACCCCTGGATTGCCAGTCTGTCCTGAGTTCTGAGAATTAATTTAGTGAAGCAGACCATATTGGAGTCCTACAATGTTTGTAAATTCAAAAGCTAGATTCTGAGTTGGGTTATCATTTGGGAATGTATAGTTAGCATGCCTACCCTGCATATGGCGTTCCTTTGCTTGTGTATTTTTAGACATTGATCTTTATCTTTGCCATGTTGGGCAGTTCTTCACTCACCCACCCTGAGAGCAACAAACTAAACCCAACACCAAGAAGTCAGAAGAGCTAAGCCAGCACACCTCGGCTCGTTGTGTTTGCTAACAAGTCTGTTGTTCTCTGCAGGGCACTTTTCTTTGCACCACGAACAAAGGGCCACAGCAGCTCTGCCTTGTGGTGGGGGACACAGGGAGTCAGGCAGTGGGGCTGGACTAGGTATCTTCAAAGGTCCCTATCAACCCAAACCATTCTGTGACTCTGAGCAGCGGTGCCACATCAGTAAGACTAAATTTTTTGCCTGTGGTGGGCCTGCTCTCAGGTGCCTGTACTAGAGCTGGTGTGGGAGCCCATCTGATGGGGATAATTCAGACTCTTGGTGCCCTTCCTCATTTTACTCTGAGGACAGAAAAGACCTCTGCCCTTCTCTCCTTCTGCTAGTTCTGAACAGAAAGCAACAGCTTATTCCTTCTTGCCGATATGTTGAAAGGGAGAGTTGAAAGATGACTCTGTTTAATCTCCATCCTCTTCCAGTCATCCCAGAAATACTGTAGCCTATAGTACAGCAACAAGTGTCACGGAGTGAGGATGTGAGGGCATTCTCCCCTGCAGCTGAAGCAATGAGGCCACTGTTCAGTTTATTTGGGCTGATTGCATCCAGTTTCTCTCCAGCATTAGCTAGAAGTCATTGCCTATACCTCTGTTCAGTATTCCTTCGTGTGGAGCAAAGAGCATTCAGACTGGTGTCTAGTAACCTTACCTATTCCAGACAAGTTTTCTAAGCCAACTCCAAGTTACAATTAGATTTGGTCCATATTTCAAAGAAATATATTTACATTTTGGCTTGGTTTTCACCCAAACTAATTCTGCTGCATGGGTGAGAAATAAGTTGTGTTTTGATCTGTTTAACTCACGTTGTGTTGATTGGGAATCTGGTCCCATATACTGCCTGTGGAGTTCTGAACACCAAGTAAGAATCTACTGATCTAATTGGAGGACTAACATTTCAACAGGATGGTTATAAATATATAGACATGCATCTGGTTTTGCCTATCCAGAAGTAGCACATTTGTAAACCTTTATATGCTTGTATGTGTATATAGATGTGCACGCACACCATATGTTGTATAAAGGTTAATTTATTTAATCATGTTCTTTTGACTGTCGCTCATGTTCTACTCCATCTCCATGGAGACAGTCTTTAAACTCTAAACATATAAGCAACCCTAAAGCTGATCCTTTTATCTCATGGGGTTTTTAAATGGTAGCAGAGAAATCTTTCCTTTTTCCAAATCCCCAACTTGTGGAAATTCCCTCAAAGTTGTCAGGAGCATGAAACTTAAAGGCTTCAAATTCTCCAGGCATGAACAAGGGCTTTAGACACTTCCATGATGAAAACAATCTTAAAAGAAAAGTAGATATTTATTTATTATAAATAAATATTTTTGTGATGCTGTTATGAGATATATACTTTGCAAAACCAAAAATGGACAAGTATTTAACAATAAGCCTGGTTCTGAAGTCTTTCTCTGTTGTTTCTGGTACAGAAGATGTAAAGCATTAAAAACACTTCCACATAAATCCAAAGGATCAAAAGAGATCCTTTAGAGATATGTTAGTACTAGTTCTGTCAGTCTTTTGAGCACTTTATGTAAATAAATTCTACAAAGTGTCACTTAAACATCAGAAATAAAATCCTGCTTGAAAATAGCGTATACACAAACTTTAAATTGTGATATGGCCTCTGAAATTTAGCCTAATTACAGAATGTATATTTACATGTCAGTGATTATGTATTTTTCATAAAAATTATGAGAGTAACTAACAAATAGTTTGTTTAATTTGAATAAACTTATGACAGACCCAGATGGGCTTCTAATTTTCATGAACTTGGACTGTCTTAGCAATGCTTTACTTGCATGTATTCGTTTATCATTTATCTTCTACTCTAAGAGGCATGCTTCAGCAGCCCCTGGCATTTAAAGGAGAAATAGTCCTAATCACAAAAGCTGGGATTTGTCCTCAGCGAAGAAAGAAAAGACATATTTTACTCTCTAAATGGATAATACTACTACTGTGACCCTCATGTTAAGTCACTTCTGCACTCCAGTAGGCTAAAACCTGACTGAGCAGTAAGTTTAATGCAGAAAAAAAGTTTGGTCACTCTGAGCATGTTTTCTGTAGATACATCCATCTCTGTCAGGCAGAGAACTGTATGAAAAGAGAATCTTCTGTGGTGCCTTTTGCTGACTAGAAAATGATGCAGTTCTTTCTGATGCCTTTGCTACAAATGCAGTCATCTTAGCCTCAGTTCTAAACTCCCCCAAATTTCCATACTTTCAGTGTCTGGAAACAGGCAGCACTTCTTTCTTTGCTGTAGTCTGGAGAAGGAAATTATTAATAGTCAGAAATCTTGTTCCCTCACAGTTCATTTCAGGCTTGAATTCATTGTTACCACCTGCTTTTGTAGAACTGAGCAAAAGTATTGCCGGTGAGTAAAAAAAAAATAACATCTTATTCACCTCCTTTCAAAAATATTAGTGTCTTTGCTTTACCACAGAAGACTGTTGGTGACAGTGACACGTGTCATTAAAAGGCTGTCAGGCTGAAATTTGACCTATTTCATCACACCTTTGTTTTATATATTATTTTATATCAAAATCTGCCAATTGGAAGTTATAGAATTTCTCAGGCATTTTGGAAACCTCTGCTAAGACTTTTTTGATTCAGTTTCATTTATTATTCAGGTTTTGTTGGCTGGACTCAAGTACTACGCTTGATTTGAGACGTTTATTCCATTTGATTAACCCCCAAGTGTTTTGCCTGCATTTGATTCAATTCAAACAGGGCCCAGCTGTTGTTTGGATGCTTAATTTGCAGTCTTTTTTCTGAGATTCCGGCTTTTCCCCTGGTGCCTGTTTTGATGCTGCTGAAGGGCAAACCTCAATACTAATTAAGAAAGGGCCTGTTTTCAGTGCAGAAAGTGTCCAACCAGCAGACTTCCTACGTGACTGACAAGGGCTCAAATTCCAGCGAGCAGCCTGAACCCAGCCTGTTCGGAGGGACTTTGATCAGCGCTTTGTACTGTATAAAGCTGAAGGGTGCACTCTTGCAAACTGTAGTAGACCCAGGATGCCAGTAGAAAGCGGAGGGAGTTCGTTGGCTGATACTCTTGTTTGGCCAGCTCTGAACCACTATCCTGCAGCCAAACAACAAGATAATAGCAGGCGACAAACAGAAAAGGTCACCAGATGTGCAGTTGCTTCTTGCAATCAGCCCGATCCCTTCTGGCCTTTCACACCTCCTTTCATTCAGCCGTGTCAGGTGGGAGGAAATTTATTTATTTACCTTTGTTTTATAAACCTGGATGCTGGACGTTAAATCGCGAAGTGTGTCAGCATATAGTCTTTGGAAGTGCCAATGTCATGTTCAGGATGGGCTGTAAACCTAAGAGCTGAGGTATTTGGGGTTTGGCTGCCTGGGATCATTTACTAAGAAGGCGATATTTAAAATCAAATCTGTCATCTTAGCACTGAAGTCATTCCCTGAGCATATCTCTCTGTGACTCTTTCCAGTGGGAATTTCAGAAGTTAATAGAAGTCAAAATGACTCCATCTGTGGTGGATCTACAGATTAAGAGCTGTACATCATCTATGCATCTAATACATATATCACGTTAAAGATGGATTTATTTTGCTGTAGGCATACTTCCAGTAATGCCCAGTTACTTAACATTGACGCCAATATATCTGTCTCTGAGTACAAATGCTGCATTCAATTGCAAAGGTATATTTTTACTTTAGAATAGATGTTATTTAAAGCACATGCAGTATCCAGGATATTTTCTATGATATTCAAATGATGTCTTCCATGAAGGAAACTACCAGATCTAACACAGATATTTCTAAGGTGTGAGGGATTGGCTGTAACTTAAAAAAAATTATCATGAATATTTTTACGAGAATGAAGGAAAGGATCTTTTTGGATAAAGTAAATAATCCTCAGAAACCGAGGATTACCAATTCAGTCAAAATCATTACCAAATTTAAGAGTGTAAAAGAAGTATCTAATTATAATTTTTAATTTCTAATGCTGATTTTAAAGTCACAGTTTCTTCTATTTGTTTCAAATGTTTTCTTTTCTAAATTATTTTGCATTTAACTATTTAAATGGAAAATCTGATCTTAAAGGGGAATATATACATGCATACTTTTTATACATACTTCTACACACATACAAATATACTGGTAATCTAGCTTTTTTCAAACTGACTGTTATTGTTTTGCTACATAGTATTTATTTTAGGATAAATCTGCATAAAATATCAAAAAGTAGTTCTCTAGACTGTTGCATAAAAATCATTTGCTTCCATAGGGAAAGTTCATTACTCTGAATGCAAAATTAACACTTTATATTTCGCAGAATAGTATTCTGTTGTAAAAAACATTTAAAGTAATGAACGATGCAATTGCAAGTTTTTTCCTTGAATTTTTTTCAGTGGTGGGCCTGTATATTATGTTTCTTTGTTATTAGAAAATTTAGACCTAATAGTCTATCACAAATGAGTTAGGAAAGATCCATCATCTTGATCCAATTACAATTATGCTGCAAAAATTTTAGTGTGCTACTCCAGGAAAGTAATGTGAACTTGAGAAAGAATCCATAGGTGTGACATGGATGTCGTTCTCTAATGACTATCAGAGAGTAGCTTGATGGTTTCAGCGAACTTTGATGACATTTTTAATAATGCTTTTTAGTTCTTAATTTTTCTTATGAGTTCCTTATTTTTTCCTATAAGTTTCCTGTGGTTTATTCCTGTACGAGATAAGCTGAAGTTGTAGCTATGGAGTAGGAAAATACTTTGCACAAATATGCATAGTTAGGTACTAAAGAACTGTGGTTATGACAGTCTAATTGTGAGAAACGGACAAAAGCAATGCATAATTAAACAAATGAATCCTCTTCTCAAGCCCTCAGTCCCCATTGTTATTCTCATGGTAAAGCAGAACCACAGGCCGTCAGCCAAGCCATAGATTTTTTTATGAGGCAGGGAACAGTAAGCTCCATTAGTTTCCTGTTAAACACATGTCATAAAGAGACATTTGGCTATAATTCTGTGGTAATGCATCGACTTTGTCTCTGATTGCATTCTGGGTCACTGGTCATCGTCTTTGGAATTAAAACACCGTAAATTAGTCTGGATATTTTTAATATGTAGCTAATTATTAAAGTGAAAAGTGAGTTTAAAAACTAGTTGCTGTTATCTTATCAAAGGAACAGAGTAATGAAAACAACCAAAAGCTGTAGCTTCCAGACTAGCTAGAATAACTTTATATCAATTAACAGGTTTCAGACGTGCATTTGACACATATTCCAAGTTCATTTTATTTCAAAGTATAACATCAAGAATAAAGTGTAAGTTATAAATGTCAAAATAAGAATATATGCAATTAGTAATTTATCCTTTAGAAATTGCATATGCATCTAGTCCTATGTTTATCAAAAGTTAGTCCCTGGGGTATGTATCCTTTACCAAAAGAATTATCCCTAAGGCATCTCTGCAGATACAGAAAGCAGGTGGATTGACCGCTATACCCATAAGTAATTAAATAAATTAGTTACTGATTATATAACTTAGAAGGAGTAAACTTGTAGTAAGCTTAGTAAGTGTAAGTTTACAAGACACTGAAATGTTTATAGCAATCCAAAATTATTTACAAAACATAAAAGCCACTTGTCAGTATAACAGCTCTGAAATGGAGACACAGAGGTGGGCCACTGTTATATATGTGATTTTCTTTTTTTTATTTGAGGAATAATATGCACAGCAAGGTGGCAAGAAGCACTTCTCCCTCTGCTAAAGTGCATAACAGAATCCTTTTTGGACTATGTCTTCTTCTGACTATGCCTCAGATTCAGTGTTACCACATCCAATCGAACAATTTCAGCTATGCCGGTACAAGCATGCGAATCTGTAACTGAAAAATTTGCCAGGCACTGTGTGTGCCTGTACTGCTATAATAAAAAATACATGTTCTTGGTGACGATGCTCAGTTAATCCTTTTATGCATATAAATATGTTGTTTGTGAGTTATATTTCTGAGTGCATTGTAGTGCTTATGTTTGAAAACTTTGCCTATTGCCACTTTTGAGATAGTAAAGAGAAAATAAGTACTTGCTTTTGCTTTTACTATTTTGTGTAGTCAGAAGAGTAGATGGCATTTTATGGCATTTCATAAAAATTAAATTCTTACTGTCTCTCGGCTGTACAAGATGGCTTAGCTTGTTTCCTTATTACCAATTGACCTTCATTGCCTACAAAGCTCAATGTCAGTTAGAATCAATGAAGAGTTGATTTATTGTTTGAATAAATTTTGCTTGCACAAAGTATAGGGTGAATGTCCTTACAAAATAAAATGGAGCGTTAGTTCTTTAAAATCTTTTAATCAGTTTTAACTTTATTGCTTTTATTATTGAGAAGTAGGACTTCCAATTTTCGTGATTGACTTCTATATATGTATTTGTACTCAGGTATAACAATTTATATTTATATTTTATAGAAGTTTTTGTTACTTTTATACACACAGCACACACATACATATAATCAACATAAGATGAATAGACTAACTAATGACCTTTTATAAAACTAACTGTGATATTTTTTGTTTGAATCTCAGGATTCCTCTGGGCTGTTTTATTTGTGAGTTTAAAACTTAACTTGTAAGATAAAGTACTCAAATTCCCATTTTGAAGTGTTCAGTAATTGAAAATAATTGGACTTCTACTTGGGAGCAGACTTCTTCTGGCCAATATATCAACAAACCAAAAGCTGGACATCAAATCCATAATTTATTTCCAGGCAGAGATACAAAAGATAGACTTGGAGTTAAAATAACATTTAAAAAAAATATATAGCTCTGGGAGAAAGCCCAGAGTGGCAGTGCTGGGTTTCACAGAGTCCAGATATTGTTTGTCCAGCCAAAATGTATGAAAGATTCTGTATATTCCTGAAAGCTGTAAAATGCGTTTAAGACTGGTTGTCACAGCAGATGTTGTCTTCTGTTTCTTTCACAGGCTCATCTAGTAGCAGCTTTCGAAAAAAGCTTAGGAAATATGACCGGCCGATTGCAAAGTCTAACAATGACAGCGGAACAAAAGGTATGTTTACCAAAGCAGATGCTTTAATGTGGAAAACAGTCAGCAGATTACATTAGAGTTTTGTTTAAAAAACACTGAAAGGAAACAGGGACAGCTGTGACAATAACACAGGCAGATCTTTCTTTAATAGCTGTTGCCATCAAATCTTCATAAAGCTCCAGGAGAATTAAACCATGCAGCATCAGGTTTACCCAGACACTATCATGCAGTAGTTTGAAGATAAAATCTTTCATTTCCAGATTTTAATTAAAACATATTCAACTCTAGGTTTAATCCTCATTGAAAGATCCTGTAACAGAGACTGATCATAACCTGCTGGAGTCCTTCATTCCAGCCTGCCAATGTTGCCAGAATAATAGAATTATGGGAAGGAAAGAACTTTAAGTAGAGAAAAATAACTCCATTCAGAGTGTTAATGCAGGTTGGGTATCTTATTCATGAGGAAACAGTTTTAGTTTTCACTGTGCTGTTTGGACCATTGGGGAAAAAAAGTGAAACCTGATAGGTAGTGAATTTAATGTGAGCCTTTGCACCAAGCTCAGGATTAAAAGGCTTCTTAGCACCTTCCAGGATTGAACTTCTGCAGCTCTTCTGCCCTTATTCATTTTGAGCAGTATTCTATAAACGGAAAGGCCTCGTTGAGCCAAACTGTGAAAGAAACTTTATATCAGTGAGCTATTAGTCACCACTGGAGTCAGTGTAGCTGTCTAATAAATATAACATTTCACAGTCTGGTGGAGCATCAACAGATGAAACACTCATTGTGAATTGGGTAGAAAATATTTGTATTGTTTGCTTTTTTTCATCTTAAGCAAAAAAACACAACGGAATTTTCTTAAAACCAAAACTTTTGACTATTGTATGAAGTATAGTTTCCCTCAGAAGGTTTTCTGTTCAGAAAAGGTTAAGCAGTGACATTGAAACAAATAATATCCAAGCTTCTTTCCCGAAAGATTTGGAACATATTCTTTTCCTTCTCTTCTTTTCTCTGTTGTTGAGGATAAATTCTTTTAATCCTCACTATATAAATACAGCCTGGAAGGACAGGTTTAATGCAGCAGTAGTAAAAGGGTTTTTTTAGTTAAAATTGGCTGTGCATTCTAACTTCAACTTGCAGGGCAGTCATTATTAAGCAGAGTTTTTTAATCAAATTATTATTTAGCAAGTTAAATCTTTCGAAAAATACACAAATTCAGGTGGAGAGTCACCTGTTAAACAGAAGCCTCACATATTAACGAATGGAATCCAAATGCTTTTGTTGTCTTTTTGCAATAAAATTGTTGGGTTTCTCTTAACTTTATAATGAACAATGAATTGAGACTATTTTTATATTAGTCTTTATTAAAAATGCTTTGTTGTCCTTTACAATATCATGATCACTTTATATAGAATAAATGCAAAAGAATATGTTAGTTGAGTTTAATATCTTTAGCAAGAAAATATGTATTCTACTTAGTTGTTGCCCTTATGTTCACCCAAGCACTCCCATGAACTTCAGTTTGACCACTCTTATCTTGTAATTTTTTTTAGCTTAGACAAACATTGATCTTGTGGCATATATTTTGAGCTCTCTTTGCTCTTCCCACAGGAATCTGAGCTTATAGAGCTAAGGGAAACCATTGAAATGCTGAAAGCCCAGAATTCTGCTGCACAAGCTGCTATTCAAGGAGCCTTGAATGGTCCCGATCATACCCACAAAGGTATGTTCTTGTCACTATTAAAATAAAGGCAGATTTTCTCCCCAGAAGAAAAAATAGCTAAGTCAGTACTCTTCTGTTATTTTGGGGATGCTGTTGCAAGGGCAAGCACATTCTGCAGTGCATGTTAGGCATACTTGTGGTATTTCCAGAGCTGGAAACCTTGCATGTGCTTCCTGTTTGCCACAGAGGTAGTTCCTGGAGCCTTGTCTTCTCAGAACAGGGTGGCCAGGAATTGATTACTGAGTGTCAAGAGTTAACCCTGTTGCTGCAGTTGGGTATTGAAGTACAACCAAGACACTAGTGAAATCTTATGGCTAAACGTGGTTATACCATGGAAACGCAGGGTAAGATGTAGCTCTGAAAATTGCTGTGCTCCTTGTTAAGAGATGAACTGAGAACAGTTCAGCTCCTTCACGAGGTGCTAAATCAGTTCAGGAAAGCAGGCATTTTAAATTCTAAATTAATTTCTCGTTGCAGTTAGGAAGACATCACATGATAAATATATACTTCAAAAGTGCCTGTTGATAAGCAACAGCAAAGGAATTACTTGAAGAAAAAGAAAATAGCAGCATTCATTTCTGAGAGTGTCACTGATCTTTCTTTAAAGAGGTCATTATTTAGATGTTTGCCCTAAGGTCATTTCATTTCACAATTTGAGTATAGCAAAGCTTACTTCTAGGATGTAAAAATAATATAAAAAGTAATTTCCCTTGGTATTAGTGGGTATGTTCTGCAAGAATATTTTCCAGTGATTAAGATGTAGTTATCAGAGACTTTTAAGAAATTGAAACTCAAAAGCCTCACCAACCATTTCTAATATTCTCCACTTCTTGGTTATTTTGTTTCATTTGTTTTTAATTAATTCCTGCCTGCTTATTTCTATCATGGCATGTTAGAAGGTAGCATTTGAACACTGATTAGACCTACTACAAGTCAAGTAGTCCCTATACTCAGAAAAGGAACTGTAGTACAAATCATAGTAATAAGTTGAGTAATTCATCTGTAACAGAAACTGCTTAGCTGTGAGGTTACTGCTGCACAGATTGCTGTGTGGGGTCACCACCTTCATGCCAATACGCCCTCCTTTTGGAGGAGATCCGAAGTGTTCACCTAATTCTATGCAACCCCGTTGACTCCCATGTGGTTTCTCACAGACTGCAATAGCTCGAATCCAAGACAATGCAAGGATCAATGTCATTTATGTTCATTTAGGGTCCCTTTGAGGAGGAAGGTACAACATCAATACAAGAACGATTATTGTATTGAAACAGAAACAGACAGATTTCACAGTATCTTCTTTTCTTTAGATTTACGTATAAGGCGGCAGCATTCTTCAGAAAGTGTTTCCAGCATCAACAGCGCTACAAGTCATTCAAGCATTGGCAGTGGTAATGACGCTGACTCCAAGAAAAAGAAAAAGAAAAACTGGGTAAGTGCTCAGCAGATTTAAACCTATCTTGTAGCTATTATGTAGTTTCCTAGTGCCTGAGCAGTATAATGGCCCATTTCATCTACAATATTCTGGGGCCAGATGGATAAGAAGCAATTCCCATGTATCTGTACTGTGACACTACCAGCAAACTAAAAAGTGTTGGATATCAGTGGGGAATTATTTGCATAAGTGAGGATAACTAAAAAAGACATCCAAACCAAACAAACAAAAACTTAAAATAGCTGTTGTGGTCAAGACCATCTCTGGGCCACATTGAAACACTGTTTGATTTTTCTTCAGCTGGAGTTTGACTCAAAGACTAGACTCAAATATGTTACCCAGCTATGAAGGGAGTTGAAATTTGTTAATCATTCTCGAGTAAAAGTAGTGTACAGTGTTTAAAGACCTTAAGATGCTTCTCAGCTCGAACACACAAATACCACATAAGGGTTTAAACAAATACTTTCAGTAAATAATTGGAAAATAAGTTTTTGTTGTTTTAAAAATATTACCTGCATAAACATTTGTTTTAAAATACTGATCAGCCTTCATTCCCTTGATTTGTAATTCCACACTCTTTCGTGTCTCTGCAAGGTGAACTCTAGAGGAAGTGAGGTGAATATAAACCATGGAAAATTTGGCATGCATCTATAAAGAAACCTATCTTGGCATGATTGCTATTTATTTTGGCAGTAGGCTTTTATACCTTCTAAAACCAGATTATCTTGTATGTCTTCTCAGTTTGTCTCTATTCATTTTAATCTCAAAGTTTAGACTATAGAAAGGGGGAGTGCAGCCAAAATCCATTTCTTTCTTGTTAGATATCATGAGCTGGAAAGGACTTAAATAATGTTTCTCTGATCAGCGGTCACACTCCCCACTCTCCAATTACAACATGGAAATAAAACATTTGAAACCTCATTTTTAATAGAGGAAGCGGCTTGTCTTTGAGTTCTATACCATTTTAATCAGAACAACTTTCTGAAAATAAAAAAAAATAAAACCAACCACATTTTTCCAAAGTTGAACCAATTCTGTATTTAGACAATCAACGAGTGGGCTATGGATCAACAAATGGGCTAGTTAAAATTCACTGCACACATAACTGTTGTCATCTTGGCTCCAGAAATAAATGGCTCTTTGGCTATTCTGTCCCTTTTCAATACTGGATAAGAGCTTCTAGGGGGAAAAGGCAATGCTTGTATGTTCAGAGATCTTACTACTCTAAAGGAAACTGCAGCAAAGATTATTTACCTTTCAGCTAACATTCTTCTCCGCAGTACAATCAAGCAAGCCTCATGTCCCAGCTTAAATCCTCTCTCTTGTGATCTAAATTGTAGCATTCACATAGTTTGGACATGGAAATTTTAACAGGGAAAGAAAATTGGCAAACCTAGGAAATTGGACTTGTTTGGGGTTTTTTTGTTTGTTTGTTTTTTGGTTTTTTTTTTTTTTATTTCAGCATTTAATAACATCAGGTTCTGCCTGTACCTAGATGCAAAGTGGTTATTTAAAGCCAGCCCTTGAAGGGAATGTCATGAGAATGGGATTCCACTGGGGCTTAATGGTTTTAAATGAGCACCCTTCTCCCATAGCCGTACCACTCAGTCCTGCACTTTTTCCATAGCATTACGTTTGCGCTGCGCTGGATTAATAAAGTCAAAATAAAGCACTGTATCATGTTTTTAGAGATACCGTGTTGCGTATGTTAATACCTTGCTTCTGTATACTGACCTCAGGCAGTGGCTAGGATGGCATCTGCAAACTAACTCTTCGAAACTTGAGCTGCACACAAATTGCCATGACAAGGAAAATAATCTTGTTCTATATTTGTTTTCCAGCTAAGAAGCTCTTTCAAACAGGCCTTTGGAAAAAAGAAGTCTACCAAGCCTCCTTCCTCACATTCAGACATAGAAGAGCTGACAGACTCCTCTCTTCCTTCATCACCCAAATTGCCCCACAGCTCAGGAGAGTGTGGGACAACATCAATGAAACCATCACAGTCGGCATCTGCGTAAGTCTCTTTCTTGGCAATCCTTTCTTCCCAAATGAGATGGACTGTGAAACAGACCTCCTTGTGTGTGGCCATTTGCATTTCAGAAACTGCTGCCAACAGCCATGATCTTTGAATCTCATGATCTGTCCATTTAGACACTACTTCTCCAGCAACTCCTTCTTAGGTTGTTCTCTCTTCCTTTCACTCCTTTACCCCAAATTATCTAGCAGTACAAACTTCTTTCCAAACACATATATAAAAACTTATGTTGTGCTCTCCCTGCACTATTAACAACTTTGTCATATCCACTTAGTAAAGACCGAATACTACCCTTTCCTTCCTTCATGATATACTAAAAATGTAATTTTTTTTCCAGGTAGCCATGAATTTTTATAAGATCCATTCTGTTATTACTTTCTCTGGTTTTTAGCTACCAATTTATAATATTTTTAATCTATTTCCCCTCTTTTATTCTGATTGAATTTTTTGTGGGATTTCACTTTCCATTTTTTTGTTCAAATCACCATCTTTACAATGTCAGGGCTGAGAATAGGCCAGCAGTCAAAAGCTGTCTCATTTCTTCATTAATTTTTGGTGTCTAATATATTATTCTTATGGAGTTCTCAGCTCCAATTCAAATTCTTCTGCCTTTTTTTTGTTTGTTTGTTTGTTTTCATTCTAACAAGCTCTAAACTTTTTCCAATCAGGGGAAATCAACTTCTTTGAACAAAGAAATGCATACTATAGATGACAGCCTTGCTTTCCTTGTCCTAATTGAGAATAATCAGGTCACAACTACTCTTCTTTAAAGGGTCCGGGGAATTCTAGTCTCATAACTGATTATTCAGCTTTAGAAAAAAATGTCCTTGTGGTAGGTACATATCTGTTATGATTAACTTTCTACAGACTTTCACGATTTTTGTATTCTAGATTTCATAGTTCAATAGCAAATATTTCCCACAAAAGAAACCACTCCACAATAAATATTTTTCTTTCCTCATATTCTGTACAGATTAGTGAGGAGTAGCTTATATAGATTTCTGTTTTTGTTGGGCATTTCATAGGAAGCTCACACTTTTATGGTTTCAGGTATATGTGTGTTTTGGGAGAGGATTTCTACATGTTTGGGAGTCTTGAGTTTGATTTGTTATCACTTAAAAATCACTAGTAAAAGCCTTCTTAGAAAGTGCCTGAACTTAAACAAAATGCTCTTCTACAAAATTATCTACTCGTGGTTCACAGATCTGCTTTCATAACCGTATCCTGTTTCCTTTCCTGCAACCCTACTTTTTTTTCTGTGTCTTTGACTTGCTCTCAAGATGTACAGTGTTCCCTTGAATATATCAAGGGCAAAACTGTATATTTCTAGTCTTTCATCCCAAGCTCTTCCCATGCCTATTTGATCTTTGAGCCGTAACTTCCAAAATTCTGTCTGGTTCAAAGCCTTCTGGTTCTTCCTCCATAACATTTTAAACACTGACCTTTCTGATCATGTTATCACATGTTTTTTATTATTGTGACCTCTCTATACAAGATAACATAGGTGCCTTCCCATCCACAGAGAGATCACATAAAATATATTTATTTAGATTGATTTCTTTGTCTGTTACGCTGATGATAGTGCTTTCTTTGGAAGACTCAGGTTTCCATGACATAATTTTAACTTCCGCCACCTTCAAGTGTTTTCATAATTATCAGCAGCCTCTGTTCAAAGATCATGACATAGTTACTCCCTCTATGCAAAGCAACCTACTGATTTAAGAATCCTGAGATTGTTACAAGAAAGAAACAGTAAAACTCTTTCTTGATAACTACTTTGAACCTTTGTCTGAAGTCTGATCAGGCTTCTGAGCTTCTTTTTATGACTGCTCAGGAATGCTAACTTATCTTTTTGTTTTTCTTCCTTTTGATGAAGTCTCATCTTCTTATGTAATTTTACAGCTGTAGGAGTTGAGTGTTGAAGAGTTCTGGAATCTGCAAAAGAAAATTAAATTCATAATTTCTTCTTCCATTCTCTTTATGTTACCAGTCTTAGACAGCTTCTTTCTGCTTCTCCCAGAACCATTACGCTGCTTTCTGCTTAATGTTTATCGTCTTTAAAGCTGGCTTGCCAAGGTCTTTTTGTCCATGCGTTCTTAAGATGTACTGCAAAAAGCCAAAATGAAAATAACAAAAAAATGCATACATGACTTCCTGTTGTCCAAGGTGTCGTATGAGATAATATATGCATGTAAATAAAATTTCATTTCTTATTTGGCTAGCATAGGCATGGGCACATCAAACCAAGAACTGTCTCATAATATTTAGAAAAAATCCAAGTATATGTCTTTATTCATTTTCACTCACATTTAAAATATTTGTGCATGTTGTGAATGATATTCATTATTTTCCTTCTTCAATTTGCCTTTTTTTTTTTCTTTTTGCCATGAACTTCTTCATCTTCCCTTTGCTTATGGTTTCTTTATATATTTTCTTGACCTGAGACTCATGTTCTAAACCATTACCTTTACTTTCTTCCAATTGCATCTGTCCAACACGTGTGTATGCAGGTCATCTCTAGTCTGGGCACCAAAGAAAAGGCAAAACGGTCCCGTGGTCTACAAGGATAGATCCCGGTAAAATTGAGTGTGGGGCATGGAGTTGCATACCCAACTGCTGACCTGGAGAGTGTTGCATCTTCTTTCCCAAAATGCATTTGCATGCATTCTGGCAATTAAAAGTCAACCTCTGTTTCTTGTTTGTATATTAGTAGCAATAATCAACAATAATAATACTTATATTATAAAATATTTTTCATATTTAAATTGTTCGCAAATATTAACTATTTATAGTGACAGTAATAAAGATGAAATAACATGTACTGAATTGACTGAAAATATTGTTTAGTATAACAACGTAGCCAAAATTTGGTGTTTTATTTTCTATTCGTTCCATTGCACAACAGGTGTAGGTTTGATAACACATGGAGGCAAAATGGTCTGACATGAGAACTGGACAGTTCCTGGGGCCCTGGGCCAGTCACATTTAGATCTTTTCTCACAATATAATGGTTTCTTCCCTTAAAATTAATGCTTGAGAAAATAATCACATAGTGAAAAAAGAAAAGAAAAAAAAGAAAGAAAAAAAAATCAAACACATTATTTCAGACACTATACTTTAGCAAATGACAAACTATAGGAAAAAAAGTCAGCCATCACGAATCAAAACCATAACACATTAAAATCTTCTAGATTATGAAGTCAAGGACTATCTCTTAGTGTACTGTTCAAAACAGAGAAAACTGTTGGTGCCTAACAAAGAATAAATACCAGTAGTGCAGTTTAATCAGAATACTTCAGTTCTGACTGTTGCTACTTAGGAAAAAACATAACTTTGCACCAAAGAAATCAAGCAGATATAAAATAAAACCAATGAGTGATACACACTCAAAAAAAGAGATTTCTGAAAAGTTTTTAACAACTTTTTTCATCATAGTGAACTATCTAGCTAAACTGGAAAGTTATAAAGCAAGATGATAATTTCATCTGGTGAGGGACTTTTTTCCTTCTTTAATTTGCAATTTGAGCCTTTTCATGTTTCTTTGATAAGATTCTTACTTCACTCATAGGTTTCACCAGCAGCAAGCATTTTCTGTACTTTAATATGTAGTAATGACACTGCTTTGGGGGAAGAACCTTCCTTTAATCTCTTACCTGTTTCCTGTTCCTCCTTAGGATCTGTGAGTGCACAGAGGCAGAGGCTGAAATTATTCTTCAGCTAAAGAGCGAGCTGAGGGAGAAAGAACTAAAATTAACAGACATTCGCCTTGAAGCTCTCAGCTCTGCACATCATCTGGATCAGATTCGGGAAGCCATGAACCGCATGCAGGTCAGTGCAGTAGCTTAAGTGGTGACAGTGGTGCACACCAAAGGTATTGCCCGCTGTATTTCTTTTCCCAGTACTTTGTTCCAGGTACCAGAAAAAATTCAATACGAAGTAAATTGCTAGACTGACAGCACTTCCAAAGGATGGGTATGATAAACATTCACCTAGTAATAATAGTGTTGATATTCTTAGCCTTTATTTTAATAGCTAAAATGTTTTTGAGATATGGAAGGAGACATAATTCCTCCCCAGAGTATGTTGGTTATCTGGTTATCTAAATCCTATGACTGGGGAAAAGCAACATGACAGACAAGTTCATCAAAGAGATTTCTACAGAGCTTCACATTCTTGTGCCATGTAGGGAGCGGAGGTATATGTGCCTACTCTCTCATCATATCTGATTCCTAATCGAGTCGTGACTTGCAGAAGCAAAGTATGTAAAATTGAACTCAATGATTGTATCCAGCATCACTAAAATTTCACTGCATTATTTTGTGACACTGCTCCGAATCCTTCCTGAACATATTTTTCACCAGAAAACTTTCCCTTTCATGAGGCTGAAATGATGCAGAAAGAATGGCAGTGTTCTTCAGTGGAGCACGGAGCTGTGTGAGACTAGGCTCCGTTGCCCATATACAAGTGTCTAGTGTCACGCTGGGTGCCCAAAAGTATCTACAACATCTGCACAGTCTGACATAGGTCCTTCAGTAGATCTGGGCCCTTCTGGAATGGCAGGTGAGAAACCTAGGGCATCTATGAAAGAAATATAAGCTATATCTGGGAAACAGAATCAAGGCCATGGCATGGGGATTCAGGCTGAGACTATGACAGCTACATTTAGATGTCTAGGTATGAGCAAGGTGATAAACTCTTGTTGCAGTCAATTGAGTTTTATTCCTGCAGTAGTGGAGCCTAGAGATCTGTCCTAAAATCATCCTGAGACAGATACAGAGGGTGAAATTGAGTTGTTTGAGCACAAGTACCTATTACCATTTGATCCAGCGTCAAGTATTTGCATCTGCACAGGACTTGTAGGTTAAGCATTCAACCCATGGAAGACCGTCTTGACAATGACACTGGAAACCCACATTTACACAGCTGAATCCAGCCTCAGTGGCTTGTCAGCTGAATTGCTGTGGTCTGGGTGCCTAGGTCAGGGGTACCTGTAGCCAATTTTTATAGATGTCCATATGGGCTGATTTCATAATTACCGAATTTGGTGTGCCTGCTGGCTTTTCTAGACCTCTTTGTTTATACCATGCCTATAGCAGTCTCAGTCACACCTTTAAATGTCTATGGTACACACCATCCTGCCAGGTGCTCACACCACTAGGTGCCAACATTGCTGTGGGATATTTGGCTGAACTTCAGTTAGGGGGAAGAATAATCAAGGACTGGTCCATAAATATGGGTTTCAGTTGTCCAGACATAAGCAAAACATTTGATCTGGAGCCACAAAAGAGTTTTTAGGAAATGTAAGGGATAGAATACAGTTAATTGCAATGGCGGAGAACAGGACATGAAGGCTTACGAGCTGATTATGGTCTCACACTGGGATATGAGTGCCTAAACCAGGTGAAATCCTCAAAGAGAGTAGTCTGCTGTAGCCACAGACCTCCAGTATTTTACTTTCACCAAGTCTGGGCACAGGTGATTAGTTCAGATGCTGTTGCTGGTTATCACCGCTTCTTCTGAAGTTTTCCCAAAAGGACAGACATCCACCTTGGAGTTGCCAAACTCTGTGACATTTTGAAGAATTGATGAGTGTTGGTATGGTAAAAAAGTAGGATCGGTGGGAATGATACATGAACACTCTGTGTATTCAAAGGACCTTAAAAATGTAAACCTCAGCCGGATGGAAGACTGCTAAAAGTTGTGTAATTAATCAGCATAAATTGCAGAGTACATAGAGGTTGCATGACTCATTTCCCCATAGTTCCTGATTTGAACCCTGGGCTAAACTGGTGCATTCATCTGTTACCTTCTGTCACTATTTTGATGGCTTGTCCCTTCCCTTTTACTATCTCCTCACCTTTGTCTATATGGTCTAATCTTTTTATAGCTGTTACAGGTTTTTTTCTGATGCTATCCCACATGTTTTTAGTTGTATAATGTACCTCAACAGCTCTTCATAAAAGAATAGGACTTTTAACAAAGTGTTAGTGAATGTGGAATTAAATTTGATGTGCAAAACCATCTGCAAGAATAAGCAGTTGCTTTGTACTGTCCTTCATGAAGAGACTGAAAGCTAGATTTAGCTGGTACCAGGCTGTTCTCAGGCTAAGTTTTCATTTTATTATTGTACATTCAATAATCACTTGGCACCACAGAGGATTTAGCTAAAAAAAATTCGTAGTTGTTCTGATTCATGTGTCACCATATGTTTTCATCAAAAAGCGTTTGCTGGCCACTATGTGAACAGTCCCATGTTTGAATGACCAAAAAGTCTTCTCTGATAGCAAGAAGGGTTATGAAACTGTAAAAATATCAATCTCTAATTTTTCATTTTTAATTTCATTTTTCCTCTGTGAAGTTACTGCTTAAATTTTACACTCAATGGCAGTAATAATTTTCTGTTACTTAGGAAACATTGACATGTTTAAGATTTTAACAATTGCTTTCTTAACTGACTGTGACCTGAGATATTTGATAATAAAAAGTAGCTTATAAAACTGGGGATAGCTGGGAAAGTTCTTACTGTGCTTGTATTACAGTTGACTGTACAATAAACACAGAAGCTTGAAGCTTATGTTGTTTAGGAACTGTCTTGAGAAAAAAAGCTAAAACAAGTTTATAGGGGCTTTCCCCCTTCGTTTCAGAAGTGAAGGCAATACAGTTTTCACTGACTGACTGGGTTAAACTTCTGATATATCGAGCTACATACTGCTGTGAAAGTGGTAAACCAGTTAGTTCCTGCAGGCAAACAGCAAGCACCAGAATAGCCACCCCCAGTGGTTTTCTGAAAGAATAACCTCCTGTGCTTTGATGCTGATTTCTTTTGAATACAGAATGAAATTGAGATATTGAAAGCTGAAAATGATCGTTTAAAGGCAGAGACTGGAAATACTGGAAAGCCTGCCCGGCCGTCATCAGAGTCTTCAAGCAGCACATCGTCTTCTTCATCACGGCAGTCGCTAGGACTTTCTTTGAACAATTTAAACATCACAGAATCTGTTACATCAGGTAACCATATTTTGAGCACATTTTGAGGAAGAATGGTGTCATTCATTTCAGAAAATGTAGCTTTTAGAAGTTTCCAAATAATAGTAACAGATTGTTCATTATATTTGCTTAGTTCCTAGCTGTGACATTACTTTCCTAGTCATCTAACTAGGCTTTGGTCATCTAGTTTACAATTTGTTTGAAAAGGGAAATATCTGTTGCAGTATACATGACAGCTGTATAGATATGTTCCCTTGTCCCGAGGAGACAAACATGAGCATTGTACATGAAACTTTCTCTTTTGTTTACAGATCTTTTATCGTTCAGTTAGCTCCCTCAACTTCATTTTGTATTTGCAGCTGGAGCAGAAGGTGGTCTCAGCTTTATCTCTTACATTTTTTGAATGTGATACAGCTAGTTACCCCGTTGGACCAAATCGCCATTTATCACAGGAGCCAAAGCCTGCCTGGCTTATTAAGCACTCTCATTGTCATCTGTGAATGAGAGAAAGTAAGCAGAGCTTCAGTCCACATCCTGAACATTAACATTTTATTATTTTCCATGCCATAGAGATTATGATAATAAGCCTTTTACACTTGTTTTGATAATGTAGCCAAGAAACAGAAGTGCTGTCTCTAACATTAGAATCGGGAGCAGAGCAGAAGCAAGGCAGCACTCATTAGTGTAGGCTCCACAGAAAGTATGATGCAGTCTCTGGAAGCGATAAAAGTGTGGCTAATAATTGTAGATAGAGTCTAGGCAAGAGTACAGCTGGGAATGTGCCACACTGCTTGACTATAATTTGGATTGGCAGTTAGTCATAATATCCTGCCACTTATTGATTACACAGATATTTGAATATTTCTTCTGGTTAATATCAGATTCTATATGAAAATTGGTATTTTTTTTTTTTACACTCCAGCCTACGTTTTTCGCCACGTTTAACTTTTAGAAGGAATGAGCCTGAGCTGGGCCTCAGTAGACAATGTAGTGTTGCTAATACAGGGATAAAAAGTTAAACTGTGGTTTCTGCTCACACATCCACACACAGTACAAATAAAAAATGGTAATTGTAGAATCTCTTTTATGAGTAGCAGCTATTAGCACTTTGTCGCTTGGCACTAACTCTGTCTAGATACAGGAATAAACATAATATAAGCTTTATATAATTTTCTGTGTTATTGGTTCTAAATGTTTTTCTAGCATGCAAAGTAATTACTTTTGGTTATAAGAAATTAAAGAAATAAGGGTGCCTAATGAGGAGAGGAGGATTTCATTTGATTATGAATCCAGACTTTTTGATCATTGTGAGTATCATTTTGTTGCCGTGCCAGAGGACTTCGAAGGATGGCAGTTTTCCTACCGAGTCTTGTGGGATTTCTGCGGCAGCTGGAGTAGTATTGAACAAATGTCCCTGAAATATGGAGAGGTTAATCATGCCAGGGACTAATCTGAGAGAGATAACGAGGGATTTGATTCATCGTATTAAAAAATGCCTTGGCACTATCTGCGAGACCAGTGTCTCCAGTGGTCATGTGGAAAAGACTAAATCTATCCACTGCCACTTCCTAAAGGTACAACCATCTCCTCCAGATAGATGTGAGTGGCAAACTGAGGAGAGACTCAGCAGCCATAGACACCCATATTTGGGTCACTGGATTAAAGAGCAGCAAAGAAAGACCAGCAGCACAAGAGTCTGGCTGGGCTGTCTGGTGGAAAGGGTGCCAGAGCTCAGAGAAGTGAGCCAGAGCCACCACAGTGCACCCAAGGAGGAGGCCTGGCAGGAGGTAATCGAAGCAATTAGCACCACCAAGAAATGAGACCCCCTGGGCATCTTCTCAGCCTCTTATGTCAGTGAGAGAGCGAGCTCTTAGTAGAAAGTGGAATTTTTTTCTAGCCATAGAGTGGTGCCTCATTCCTAGAAACTTACAGAAAAAGGTGTTTAGAAGGCTACATGAGGGTCATTTAGAGACAGAAAAATTTCACAGGTGGATCGGATATATTGTAAATTGCCCTCAGATGAACTATGACATTATGGAAACTCTTAAGCCTTGTCAAATACACTGAAATACAGTGAAGTAAAATATTCAGTATTGGTGGCACGCAAAAACTGACCACCAGGAAGAAAAGAAGCATGGATTTGTTTAAGCTCACAATAAAAATGATTCTTCATTCAATCAATTAAAAAAAAAAAAAGCAGAATCTTATTTCTAGATCAGGATGTAAACTGACTAACATTTTACATGAGGACTTATTTTTTAATACATTAATTGAAATAATATTCATATATCTTATTTGCTTTTCCTTTGAGCAAGTGACTGAATCTGACTGGCACTTTGTTTAATTTGGGTGAAATCTGACCTTGTGTAGACTCTGACATGAAGTTGATGCTTTCCTTTAATCACCACAATAAGAACAAGTAGAACCGAGGGTAGTGGATTACTGTGCTGGCCTTTGAAGAAAATGAAAATCCATAATCTCTCCTAATTTGATAGTTTAAATGTCTAGCAGGAAAATCTCTGAGAGAACTTCTAGAGGAAGACAGCAGTTTTATCCCTTGCAATAAAGTTATAGGCTCAGCCTTCAGTTAAGAAATACATCCTTCTACTTTCTCATTTTAGGAGTTAGGAGGTAGAAACAGAGGCACAGAGCAGATCAGAATCACTCTTCACCTCCAAGAAAAATGAGACTTTTTCTTAGGGGAATGGCTGAATATAGAGTCCTATATTCTGGAGGACTGCAGCGTGGTTTTTCTAATGGCTATTCTTTGTAAGCCTGTATTGTGGGGCTAAAAAAAGACCATCTATGCCATGTGTACAGAAGGTAAAGAAATCACCTGGAAAGAGAAATTAAAATGCTGTTTTACTTAGCAGCAAGCAGTAGCACAAGGATTTGTTGCTTTTCTCCTTAGAGTATTCTAAAGGGCACAATGAGTGCTCAAAGATATAAACTTAATTTAGGTTCTAAACAACATTACCTTGTGGACATAACTTTGAGCAAGTTTCAAGAATAAAAGCAGAAGCAAGATTATAATGCAAGAATTTATTTATTTATGATTTCCCAAATAATTTGTACATGATTAAAGCTCCTAATATGGTTTCAAAAATTGACAAATTGTAACTTTTTTTCATCTCCAACAGAAAAGGCAAATTATGAATAAGTACAGATTAAAATGATTGCAAGTTGTTGTGATGGAAGCCTTTCTTTTTAACTGAAAACCCCTTCGAACAATATCGAACTGATGATGTGAACATAACTGATGTGATTTGCCAGGTTGATCCTTCCCTTCTTTTATTGCAGATATTTTGTTGGATGATGTCAGTGATGGAGCACTCCACAAGGAAGGTCATAGCGTGAAAATTTTAGTCACTATAAACAAAGGCTATAGTCGAGCCAAGGTAAGTTCGTCACTCAAAGGTCTGGATGCAGAATTATAGCTCAGACAAATCTTGCAGTAGAGTAGCTCAACTTGTTTCAGTATTTTCAGCCAGGAAATGAAGGGAAATATCCTAAAGACAGCAGCTCTCTGTCATCCATGCTCAATGTAGCTAGGCACTCCCTGTAGACTAACATCATATGGCCTCCTTCTGCCTTTGTGGTGGCTCAGACGCTACCAGTTCTCAGTTTTATTAGTAGTAAGTAGTTCTGGGACTTACTATCTCCATTTAAAAGTTGTTATAAATTAAATCTATGCTTTGGACTCCTGAGGGTGCAAATATGAATATGCTGCTGAGGTAATCAGTTTGGAATTGCATGGTTATTTTTTCATATTCTGTTTACAAAAAAATACAAATACAATTTAGCTTTTATTTGTATCCAGCTCTTTATAAATACAGATGCAATCTAAGAACAGAATAAGATACTGTATTTCCTTCCTTACAAAGATGTACCAAAGTAATATCACCCTTACCTATTTCTGGCACAGAGATTATTAATGAAGTTGTAACATCACATTCTAAATGCTATTACTTTTCTTAATTGGGAAAACGACAAATCTTCATAGAAAACTAATTACAACCACTTTTAGTCCAGGTTCCAAAAATTTCTTTTTGCAGGATCAAAAACCACGTGCATATCTGATAGGATCAATTGGAGTCAGCGGAAAAACAAAGTGGGACATTTTAGACGGTGTAATTAGACGTCTCTTTAAGGTAAGACAGTGAAAAATAAACTCAAGAATTAATTCAGTTTTCTTTTTCACTTAAGAAAACTTCTATATTCATTGGGTTCTCTTGCCAGGTTTTTCCTTTGATTTGTTTTTTGACACATAGCTAACACTGATATTAAACTTTATTCCTAATGTTCCTGCTCTTTTTTCATGATTGTAGTCTGATCTTTTTGAATGTGACTGCAAGAATCTCCTTGCCAAATGACTTCACCTGTATCAAAATATTTTCCAAACTACTTTAATTCAATAACCATTTTTATTTTTATTTTTCTGTCTTATGCTCTTTTCGTATAATTTCAGGAATATATTTTCCGAGTGGATCCGACTACTAGCCTGGGTTTAAGTTCTGACTGCATTGCTAGCTATTGTATAGGGGATGTAACTAGAGCCCATAACCTAGAAGTGCCTGAACTGCTGCCTTGTGGATATCTGGTTGGAGACAATAATGTCATCACTGTGAACCTGAAAGGTGAAACTCCAAGAATATTTTGCAGATATTGTAGAGTTAGTTCTTCACTGCACACTGCATTCCCCCATCTCTCCTTTTTTTTTTTTTTCTTACACCTGACCTTTCTCTGTTTTGTCTCCAGTTCAAGGACTCATTTTTGACATAAACTCTCTGTATGACATTGTACAATACCAAACACAGTGGGGCATTTTGAGGTAAATCTAAGAATCTCTCTGTCCTTCTCTGCCTGACTGCCAAATCGCAGCAAAGCACAAATTTCTGAATACTTACAAAACCCTCAATCCCAAAACAGAGATTATGATGAGAAATATTTATGCCTTACCCAGTTCTGTAGGAAAAAACTGATCCATTTCAAGAGCTGTAGGATTTGCTATTGGAGGGGTGCGGGGCATTCAGAAGAACTACACATACATTGATGTGACAACTGCTAACCCTTGTGGCTGTCACGTTGACCTTTTTTTTTGAATGGTTGCCTGTAGTGTCTGAAACATACATCTTTGCTTCACTGAGCCTTGTCTTCACACTTACTTTGATTTCTCTCCCATCCGTCTCATCCCACTACCACTGTTTAATTTTTTGGCCCTGTAGAGGGATATAAGCATTTCCATGATAAGGAATCCCTTGATAGAAGTTTGATTTAGGCAGAAATACCTTACTGTGCTCTGAGCATGACACTGATACCATCAGATGCTGGGCCAAACCTATACATACCTTAGCAAGGATGAAGACAGACCATTTTGCTTTTCTTTTTTTCCCAGGAGTGGAAGAAAACAGTTTGGACAGTTTTGTGTTTGACACGTTAATTCCTAAGCCAATTACCCAGAGGTACTTTAATTTACTGATGGAGCATCGCAGAATTATTCTGTCAGGGCCCAGTGGCACAGGAAAAACCTACTTAGCTAACAGGTTGGCTGAATATGTTATAACTAAATCTGGCAGAAAAAAAACTGAGGATGCGATTGCAACTTTTAACATAGATCACAAGTCAAGCAAGGTAAGTCACAAGTGAAAAGGTAACTTGTTGTCTGATTTGTAGTGATGATGCAGTGCATGTCCTATTAATTGGCATACTACTTTGTTGCTCAGTTAGCATTTTTTTCTACAAGAATTCAGTCTCCTTTCCCAGTGAGGAACAGGGACCAGACTTCTCTGTTGTAAACTAACCACTGACGCGCTGTGAAGGAAGTCAGAATTTTCCTTCCACTTGAGGAAACACACCTTAAAGATAGATGCAGAGTCAAATTCTTATGTAAATTCAATTCTTAGAGTGTCTGTAATTCCTTTGTCAGAAAGGTTAGATATATAGTAATACAAGTCTAACTTGCTTTTTTATAGTGACAATAGCAGCCTATTGTTACCAAATATTTCAGAATGGGGATTTTGAATTGCTCTCTTAGGTTCAGCTTCTAAATCAGCATTGGATAAACACAACCGCAGCCATGGTTTCTGGTGTGTGTCGGTCAGGAAGCTGACCATACTAAAATGACCTCATGTCATGTCACATTCACAGTGATTTACAGAGCTCAGATTATCGAGCTTCTATCATGACGACTGTGCTAGTCACAAATAATGCTTTTCACTTCCTGTCCTAAATTGGGCATACTCCTAACTTGGTACCCAGGGAAAAGAAAATGTAAGGTTTTGCCCAGAGCTTACTGATTTGCACAGAACATAATGAACGTTAACATAACACAAGAAGGAAGAACGTAGAGATCCCAAAGGGGCAAGAGGACCGTTACAGTAAAAAACTCCACTTTTTACTTTCTTTATACAGAGGATTTGTGATGCCATTTACTTTGACAGGGGATATTTATATGTTTTATTGTTATATCATATACATTTATAATTAAAATTGTCTCATGAAAGAGCAAGCTTTTGGATTTCTGGTGACTTGCTTGTTGTATGTGGTTTTGCTTTGGGAGGGTTGGTTGGTGGTGGTTGTTGTTTTTGTTTGTTTGTTTTCCTTTTCTTTTGTTTCTGTTAAGATTTACATAGAACTTTTGCACTTGTAATAAAGAAGAAAAAACCAACATTTTCAAATACCAAGTATATTTGAAAAATACAGATGGTACTCTTCCATGGAAGAAGCTCATGATGTTTCTCTAGAGATACCTGATCATAAAGAGCCAAACAAAAATCTTTCTTGAAACAAACAAACAAAAAGATTGCATGTTCCTGTTCCCAGATGCAGAAAGTAAAATGGCAATAGGAACTTTGTCTATAATACTGAGCATTTTTAACACTGACAAAATTAGACACCTCTAGAGATACAGCTGTAAAACCTGACTAGCCCAGACCCTCAAGGGCAAAAAAGTTTTGAGAAAAATATGAAATGTTTTGATTATAGAAAGCTCTCTTTTACTCCAGCACTAAATGGCAGCCAGAGAGATAGCTGACAAAAAAAAAAAGAATTTACACAACAAAATTTGTTATGAGGTGTGATATAGTAACCTCTAAGGGTCAAATAGATACTCAGTGGGATTGGGTAAAGGAGATACCTGAAGGAGCAGTTCAAGATGCTTATACTGGTGGGGTTTTTTTGGTGTATAAATATGGCATTCTTAAGAATAGAGGTCCAACAATTAATGTATCTTAGCCCATTGGAGATGGCATGTTTTATTACAACCTGTTTTCCACTGAAGACATTTTATCAGCAGGTTTCTAAGGAATGTATCCACTAAATGGGAATGTGTACGCTTCAGTATTTGCCTTATGTTTAGTGTCTTTCTTTTCCCTAGCATGTGGCTTCAATGTTCCCCTATCGAAGAAGCTGTTCTTCCCGCATGTGCTGATCCAGCTCAACGATCCACAGTGGGGAAACTCTATAGCAGCCTCTTTTATCTTTAGGAGCATCTTTTCCACTGAAATTTCATCTATGGTCTAATTGAGTTCATATTTTCTGCTTTTCTTGTTAATTCTGCTAAAGGATCTGCGACAATACCTAGCAAACCTAGCTGAACAATGCAGTGCTGACAACAATGGTGCTGACCTCCCTGTGGTCGTAATTCTTGATAACCTCCACCACATCAGTTCACTAAGTGACATCTTCAATGGTTTCCTCAATTGTAAATATAATAAATGGTAGGTAGTAGCTCTTCTCTCCCCTTTCACACACCTTTTGCAATTAAAACAGTAAAAACTGTTTGTTACTGTGCAAAATAAAATGTCACAGTGGAAACATAGACTAGGCTGCCAGCAAAGTCCGTATGCACTTGAATAATTTTGACCCTCTTTAGCCAAGTACTTAGGTGTCTGCTTCACTTTAGTTATAAGACTCCCATGCATCCCAGTGAGATGTAAATATACCACAGAATTTAAGAATGTACTTAAACACTTGAATGATTTAGGCTCTTATCCCTTTTGCCCTGCTAGATCACACAAGCTCATCAGTACCATGAGGCCAGTTTATGAGACAGTAAGAAGAAATGCACTTTATAATAGTAGAATTTGGGATACATGTGAACCCATGAACCATGCCATGCAGGAGCAGCTGTATATACGGAAAACCTGCACTTCTTACAGCTTTCCTATAGTAGAGCAGAAATTTGCTGGCTGTCCTTTATTGCCAAGGAAGAATAAAAGTAATGTTTTCTAGAACTTTTACTGACATACAACATCAGCTATTTCTGCAGTTAAAGAGCCATCATAGGGACTTCCTTTCATAAAATCACTGCATGCTATGTGTTACTCATGAGATTCACTGGCTTCTGAAATTCAAACTCTAAGCCTACTGCAGAAGTATGAGGTACATGAGGACAGGGTTGCCTCATTTATTTCTTTATTACGAATGAGTGCTAGTAAACTACAGATGTGGAGAGTGGGAAATCATACCAGAATAAACATTTTTAAAAAATAGTGCACCTCAGAAGTATTTTAAATCTAAGACTACAATACATCCAGAAAATCTTTTAAAAATTGGCCTGGTGCAGATAAGAAGAAAGAATATTCTCCGAATCATCTGAATGGATTCTCCCTCAACAAAAACTACTATTTTTCTCTTTTCAGTCCCTATATTATTGGAACCATGAACCAGGGAGTTTCTTCTTCACCAAATCTGGAGCTGCATCACAATTTCAGGTACATTCACTCTGTGTTTACTGTGTCTGCATTTGCACAGCTCACAGCTTCTCAGCCCAGTTCTTTGACAAGCATTGATCTTGTGTCTTGTCACAGCAAAGTGTTTTACCTTCTGTGTCTCTTCTTTATTGATGGGTCTCTGAATGGTGGTGGGGAATAATGAAAGAAATCAGATACTTTCTGGCACCCCTAGCAAGTTGCTGAAGATGATTGCATTCTTGCATTCCATTTGTCTTCAGCAATGTCTTGAATTCCTGCTGAAACCCGTGATGGTTGTGTTGTAGCAGTGGGCAATTATGTGGTATATTGGAGCCATTTTGTACTTGTTGACTAGTGAGACTCAGAAGCTTGTGACATTACCTTCATCTATATGTTTAAGAGGAAATGATGTATTTGCTATTCATTGCTACTATTGCATTTATCCTTTCTACTCAGGTGGGTGCTGTGTGCTAATCATACAGAGCCTGTTAAAGGCTTCTTGGGCAGATATCTGAGAAGGAAACTGATTGAGACTGAAATAGAAAGGAACATCCGCAATAATGAGCTCATCAAAATAATTGACTGGATCCCCAAAACATGGCATCATCTCAACAGCTTCCTAGAAACACACAGCTCATCAGATGTAACCATTGGTGAGTCAAGTTGTTTGAACTGGGGAAGCAGGCTGAGAATTTTAGGCGTTTGTGAAGTATACATTATCTTTTTAAAAGTTGTCATCTCTCAATGGGAAGTACAGCTAGTGTGGGGAATTTGTCTAGTTGCCAGCAAGACTGAAATGAAAATGAAAAGTTTAGTGAGAAAGAATGTATTTAGTGATATTTCTGCCTTGGTTGCTGAAGACTTTCAAGTAAATGATCATAATTTTAGAAAGTTAAATTTAGAAAAAATTACCTCAATAGCAACTTTCCTAAGCTTTTTTTTTCTCTCTGCTTTCACACTGCAGTATAATTACAGCAATAAAAATACTCGGACAGTTCAGCAAACTTGCAGATGGGAGATATACATGTACCTGGGGTCTTATAGTGGAATAGTTATGTTAGAAAATGAGTCATCCTTTTACATAGTTTTGTCTGTAAAACTTGTGTTCATCAGGCCCTGGAATTGGATAACGTGGCGCTAGTTCATTATTAATAACAAGAGACTGATAGCTCCCTTTTTTTAGTCCTGTATTAACATTCTCTTCACTTGAGTTTGCTCTAATACTACTTTTTCAATTTTGTGAAGATCATTTTTAGTGTGCTCCCTAGTTCTACTTTTTGAATACACCACTTGGCTTTTCAGGCCCCCGCCTCTTCCTGCCTTGTCCCATGGATGTTGATGGCTCCAGAGTGTGGTTCACAGACCTCTGGAACTATTCCCTGGTGCCGTATCTTCTGGAAGCTGTGAGAGAAGGACTTCAGGTATATAATTTTTTTTCCCAGCATTTTTTAAATTAGTTTCATAGGCTTTCTCGAAGCTGCTTTCAACCAATGCATCCAAGTATAAATGCTGTTGTGTTTGTAAGAAGAAAATTTGTGGAGGGATTATAGAAATCAGCCTTGAACTCCTTTCGACTTGCTTTTACTCTGATATGTGATTTGGCTTTGTCTGCTCCAGTACTAGCATATCTTGCATTTTATGAAGAGAGTTTCTCCTCTGTGACTGGAGGAAGGTTCTTCTTTTCCCACTGTTTAAAGAGTTCGCAGTAATGATAAATATAGCTCAGATGGCTTCCCTGAGTCAAGGCAGTATCAGCCTACCTCTACATGAAAGAGTTAATAACCTTTACATTGGTGCAAGAAAATAGCTTCGGTCTGCCTAATCCTCTCCCACCTATGGACACATGTAGGCACCCAGGCTTGTGGAGGAAAGCTTGTGAACAGAGATATTTTCACCATTCAGGGAAAAAAAAAAAAAAAATATATATATATAATAATAATAATAATAATATATAAAAAAATTACTGGCCTTATCTTACCAGATTGAGGTAATTTAACATTTGGCCCTACTGAACATGAGTGTCTGTCCCTTTTTGTCATTTTATCTTGCAACCTTGCTTGTATTTCCCATAGGCTTTTTTCTCCTTTTTTCTTTATATGTGCTAAGATTTCCTCCTGATTCTAATTCTCATTTTGGGTAACAGTACCATCAGATCAGAGTGCTTCACAGTTACCTCCAGAGCTAAGTGTTTAGGAGCAGTTCCATTGGCTGTTAATGAACTATTAACATTTCTTCTGCTTTAATAAAAAGAGAGCTACAAATGGATGTGTTGTAGACAGTGCTGTAAGCAGTCCCGTATAGGTTACGATTTCACATCATTCCACACCTTTGGAGCAAACCTAAATCTCAAAATTAATCCTCCCCTTTTTTTTTTTTTAATTTGGTTTTCTTCCTTTTCCATTTTCTTTTATGCACTGCTCCTGCATGTCCTCTGGAAAGACATTTTGTGGAAAGGCAGCTTTTTGCCACACATGACACTGAAAGAAATTACTGCACAGTACAGAGGGGATTGTTATGGTCTAGTCAAAGAACTTTGTAAGCAGCTGTCGTTTCTTTATCACCTTATATTGACATAAGTGACATTCTGATGCTATGGAGGTTTAGAATCTTGCCTGTTGAATGTCTCACACTTTCCTAAAACTGCTTATTTCTCTGGGAATTACAGAGTGTTTATGCCTTGTGCAAAAAACTGTCAAAGATCTGATAGAACAGCCATGGTGAGATTAACAGTGCTTGTTTAGATCAGCTATAAAAATGAAGTGATATTCTCCATGCTCATAGCTTCCCAAGTGTACAGAGTACCTACTTAAAGGCGAACTTCAATTCTGGAGCAGAAGATGGCAGCATACAGAAGAAAATATGTTGTTCCATGAACTATTCCAATTTTTAGCTGCTTTGGATGGCTTCCATAAAATAACATTAATAATAATAAACAGAAATCTTTTTTATGATATAATTAGATGTTCCTGGAACCAAGGGTGGGTAGCAAATGGCTTTCTAGCCCGGTACTTTGCAAACTCATTTGTCAGATGCTGAATTTACAAGCCTTGCACCAGATTCCAGAAAATATTTAATTGCTGTTAATCTCAGATGAGGGGAAGTGCTGCCCACAGCTTGGAGTGAGCCTGCTACCTCCCTGAGAAACATTTCCTCTTGGCGTATTTAGGCTTATTTTAGCAGCCCAGTCTCTGTGTAGGGCAGAAGGAGTCTGATTATCTCTCTGCATAATAACATAGGGAACTTGGCTGACCATCCTGGAGCTCTGGATTCAGCAAGTGCCTGGGAGCAGGTGTTGCAGTGATAAGCACAACTCATCTCTCTGGCTTTAGCACTAAACTCCTTCACTGTTTTACTCCCTTTAGGAGTGCAGCCCATCTGAATGCTCCATGAGTGTATGCCCTGCCAATATTATGCTGCTCCTTGGATTGTGTGAGGCTCTTTGAGCTAGGAGAAATCACAGAAGGCCCTGGTGACTGGCTCCCCAACCCAATGTGTCATTGTCACAGCTAAAGGAAATCTCTAAAGCAGCAATCAAGGGGTTCTCAGTTAACGTGTTGCTTGTGAACAGCAAGGTCAAGACGGGTGTATTTTAATGAGGAAGCTACCAGACTTCCTAAACTTACAATATTCTTATTCTTCCCTCCTCTTTCCTCCTTCCAGAGCATTTTTGTGCTTGGCAGTAGGGAAAACCTATCCTTTGTGAATTTCTTCTCTTAACCTTGTGAAAGATCTCAAACTTAAGGTGTGGTCTGTTTCTGCATCCTATTTTGCTGGGAGAAGAGAACAAGCTGTACTAGCACTTCCTAATTCACTTCAAACAAAATGCAATTAACTTGAATGTTTTAGATTGTTCTTGAGTTAAATTCACTGGTGTGCCTTAAGCAAATTACCTAAAGGTCTCATTTCACATCATATAAAAAACTCGTGGCTCCAGCTTTGCCTACAAGTGTCACTAGTTGATTGCTTTTCAACTGGCAGCCACTCTGTGTATTGAAGGAGCATTAATGGAGATGAGGTCTTTTGAATGTCTTGTCATATCTGAGTGCCAAGCAAATTTTGAAAGCAAACCACTCACTAAAATGGTTTAGATGTTTTTGATGACTTTTGCCTGTTGTTACAACCGGTACTGAAAACTCTGTAGGATACTTACCTGTGTTATATCCATAATATAGATGTACGGTAAGAGAGCACCCTGGGAGGATCCCTCCAAGTGGGTAGCTGACACCTACCCATGGAGCTCTGCATCTCTACAGCATGAGTGGCCATCGCTACTTCAATTAAGACCAGAAGATGTTGGTTATGAAGGTTATGCATCAGCAAAGGAAGGAACAACCTCAAAGCATGTTCCACAGACTGATACAGAAGGAGATCCCTTGGTAAGATTTAAACTTTGGGGAAAAGGCTTTTCAGTAGGTATTTCACCATCCTATGTGAAATTGTACACTGTACAATAAAAAAATAGTGTATATCTATCCCAAAATGGGCTTTTAAAATGAATCCTACTATAATTTATTTAAAAGGTTGAAAATAAAAGGTAAGTCTAGCAAGAGGGTGGGTATCACCATCATGTTAATATGTCCCTAAATTGTTTGCATCTCCCGTCTGCCCAGAAATGTATCTGGTCTTTATCATTATAATATTTGGGTACCACTCTTCAGCAACTTTTTAATCAGTTCATTCTGAAAACACCTTCCCAGGTTGGACAGTCCTTCATCTACATTCTACAAATGAAGGACTGAGAAACTCACATTATCTAACTTGTCTGTCACACAGAATTTAGTGGAAATGCAAATCAGACAGCTATCCTCCCATTCCTGAGAACATTTCAAGATAACTGATGACTGTTATACAGTCTTAATGTAAAAGGAATGGAAGTGTGGTGGCATTAAAAGATAAGACGTTGATTTCCCTCAGTGCCATGCATTGTTTTATTTAAATATGATCCCAGACATTTGGGTTTACCATTGCTTCCTCTGATAATGAACTATTAAATTGCATATATTGAACTGCTATTCTCGTGTAGAGCTTTCTCTATAGATTGCCTTTATCACAATTCTAAATACCATTTTAGAGAACTTCCGCAATACAGGCAGCCCTTAGAAAAGGGAATTTCTCCGAGGAAACTGCATTTAACTCTTATCAGTGCTAAGAAAGCGACTCCTCAGCTTCACTGGGGTATTTAGTATCCAAAACCAGACTTGGCATCCTGAAGAAGTATAGAAAATCACCTCATTTGATCCCCTGTCTCCAGTCCATAAGCTTTGGGGTGATTGTTTGACCCAGTGATTTGGCCTGCCAGTGATTGCATTGGCCAGGCTTACGGCATATACGTGTCCCCTCCACTAAGGTGAAAATACTTGGGCAGCTCAAGCTTAGCATCCTGTCGCCCTTGCTCCCTGACACTGTGAGTAGTACCTGCACCTGATTAATTATTAGACATTTGATGCTTGGGAATGGGAAGGCTGTAGTGCACACCCACTGCATGTATCCTGTAGTCGCAAACATGGATACCTATTAAACCTTCTACAAAATCTGCCTAATAGCATTATAGAGTATTAAACGCTGTTCAATACCTAGAGAAAACTTTATAAATTCTTCAGATTGAAGGATTCCTGAGCAAAAGGGAAAAAGGGGTTTAACACACAAGCACACATCTTTCTCTTTGGTTTTTCATTGACTGATTTTTGTAATGACAGTGTATTTGTTCCTTGAAAAACACTAAAACGATGTCAACATTGCTTGCAGCCCTGAGCATGCTGGCAGAAGCCAGTTTTATAAATAAAATCCTGATCACTACACGGAGTTAGGCATCAAAGATCCAAGTAATTATCTGGGGCTTAATGCTGCTTTTTGATGATTTTTCAGATGGGCTTCAGATTCTAATAATCCCCAAATTATGTGGGGGCTCTCGTCTCCTGGGTGGGAGGATCTGTTGCTGCTCCCCTGCTGAGGTCAGCCCCCCAACAGCAGATGGGACTCTTTCATGAAGCAGCTGGCCTCAGTCCACCCCTCTCTCACTCCCTCCCCGTCTCTCTCTTGCAGACGGGGTATGTTAGTGTGATTATGTTTTCAGTTGCTTTTCCAATGTAGTGTGTCTACACCATCCAAAAATTATCTGGAAGCTTGACTACCTCCAAATATGGGCCCAGATGTCCAGCTGTGATATGGCTTCCTTCCTCTGCCAGTCTTGCAGCTGCAGCCAGTCTCGCCCCTGAATTAAAGAGAGTTATCAGGCAGCTCCATTGTATCCCTCTGGCTCTTTGGACCTTTAAACTTCTATTTAAAGACCAGACGGCAATGAAAAGGGTGCCAGGAGGAGCCGCTGACACCCTGCCCTTCCTGAAATCCTTTTGTATGGTCCCCTCAGCTAGATACCAGCACACCTCATTCAGCAAGGGAGCTTAATTAAATTTTAACACGGTCACTGCAGCATTACGTGAGACGAGATTATGTAAACATTTCTTTCTTCTTTCAGATGAATATGCTAATGAGGCTTCAAGAGGCAGCCAACTATTCGAGTGCACAAAGCTGTGACAGTGATAGCACCAGCCACCATGATGACATTTTGGATTCATCCCTTGAATCAACTCTATGAAAGGGACAAAGCTTGGTGGAGGATTATGGTAAAACCTGTTTCCACTAGACCACTGCCAGTATTAAAGCAGCACACCGAGGTCGCTGAGTAAGAACGGTGTGTTGTAGGTAGGCAGGAGACCTAACTGCAAAGTCAGGAAGAAAAATTGAAGTGGAAAGCTTGAATTAGTTTAATTTCAAGGCATTTCAATACCTATGGAGCCAAGTGAGACTCCAATTGTCAACTGGAAAGGGCCCTAGACCAAGGGCATCTAAGCAGATTGCACACGTGTTAGCCAAACTGGAATAAGTTTTTTTCCTTTTTCCTCTTTCTTTCTCTCTGTCTCTCTCTCTTTCTCTGTACGAGTTTACAGTGCAACTTCTTTTGTGTTCGTTTTTTTGGGGGTTTTGTTTGGTTGGTTGTTTTTTTGGTTTTGTTGTTTTGTTTTCTTTTGTTTTCCTTTAGTTTACCCTGAGGTGCTGCATGAACAATGCAGTCTTCTAATTCTCTTCTAACCTCTGTTGTGCCACATGGTGCTGGTCACAGGACTGCAGTGGTGTTTGTGTTGTACACTACTGCCCATTCCAAAACGAATCAAAGATGATGATAGTAACTCAGAAAGCACAAACAGTATTGTGCAATCACCAGAAAACATGACTGTGATATGCTGGATAAGTGCCAATTTAATTCTAACTGCCATGGTCACGGTGATGCGCTCCATCAAGTTTTTAGTATACGAGTCACAGATTTTATAAAGTTGTTTTTACCACAATGGTCTTTTTTAACCACCTGCCCACTCCTTAACAACAGTTTTATACCAATTATTAACCAACACTGATTAAAGGCTTTTTAGGGCTTCATATGTTTGAGCCTTTTCAGTGAAAGAAGGAACATTTCTTATGGTGCTGTCTCACTGCCTTAAAACAGATTTCTAGAACAGTTTTACAGTTGGTTTAATTCCTAAACCATTGGTAATTTACACTGTTTTTTTCTTCATTTACTAATGAGAAAATGTCAGTTAACACAGTAGCCTCATATCTGTATATCATGATTTTTTAAAGAAATGGATAGGAGAAAGAACAGTTGCTATATAATATTTTTATCTTGTGAATAGATTTCTCTGCCTACCCTCAGAAATACACAAGGAACCCAAACCCACTTCCACTGCCACCTAAATGCTGAGAAAATCGGCTCAAATACATTTGGTCCCATGGAATGGAGTTTTTGGAGGACAGATGTTTTGCATTTTTATCCAGCAGAGCTGGATGCACTTGATGCAGCATGAGCACAAATATATGTTTGTTTGTTTGTTGTTTTTTTTCCTTTTTCTAGTTTTAGCATGTTGTTTTGATTGCTATTGTTGTACATGAAGAATTCAGCATAAAAGTACACTGAAGCAGTGATGTCCACTGTGGAAGAAGAAGAGTTTATACTGTAAAAGTGGGTTGGTTTTGCACAGTCTACTGGGTGGGTATTGTAAATACTGAAAAAAAAAAAAGAAAAAAAGAAAAAGAAAAATAAAAAAACCTTGCACAAATCAAATTGAAAACAAACAAAAAAATTGTATTTTATTCTGTTGGTGTTAAGAGATGTTTCACTTGCTGAGATTTCCTGTGTGTTGCAAACAAATACAGAATGCAAACCTTACAAGCTGTTATTACCTGGTGTGTTTGTCCTGTACTTACAGTTGTTATGACTATGCAGGAGCTATCAATGCTACAGTGAGCATGTTTCAATATCTATACAAAGCCAATACATTTTGGGGGGAAAAAATCTGAAAATCTTTTAAGTGCATATGTCACAGCAGGCTACAACCAGATTGCATCCAAACTGCTCAGAATAACCAGAAATGCTCTTTTACCACAAGAGGCGTCTGGTTAAAATAGGTGCATATAAACAAGAAGGTATCTAAGGGCTCTGGCATTGTGTAGACATGTACTGTACGCCTCCATGGATGTTACCTTCAGGATGTGTATTTGGTGCTATTAACTCTTTGTGGCCACCCTGTGGTCACTCGCTATAAAACAAAGATAAATCAATGCAGTTTCCAAATGGCACTGAGCTGCATCACTGAATCTAGAGGTTCCTACACGGTGCTATTGCCCTAATAAAACTCTAACTGATTTTATGCATGTAGGATTCAGTCAGACCAACATCATACCCCCCCAAATCTGGATCCATTTCTGATGCAAAATGTCAGCACACACCTTGACTGACTCAAAGAACTAAAGGAAAGCTGCTCTTTCCTGTACCTGTGCTCTGAGCAAACCTGCAAAGCTTTTCCTGCCATACTTAACATGCAAACACACAATATCACATATACAAAACTTCCTGCAATACATCTCAGCGAGTCCACCTAGTTTACAGCTCAGAAATTGTTTGTGAAACATTTGTCTGTACACATTTTATATTTTGTACATTTTTGATGTAACATATCATGTAAATAGACAGAAACAGTGAAATAAATCATCTGAAAAGTTTTGTAGTCTTTGTAAAGCCCTAATAATAAGTATTTGGTGTCATCGGACTTAACTGGATGATGTATTTTCTATTGGTTTATTGTTCCTCTAGCTTGTAAACCAGCTTGCGTATATTTTTTTGCAGGTGTGCGCACTGTATCTGTCTAAATTATTACTTTGCCATTAAAGTGGAATTATTTATTGAAAACAGTCTGGCGTTTTTGCAGTCAGGACCACTTAATGGTTAGATATTATTTCAAATATAAAAACTTATAAACAAAATGACAAACTCAAGGATGTAATTTTCTGTATTCAGCGGAACTAATCTCTGTAGAAACAAAATTAAGTACTGTTTCTGGTTCCAGTGATTCAGTATGATTTTTGAATGGCTGTTTCCATGGTGGGAACAGGTTGTGCAGTTCAGAAACAACTTTACAGTCTCCCTGTTCTCAAGATTATCTTAAAATACAAGGCTATTGATTTCAGTGGTGGTAAATCTGTACAAAACTGGTGCATTATTATGCCTTCTTTTCAAACTTGAAGGAGTCAGAAATACTTCCTCAACAGGTATACATCAATATAGTTTAACAGAATTCAAAGAAATAAAGTAGAATTATGTTAGTCAGGTGATCACGGACTTTGAGGCTGGAAGAGATCATTATGATCCTGTAAGTTGTAGCACCTCAGCTATAAGTCTCAGCAGCAGGTCTGTAATTTCTCCTGAAATAGTGTTATCCCTGGAAAGACCTTTAGACATAACAGTACGGAGTAGAAGACGTAACACCTCGCTGTCAATGTGGCTAATTATTCACTGGTTTGGTCTGGTTTTTAAGGTCTCTATTTGCAGTTAGATCTTATTTATCTCTCTCTTTTCAGTAGAAAAATACCTCAAACTGTCTTTTGTTATGCCTTTTCTTCCTATACTAAAAAGCCAACCACAATCAAAAATATGTTTCACATTTAAGTGATAGTCTTCCTTGCTTTTCTTTTTGATAAGAAAAGCAGCTTGCTCATTCTTAGCTTTTCACGATAAGGCACGCCTTTCAGACCTCAGCACATTTTTTGGAGGACTTTCTGACTATTTTTTGATTTCTCAGAGTCCTTTCTGAAGTGTGGGTATAAGAACTGCACACGGCATTCCTGTGATGATTTTACTTTTTCTATAAACAGAACTAATATCACCTTCCTACTCCCACTTCATATTTTCCTTGCTTAGGCTTCAGGGCTGACATTCACACTCTAATTGCATCATCCTACTGCAGGCTCATGTTCAGTTAATTATCTACCAAGACCCTGACTTCTTTTCATGTTGCATCATTTTGAAATACTTTGTCCAATGCTGTCTGAATAAACTATGCTCTTTGTTCCTTAGATGTATGATTGCAAATTTATCTCTATTAAAACAGGATATTCAAACCAGCCCACCCTACCAAATGATTCAGATCGTTCTCTACAATCGGTATCTGGCTGATTTACTACGCCAGCAGCTTCCCTGACATCCAGAAGCTGCTGATCGTCATATTTCTTCACTTTTCTCTTTGTAGGTAAAAGTAATAAGGAATGTGTTGTCAAGAAAAAAACCAAAACAAAACAAAACAAACCTGCTGAATCCTGCTAGAACTTGCCCTGAAGCTTTCTGTTTTAAAACTACATTGTTGGGTCACTTATGTCATGGGTATGTTTGTATTCCACTTAACATGGGTATGAATATCAGAATGTAATATAAAACCATGTGCGTATAATATTATAGGAAATATATCATGAGTTACATGACTTCTACATCACTGGAGGCCTCTAAAAATGGATTAGATTAGTTTCTGTTGAAAATTACATATGTAGAGTGGATCTACACACAGAGGGGAATAGAATTTAGCGATTTCAGTGTGGCTTTCCCATAATAAAGTGTTGCGGTCTTTGCACATTATCCACCTGCCATTACTCAAGAGAAAAGACATGAAATTTAGTGATCAAGCTCATTCTGTGTCTCCTGTCTCAGCATATCTACTTGCTAGCCTTCATCTGGAGACCTGCCTGGTGAATGCCCAGGTTCCCTGGACAGCAACATGATAGTGCAGCCTCGGAAAGAAAAGTGTTTTTAGAAAGTACTCAAGACAATGTTCTTGCTTACAAGAACTCATTCTTTATGCCCATCATTAAATATGCACTGTGCTTCTCAACATGCACTACATTTTCTTGATAACTGAATAATGCCACACAAATTAAATGCTACCACTAAGTTTGGCAATGCAAGAGCTACAGAGGCACTACCATGGGAGAAATGTATTGCTTGGTAATAATATCAGTAGCAGAAAATAGAATCTGTCATGAAAGATAAATTAACTAAGACCCAGGCCATGTGACCTTGCCTTTCTGCACTAAAGTGCATTTACTGTTCTTTGTTCAATTGCAACCTTAAATGAACATTGGTAAATAGCAATGAGTGAGCACACTGAATGAAATAAAGTCCTGGTTTTAGTAAAAAATTTCATAAATTAAATAATGTTTTGCCTTTGTCAGTGTATTTACTTGTTTTATAAGCAGTTTTTATTAAGTCAGATTACATAATTTAAGAAACTAACACGCACCTTGACAATTAAATGCCAAAGCTGAAAGAGGCGGCACATGGTAACTACTATGTAGCAAAATAAAGCATTTACATGGTGACACATAACCAACACTAATGATTTTATCATGCCATAAATGGATGGCTCTCAAAGAAGAAACAGATAAAATACACATTATCTGTATGACCAAACCCCAAGGACCTAGCAAACTAAGTCATTTAAGCTAGTGAGCTCTATTTTAGCACTGATAATTCAAGACACCTTAAATGAATCTGGCTAATCCCGTGTTCTGCACTCTACAAGTGCAATGAGAAGACATACACAGACTGCAAAAAGACTCTTCAGTGCGACTGTCAATGCAGGTAAGATGTTCCACTCATGTACCCGACATATGATAAAGACATATGGCTTCTGTACAGCAGCCCCTGAGCTATGAGAATTAATTGGGTGGCAGGATGAATAATTTAGGTCCATCATTATCATACTCTTCATATAACTGTAATGATCTTTGGTGTACCCTGTCCCTGCTTATCCAGGTCAATCTAATGGCTCTGTATTGGACTGGTGGTACTGACTCTTGATTGTGGCTGAGGAAAGTCACACTGGAGGCAAAATCTTACATCTTAACTGAACTAACAACACATAGCAAAAGTATTTTTCATCTAGAGAAAATAAGAAATCTAAATGCTATGCAAGGAAACTTTATTGTCTTACTCGTAGTTGCTGTGATTAATGTCATTATTACTTAATGTCTTTATATTACTGCTTTAATAGTGCAAATGTGTCTCAAATACTTTATAGGTTTTTTTTGTAAAAACAAATTATCTTTCCAAGTGTAAAATCATACTCCTTGTTTGAGAGTGGGTTAATACCTTGTTTCAGACTACCAGCCTATTTAACAAACTACATCCACACACACTAAATTTCATCTCTAGCTTAAGGGTCTCTGATGTTAAAGAACACGTTTAGTCTTACTCTGTGTTCCAAGCAAGTGATGTTCTTCAATTTCTGTCCTGAATATAGTGATAAGCAGGTAAAGTGCTTTCCTAATTTAGGCTTCAGTGCCTGCAATTAATTCTTCTATAAACCACTGTCTTTGGAGGATAAGATGGTCAATGAACAGCTGCAATATTCAGCTGAACATTGTTTGTAGCAACTGTGCAGAATATTACACTCAAGAATTATAATTTAATTGCATGCTTAGACACAGCATTTAGTAGGATGCCATATTGCCTGTTGTAATGTTCTGTGAAGTTGAATAAAACCTTCAGACTGTGTTGCTAATCAGAATGGAGGGAGACCTCCTCCTTTTCTGGAGTGGAGCAGCTGCTAGCAATAAACCCAAAGTGCCCGTTTGTAGCTGCAGGACAGTAGAGAGGTTAGTTACTCCACCTAGAGGAAGACAGAAAAGCTGTAGCATATGCTACAGGGCATGCTGGAAGAAATCTTTCACAGTGGAAAAATATCAGTATCACTTAGCTGTTAGCAGCCCTTGCTGTATATCAGAATTAGATAGGGAACTTTTATAGTTAATCATAACATTATCTTATCAAATATAAAGATATTTGTGGGTTTTCTAAACTATGCAGTGATCAAAATATAAAATACGGGAGTGAAACTCAACATGAACCTCAGAACAAATATCTACAATTTAAAGGACATGCTATATTGAAATTGTCTGCTTAATGATCAAGGACATACTATGGTGGGCAGAAATTACACCTATATCCACAGAAACCTCCACTTTTGCTCAAGAATGTTGAGTACTCTTCTTGTCCTTCCTCCGGGGGAGCAGGATAAAAAGAAAAAGGGTTTTCTGGTTCATTTGCCTATTCGTGTTCACAAAAAATCCCCTTGCTGCTGATTCTCTCCCCTGTTTTGTTAGAAGACCTGCTGAATATCAAACTACAGCTGGTCAGGAAGTTTCCAACTAACAAGGCTGTCCTTTGAAGCCAAAATGATGCACCAAAGAATATCAGAGTAAATAAACTTTGTCTGTACCACAAGCAGAGGGTATTTTTGGCCTTATTTCCTGCCAGCTCACCAGGCAGCTGCTTCAGAAGCGGGATTACGAAGGTCTGCAGCTCTGGCAAAGTTTTCTTCAGGACCCGCAGCGTGAAGCTTCTTGCTGCAGAGCCAAAGAGGCTCATTGCAGGGCTTCAGCTCCCCTGGCAGCCCTCAGTGATCCCACTGAAGCCAGGATGGGTGGAATTTCCTGGCATCCCAGCCTGCTTCTCTGGTGATGGGGAAATACCTACACTACCCTCTGACTCCCATGGAGTAACCATCTCCTAAAGCTGAAGATGGTCTAAAAACTGTTAGGGTGTGAGGAAGGGGCAGAGGACAAAGCAGATGGTTGCTCTGATCTGTTCCAGACGATAGGAGCAAAACCCCTTATACGTTCTGGAATGAAAACATGGAGCATTTCTTTCTAGTGGAATTTTTTAGATAAGCTTTTACTGAAATCATTCCAAACACACAGAGGGATACACACGGAGGAATTTCCTGTAAAGGTCATTTCTATATGAAACCAGCTTTTTGGTGTTAACGCAAGTTCCTTAACAGTTTGTTTAGGCTGCAGCGCCAATGTTAGCTGCAGAGTGGGGTCAGATTTGCTTTGCTGAGGGAGACATTGCAGCTTGCTCTGGGAACTGCCTTTCCCAAAGACAGGAAGGCACATGCTCAGAGAACCCCAGCCACTTGGGTTTTAGCCTTTTTCTAATTTTTTTGTGGGGTCCTTTTTATATAAGAAAACAGCTCCTGGCACCATCACAGGCCTTTCGTCTCTCTCTGTCCCTTAGTTATTTATCACATCCCATCTTTCTCTTTTGCCTTTCTCATACATGTTCCTCTTCTCACTGCTGTTCCCGTTGACACTCGGTTTGGCTCCCCTTCTCCCCCTGGTACATTTCACTTGTCCACCTCTTCATTCCCCAGAAGGCTGCTTGCTGTTCAGAGCGTGCAAGGGCAGCATCGTGTCCCTTTCTGGCTCTGAAGGCCGAGCATATGCTGCCACAGCTGAGCAGCGATAGCGAACCGGGCAGCGACATCCCCCATCCTGCTCGCTGCCCAGACTCTGGCTGTTCTGCCAGCACCACGGTAAGACCCATTGCAGCAGTAGGAAGGGACAGCAGGCTCTGGGAACAAGTCCCATACCTTACTCGTGGCAATATGTTAGCAGTGGAAAAGTCGAATGACTTGCAAGGTCATGGCTCCCTGGTGCTCCTGTCCATTCCATTTACCACCCCCTCTGCTGACCAAGAAATATTAAGCTAAAAAAGAACCTTTCGCTGTTTTTCAGTACTCTGTCAAAACTAAGTAGCTCATAGTTTGTAGCCTAGAGGAAGACTGTGGGATGTAAGATGGGAGACACGCAGTCAACTAGGATAAAGGAAAGTGGGAGCAGAGGCTCCAAAATTCTTCTTCAGCTCTCAGACTGAGTCTTTTCAAAGGAGTTTTATCCTCTTTCTTTATTGCTTGACAGAGAAAAAGAAGGATATCTGCAGTGCCACTTCTGTGACCAAGAAAGGCGAATTTTCATCTTGAAAGTGAACCAAAGTCTCATTGGCAATTTGGAAGAAAATTAGAAATAGTCATGTTACTATAGTGATATTCGTTAAGTAGTCATTAGCTCTGGGCAAACACAGAAAACATTTTTCCATAGCTGTCACTGGAGTTACAATAATCAGCTAATATTATTTAGTACTTGCTTAGTACTTTTGAAGCATCATCTCAAAGTACTTTACAAAGGTCAGGATGAGCATTATTGTTAAGAAATGAACGGGACAGAAATCTCGTTAACAGCAACAGGGTGCAGATGACAATATAGCACAGCTTCATGCGTAGACCTGTATCTCAAGATGCTACTAATGAAGAAAGCCCTAGAAGTGATTGAGATTTCTATTATCTATCATCGTTTCTTTGGGAGGAGGATATATATTATATGTAGCTTCAAAACATTTTTGAACTGTTATCATATTAGCTACTTCTTTCAATAATTGAAAGAGTAGATGTTGGGAAAGCCTTTTAGAACCACATAATTGCTCCCAGAAAAGTTTAAATATTTTGTTTTCTGTAAGAGCATATGTAAACGCATATTCACATATGGAGGCAGGGAGAGAAAAAATATAATTGGATTTGGGGATTTTAGAAAAGTGGATTTCACAGCATTGTTCATGTTACCTATGTGACTAAGAAGCTTGAATTGTATTCTCAACAGTGATTTAAGGCTACTTGAGTAGACTTCATAATTATTCCTTATAGTCTTTAAGTTTTTGGTAGTTTGTGACAGTTTTCCTCAAAACCTCTGTACTTGGGGCTAATTGTGACAAAGGTAGGCACTTCAGCTTAGAGTCCCAACAGAATTTATGTCTCTGAACCCTGACTTTCGGCTCTCCCAGTCAGCTGGAACTGGAGGCCTCCATGGCTTGGTAGAGCAAGAATTTCCTGTGTCCCTTTGGGAAGCAGAGATTAATCACCTCATATACTGTGATCTAATGTTATGTCTGCAAATGAGATTTCCAGGAAACTGCTAGACATACATTTTTGGATCCTGTATTTTTAGTTTGATAACAGTAATCTTAGATGTAACTCATTTATGGACTAGTCTAGTCCAGCCAAAAGACTCCATTTTATTAGGACATAGTTAGGCAGACGTTCTGGCAGCAGCAGCAGCTTCTGTAACTCCATTAAACATGCTCAGCCTAGCTTTTCTCAGGAGATGGCAGCAGCAGCATTCCTGAGATGGCTGCAATTATTTCCTTTTACTTTGGGGGGCATGAAGTGCAAAGCAATAGTTGGGTGGGAAGCATCTCCTCCTTCCCCCTGAAAAATCCTCCCTGCAGCGATGTGGAGTGCTATGCTCAGAAATACAGACCTGTAAGTGTTTTACACAATGTAAGTGATGGTTGAAGTGGTGCAGCTAAAGAAATACTAGTTAGTGAGACCTTACCTGAACATTTCATAGGTAACCCCAAACAAGTGTTTCCTTTTGAGTCAGCTGAACAAGGGCACTTTAAGCAATGCTGTGGCAGGATAGTACCACTGTGGGTCAATGCTACTAACTTGCCTACAAACGCCTCCTCTGTAAGCAAAGGGAAGGTCTGAAGAAGAAAGGTGAGAGCAGGCTGACTGTCTGCGCTTGGGCGGCGAGCAGGATTTTGCTTAGCCATGGGAGATGCAAGGGAGATGGGGAAGAAAAGAGCAGAGGGACAATAATATGGCAGAAACAGGCAGGGAGTAAAGAGACTATTTTATGTTTTAATCTATATGTTCTTCTGATGTTATTGGGAGCACCTGAGCACTTATGTATAATGATAAACATCTGTTATGTCCTGTTTGTACCGTAATCCTTCCCCTACGGGGAGGAGCAGGGACAGAAGAACATTTTGTTTTCTGAAGATGTTTTCATTTGTCTTTCTTCAAACACATGGGCTGCTCTGAGACCGAAATGGTCAGAGGTGGGTCTCAGGCAGCAGCAGATGAGGCACTCCGGTGTGAGGGTCCTACTGGGGCTTGCATGGGCAGGACCCACCCTGCTCACAGAGGTCCTGTGCCCCAAATGCACAGAGATGTTGAGGACTGTCTTCCTCTCAGATGTACAGAGTGTTGTTTGTTTTAATATAGCTTGGACACAGCTTCTCCAGCATTTTGATTTTATCAGTGTATTTAGCTTCCTTCTAAATGCTATGGAAAGCCTGTATGTAGCTGAGAGAGGTTTGCTACATATGCGGCATCCTGGCCTGCTGACAAAGGTAGCAATGTTATCTGGGGTTTTCTGGACCTCTGGACTTCATGCTCAAGTATATCACAGGGTCTTAGTTCAGCTGACAGGTGACAAAAGCAAGAATAACCATCGCCCAGATCTCCGATCATTAATGTAATGGCTGCTGAAATAAAAAAAAAAAAAAACACAACCAAACCAACAACCAACCAAACAAAAAATAAACAGAAAAGAAAATAATGTGTCTTTTTCCTACTCAGTTCATCTCTAGTTCATCTAGCCTGGTAGGAACCCTACCTAGGGAAACAAGTTTTCCTACACAGAGATGATACCTTGTCTCAGACCCATAGCCAGTCCCTCCACCCATTTCTGCTGTCTTGAGTAGGCTGTAGGTTGCTCTGAACCAAGAGCAGTGCCCAGGTACTGAGCCACCCTTGGGGCTGCTTGAGTGTGAGGGTTAGGTATTTAACACAAGCTTGAGTCACTGTTTCCTCTTTCCCATCCCAGAAAGCTAACACATCCCATGGGAGGCTACACAGCCCTCTTCTGCCTCATGCTTACAGAGGGTGGAAAGAGGCAGGTTTTGTCCAGCCCTCAGCAGGAAACCTGTAGATTTTAGGTACACCTGTGTCCTTAAAAAACAAACAAGAAACCCCACCACCTAGTGGGAGGAGAAAAGAGTTGCAGATAAACCACATCTGCTTTAATGTGGAGAAACTTCAACAGTGTCTAACCTATTTATTCATGTGCTTGGGATAACATGTAGTTGAATAAGGAAGAAAAATTGTGTTCCTTCAGAGAAGTACTTCTTCTTCTATTCTTCCCAATACAGCTCCTTGGAAGGTCAAGGTAGGTGACTTTTGAGGATATAACATAAATATGTTTTCTAAAATGACATATTTTAGCCCTGTCTAAAGCAGGCGTGTCAAGGGCTAGGCTTGACACCATGATGTTTAAGTGATAGCTGAGGAAGTATCATTTAAGAAGGCCACAGCCAGGACTGTGATAGCAATTGTCTGTGGGGCAGAAGGAGCAAAAGAGCCTACAGAAGCAGAGGTAGTGTGTGGGAGAGGCAGTCCTTATCTGAAAACTAGGGAGTGTTTCTGTACTGCCTTTCCCATCACACCCTTCTGATTTCAAATGGGGAATGGTGTGGAGAGGTGAGAGGTCTCTGCTTTGTTGTTCCCAGGTGGCACAGCTGGAGCCTGTCTGGGTCCAGTTCTCTTGCTGCAGCTGAGAAACAGAGACTATTTGTAGAAGAGGCAGGGTTTTGAGAGAATAGTTTAGAAAAGTTAAAATAGTTTAGAAAAGTACTTTCTATCTGCACTCAGTTATCAGGGTATTTTACACTATTTTCTGTCTTTGGAAGTAAAAACTGAGCAAGGAAACAAAATGATGTTTTCAGGTGTCCTCTTCTCACCTAAAGTGGTAAATTGTAGGATGAGGAAGCTGAGTAGGGATCAATATGAGGATGGTGAAGCACTGGAAGATCTTGCCAAGAGATGCTGTGGGATTTCCATCCTGGGAAATGTTCAAAACTTGAAAGGATATGACCATGAGCAACCTGCTCCAACTGCTTAGGCATTCTTATTTTCTTTACCAAATTTTCAATTATATTGCAAGAGGTACTAATTGCTCTCCAAAGCCAGAGCTATTGATACTGCTTTATTATTTAAAGGTGTATGAGACGGATAAGTGAACATCTAACAGAAATATTCACCATTAAGAGTTTATAGTTCAATTTACTAACTACGATAAATGAGAGCCTGACAGCTTTATAGACTCACGTGCTCTAGTAACACTCTGCTTCTAGGAGGGGCAGCATCTAGGGCTATCACTGTTTATTATGATTATTAATGACCTGGAAACAGGTTGAACTTTGAGATGTCAATAATAGCAAGTAATAGCATTACTTGGATTGTAATGTCTGGAGGTGAGAAGATCTTCAGAGAGTTTAAAACAAAAAAGGGCACATAATGGCAAATGAAAAATGCATTAGCAAATGTAAGTAATTCAGCTTTTAATAAGCATGTGGAATTATTCATACACTTGCTAGGTGCTCAATTAATTGCAAACACTTGGCCATCTGTGAAAAGCCTCTGCTTACTTCACAGTGGTGATTCAAAAGGCATGTGGATTGTTGGAAGCTCTGAAGAATGGAATTGAAAATAACACTGAGGATATTACATGAATCAATACTTCGCATTCAGGTGGTATAATAATGATCCCAATTCAAAAGGAGTAGTAGAAGAAGAAAATGGTTAACAGCATGTGAGTAGAGGTTACATAGCCAGGGAATTCTTGGGGGAGAAAATATCAGTAAAAGGGTATAGGCATATCATAAGCCATGAACAATAATAAAGAACAAAAATTTAATGCTTTTAATTTCCTTTTTTCTATTCTTCATGTAGGGAAGGAGGAGGACAACCAGTGAATAAAATTATGAGTTAACAACTTGGCGTTGATAGGCAGGATGCACTACACAAACACAGCTGGACAAAGGAACTCAGCCACCACCATCTGGGAATCAGGCTAAAGAAACTTGTCTGAAAAAGGAGGTTCCCGGTTGCAATTGGCCCACATATAGTAATTATGAGGTGAACTACTGAAACATGAAGGTCACAGTCTCTACAACATGATCACCAGCATTACAGATTCAGCAGACTTGGTCTCTACGTTATTTTATTGCTTCTGACTGAAAATGACTGTCCTACCCATGGCAAGAAAGGGCAAAGCCAGACATGAAAACTGTATTTTTTGCTGTTACTCTGGAAAGCCATATAAGCACGGCAAAGCACAACTCTTATGCAGCCTTGGGATGCTGCCTGGCACATTAAGGCTTCATGTGTCTCCGCCTGCTCCTCCTGGACCGTGTGCTCCTGTTGTCTCAGTGGAGATGGTCTCCTCCTCTCTTCAGCCGCGCCGTGAGCTCACCATAAGATAGATAGCTAAAAATGATAAAAATCTTCTGCTGCACTGATATCATATTTTTGCTTTTGTGGCATAATTGATTTAAAGGGGAGAAAAAAATTATGTCAAACATTGATAACACAAAGGCAGCCAGGACTCACACCACCTGTTTTCCCCTGGTGCCTAGATGTAGTGGTCGACCGGGTAGACTTTGGCAGCAGAAATGCACATTCCTTGACACAGCAGGTGGTTTTAACCACAGTCTTCAACTTCGTTTAGCTGTTATCACAGAAAATCAGATTTGCTATGACTTTGCGCATGTAATATCACAGCAGTTCACCTTAATTAGACACGGAAACTAACTTTGGACTCCCTGTTGTCCTTCTGGATAGCAAGATCAGCCAAAAGTCTTGTGTCCACGCTAATTATTTGAGATTTTATTCTACCCGTTTGTTCAGTGTGGGGATGAACAGTCGGTGCAAGCAGAACTGACTGCATGCTGACTCTGGCTTGTTAAAAGTTTCACAAATAAGTGATAACAACAAAACTGTGGTGGACATTTACTTGTGCCTGACACAAGCTCATGACTTTAAAGAACAATTATCAGTTACTAGACCTATTTAGGCATTCTGCCTAAACTCTGCAGAAGAGCTTTCACTTCTCAAAAAACTCTTCCTCAAGCATATATACATAAACTGCAACTATGTCATCTCTCATCTTGCTCATCGCATAAATTCCCAGGATCTTTTTCAAGAGCTGTTGGGTTTGGGGTTTTTTGGTTTGCTTTTTTTTTTGTTTTGAATTTGTTTGTTTGTGTGGGTTTTTTGGTTTGGTTTGGTTTTTAATTCCTTTAAACAATCTCGTGGTTCTTCCTCTGAGCCACTTCTGGTTTTATAAACCTCCATCTTGACGTCTGAGCGTCAGAATTGGACAAACTATTCTGGGCAGTGGCATCAGTGTCACTTTCTAAATCCATACAATTTACCCTGGTCATTATTACCTCTTGTGTGCAAATCTTGTTCACCTGTTTTTAAACATGTAATCCTAGGCTGAGATCCTGTAGAAGGGTCTGGAGTTATTCACTTTACCCCATTTACTCATGTTAAAGTTACAAGAGTTTCTCAAGCAGTCTAAGCTTGCTAAAAATTGCTATAATCAGTGTTCACACAAATCTTTTGAAAAATTCTTGCGTACAAGAATTCTGTGTTTTGTATATTGTTCCTATGGAATCCCTGCTGTTTAACAAAATCCTAAATTACTCAGGGAAAGTATTTTATCACCATATGATATAATTATACTATTTGTCATCTTTTCCTACTGCAGAGAAATGTACTTCTGTGTTCTGCCTTGTATCTACGGTTATTGACAATTCTGTCACTTCCGTTAATTCTTAGAATTTTCTTTGTTCAAACTCTGCTTTGTGAACTTACAATTAACTCCAACTTTCCTGCAATAGGCTGCTCCTCCTTCTGCCTTGCTTCTCAGTGTTCCTCCATTCTTTGCTTCTGATTCGTATCAGTCAAGATATCAGAAAAGTCTTATCTTGTGAATATGCCTATGCTATACATATTGGAAGACACATATTTCTAATTAGTATATATATATATAAGCATGTATACACAAAACAGACACATAAATGGTGTGTTTATATATATATCATTTGATTTGCACCTTTTCCCCTTTTGTCTCTTAACCAATTTTGTTCTGCTATTGGTTTCATCTAAGTAGAGGGATTATAGTTTCTGGTGTTGATTTTAAGTTTCCAGTCATGTTCACATAGTTCTGTCAAATTACTTTTTCCAAATGATTAATTTCTTCTACTTTATTTCAGTTTCAAGAACATTATTCATTACCAGTAATATTTTTATTTCTCATTCTGTTTCCACAAAGCCAATGTAGAAAGTCATTATTACCTCTGTACTGTATGGTCGCTTCCACATGACCACACAGATCACAGCGAGGCCCTTTCTGTGATACCAACACATCACATGTTATTGCAAGTTTCTGGCTCTGTGATCCATACTCTAATTATCTGTCAGGATGAGGCCTAATATAAAATTCCTCTGTGTTGGACGAACACATCTGACTTAAGACATGAATATACACAGATAGGTAAGTATTGGCAATGTCCTGCAGAACAAAAGCCCTCATGATAATGTTTTATTCCCTCATGAATCTAAGTTATCAGTAGATGTGTAAGATGGGTATATCCTGTTCCCTAGTCTGTTTTTTTTTATAATCAGAAGTGAACATCAATTACAGCTCTGAGTCTTGGAATAGCTGATACCTAAGAATCCAAGAGACTGTGTTTCCCAGATATGACACCAATAATTTTTGACCCTGCCAAACCTCTGCCCATCAGCCCACTTAATTCACCTGAAACTGGATCTACCCAATAGTTTTAACAATGCTGGCCATGCAAATGTTCCCACAATATCTCAGTAATACCTGCTAGCTGAAATGTATGCCCTTTAATAAACAATTCTGATTCCCTTTGTTCATTAATCAGGTCTCTGATATTGCTCTATAGGCAATTACAGGTTTTATTTTTTGCTCCCCATGTGCTTTGATGTCTTGACTGATTTTGTTCACGAATCCTATTTTGGCACTCAGATTCTCTTTCCATCTTTTCCTTTTCTTGTTAAATACATTCAGATTTGTTTAGCTGGACTGTCCCCTCAGAGGTAAGTTTTCATTACATTGAAATAGATTCCAGCCAAACCACATAACCCCTTTACCTTGTGGAAGGCTAGCAGCAGAATAGAGACCATTAGTCTTACAACAATTACCTAGGCAAAAACCAAGCAGACAAAAAAAAACCTAGTCTCTCTCTTCAGGTGATAGTGAAAGAAAAATGAATTCCATGATTACTACCTGTTTGTGCTCTTCCTTTGCCCACTTATGAGTTTCTCTAACACAGTCTATAAACCACGAAGATGCTATAGTGCAGCGTCATTAGGACACTGTCTTCAGCGTGTCCTCATTACTGATTTCACAAGCCTATTGAATCTCCCAGTACAGTACAGGCTACAACATAAAGTAGAGATACCCAGCCAGCCTTAAATGAACTCACTTGGTACGACAGCCTGCAATGGCCATAGCCCTAGAAGTGTAATTTACTGGAGAAGGAGACAATTATCTTGCTTTGACTTCTTTGTTGTTTGCTTTCCTGCTACCAAGACTCAAGCAAGCCTGACCTTTTTTTTTTCTTCTTCTTCTTTTTTTTCTGTCAATTCTGAAAACTGGTTCTGATTCTGCAATACCTCACTGCAGACCTGCCAGTAGCTGTACTCAGAGACTACAGTGTCTCTGCCTCAGGGAGACAGCACACCATCTGCTGTCTCCTTGTCCTTTACAGGATGTTCTTTCAATTCAGTTTAAGGGAGAAGGCATCACACCAAACTACATTCAGATCTGCAAACTTGTTTTAAACGTCCTTGAACCAGAAAGGAATCCAAACTATTATCTGAGATACTTGATTTAACGAAACACTGTTAAATTGAATATTCTTCCTTAATTCCTGCCTGTTTTTTGGAAAGTCTGTTGAACTTGACCTGGAAAAAAAAAAAAAAAACAAAACAGTAAACCTTCAGTCACAGCTAACTTTGAAACAGGCTGTTTTGAACAAGACTATCTGACTTGTTTGGATAGTTGGAGGTGTCTTTTATGGGTGTGCTTAGTTTTCCTATAGATCAGAACTGTGCAAATGTGTCTTACTTTCCCATTTCTTTACAGTAGCTTTCTTTCCGGTTTGGCCAGCTGCACTGTACATCATCAGCTGCAGTTTCCCTGTCAGTCACCTAATGATCTAATACATTAAATCATTCTATTTTCCTCTTTGTTGACCAGAGTGCAACCGTTCTTCCCTACCTCCCTGTCCTGGTCTTCTCATTTCCATTGGCTATGAGTCACAAACCTCTCTGTCATTCCTCAGTGGCCAGCTCTTTCTCCTTGGAAACTTTGTCTTATATTAAACTATATTTTATCTCTGCTTCTTGTTCTAATTTATCATTCTTCTAGAACAGCCATGATTTTGCATCTTATATACAGGAAGTTTCTACTGGCTTGTCGTAGGAAAAAACCCACAGCTTATCCATTATCAGAAATAACCACTGTGGGTTTTGATTTCTGAACTCTCTGTTGAATCTAGCTGCTAATTACGTTTTTAAAGGAAATATTTGAAAAGATATAATAAATCTGCATGCTTTTGCACATAAACTAAGGACCTACCTGGTGTTCTGAAGAATCTCTTCCTCTGGTTGTTCTGTTTTTATAATTCATCAGACGCAGTATCTAAAATTAGCCAGTGGCCACTTTAAGAGGAAAAATTACTGGGTTAGATAATATCACTGAATTGTAATGTAAGGAAATTTCTAAGCTCTGTGTGAAATTCCATAACCTTGACAAGTCATTGTAACCTAAAATATTTTGAAGGGGTTTCCAAATGAGCTAAATATAAAGTATGTATTATAAATGATATTTTTTCACTTTATCTACAGCAGTAACAAGTAATGGTAACTGTGGAAAATACTGTAATGATATAGACAGCTGGATAGAAGTCATCAGCTAATTTCATGTTGTCATGAATGTTTTTACATTCTTTCCAGTTTACATAAGTTTATTATTCTATTAGAACTTGGAATTACTAATCAGATGAAGCAGAAAATACTCCTTAATAAGTATATATTTCATGGGATAAGAATAAATCTTTGAAGATAAGAAAAAACATTGTAAGGATATTAATGAAAGAATGTAACATAGTTAAGCATTCAAATCAGCAGAACCGCAGGAAGAATAAGGTGAGGTAAGTAAATAGCAGTCAGGATTTCAACTCCCTGTTGCACCTCCTTGTATTGCAAAAGCACGATAGCACTGATGTGGAACAGCACTGCCTGGGCTTACTAGCTCTGAGGATCCACCACTCATAAAATTTTAATAACCTTTATAACATGCAGTTTTTCAGAGATAAAGAGCTTGGCTGTAAAATTACAAACAGTCTTTGTGGAGTACAGGCTCAAAATGCAGAAGTGCATCTGGACTAAGATGAGCAAGAAGAAAATACACATGCTCACTCCAGAATTAATCAGGAGACACTGTAAAAATCTGGGCTTTCAATATATCTTAGCTGGGGGAAGAGAGGTTGCTCATGACGCTGATCTTCACAAAAGCTAATTCCTGCCAGGTCCCCTTTTGAAGTACAGACGTGTTGCTATTAAAGCCACAGTCCTATTTTAGTACCCTAAACCAGCCTCTGCTTCAATTATTCATGTATTCCATGTAAATTGCACTTGAAGGACTTGTGCTTTTGAAAACAGAAGCTCTTTAGGATAATTTCTTAGCCCTGTCCTTCATAATATATGTATATTCATGGTTCTTTAGCGTGATATTTTAGCCCTATCATAGCTTTCTGATATATGCATCTGCATAGCTTTAATTCAGAAGTAAGAGATTAGAAAACCAGTCATAGCCGTGAGGACAATGACAAGGAAAAGGCGATTTTTAAAAAAAATTTTTTTTTGAGAGAGAGGTCCCTCATCAGCGTGGAGATAATACAGGAGGCAATGTTGAAATACAAGACAGAGAAAAAGAACCAGAAGAATGAAAGTTACAAAGAAGCAGGGACAATTGTGAGGAAATTGGGAAGGGCAAAGCAGCTGATAAAGCATAGATCTCCACCAAAGATGCAGGTGGAAGTGGTCAAATGCCAGGAGAGAACCTAGTCCCACCAAGAACGTGCCTGCCAGCAGAGAAGATGGAAGGGAAAGGAGGAACGAAGCTCGTGTCCAAGAGGATGGCATTTGCCAGAGGCTCGCGAGTGAATGAGAAGTCTGTTGGCAAACAGCAAGACTGCATCAGTCCTAGAAAAGGTCAGCCAAGATGTAAATTCTTGGGTTTGGTATCAATTCATTGCCTCTCTAAGAGGGCCTGCCTTTCTCTTTCTGTCCTGCAGCTTTCAGCATCCTAAAACTATATGCACTGCTCTTCATATAAAGGCATTACATAAAAAGCTTTTTTTTTTTTCCTGTTCAGTCTCCCACAGTGTGCCAGGTGGCATGGAAGGCAGAACAGTTGCATGAAATGCCCTTTTTATATCAGGCAGCATTTAAATCACACTGTTCATTGAGCATGGCCCCATTCCCACTGAAGTCAGTGGGTGCTATTGAGCAATGGTACCGCAATGAGATTAGGCCTTATGCTTTTGAGGCATTGCCCCGTTATAGTCCACACCTCAAATAGCATCTTTCCTCTAACAAACAAGCAGGGATGGATGGGAGCAAGCTGCTTCCCTGGTTGTTTCCTGCAGCACTATTTTATACCCACCGTCTGCCCACCCATCTGTTCGATCCCTGTTACGAAGACCAAAAACATTCCTGCTTTTTAAATGGGTGATAAATACCTCAAAAGCAGAATAGGTACTGTGAGATCTCCGTGAAATGACTGCCATCCTTTTCTGAATTAAATGAGACAAACCATAAAATTATGAAGATTTTTATTTGTTGATACAATCTTTTCTGAGCATTTTGTGAAAGCAGCATATTATGTCAGGGATTTATCAAAAAGCCAGCAATCAGCTCTGGTGCCACTTAGTCTCCATTTATGGTCTTCTAGGCTAATCCTGAAGTAATCAGTAGAGCAAAGCTTCTTGCTGATTCTTCTGGGAGGCTTTGCCTGTAGAGCAAGGTGCAGATCTCAAACCTGTCCACAGAGCAGCCACGAATGTTGGGAAGCCACCAGCTCTGGGCACCACTTCACAGCCAAACTCTATGTGGTGGCACCCTCAGTTATTGGGTAGCTCTAGAGCTCTGGCCCTCTGCTTACCTGGCTTTAGCTACAGATAAAGCTTTGGAGCTCACAACCCTGGCTCACAGCTACCTTGAGGATGCGAGGCTGGTGTTCTCCTGACTTGGGAAAGAGGCAGAGCTCAAAGAGGGTGATTAGGAACAGGGAGATTTGCTGTCATGGGGCACCCCATGTCAGCTGCTGCTCACATTCCTGGACTCCTGGGCCCCTATACAGGCAAGCCCAAGTGGCGAGCAGTAGGGCTTGCTGACCTGGGGTGATGTCTACTTTGCTTATTATCAGGAGCCACCTCCCTTAAGAGGGGACCACGCCTTGCAACAAATGAAGCCGGTGCCTTAGAAAGACATCTTCAGAAAAGTCAGTAGATGATGGCAAGGATCCTCTCTTAGTGAAGCTGAGGTCCTATAAGCTGAGGAAAGGAGAAAGGCTTTCAGGTTGGAAAGCAGGAAAGGGATATTCTACAGCAGACGGATAAGAATATTCATTAAGAAGCTCCTTGAAATTATGAAGTAATGCTCTTTGGCATTGTGCCATAGTTTGGAGAGACATATTGATCCAGCAAAGACTCAGCAACACTTCTGAAGCACGGAGGGAATTTATGTGCGTTTAGATACAGTCATAAGGATCGCCTTTAAATAATCCAGACTCCTAACTTGAGGTTTTATTGCTGGCTTTGCAAGTAGCTGGAGAATAATATTCATGACAGCTCCAAAAGTGAAGACCATGTCAGGAATTAGGTCTGGCTCTGCCTGGCAGTGGCTCATTATGTTTTATGGCTGCTAATTTTTGCACTTGTGTTAGTCAAATCAGTTTATTCATCAGCTGTCCAGAAAGGGAAAAAGAACAGATAGACCGAAGACCCTCCCCATAACAAGAGGGGACAGTGCTGCTGGGGCCACCTTGGCTTGTGCACAAATGAAGGTGGGTGGAGGTGAAGAAGTGTTTATGTGAAAACAAACCCAGCTTGAAAACAGGCTCTAGGCATCATGTAGTTCAGAGATGTATCTGCCTTATTATAAAAGTAGCCAAGATCAAGCAACTTCTATCCCATACAGTATCTTTATAGAGTGATCTAGTCTCAGATGGAGACCTGCTACTAGTCACACCTGTTGATTTTCATTTAAGAAAAAAAATATACTTGCTATTTGCCAGAGTGGGCTGGTGTTGAACTTCATCTTTTCCTGACTTTTTATAAAGCCAAGACAGATAAGCGCGCTGGCTGTTTTTCATGCCATGACTAATGCCAGCTAGTTTCACTGAAATCAAGGTTTATGAAAGAGTCTCTTCAAATGTTCCTATTTGAAGCTTATGGCTTAGGCTGTTATCTGAGGAAAAGGAGTCATATACAACATGGAAATGAATTTCAGCTTTAATTACTGAATGTGGATTCAGATTCTAATAAAAACTAAGTCACTGGGATTTGAGATATTTTTAAATATGAGTTTCAAATCACACTGCTTTCCCTCCATTGATGGTCTTTTCCACACAGAGACCATCTTGCTGCATTAAAGAAAAGGCTTTTCAGCAAACAATGTCTTGCAACAGCGACTTAGTCTTTTCCGCTAGACTTGCCTACAATTACAAAAATAAATATTAGAAACTTCTGAGAAGCTGCAGTGCACAGGAAAAGATTTAGACAAGTATGTAGCTGAGAGATTATTGTCTACTGTAAAATTTGCAGTCAAAGAAGGTTGACTAATGCCTCTGGTACAAATGGTGCTAATATTCAACTTAAAAGATTGATCCAACAGCACTTACCCTCATTTTGTGCCTTTTATAGACTACGAGTCCCACTCTGTAGTGTTTCACAGTGCCGCAGGGAAGAAGACAGCTTGCAACATGTGAAGCTGAATGTTGGGAACTGTAGTCTGTGCACAATGCAGATCCATATTATAGGTTATTGCAAGACCTGTTTTCCACAGGCAGACTGCTATTTTTCTGACAGTTTCTCACCTTCAGTCTGCCTAATATTACAGTCTTATGATGCTTAGTTAAAAGGGAACATTCTTCTGCAATTTGAATAGAAGGTATTTTACAAAAAACAGGTGAAATAATCAAGGGTTTCTTAGATGATGTGAGAACTTTTATTTTTGTAAAATGAATTTTTTGTCAGGGAAGCAAAAAGAGATGGAATAAGACAGACTACACTTAAATTATGTGTAAAAATTGTGGAATATATGGTTTGGTCAAATGTATTGTTTTCCAAACTTAAATATTCCTGCAATTCTGTCCAACCTATCAGAAAAACAAAACAAAACAAAACAAAACAACTGGCCAAAAAGTGCTCCAAATACTAGAAGAGAGAAAAAAGTAGTGGGGATTAGGGGAATCTGAGGTTGCTCTCCTGTGGCTGGTGGGTATCTGGACACTGAAGGTGGGGGGTCCTTGGCATGCCTGTGCCGGGAGGCCAGGATGGTGTGTGCCAGCCAGAGCAGGACTCTGGCTCCCTGATGCTGAGGCCACCCCTTCAGCCACCCCTGCTTGTCCCAGACCTATGGAAAACTACTCCTCGTATCCAAATCCCGCACAGCTTGAGTAACCTGCAGATATTGGATCTTGGCAGTCATTACAGACCCAGAGGGAGGGAGTTTCAGTCCCTGGCTCTGGGGTACATTATGGGCTAAATTAGATCTTGTGCTCTGAGGCTAACATGGTAATTGCCGTTGTCAGCAATGTAAGGCTGCAGCTACCATCCACCTCCAGTAGATATAAATATATGTGCAGAAGGTAGTAAAGGAAGTCTTAATGTGCATAGAGAAAAAAATTAAAAAATAGCTGGATGTCTTTAAAGAAAGAAGATGTGTATTAAGATAGAAGTTCCTGACTCCCACAGCAAATAACAGGTTTTCAAGAGTGTTTTTTTTCTCCTGTGGTGGCAGCCACTTTGTTAGATAATTGCTGTATTCCCGCCAAATGATACTGCTACACAGCTTCTGGAGATTGTCTAGTGTTTATTAAAGCAGAGAGTTTGTCCATTTTATAAGGGTTACAAAGAAAATAATAGGAAATTTCTAGCATTCTGTCTTTACTGTTGTTTATGCTGTTGGGACTTAGAAATCAGTTTTGCTCCGAGATATCTGTTTTCTAGTATCTGGCACAAGTAGTTGTGCTAGAGATGTATTTATTTTCTTCTGGAAGAGAAGGGTTTATTAATTTGTCTTTGTTATTCTTATTAAAGTGGGATTTACCTATTAAGAATGCAGGGAGGGGAAGAAGAAAATAAATAGTAGATTTCTTCTAGGTTAGGTGACTATGCAAGCAAATAAGGAACTAAAATGTTTTTTCTTCTTCTCACTGGTCTGCTGCTATTTATAATTGTGATGGAGGAGTACAGTCTACCAGAGAAGGTCCACAAAGATGATCAAAGGACAGGGAAACTGCCATATGAGGAAAGGCTGAGAGAACTGGATTTGTTCAGCCTTGAGAAAAAGAAGGCTTAGGGCAGACCTTGTCACCATGTTCCAGTATTTAAAGGTTGGCTACAGAGAAGATGGAGACTCCCTTTTTACAAGGAGTCAAATGGAAAAGATGAGGGGTAATGGGTACAAGTTACTCCTGGACAGATTTCAATTGGACACAAGAGGGAAATTTTTCACAATGAGAACAGCCATTGGAATAATCTCTCCAGGGAACTCAATGATTCTGCGACACTGGACACTTTAAAGATTCAGCCTTACAGAGTGCTGGGCCATCTTGTCTAGACTGTGCTTTTGCCAAGAAAGGTTGGACCAGATGATCCTTGAGGTCCCTTCCAACCTGGTATTCTAGAATTCTTTCCCCAGAGTCTCTGAGTGCTTTTGTAGGAAGCATATAGTGTGGAGGAGGACAGGACATACAGTGTGTTTGACAAACCGAGACATGAAATTCAAGAGCCAAAGAAGTTGCAGCTCTTTGCAACAGCCTCCTAATAACTCCACAACACAGTGGAGAAGGGCAGTTCAGTATCTTTTGTAAGACTATTTTAATCAGCTGGTTCAAATGCTGAAGTAAATCTATACCAATTTGCCAATAAGCTTGTGTAAATACAAGCAGTGCCTGGTTTTCTCAGCAGAATGATTTAGAAGACCACAAGGTAAGGCAAATTTGTCACTTTTTGCAATTATGACAATGTCTGGTACAGTAGGTTGGTACCCTGACAGGATGCTGAGGGTACCAGGTCTTATTAGGCTCCTGATCCATCCCTTAAAGGGCATTAGGGTAGCATTTCCTTCACTGCAGCAAAGCACCAGGACCAGTCTTCTTTGAGTATACTTTTCTGAAAATGGAAGACATTTGCTTCATCCTAATGTAGAAAGCCAGATAAAGTAACTTTCTTCCAATCATAGGTCATTAAAGTTCTGATATCTGACATTAAGCTAGCTACTGTTGGCTCCTTTTATAGAAACAGGTTTTTCTAGAGAGCGATTCATCTTATCTGAAGAAAGACATCTAAGGTGGGTCAAATGAATTGCTCTTTAGAGGCATCTATTTTTCTCCCTTGACTATAAAGGAGGCTTGGGATGGGTAACTCAAGTGCCCAAAAGTGAAACATCTAAGCCAGGGGGAGACAGATCTCTCTTGGAACAGTGAGCCAGAAAAAGTGCCTGTTGTGGTTTAACCTCGCAGCAGTTAAACACCACACACAGCTGTTTGCTCAACCCCCACCCCCTCCATGGGACGTATCAGAGAAAAGGTAAACCTCATGGGTTAAGACAAATGCAATTTAATAGGACACAAAAGGAAAATAATAATAATAGTAATAGTAATAGTAATAATAATAATAATAATAATAATAATAATAATGAAAAACAACAAGTGATGCACAATGCAATTGCTCATCACCTGTCGACCAATACCCAGCCAGTTCCTGAGGAGCACTGCCCCCTATTCCCTGGCCAACTCCCCCCCAGCAGTTTATATACAGAGAATGGCATTATATGGTATGGAACATCCCTTTGGCCAGTTTGGGTCAGCTGTCCTGCATATGTCTCCTCCCAGCTTCTTGTGCACCTCCTCACTGGCAGAGCACGAGAAGCTGAAAAGTCCTTGACTTAGTATAAGCACCACTCAGCAACAACTAGGACATCAATGTGTTATCAACATTATACCAAATCCAAAACACAGGACTATAGCAGCTACTAGGAAGAAAAGGAACCATATCCCAGCTGAAACCAGGACAGGTCTGCAACAGGGAAGTGTGATAAATCTCGTCAGGAGACAGACCTCATCAGTGTAAATGCTCAGTGTATATACAATTAATATGTATTTTATGTTATTTTTTTACATACTAGTAACTCCTTAATACTAAGTTCCTGTCTCTCTGGTTTTATGGTGTCCATATTTCCTCTCTCTGTATTCTTGGATGATCTCTTTATTTCCTACCTAACAAGTATTGGTTTTCCATCTCCTTCATTCTTCCTTTATTAGGTTTCTCCTGACCATCACTTTCTCTCAACCTCTCTCACACACAAGAAGTGAGAGGAACCCTGTAGATGTCTAATATAGAGCTGCAGGAGCTCACACATCATCCCATGCTGAAGAGCTTTAAGGAGATATAATTGTACAGAGAAGGATCTGGGAGTCTGAGCACTGTGGGCTGTCCTTGGCATTGCTGGCAGTGCTCCTGTACAAGAGACTGGCTTCTTTCATTCCTTGTATGATTTTGGGGTTTTTAATCCTATTTTTATGTCAAAGGGAACAGTACCAGCTTCCTGCTTCTGCAGATAGAAGCGGCTGCCTGGGGAACTGGCAGAGCCCACTCTGAATCAGGGAGAAGCCAAGTGTGTTCAGCAGGGAGACAACAGGGACTGCTGCAAGCACGTTTTTTTTCAGACCAGGGACTTTTTAAGCAAGCCACTACTCAGGGGCTGGTATTTCTCTTTCACTATAATAGCTTATTTGAAGGAGTTTCAGGTAGTGAAACCTGTTTGTAATTTCACTTGCGAGTTCATTTAGGAGCCACTGTGCCTACTAGAACACCCATTCCACATGGATCATGGTTTCTGAACATTCACGGCACAGACCATGGGAATATCTTCCTCAAGGTCATCCCTCTTATTTTTAAAGTAATCTCTTCTAATATCTTGAGTGACTAACGGTATTCTAATTGATATTCTTTGGCTTAACCTATTCATCACCCTTACCAGAGTCCCATATTTAGAACAAAATGGAATGCAGCATTTTCACTCTGGAAGTGCAGGAAAAAAGAGAATGAGAGAGAAAAGGTCTTATTATGTTCCCTGTAATACATTTGTAGAAGTGTTCTTTATAAGTCCTTGGAGATATTAAATAGATAATAGTTGTATTAAGTTTTAATTGATGCTGCCTCCTAAGAGACAATACAGTCATGAGAGAGACAGATCCTTCTGATGTATAAATTGCTATAATTTCATTGACCACCATCAAGCTTCACAAACTCACGCAACCTGAGGATTAGGTCTGTGAGGTCTGACTGAATCTTGAGAGTTAACTGTAAATGAATCTTGCTGTATTTAAGACTGGCATTAAGGAGCCATAAATCACTTGTTGTAGTGGCAACAACCTTTTTATCATTTTCAACTTTTGCTTTCTCTGTTATTCCCTAGTCTATTAGTTTATTATTTTCTTTTTCTTTGTCTTTGTTCAGTAGCATTAATTTTGCTTATTAGTAAAAGTCATACTGGAAGATGTTGAAATGCAGGGAAACGTCTCATGCATAACATAGTTTTGTTAGTTGCTACAAATAAACAACCATCTCTTATTGCTTATTTTCACCACATTAGCTTTTACAACCTTAACTAGGTCAGGGCCCCACTGTACTGGACGGGTATGCCATAAAAGAAAGACCCTGAAGCAAAGGACCTAAAACTGTAGAGATAAGAAACAGCAACTGAGGGAAAGAAAAGAACAGGGAGGATATGAAAAGGTCTAGATAGGCATGAAAAACAGACTCTAATTTCTACCTCCACAATTCCTGAGTGTATAAAACCAATCAGTAACAATGATAGCACCTCTGTTATTTGCTCTTCCAGTAAGGCTAAACTGAACAGAATTTATATTTCAGAGCGCTGCATATTAATTGTGTTTGCATTAGCCACTTGTCTTTTTTCCTTGTTTTTCAATGCTTTATCACAGACCTAGTATTAATTAAAGCTTTTGACTGAATAGGATTTCTTGGCCTGTATAAACTGGACTTAAAAGACAGCCTCTTTCATGGCATCAAGGAAGCCAAGGCTAATTGCATGGATAATTAGCTGCAGAGCAAGGTCCTCCCACCGTTGTGGTCCACAAGTCGATCCTTTGTCCTTCTGACAGGCACCAATGGAGTGACAGCAGCCAATCTAAAGACATTGTAACCTCAAAGGCACTTTCCATGACTGGTATGTCACTGAAGTATAGTTGCTTTTTCTGCCATGAGATACACAGTGCTCCGTGATTTTAGTAAATGCAAATAGCATACCTTTAAAAACAGTATAATAATGAAGAGATTGGTAGGACACCAATTTGCCAGATTGCTTAATTTCTTAAAGCTTGCTGGGGACAGGGCAGAGTCAGACTGTACATAGTTAACCTCAGTTTAACATTCAGGAAGATTCGTCCAGAATGTCTTCTCATTTTCACGGATACCACTTGCTATTTCCATTATTTATTTCAATAATCAACATATTTCACATAGTCAAACTTCCTGCTACCCATTTTCCTCATCATTAACCTCACAGACTTCTAATCTGCATGTTTCTAGTAGCAAAATTATTGAGGTCTTGGGCTTAAGAGGTTACTATCTAGTCCAGCAATGTTCTGAAAGAAATGAGATAATAAGCAAGTATAAGAATTAGCATTGCAAACCCTATTTGCTGTTATTTATTTGAGGAACCAGAAGATTGTAAAGAAAATGTGCTACCTGGTATATGAGAACACTAAGGTCAAAGTAGTTTTAAGGTGAAAAAGAAGCACGAGTGAACTAACTGAACTAACTGTATCTCCATAATTTTGCATCTCAGCTAGCAGTCATGAACAACATGATCTGTCCAAACTTGCGCTGTACTCTGTGACATTTTCAGAAGTCCAGACTGGCCTTCTTCCTTACAATGTTATCCCAGTCTGTTTTGCAGATCAATTACCTTTTACACCGACACATTCAAAACTGAACTGTGTTTCAGGGGACAACATACTGGCAATAAACTCTCTCTTTTATTTGTGAAATATGACTTTGCAGAGTCTTTGTGGCTTTTCTGTCATTACAACTTTTTAACAGGTTTGTGTATAAATGCCTGTGCCTCTCATCAGTATCTTTGGCAGCAGGCAGTTCTTTATGGAATTTGTATTTACCTGGGAACATCTACTGATGTTAGTGCTTCAGAGGAAAGGCGGGTTTCTTAGCTGAAGAACACGTATCTTAATTTGTAGTTTTGACACAGCTGGAGATGCACAGCAGCAAGAAAGTGAAGGAAGGATGCTGTTTGTGCATAAATAACTGAATCACCAAGACAGATGTCTTCATAACTGGAGTTGCTGCAAGACAAAATTTTTGTTGTGTTTTTTTTTTCTTTCTCTATAAATCAATACTTATTTTATCTGATGCTGCAGAATTCAGCAGTCACACATTTGCAGCTTGAAAAAGTTTCAGAAACTAAACTGATTCCTTTTCTGTGCTCTGCAGGTTTGTTTCCTTCTTAGATATCTTAGAAGCATAATGCCATATATACGTCTTGATTGAAATTAATTGTCCTGCTTCATGATATACAGTATTCACTTCTGGAAATTTAGTATGACTATACAGCTATATGTTTAAGCATTTTAAAACGTGACTTTTTTTCTCTAGCAATAGGTCAATATTCCATTCACATTTGCATTCAGTAGCTATTCTTTTCTCTGAAGTTTCTTCAGTCTCTAATATTGTCACTTCAATCTCTAAGAACATCCCTAGCAACATCAGAAATTATGTAATGATTGTGTTTTGCAATATCATACTGTAGGAAAGAGATAAATATAATATAAAGAGATATAATAAATATAGTATAAAGAAATAAATAGAGTATGAAGAAATAAATATAGTATAAAGAGATAAATATAAATAAATAATATATTATAATAATAATATAATAACTAAAATCCCATACAACACTAAAATCAAATGGCAAGATCGTGAGTTTCTTAAAGGAAATAAAAATTTCCTGTCTTACTTTTGGGAATTCCTATACATCTTCACCTCACGTTTGGTCTGGGCCTAGTACCTTACAGCAGTATGTCCTAATCCATATACCATGAAGGAAGTCTGGTTGGGAACAGACCAGATAAAGAATTACTCTGAGTATTCTGAGATTTTCAAAGTCATTCAAGTTCCATTCACAATTTCAACTACAACACAGTTGTAAAAATCTTTTGTAGTTCTGGTATTCTTGCAGGCAGTCTAAAATGCCCCTAGGAGGATCAAATCTCTATTTCAGAAGTAACTCACCAGGATAGATAGACTTCCATTTATTTATTTATTTATTTATTTATTTATTCAGATCGTTCAAGTGTGCAACATTGGTATTACCAAATCTGTGTGGACATAAATGCTTTGAATTCATGCTTGGATTATAACTATGGTCATTAACATGACATATTATTTGTCTGCAACAGTGGGATTATAACAAAAATCACTGATAGGTGATTTTAGGGCAGACTTTGTTACTGGAAGAACCAGGAATAGGGTAGTTAATGGATGCTTTTAATAATGCCAATAATAAAAAATCATAGCCTCAAAATTTCTGTTAATAATTATAATAATAAATAATAATTCCCTCAAAAGTTCCATGCTACTTTCTTCAGTGTCAATGTGGTTCTCAGATATCAGCTCACAGATGACTGTTTCGAAGTGTGCTTTCTGTATAGAAAGGTAAACTGATTTGTCTGTTAAACTTTTTGTGCAACAATTCCCCTTACATTTCGATGCTGTAAATTCTGAAATTGCTCACAGGAGTTTGCACAGTGCCAATTCATCAGACACTTGTGAGACAGACCATGCATTTACACAGAAATAACCTGAGTTGCATGTTAAAGTCTAGTGACTGGTGAGCTGTACTGGTTTTGCTTCCAAAGTACACGGTTGGGCACATTAGAGTTTGATCAAAAAGCAAATGAAAATCACATACACATCAAAAGGCAAACATCATTTGGTGTCGTCAGAGCAAATTCCATCTTGATTAGATTTTCTCTTTTATTCCCAATTCTAGCCTTTTATCAGCCCATCACAGCATAAAAATAATGTTCCTGGTCTTTAAATTTTATTATTTTGCAAAGACTTATGAGGAAATTAGAATCTGGCCTCTTGTTTGGAGAATGATCAAGACAGAACTTACTTCATTCATACCTTGTTAAGGCCTCTTTGAGAGCATTTTATCCCAGTATTCAGGAGATTTACATTAGTCAATATACAGACAAATGAAAAAGCACAGGATTTCAGTAACTTTTCCCTGACCTTTCAAAAACAGATGGATTCTTCTGCAAGGCTTTAGAATATCCAGTTGTCTCCAAGAAGTCAGATGAAGGCTCAGGGACAAATCCTAACACAACCGCAGGTATATGTTTTGAGACTGTTGTCTTACTCATACAAACAGGAAAGAAAAACGTACACAAAAAAAAAAAAGAGAGAGAGAAAGTTTTGGACAGGTAAGATCATAAAATTCTTCTACAGGCAGCTGAATCCTTCACTATTGATTTTTCCAGGGCCAAAAATTTCCAGAGATCATGTTTTCTTTCAGTTGTTACAAGCATATACCTACCTTTCAGTCCTTTGTGAAAGTAGGCTTGTGAGATTTAAGGCAGCTTCCCTAGTAAAAAAACAGCTTCTCTCACTCTCCAGGACCTCTGCACAATGGAGGTATTTGTCTTCCTCTGGGGAGAGAACACCATCACTCCACTAGACATAAAGTCAAACAACTGATACAGCTTTGGCCTTTTAGACCATGAGTAATGCTCATGGCAAAGGGTGCCACATTTGGGCTGTTACGAACATTTCCTGAGGCAGTAACGCTGCTGGGTATGGGAAATTCTCTAGAACTATGTTCTCTCCCTTTAATTGTAAAACAAATGGTGAATTAGAGTTCCATGCTATGCAACAAAACTGTAGGAACTGTACTCTTAAATCATAAAACTCTCAAATATTATTTTCAGCAGGGAACAGGGTGTAGTTATATGTTGCTGGAGAGCTGAACCGCTGGCAGATGAAGCTGCTGATGGGTGCTGGAAGGTGGACTCATAGGAGCTCTGCTTCAAGGTTTTGTTCTGAAGTGTTCAGGTGCTGCCTAGGCTTTGCTGGACCTTCTTCTCTAATGGCAATCTTAAAGTGACACCAGAGAAGAACAAACAAATACTCCTAACAGTGTGAAGTCTTGTCATTACTTTGCTTAATGAGGGAGTCTGCATGTGAAGTACTTGCATGTGTCTAGCCGGTACATCTTTTTCTCCTCCTCGGAGGGAAAGCTCATCTCTGGAGCAAGAGAAACAGTGCAAGTTGTGGCATCCAACCCCTGTGTCGTTCCTATGCCTTTTTTTTTTCTTTCTGTTGGTTTTTTTTTTTCTTTTTTTCTTTTTTTTTTTTTCTTTAGTCCAAGGAATGAGTAAATGGCATGTACCTTAAACACAGCGCGTTTATAGAACAGTGACCTTAAGAGCTTTAAATGACTACATTGTTTAATGTGAACGAAAAGAGTACCACAGATCAGTGGAAATGTCAGCAGTATTTTTAATGAATCAAGTTTGTTTTAATCGATATCCAAGTCTTCTTTCTGTTGCCCTGAGATTGT